>NC_052048.2:7393379-8043379 GCF_903992535.2 Arvicola amphibius
GAGAGAGAGAGAGAGAGAGAGAGAGAGAGCACATCTGGGTCCTCCCAGTTTTTCTTTCTGGGGTCCAGGTCACCACGCCTTAATTAGATGTGATTAGTTGACAGAATTTCCCCCATCAAATCTGCTTTGGGTCTATTGCAGCGCAGAATAGGGTAAGGCAGGAATTCCAAGTAGATAGAAGAGGAGAGAGTAGGCAGAGTCAGAGAGAAGTCATTTAGCTGCTGCAGGAGACAGATGCCCACACACTGGTACAAATAGCCATGAGCCTTGTGGTAAAATACAAAATAATAGAAATGGGCTAATTTAAGATGCAAGAGTTAGTTAATAAAAAGCCTAAGCTAATAGGTCAAGCAGTGTTGTAATTAGTACAGTTTCTGTGTGATGATTTTGGGTCTGGGTGACCAGGAAACAAATGAGCAGTCTCTGCCTAGAATCTGGCTGGCATCTCCTGCTGCCCAACTTCAACATACTAGGGGCCCATGGACTGGATTACAGTTTTAGGATGTACAATCTAAAAATTGTTTTACATACATACACATAAATTTTTCATGCATACAATTTAGGATTATATACATCAAATTTCTTTTAATGTTTTATTCGTTGTTACTGTATGTACGGTGGCTATGAGTATGGATATCTGTGTGCTGTAGTAGGCACATGGTGGTCAGAGGACAATTAGTGGAGTCAGGTCTTTCCTTCAACTTTTACAAGGGATCCAAGGATTGAATTTGGACCATCAGAGTTTCATGATAAGCGCTTTTACCCTCCGACACATCTTGCAGACATAATATATACAATTGATAAACAGAGCAATTAAAAACCCATTCCATCACCAGTCCAAGTGCTCAGTCAAGTTTTCTGCTTGTCTGTGACAATTGCTGTATACCCCTTTTCATGCTTGGCAATCGTCACTTAACTCTATTGAGATGGGTTCAGGCATGGACAATGCTTTCCAGTGAGCATGAATACGGGCAAGATAGAACTATTTCAATAGTGTTTGCATTTTCCATGAGAAAGGGAAGTTTCTGTTCTGTGATGCTGATTGTTTTTCTTGATGGGATGGTTTACAATTTTCTGCGTGTATAATAAATGTCCCCTTGTTTTGTTGTTGTTTCCCATGCTTTGTATTAACTCTTGCCATCTCTAGGCTTTCAACTAATTTTAGACAAGTGACTGTTCTTTCTGTTTTGGATTCTCTATATAAGGTGGCCTCGCATTCAACTTGATTTGTCAGACAATCTTGGAAGTTCATCACATTTCAACATCCCAAATGCCTCCATTTGGTACTCTTTGAGAGAAGGTTTCTCACTAGATTTGGGGATTGCCCATTCGGTGAGGCTGACAGGCCAGGAAGCCTAAGGGTCTCTACCTTCCTAGTGCTAAGATTACAGGCATGTGCCTCTGTGCCCAACTTTTTTTAAAAGAACTTTTGGGGGGGAATTGGAGTTAGGTCCTCATGCTTGTTCAGCAAGCACTTGACTGACAAACCATCCCAGTCCCGCGTCAATAGATTTTACCACTGTGCAACCACTCAGAGAACTTCAGCTTGTATAGCAGAGGTCAAGTAAGGGAGGCAGTAAGAAGATGTTTGGGGATGCTGCAGCCATGCAGGAATAAGATGCAGAGTGGTAGAGCAGGACACCCACTATTCTCCTCTAGCTTGTGCATGTGCATAAGTGCCTTTCTCCATGCACGCACACACACACACACCACCACCACCACAGGATGAACAATTTGGTGGTCACTAACTGTACTCTTGAATTTATTCCACAAAATTGAAATTTTGTGCCCTATGGCCAACATCTTGTGAACACTTTCTCTCTCTCTTAGAAGTTCAAATTTTCATACGTGGAGTAGAACCAAATGCTGCCTGGCTCTTGGTGCCTGGCTTATGTCATTGCAAACAGTGTCTCCCAGGTTCATTCATATCATCACATGTGACAGGACACCCTTTTTGAGACTGAATGATATTACTCTGAATAGAGAAATGATAGTGTCTCTATTCATTTCTCAGCCACTGGTGGGCATCTTATCCGCTCTCTTGGCTATGGTGAACAATGCTAGATTAAACATGGGAGTTTCCACAACCTCTTCAACATGCCGATTTTGTCTTCTCTTGGATGTGCACACGAGTGGGATTGCTGGATCATATGGTAGTTCTATTTTTAATTTTTTGAGGAATCTCTATGCTGGTTTCCATCATGGCTGAATTAATTTACATTCCTATCAACAGCATGCAAGGCTTCTTCTCTGCCTTTCCAACCAAACCTATATTTAAAATTAATTTTAAAAGATAAAGCTGATTCTGCTTCTTTTTGAAGTAAGAGTGTTAGTACATGTTATTTTAAACGTATTTATTCACTAAAGTTAAAAAAAGATTTTAAATATTAAAGACCCTCAAAGTATTCTTGGTGGGCCACAAAAAAATCATTACAAAAATTTCCAAGGCCCATTTCCCTGGAAATTACATTCAATGGCAAGGCAAAAAGGACTTTGTACGTGTGATCGGGTTAACCTTAAAACAGAGAAATAATCTGAGTGGATTCTAGAATAGCACCACATGAATCCATTAAAGTAGAAAGGGTGGGAGGGGCTTGTCTGGAATCTGTAGGCAATGTAGGAGGGCACTGACAGACTACTAATATCCAGGCGTCCAACTCATGGTGCTCTCAGACCGTTGAGAACTTATTTTCCTCAGCGGTATTTTGTGATTTTCTGTACACAAAGGTTGCTCATTTTTACTGTTATAAATGCTTAAGTATTTCAGATAAGTGGAGGGAAGTCCTATGGTAAGTAGTATTAGTTTTGTTTGCTCACATTTTAATTTTCACAAGTCATTCGTTTTGCTAGCTATACTGATTTTATATCAATTTGTATTCTTCATCCATTTCTTAGTATTATTTTGTGAAATCATTGGAATTTCCTAAGCAGATTATCAGTGCCATGAAACTTACCATTTGTTTGTTTTTGAGACAGAGTTTCTTTGGGTAGCCCTGGCCATCCTGGAACTCACTCTGTAGACCAAACTAGTGTCAAACTCAAAGATCTGCCTGCCTCTGCCTCCCAAGTGTTGGGATGAAAGGCGTGCACCACCAACGTCCAGAGATAATTTATTTCCTTGTCTCAATCTGCATGGTTTTTATTTCTATTTCCTTCCTATTTCTTATTAAATTGGTTTTATTAATAATTGCTTTGTTGAACAATTGAGTATGGCAAGTAGGATGCAGTCTTAGGGAGAAGGCACTTAGATTTTCACCAGTAGAAATGTTGCTGTCTAGGCTAGTGGGATGAATCAGCATTTGCCCTGAAAGCCAGATGTCTAAAGTTTGTACCCCTGGGACCCACATAAATGTCCAGTAGGCATAGCTGCCTGCTTGTACTCTCAGCCTCTTTAAAAGGTGGAGAAAAAGATTCCCCTGGACCAAGTTAGCTAACAAGACTAGGTGTATCTGGGAGCTATGGTCTTGAGGGATGATGGAGCTATGGTCTTGACATTTACTAAGACTTTTTCTTTCAGTGCTAGTATTGAACTCAGTTCCTCACACTTGTTTGGTAAGTGAGCTACACCTCCAATTGATGACTTATGTCAGAATATGACCTTTTATGTTACACTTTTTATATGCATTGTTAAAATGTTTATACCTCCTTTTGTTGGATAACCTTTTATATAAGTGATAATCAGAACAACAAGCTGGAGTTGTTTGTTATTTACTTAAATTATTTTACATGTAAGGCCTGTGTACTGTGTATCTGTAGTGCCTGTGTAGGACTGAAGAGGGCATCAGATTCCCTGGGACTGGAGTTACAGATGGCCAAGAGCCACTAAGTGGGTTCTGGGACTTGAACCTGGGTCCTCAGCAAGAGCAAAACATGTTCTTAGCCTCTGGACCACCTCTCCCACTCCAGTAATGTGTACATGTTTTAAAGTCTTCTATGTCTGCACTAGTTTGACTTCTACTTGTTCTCCTGTTTATTGACAGGAGAGTCAAAATCTAAAAGGCAGTGGTGCCTGTGCTTGTCACCTTTCATGTATTATTTATTCTGGATTTTGTTGCTAGGACCCTGTACATCACTAAGCCGTTTCTCATGGTTCAATGTCCACCTTGTGTCTGGTTGTACTCCTTTATGCAAAGCCCCCTTTGCTGGAATCTGTATAGCTATTTCAGTGGCACCAATCATTTGTGTGTGCGGATCTTTCTGCACAAGACTGCTGATTTGGACCCCAGCCCCAACAGCTATTTTCTTATTTCAATTGGGTTTGGGTGATTCGTACCTTTTTATCATTCTTCTTTTAATTACATTTTGAGTTTTATGTAAAACCCATGTACTTGATCGGTTTGGTTCATCTAATCTGATAATCTTTGCTTTTTAAAGAGAGTACTAAGACCATTTTAATGTAGCTATTGATACAATTCTAGTAAAATCTACCAGTTAGCCTTTTCTTCCTACTTATTGCATCTGTGCTTGGTACATGTGTGTATACATATACATACACACATACATATATACACATATTTTCTTTCTTCTTTATTTTCCCTCCACTATTGGTGTGTAAGTTATGCTTAAGAGAACTTTCCTGGTTGTTCTAGGCTTTTTAGCATATAATCTTATTGTAACCCTCCTTCATATAGATTATACTACAAGATATATCAAGTAAATGAGAGTAATTGTCCTGTTATCTCTGAATTATCCTGGATGATTTCAATCAATCTTATTATTTTCCCCTTGTTCTTCTGGATGTTCTCACTGCCTTTGGCTCTAATTTTCCAAGTTCAGTGCTCAACTGTATTGTCAGTCTTTCTAGCTTTCGATACGTATATAAAGTTATAACTTTCCCTGTGATTTTTCTCTTTAAAATCCCATGTTTTACATAGTGCTCTTATTTCTTTTCATTCTGGATATTTATCATGACCATTTTGACTTCTGAACTTTTGAATTATTCAGAAATATATTTCTAGCCTTCCAGGGTAACTTTTTATTCACTTTTTTTCTGATTAAGTTGTATAATGATAGAATATTTTGATCCAAATGACAAGTTATTTGGAAAATGTTGAAGATTTGTTTCCTTTTTTCTTATTCAGTTTATATAACCATCTCAAATGTATGAGAAGGGGAGCATGAATTGTTTGCTGTGTGCCACACTCCATCTCCCCAGGTCATCTAGCTTTCTTCCATTTTTCGCATAGCTGTAAAATCTAGATTGTTAGTTGTGTCATTGAATCTTGGCTGGTGTTGACCATCAGCTTGATGGGCTCTGGAATCTCTGAAGGGAGAAGTCTCCATGCATGTCTGTGAAGAATGTTCTAGAGTCAGTTCATTGGTGTGGTATCTTTGCTGTCTTTCCTGTTGCTACAATAAAACACACTAGCAGTGTTGTGGGACAATGGTCTTTCATCCTGTCACATGTATTATTTTCAATAAAATGCGGATTGGCCAGTATCCAGGCAAGAAGTATAGGTGGGGTGACCAGACAGGAAGTAGAGGCAGGGCAATGAGAACAGGAGAATTCTGGGAAAAGGATTCAGTCCGCAGTCATGACCCAGACATAGAGGAAGCAAGATGTGACTGCCTCACCAAATAAGGTACCAAGCCACATGGCTAGTACAGACAAGAACAATGGGTTAATGTAGGATGTAAGAAAGAGTTAATAAGAAGAGCCTGAGATACTGGGCCAAACAGTTTATTATTGGTGTAGACTTCTGTGTGATTTATTTGGGACTAAACAGCTATAGGACTGGGTGGGACAGAAACCTCTGTCAACATAGCAGAATCAGCTTAAGAGTGAGAGGGTTTATTATGGCTCCTGTTTGAGGATATAATTTGCAGTGGCAGGGAAATCCTGCACCACAAGCCTGAGGCTGGGACCCATTGCATCTGCAGTTAAGAATATAAACAGTGGTGGTATTCCGCTGGCTAGCTCCTTTTCTTTCAGGCCAGGGCCCAGCCCATGGTATGATGCTGCCCAAACTTAGGGTAGGTCTTCTCACCTCCATTACCCCTTCACAGACATGCCCAAAGATTTGTCTCCAAGGTGATTCTAGATCCCCTTGAGTTGGTCATTGGTATAAACCGTCATATATAGGAGAAAGCAAGCATGGATGGGATTTCTTCTCTCCTTAATCTTTGTAAACCACCTTCTGCTGTCTTCCGTATCTTCCCTGCCTCTCATTTTTTTAAGAGCTAAAGAGTGAAGGCTTTGCTCTGGTAGGGCTTTGGTTGAAGGAAGTAAATGATGTGGCTGGTTAGGCTTTGGTGGAAGGAAAGATTTGATGTGGCTGGCTTGAAATAGATGGACCAATATACTGTTCTTTGTGTTCACAGTGAGCCTGTTTGCCTTCTCGTCATCTGTGCGCTCTTGGGAGCAGCATCTTCCATTTCTTCCAGGAATCTCTTGGCTGTTTTCCTAATGAGGGCTAGCTTTTAGCCCAACTCAGTTTCTAATGTTCCTTCTTTCACAAGGCTAGTCATCTCCAGCTCTCCCCCTTTTCTTATTCATGTAACACTTAAAGACCATTGTAGCATTATTAATTAGTTTAATCTCTCTCTCCCTCCCCCCCTCTCCCTCTCTCTCTCTCTCTCGTGTGTGTGTGTGTGTGTGTGTATGCACATGTGCACGCATTGGGGGTATTCCACATATGTGCGCATGGTGCATGTATGTGGAGGCCAGAGTGTCAGGTGTCTTTCCCCATTTCTGTCTACTTTAATTTTTGGGACCTCACTGATTTGTAATATGGAGGCTACTTGTTCGTTTCCCGGCTACCCAGGCGCCCGAAAGAACCACACAGATACTGTACCGTTATTTTATATTTTATTCTCCATTATTTTATATTTTACTATGAATTTCATGGCCTACCGGCAAGGTTTCAACATACCTGTCACTGGCAGTGGTTCCATGGCTTCTCCCCTGACTCCACCTTCTTCCTCCCAGCCTTCAGTTTAGTTTTCCCCTCCTATCTCTGCTTTACTCTATCAGGCCAAACTAGTTTCCTTATTAACCAATGCTATTCACAGCATACAGAGGGAAATCCCACGTCGCTGATTGACTAGACTCATTGGACAGCACACCCCAGGACCGACCTGGCTCCCACCTCCCCAGTGTCAGGAGTAGAGGTGGATGTCACCATGCCTGTTTTTAATGTGGCTTCTAAGGGAGCTGCATTCAGGTCCTCATGCTCTCACAGGCAGCACTTGCACACAGAGCCAGGGGCCTGAACCTCTGTTCCAGGGTGTCTAGTGCTGAGATGAAACACCATGGCCAAGAAAAAGCTGGGGAGGAGATTTATTTCATCCAGAGAAACCAGAGAACTCAAGGCAGGACCCAGAGGCAGGAACTGAAGCAGAGGCCATGGAGGAGCGCCGCAAACTGCCTTTCTGTACATGTCCTTCTCAGGCCGCTTCCTCGTACACCCAGGACCACAGGCCCAGAGGTGGCAACACCCACAGTGGCTGAATCTTCCCCCATCATCAATCAAGAAAATGCACCACAGGCTTGCCTAGAACCAGGCTGGTGGGGGCATTTTCTCAACTGAGATGCCTTCTAAAAGGACCCTAGCTTATGTCAATTTAACACAAAACTTGAGGACATCGACCTTTAATATTATCCTAATTTCAGTCTTTTTGGGACTCACGGTACACAGAAGCCTAAGGAGAAGTGACAAAATGGCTGGCTTGTGAGTAGTCAGAACCTACAACTTTATGCCAGATACCTATCTGCCTGCCTCTGTCCTGAGTACTTGGATTAAAGCATATGCCACCACACCTAGCTCTAGCCCTGTTTTATGTGGTGCTGGGGGTTGGAGTCAGGGCATCATGCATGCTAGACAAGTACTCTACCAACTGAGCTAAAGCCCTATTCTCTCCATTGACTGTTAATGTTCTAATTTCCAAAAATACCTCAGCTTAGAGTATCTCTGTTCTCTCCAATAAGCAAGGATTTAATGACATTGCCTATGACTTATAATTCTAACTTTATATTCACATGCAAGTTATGATTGCTTTCACTTTTTAAATTTCACTTTATAAATACATATTTGGATAACCACTATTATCTTTTCTGATGCCAGCTTGTACTTCTGGGTTCACGATACTTCTTCCAGAAAACAGCATCATGGCTCCTGGCAGAATACCAGACAGTCAGGTCTGTGGTTTAAAGGTGAAATGCACCTCCTAGGTTCATGTGTCCCCAGTGGGAGGCATTGTTTAGGGTGATTGTGAAGCTTTTAAGAGCTGGAACCTCATTGGAGGAAGTGGATCACTGGGGGTCGGCCTTGAGGCTTACAGCCCCACCTCACTTCCTCCAGAGACTGCATATGACTGGCTGCCCCCGGTTCTTGCTGCCAAGCCTTCCTTGCCATGATGGAATGGATCCCTGTAGAATTAACTGTATGCCAGAACGCTTCCTCCTGTAAGCTGCTTTTGTTGAGGATTTGGTTACAGCAACAGAAAACTCCTAGGAACGAGTGGGCGAGTGAGTGAATGGATGAGCTTGAAAGTCACTGGGGTCAGAAGAGTAATTTTGGTCCTGGAATCAGAAGAGTTTTAATGCAAGAATGTCTACGGGCTTCAGACAGCTTTGGCAAAATACCATTTAAATGTCAGTTTTCTCATTTGAAATGAGAAGTAGCTGTGTCCCAAATCCCAGTATGTTTGGGTCCCAAAGTAAAAAGGACACAGGCAGCTTATTTTAAAATGCTGCATTAATTCTGAAATTATATAATTTCTGGGAAATCAGTTGAGTACTATAAAATAGTTAATTTGAATTGAGAAACATTTCTGAAATATGAGTTTAAATGTACAATCCATTTCTTGAATCTGGTGAATGATTCAGAATATTTCAGTGAATATCTTCCCTCTTAAACAATAGAATCATCTTATATTTCTCAGACTTAACTCTTTCCTGGAGAATTTGATTACCTCAATGAGTAAAAATTGTGAAGTAGACTTTTCTCTTGTATATCAATATAATGTTTTTATGTTGATGGCTTTTGAAATAAGTTCATGTGGAAATGGTTATTGTGAAAACTTGATACTTTGAACACCCATGTTTCCTTGACAGAGAATTATATATTTGGGATTGTTTGGGGGAATTTGATTAGATCCCCAGAGAAGTGATGGAAAAGTATCTATGTGTTATTTTTATTGGTTAATAAAGAAACTGCCTTGGCCCTTTAATAGGACAGAAAATTAGGTAGGTGGAGTAGACAGAACAGAATTGTGGGAGAAAGAAAACAGAGTCAGGCAGACACTTCAGGCACTTGCCATGCCTCTCCTAGAGTTGGACGCAGGTTAAGATCTCTCCTGGTAAGCCACACCTCGTGGTGCTACACAGATTACTAAATATGGGTTAAAACAAGATGTGAGAATTAGCCAATAAGAGGCTGAAACTAATGGGCCAGGCAATGTTTAAAAGAATACAGTTTCCATGTAATTATTTCAGGTAAAGCTAGCTGAGTGGCTGGAAGCGGCCGGCCGCTCCCCATCACTACAGAGAAGACAACTGAAACCTGAGCTGTGACGAACCAGCCCCTCTGATGTATAGAGAAGCCTTCGTCTGTCTGTATTACAGTCAGTCATCCAGAGTCACCCAGAGATTCAGAGAATCTGCTAGAAGGCAGGCTGGGGAAGCAAGTGCTCTCCAGCCACAGGGCAGAAGATGACTGCACTGTACCTGTGGGACACAAAGCCATGCTCATGTCCATAACACACAGCCTGTTCACTTACCCTTGCTTGCCTTGGGAGGTATTTGCTGGGCTGTTACAGATGAGCCAGCATATGTACACACGGCATTGACCTTCTCCTTACGTGTAAAACGGAGGAAAATTGTCTCTTACGACTTGACCATGCTTATGTCTGATGGACCTCCATGGAATTTAAATCAGTCAGCACCCTTGATCCACCTCTTTGAAGTAAAGCACTCAGCCAGGATGGACTCCCAGTGTACACGGTAGAGAGTCTCATTAGTTTACAAATGTTCTGCACTGGCACAAATACCTCATTTGCTGGAGTGGCTGCGCTGAGGGAAACAAGAGCTGAAGCATCAATTTATAATGGGTGGAAGGAGGCGAGAGCAAGTGGGCTCGATATATTGATGGCTCTTCATTCCCTCAGGCATTTTCCAGAAAGCTCTTTATATTTATTCATACCTTGTTCCAAAGGCGTGCACTGAGGCAGTCTCAGGTAGGGGCCTCTGAGAGCCTGGTGTTCTGTGACAGTTAAGGGGATAGATGAAGGCACCCCTTTGTGCCTCAGGCTTTAGGTACTAGCCTATTAATCATCTCTTTGTAAGTGTTTCCCTACATTGTTCCATCTGATCTTGGTGCATTCCAAAGAGTTCTCCCATGAACTGATGTGAAATGTCCTGTACATGTGTTGCGCTTATTGGATAATGAATAAAGGTGCTTCAGTCAATGACTTTGCAGAGTATAGCCAGACAAGAAGTCTGAATATATATGTGTGTGTGTGTGTGTGTGTGTGTGTGTGTGTATAGATAGATAGATAGATAGATAGATAGATAGATAGATAGATAGAGGGCAGAGTGAAGGAGACGCTGCCATAGGAACCTTTCTGGCAAGCCACAGCCTCATGGCAATACATGGATTAATAGAAATGGGTTAATTTAAGATATAATAGCTAGGTAGGAATACACCTAAGCTAATGGCTAAGCAGTATTATAATTAAAATAGTTTCCATGTGATTTATTTGGGTCTGGATGGCCAGAAATGAATGAGCAGTCTCTGCTTACACAATAGCACCAATGTGGGCCAACTGCATCCACATCAAACCTGAGAGAGCTTGGGAAGGAATACTAGACACAAAAGAACAGAGTTAACCACAGCTTTGTAGTAGCAACAATTTCTCGACTGAGCTCTGTTTTCTGGTGGTGAGCAAAGGCATGTCTCCTTTAAGAGAAATTTTTCTGACTCAGCATTAGCAGCTTCCTGGTTCATGCTGATCCTGTTAATGAACACTTAAATGGGGTCTGTGAGCAGTGTGTTACAAAATGATTAATGGTGACATAGACATGCTATGTCACTGGAGCTGGGGCAGTGAACGTGGCTCACAGAGGCGGTGAACATGCTTTGCCATGTTGGGTTGAGTGAATCAAACAGGCAGGGTCACGGAGTTGGTCCTAGTCATAGCCCCTTAGCATTAAAAAAAAGGTGCTCCTGGTCAGAAAAAAATGATTACAGGTACACAATAAAGACAGATTCAGCCTTTAATCCCAGCACTCGGGAGGCAGAGGCAGGCGGATCTCTGTGAGTTCGAGGCCAGCCTGGTCTACAAGAGCTAGTTCCAGGACAGGCTCTAAAAAAGCTGCAGAGAAACCCTGTCTCGAAAAACAAAAAAAAAAAAAAAAAAAAGACAGATTCAGACAGAAAAAAGACCTCTGAATGGGTCACAGTGTTAGATAAATGCGAATGGGCTTAAGAGAGAAGAAACAGTACAGAAAGTTACAGATTAAAGGAGTAAAGATAATAAAATAAATATTTAAAAGTAATAGAGTCAAATAAAAGCCATGTAAAGATGGAAAATACACAGAGTCTGGATTATGTATACTATTGATGGAGGATTCTCATTGGCCAATAAACAAACTGCCTTGGCTTTTTGATAGGGCAGGATTTAGATAGGTGGAGTAGACAGAACAGGAAGAAGGAAGTGAGGTAGATGGCTCAGACAATTGCTCTGCCTCTGCAACCAGATGCCATGAAGCCAGCCACCAGGTCAGACATGCTGAATCTTTCCGGGTAAGACACCACTCGTGGTGTTACATAGATTATTAGATATGGGTTAAAGCAAGAGATGTGAGAATTAGCTAGTAAGAGGCTGGAACTAATGGGCCAGGCAGTGGTTAAAAGAATACAGTTTGTGTGTTGTTATTTCGCATGTAAAGCTAGCCATGCAGGAGCCGGGTGGGACGAAAAGCAGGCCTGCCTGCAGCTCCCTACTACATACTATTGTGTTGTCTTTGAATCTTTTGACTATGAATGAGCTAACTACAGAGAGACATTTCATTGTACAGGCTGCTAAGCTAAACTAACATAAAGATATCTTGACTTCAGAATTTTAGTCTAATGATATGTTACTTTGGAAAAGAGGTTCTGCTTTTGTTTCCATAGAAGATGAGAACCTGTGGATTCCTTCCAGGCTAATGTTGTTTGATGGAACAAGATCATTACCCTCAAAATACTTTGCCCAACGAACAGCAGAAAGCAGTTTGAGGAAAACTATTCCCCAATTCCCGAAATGATTATTTATAAATGTTTGTTTTCATTTAAGGGGTTTTCACTATAAATGCTTAAATGATCACAGTCAATCTCTTTCTAAAAAAATATGGGGGAGAGATATAATATAAAGATGAATACTTTGCATTGGTATGGATCTTGGTCTATTGATACAAATTTAAGGTTGATTTGTTAAATTGTATATATGTATTTTTGCTTTTGTTTAAGATATTATATTTGTGCATCTCATTTAAAGATATAATGTGTAGTTAAGAAATACAGATTAATAGATAGCCATATATAATAGTCAAACTTGTAGTCATGTTACAGAGATACATTTTACATGGATAGGTTTTCTTCAAACCTTTCAAAGACCTACAGAATATGACATTTGAAATATTTTAAGAACTTAGACTTTTCTTGTCAGTGAGACATGTCTGCTTCTGGCAGCACCAATTACTTCAAAAGGATGATTGGCATCAAAGAAGCTCCTTATGGAGTTTGCTACCATTTGGGCAAGAAACTGATCTTGCCTGGACTGCTTTATGGTATACTGTATAAATTTGACATGCATGATCCACAGACAAATGGCTGCTGAACTTGCCTAAAGAAGGTGAGACAACCCTTCAGAGTTTCTGCTTTATGAAAGAATCTGCCAGACATTCTTCAGGATAAAGAAGAAAGAAACTGATGAACTTCTCCATTACAAGGCAGAACAGATCTTCAAATTTCCTGCCTCTTGGAAAAGTCCACCAGATACTATGGGCCTGTAGGCTGAAGATGGATGCCCAATGTTACAGAAGAGCTTTGGGTAACTGTACAGGCAGCAAGATGTCTCTGCAAATTCTAGAACTTTGGCAGTTGCTTACAATGCACTTCTTGCTTACTTAAGTAGTATTATATTCTGCTGGGGTCTTGAAAATTTGAAGACAGATAGCTATAGTTATAATTTTCCTTAGTTTAATAAAGGATAAGTTAGATATGAAACTTAAGGCTCAAAAAGAAATAGTGTAACTAATTCTTGCTTGATACCTGTTTTGTTATATGTAATTTTACTGTGTTAAAGTTAAAGCCTTCCTTCTTATTTAGATAGAAAAGGGGAGGTAATGTGGGATGTATTTCTGTATATATGTTGTTTTCATCAGATAATGAATAAAGCTGTTTCAGCCAGTGGCTTAGCAGAGTACAGCTAGGTGGGAAATCCAAATAGAGATATATAGAGAGACTAGACAGAGTCAAGGAGATGCTCTGTAGCTGCCAAAAGAGAAAGACGCTGCTGCCAGAACCTCTCTGGTAAGCCACAGCCTCGTGGTGATACACCAATGAATAGAAACTGGTTAATTTAAGAAGAAGAGCTATGTAGACATATACCTAAGTTATTGGCCAAGGAGTGTTGTAATTAGTATAGTTTCTGTGTGATCATTCGGGTCTGTGCAGTCAGAAAGAATGAGAAGTCTCCACTTACACTAACAGCATAGGAACTGGTGCACAATATTGATGTGGACACCATCAGCCACTTTCAGAGAGTCCGATTTGGTCGGATGTTCTATCAGTCCCATTCCAACTGGACTTGGTGATCTCCCGTTAGTTCTGTCCTGCCGTCTCAGTGGGTGAATGCATCCCTCACGGTTCTGACTTTCTTTCTCATAATCTCTCTCCTTCTGCTCATCAGGACCTTGGGAGCTCAGTCCGGATGGTGGAGGCTGACCGAGAAGCCAAGGACAATGGCGATGGGCTTGGTCTCTATGACAAGGACGGGCTCTGTGTGAGCCTTGTCAGTTTGGTTGCTCACCTTCCTGGACCTGGAGGGAGTTGGGAGGACCTTGGACTCAACATAGTGTAGAGAACCCTGATGGCTCTTTGGCCTGGAGAGGGAGGGAGTGGGGGTATGGGTGGAGGGGAGGGGAGGGAAGGGGGAGGAGGAGGGGAGGAGATGGCAATTTTTAATAAAAAATAAATAAACTGGAAAAATATTGATGTGGACAATTTATTGCATGTAAAATGAAAGAAAAATTAGGATTTTTTGAAATGAAAACGATACTATTATGGCTGGGGGGATGGCACAGTGGTTCAGTGTGCTTGCTTCTTTTCCACAGGACTTAGATTCCATTGTCAGCACCCATGTTGGGTAGCTCACAACCATCTGTAACTGTACCTGCAAGGGAATCCAACACCTCTGGCCTCTGAGGACATTTGAACTCACGTCTTTTTACCTGCATACAGGTACTTATGTGTAAGCGTGCACACACACACACACACACACACACACACACACACACACACACACACTTAAAAATAATAAAAGTAAAGGCTCAAGAGGTAGCTTAAGAACACTTGTTGCTCCTACAAAAGTTGTAGATTCAGTTCAAGGATCCACATGGTGGTTTACAACTGTCTCTAACTCTAGTTCCTTTTCTGACTTCTGTGAATGCCAGAGTTATACTGCACATACATACATATTATCAAAATGATGTTACTTATAGAAATACTTTTAGGCATAAAACTGTTCTTTTAATTTTTTACAAAAAGGTTTTGCTCATGTTTATGCATCTCTAATCATATGTTGCTAGTTAAAACCGTGGTGCTGGGGTTGGAGAGACTGTTCAGTGGTTAATCATGCTTACAGCTCTTGCAGAGGACCTGAGTCTGCTGTGTGGGTGCTGAGATCCAAAATGTGTTTATTTAAACAGCAGTCAATTAGAAAAAGAATTTAAAAAGAGGTCAATTATTTCTTGTTCTAAATTGTAAGTTGCTATAACCTTTGACTTTAACATTGATTTTATCTATTTAGAGCTTTGGCAGAATTTTTGAAAAGTAGGAAGCTTGATGCTAAGCATCATGTTTCTCTTCCTTTGTTTTTTTAATCTTTGTATGAGTGTTTCTGATTGGATCATTTTGTTTTATTGTACCACAAGTTGCATGTGCATCTAAAAACTTCATCCGTCAATGATAATGAATTCGTTACTTTTCTCATCGTATGACCTGATATGATCTGTCATGCTGTGTGCGCTGGTGTTGACCGTGCCATAGAGAATGTTGGTAACACACGTCTGTGACCCCAGCATTCTGGAGGCATAGTCTGGGGGTTGCCATAAGTTCTAGTCTAGCTTGATCTACAGTGAATTCCTAGACAGCCAGGGATACGTAGTGAGACCGTGTCTCAGAAACAAAACAAAACTGTTGGCAATGCCTCACTCCTTTCTAGGAGGTTCTCCTGCATTTGGGGATATCCATTCCTTGTATGTCTAAGCTGAAGGCCTGGCTGATGGCAACTGGAGAAATTGACTGATTTCAGACATTTCAAAGTAAGAAAACTGTTCACCTTGAAATTGCAAAAATAGGGTAATGGCTAGGGAACAAATACATAGTTATAGAAAAACTTAATTGAATGTTGTCAAACCTTTTTGTCCCTAAGAAATCCTGCTCTCGTCTTGACCTTGTTTTTCTGAGAATTGCGGTATTTGAATGCGAATGGTCCCCACAGGCTCCTATGTTTGAATGCCTGGCCCCACTCACCTGGTGGAACAGTTTGTGAAGGACTAGGAGGTGTGGCCTTGTTAGAGGGGGTGTGTGCTGGTGGTGGGCTTTGAGGTTTTGTTTCCACTGTGTCTCTCTTTGCCCCGTGGTTGTCTCCACATAAAAGCTCTCAACCACTGCTCTGTTTCCATGCCTGCCTGCCTGCCTGCCACCATGTTCCCTGCCATGACGTCGCGGACCTCTGAAACTGTAAGCAAGCCCTTAGTAAGAAGCCTGATGAAGACAAAAGTGAAGGTATTGGGTTAGAAGCTCCCTCGGCATCCCCTGTGCTTCAGGAAGAAAATGCTTTGTCAATGGCTAAACTTGAAAAAGTAAAGTAATAGAATTCTTAATAAAGTGTTAAAAAAATGTTCAATTCCCTAGATCACAAAAGAATGCTACCCTGTTGTGGGGGTGTCCTCCTCCCCCTCTCTTTCCCTCCTCTTATCTCTCTTCCTCCCCATCCCTCTCCCTCTCTCTAGCCTCCCCTCTCCTCCTCCCTTTTCTTCCTTTTAGGGTAATTGATAAGTGGTACATTTACCCAGCTGAAAAGGCATGATGCTGGGATTCTGCATCCATGGCTGGCCTCTTCCTCTGTTCCCAACTGTAGCTATTGAGGATGTAAAGCACAGAGCAGGACCAGTTGAAAAATGAGAGTTTTACAAACAGGAACAAATCCATGGGTCATCTTCACATGGCCTCAGTCAAAGACATAAAGAAGGATGGCCTCTGAACTCTACCAAGATAGGAAACACTTGGGGTCTGAGCAGAGACGAGGCAGAAGACTCTAGAAGGCCCTTTGCCAAAGACAGGAGTTTCTTATAGCTGGATGAAAGGACTGAAAATACAATAAGGACAATTTCAATGTTTCTACTTCATTTCTGTGTTTTATTGCTAGCTCTGTATTTGATTATATTGTAATTAATTACTCTCTTTTTCTTTCCTTGACCTATGGACCAGAGCCTCAATGAAGAACTGAGTGCAAACATTCTCCCACATCAGCACACTGCTTGGGTTGGTTTGCTTGTTTTGGGGTTCACATGGAAGAGATTATTTGTTGGAGTTTGTTGCCTTGGGCCGTCTTCTATTTTGGCTACATAACAGGGACAGAAGTGTCTCCCTCTCTCCTAGGTCTGTCTTGTGGAAGGCACAGTGCTGAGAAGTCACACTGGCCTGGGAATCTCCTCTTCTTGGCATTCTCTTAATTTACAATTTTTGCTCAGAACTGAAGATGCATCAGCAGGAAGCTGGTCTTGATCTTTCAAGACTACTTCAGAAATCATACCTTAGCCTAGCAGTTTGGGGTTTATTACAGGCATTAAAGGGGGCTAAGTACCCTGCCAAATTTTTGCTAATATTATCATTAAAGATATTTAGTTACTAGTATTTCTGCAGCCACTGAAAATGGCATGCAATTACCCACAGAATATATTTTCTCCTTTCAAACTGCAAAGCCCCAGAGAGTCTGACTAATTGCCAACCTCTTCTAGGGACATTACTCAATACATATTACCCTTCTGTAAGTCTAGATTATGGGAGACTAATGACCTGCCATATTCTGAGTCATGTGTATAGTAATTTATAAAAGGCATTTCAAGCCATATTTTGCTCCTGGCCCGTGGTTTTTGCCTTATTTATTTACTCAGGAGTGCTAGGGATGGCTTGCAGACTCCAGTGCTTGCTAATGGGGTGCATTGAGCCACGTCTCTTATCTGGTTTTTGGTTTTACTTTTTGAGACAGATCTGGAGAAGCCAAGCTGGCCTTCTTGATCCTATCTACTACTATTTCCTAAGTGCTGAGATCATTTCTCTTTAATTAATTAAATTTTCACACTTCTGGGGATTAAGTCTAGGGCCTTGCACATGCTGGACAAGCACATCGGCCCTGAACTGCATCCCTAGCATTTATTATGATCATTGTTTTAAAATAAAAGCCACAGACAGTGTTGTTTCGGTTTTCAGCACTGAGATTTGAACTCAGCCTTCCTCCTCGTGCCAGGTAAGCATCTGTAACATGAATTCTAATTGGTATTAATAATAAAAACTTGAAGTCAGCTATCGGGGTAAAAGCCGAAGGATCAGGGAAGCTTAGTGGCCAGCGGCCAGTCACTAGAGTTCTTACCTCTCCCAATGCTCAGATCCTGTCCTCAGACTGCCTCCTCTGACTGCCTGCTCTGACTGTCTCTCTGACTGACTGCCTCAGACTGCACTGCTCCTCAGACTACACTAAGCTCCTGTCTCCTCCTGCCTTATATTCTTCTCTCCACCCAGCCATATCATTCCTGTCTTCATTTCCCTAGTGCTGGGATCAAAGCCATGGAATTCCAAGTGCTGGGATCACCTTTGTGTGTGTGGGCTTCGTTTCATCTCCTTCCTTCCTTCCTTCCTTCCTTCCTTCCTTCCTTCCTTCCTTTCTTTCTTCCTTTCTTTCTTTCTTTCCTTTTGAGTGGATCAATTTCATGTAGCCCGGGGTGGCTTTGAATTAACAGAGATTTGTCTGTCTCCCAAGTTCTGGGATTAAAAGTGTGTGCCACCACTGCCTGGCTTCTAGTGGCTTAGCTGTGCCATCTAGTCTTCAGGAAAACTGGGTTAAAACACAAACAAAATATTACTATAAGCACCCTTGCTCCTTGCGGTGTGCTACCTCTCCAACAGAACTGCACACTGTAGTGGTCAGCTTCGGAAAGGAAAGAGAAGATGATGGAGTGAAGATTCTGAGACAGCTTCTTCCTGGATGATTGGCAGGTGACATGGAAGGCAGGTGGGCGAAACGGTGATGGTAAAGATGCGAGCACTTATCGATTGTGATTCTGAAGAGACGCCGGAGTTGAAAGACACATGGAGAGGTATGTCCTCGGCTAAGAATGTGACAGAGACTGCACCACGCTTCATTTCAGGACACTGTTGGCGGGATTGGAGGCAAACGCACCCCAGCACACACATGGAAACTACCCAAGAACAGGTGGAATTCTTTGTGCAGAAGAGCACTCCACTCCAGGACGCCACCGGAGCAGCTGAAGTTTGTCCTCAGGTCTGACATGGTAGCACCAACACTTGGGAGGTGAAACCAGAGGGACCCTGAGTTTGAGGACAGACTGGGCTACTCAGCCCATTTCAAGAACAAACAAAGATTCCTTTGATTATAATTTTTAGGAAAGACTTTCCCAAAACCAGCCTGGAGGTTAAATATCAAAGATACTAGGAAGTCTTCAAATATCAAATTTGGAGCAGATGTAGATGAAAGATTTTTAAGATCAACCCCAAAGCAGCGATAATCATAGAGACCTGCTTCAGAGACTCCCCAGCTTAAGCCCTGTCATTAAGTCTGCCTGCGCCAACTTTTCACTCCAAGAATGGAGTTAAAACCCTTCGAGAGTCCAGGTGAGTTTCCTGACTCCCTCCCTGGTCAGTTCCCATCCTTCCTGCCTCCTTGTCCTGCCTCCCTCTCTCTTCAGTCCTGGGAGGCTTCAAGAGCTCATGTTATATTCATCACAGCACACACAGTGCTTGAGAAAAACCGTTACAAAACCATAGAAGACAAAGTTTTATGGACATGGAGTAAAAACATGTGCTTGAATAAAAGAGGCGTCAAAATAAACTATTGAGATGCTAGTTTGTAATCTACAGAAGTCTCTAGAAAGAAACTACCTGGAGACGGAGAGCTAGGCTGAGGAGTTAGCCCTGCTTGGGTGGGAGGAAAGTGACCAGACACATGTATTATTAAAGAGATATACAAATAGATCATAGTTCATATATAGAACCATGATTATATCAGGTCTTCCTATCTGTGGATTCTACTTCTGTCGATTCAACAAAATACAGGTATATACACACATCAAATAAAAATAATTAAATCCTGCAGAAGAGACACAAGTATTTGCTTTGTCCTAGGCCTTGGAAGTGACCCAGAGATGAACTCTGTGAAGATGATGTGGGGTTTCTATGCCAGCACGGAGGCACTTTGCAGGAAGGAGCTGAGCACCCACACATTCTGGTCACTTTGGAACCACCTGGAAGCTTAAACACCCATTAACATGCAGGCGAAACAGTTTACCCTGGTGTCCCTGAAGTGCTGATGGCAATCATAAATGAAACAAAACCCCTAAGCTTTCGTTCTCGTCGGTATGGGTCAATTAAATTAAACGAATTGGCTATAAACACATCAAATTTCGGTAATCTTCCTGCCTGAGAAGATTGTAAGTAAGTGACTGGAAAGGTCCGGGTTCTTTCTCGTTTCTGCTGTAGAGGCTGTAGGGTAACGGCCGGAGGTTCACACTGCCCTTTGCTTAATATTTCTTGGATAATAATCTGTATTTTATTTTATGACAATACTTTTAGTTCTCCCAGATTGACCTGACTTATTCTGGACACAGCTGTGTGCCGGAAGACAGTAAGTTGATTAATTACGCTGCCGTGAGGACCTGCAGGGGCAGTGTCTGGCCTAGCAGCTGAGAGAGGTGAAGCAGGTGGGCTGGGGCTTTCGAGGGTGAAGGGGCGTGGTTGATCGGCAGTTATGATTAACCAGACTAGCTTTAATATATAATACTCAGCTTTAATAAAGGAAAGAAAAGGGAACTTACAAAAGCCAAGGTTCCAGCGAGGAGCGCAGGAAAACAAAGAGAAGGCGAGCTGCACACCCACAAGATTTTATAAGTAAATATTAGCCTAAGGGGACACGCCTTTACAAACAAGGTGATTGGCTGGGCTTCCACTTCACAAGGGTTCCTGAAATGAGGGAGTCTGATGTGGGAGTCCCCTTTGTGTGCTGTGATTACCATTAATGAATAAAGAAACTGCCTTGGCCTGTTGATAGGGCAGGACTTAGGTAGGCGAGGAAGATGGGACTGAATGCTGGGAGGAGGAAGGCAGATTCTGGGAGATCCATAGAGCTTCACTTAGAGGTAGACATGCTGAAACTTTGCTGGTAGGCCACAACCTCGTGGTGATATACAGATTAATAGAAATGGGTTAAGTTAAGATGTAAGAGTTAGCCAATATGAAACTAGAGCTAATGGGCCAAGCAGTAATTTAAATAACATGGTTTCTGTGTAATTATTTCGAATCTGGGCAGCTGGGATGAACAAGCTGGTGTCATTTGTAGTTCTTCCAAAGGAAATCTGACATTGGCCTCCTACTTTGGTGCAGTAGAGGCTAACATTAAACTAGAAGTCATGGAGAACACTCGGCAGGTGTGGGGGAAGTCTTCTTAACACCTTTATTGACTGAATACAGAATAATAGGCTGCGGGTCCTCTCTTAGGAAACAAAGAACCTTGATGTGCTGGTATTGAGGTTGCAAGAACATGAAGTGGAAAAATTATGTAAGTGCAAAACCAACAACCTCCTGATTATCAAGTACGTTTTCCAGCCTTAGGACTCAAACATTTCTGTTGAAGGACATGACTTTTCTTCCCAGATTTCCAATGATTTCTTTCATTGTTTTTTTTGTGGACTGAGACTGCACAGAACCAAAGATCTTATAATGTACATCATCAAGAAATGGAACAAGTTTCAATAATCTTCCACAGCCCCTGTGTGGCAGCTTCCTGTGCTGGGTTCCGCAATACCCACAAAGCAGTGTGTTCCATTTTCAGAGATGCAATTCAAGTACTATAACATGGATATTAAATGATTTCCAGAAAAACATTTTCTACTACTTGAGGAAGCAGTTCCCTTGGTTCAGTGCTGTCTGACAGGCGTGGTCAGTCTGCTGCATGCCTGGTGGCCAGAAGGCAAGCTCAGGAGCCTCTTCTCTCTTTCCGCCTGGGCTCAGGCTGCCAGGTTTTTCAAAGCAAGTGCTCCACCTGGTGAGGCATCTTGCCAGCCCTGGTGGTGCTGCAGACCTTTAAGCTGGCATTAAATCAGCTCCTCGTTGAAAGCCCTCTTCCGGTTCCCTGTTATCTCCCCGTCTGTTTTAGTTAAACTTCGCCTCATTGTAAACAAGTTCCCTACGATAGCGGCTTGAAGACAGAAGAGTTTATTTTAGGCTTGTGGTTTGAGGAGGCAGCCAGTCCTTCGAGGCAGCAAGAGCATAAGGTGCCTGGCCCCGTGTCATCTGCAGTCAGGTCACATGTCAACTGTAAGAGATGACTGCTGATGCCCAGCTTAACCTTCTTCTCCCCACCCCCACCTTTTTATCCACCCCAGGACCATAGCCCATAGTATGCTGCCACCTGCTTCAAGATGGGTCTTCTCTCCCACCCCCACCGTGTGTAAACCTTCGGGAAATGTCCTCAGAGAGTTTGATCTCCTAGGTGATTGTAAATCCAGACATGTTGATCGTGAAGTTGGCACACGCGTGGAGGTCAGGGTATCCAGCAGGAGTCAGTCTCTCCTTTCGCCATGTGGGTTCTGGGGATGAAATTGGTCACGAGGCTTGGCAGCAAGAGTGTCTTTACCCACTGAGCCATCTTGCTGACCTGGCATTTAAAGCTCTTTCCAGATGGGCTTCTGAGAGGCGAGGTTTGTTGACAGAAAAAAGAATCCTGCTTCTCAGAGAACTCGCTGGAGTTCCTCTCTCCCCTGCCTGCTTTCTCAGGTTTTATTTTCTCCGCAGAGCTGGTGAATTCTAGACCTGGAGAACAAACTGTCAAATTTGACCAGGTAACTCTTCTCTATTTTTTTTTTCTGATCAGAACTAAACTGTCTTGGCATTCAACCTTAATATTTAAACAGCCATACTCAGAGAACTTGATCAGTTGGCAATCTTATAAAGTGGCAAAGATTTCCAAGGTGTTCCAAGTAATGAGCCATTAGTGTAAATAACAAATAAATGCCAATACAACAATTATTCATTTTCACTCACAAGGAAACTGCCAAGTCCTGTGAATATTATTATAATAAGTGTCCTGGAAAAAACCTACCAGGAAAATGTTTTGAATTATCAAGGTCAAGCCAGCAGGATCATTAAATGTGTCTCTCCTCTGTGAGCTGCTGTGGTGGAGTATTTTAAAGCTTTTTGATGACCTAGAAAAATTTAAAAGACACAGGACATTAGCTACCCGTCTTGTTCCTGTAGCAGAGTACCCAACAGAAGCAGTTTGGGCGGGCTCACTGTCTGTCATGTGGAGGGAGGGCTTGTAAGCAGGGGCAGGAGGAGGCTGGCTGCGTGGCATCCACAGTCAGGAAACAAAGTGAGGGATGCTTGCTTTCTCTTTTGGGTAGGCTCTGTAGTTAGTGTGGAGCGTCCCACCTCAGATGGCTTAATCTAGTTCATCCTGTAAAGACTTGCCCGTGGATTTTTTTTTTTATCGAACTGACAATCAAGATTCACCACCAGATGTAGTTTTCTGTAAGCCATCATGAATCAAGTTACTAGATCCACATGTTTAAAACGTGCTACCCCTTAGCAAAAGGAAAACGGTTGCCATGACTGGCTTGAGACTTACCATGACTAATCAGTGTCCTCTGTGCTCTTGGTGACTGGCTGTCTTTCATTTAAGGATGCTGTTACTGGCTGCACCTGCAAGGACAGCCATTCGGTTCCTTTCCCAGTATCAGAGCGAGATCACTGGCCCTTTTGGGGGTTATTTAAAAGGGAAAATTGTCCAATATAACCTGAAAACAAAGACAATTAGCCCAGTGGGAGACTGAACACATAACTCCCCCCAATTTCTGTCCCAGCAATGCCATTTTCTACTCAGAGGACCCACTGTGCTTTGGATTCCAGGTCCCTGGGACTGTACTGGGCATGCTCTTAATAGGCTCTCTGCTTTTGTGAGGGTTCTGTGAGCACTGCAACCTCATGCAGTTAGGTGAATTTCAGTTCAAATTAAGAGGCTTTGGCTAGCAAGATGACTCCATGGGTGTAAAGGTGCTTTTCACAAATTCTTACAAGCAGGGTTTGATCCCCCGACCCAACATAATAGGAGAGACTCTATTCCCTCCTGCTGTCCTCTGACCTCCACATGTGTGCTACAGCAATAAGTAAAATTAAAATATAATTAGAAATAAATTAAAAGGCTTAATGTGTCTTTGACCTCCTGGAATCTGACATAGTGGGACTTTATGTTTATAATAGAAATTTCTTTTTAAAAAGATTTATTTACTTTATATGTATGTATATATTTACCAGTGTGGGTTTATGTGTACCACATGCATGCAGGATCACATGGGGGACAGAAGAGGACTTTGGAGGCCCCCTGGAGTTGGAGTTACAGGTGGTTGTGAGATGTCACACGATGCTAAAATGGAACCCCGTCCTCTGTAAAAGCAGCAGGTGTTCTTACTTGCTGAACCATCTCTCCAGCCCCCAACAACCAAAGTTTTTATTTGGATTTCTGGTTGGTAAAATTTTTGACCACCCAACCAACTGCCAACAGATATCTTCTGTGGCAAGGTGGCTGCCCCATTGCTACACTGTGGCAAGGTGAGAACCTCATTGCTACACAGACAGATGCTGTTTCCTGAGATGCTTTGGGGTGTCTATTTTTCTAGAGACTGTTGTCTATGACTTCTTCCAAAGCCATCTCGAACACTTACTGAGCATGTAGCACCTTTTCCGTGTCTGCAAACGGTGCAGGTGGTCATTCTGTGGTGGCCACGAGTTGCAGCTGGGAACAGATAGTCAACAGCCCTTGCCATCCAGGCTTCAGTGTCCTGCCCTGAGCATTGTTCTAGAACAGAGGTCGATGACATTTTCGCTGTTACTGAACCTGAAACTTGGGTTAGCAGCCTCAGCCTTCCTCTAGCCTGGCTGTCACCTGCTGGCGTCACTGCTGCTTGCTTTGTGTCTTTGTTTCCAGTTCACAGCTTTACCCAGGAAGCTGATCTTCCCTTTCTCACTCCTCTGGCCTGAAAAAAAAAAACCCACACCAATTCCTCTCTTTTCACTTAATTTTAAAGAAGTAATACATGTTCATGATAAAAACATCCACAGCACATTAGGACCAGTGAGGTGGTAGGGACACTTGCCTGACAACCTGAGTTGGATCCCCAGGACCCACATGGTGGAAGGAAAGAACTGGAAAGAACTGATTCCTGCAAGCTGGCTCTTCTCTTTAGACACACAGACCCCACATACATGCGCGCGCACACACACACACACACACACACACACACACACACACACACACCACCTGCATGCACACATGTTCTTCTGTTCCCTTGGACAATTTTATGTGTATTTTATATGTATAAGTAATAGATACAGGGGCTGGAGAGATGGTTCAGAGGTTATGAGCACTGGCTGCTCTTCCAGAGGTCCTGAGTTTAATTCCCAGCAACCATATGGTGGCTCACAACCATCTGTAATTTTATCTGGCTCCCTCTTCTGACCTGCAGACTGAACACTGTGTAAGAATAAATAAATATTTTAAAAAATAGATACATAATTTTGTTTTTACAGAAAGTAGACTATTTTAGACTTTTTTCTAGAATGGGTTTCACCAACTTTCCCTATCATATTTAGAATCTTATTTTCTCTCTTTTTAAACACAACCAGCAGCCTGTATAAACATTTCTTATTCTGTGAACAGGACATACTGGAGTGAGAATAGCCAAGAACAGCTTTATCCAGAAGTACAGTAATTTGGTCCATGCCCTGCTAGGGTCCAGCCTTAGCTCGGGCTCAGGTCCTGAAATAGGGAAGGGGCATCAGCACAAGGAAAAATTCTGACCACCAGTGGATTGAATTCAAGTGGCCCCAAATATCTCAAGCCATCTTTATACTTTAACAGAGTTTTTCCTACCAGGCTTACATGAGCAGCTTTATTTTTGACTCCCATTTTTTACTTTTAAGAAATACATCATATGTTAAGAACTTTATAGTAATCATTATAAAAGCCCCAATTTTCCACCTTTATGCTTCCCCAAATACACTTTCTCACCCCCTCCATAACCTTATTCTAGTAGTTAGCATTTTTGCAGACTTGACTAAATATTGAGCCAGACGCATCCTGCTCTGGCCGCACTTAGGTCAGCTGGCAGGGACTTGTGGTTACAAAGTTGAAAAGTAATAGACCTGAGTACAATGTTTTCAGGACAACAACTCTTTCCTGTCTACAAGATATGCTTTTATACAGTTTCCTTTTCTGTTGTGGAATATTAGTTGAAGATGTGTTACATTCCTTAATGCTGTGGAATATTTCTTTAATGATGCAAAGATGTGCTTCATATTTTTAATGTTGCATCTGTTTAACTCTGTGAAGCTGTGCTATGTTGCCTGCCTAAAACACCTGCTTGGTCTATTAAAGATCTGAACAACCAATTGCTAGGCAGGAGAGTAACAGGCAGGCACTGAGGATTCAAACCTGGTCATGCAACTGACCTGTAAGCCATGGGCATATGCAGCACAAGATTGTTTCCAAATTAAAGTCGGGGTTACAATAATGTAGAAAAATGATTTAGAATACAGATTTTAAGAAGTATTTATATATTTGAATTTTAAGAATACTTGAATGTACATAAGACCTCTTAGAGATGAGACTTAAGCCTAGGCACAAAATTCACCTATGTTTTATATATTTGTATATATGTTAGCTGGGGGCAGACTATAATATTTCAGAAAACTATGCACAAGGCAAATGGTAACAGTGGAGTTTTCCATGTTACTCAGAAAGTTTCAGACTGGGGTGGATGAGGGATTCTCAGCTCTGTTAAGTTAACCAAGTTCTGCTTTTAGTTTCCTAAAAGAAGTATCTCTGTTTTAGACTACAGCATCACGGCTGGGGAGATGGCTCAGCTGCTAATGAACACACTGATCTTTCTGAGGACCATAGTTTGGTTTTTGGCACCCACAGTGGCTCACACTTATTTGTAATTCCAGCTCCAGAAGAAACTAATGCCTTTGCTCTTTGGGGCCATCTACATCCATGTGCACACACCCACACATACACATAATTAACAATAAAAAACATTTAAAAAGGTTTATTAAAGAGAACTCAATAGTTCTATTTCTTTTCATTGGGGTTTATTTTCAACCCTTTGGATTTTTGTATTTGTGAAATCAGTTCATAACACAGAACATTTTACCAATGCTGGCTTTATCTTTTCTATGCAGTTTGCTGAAGTCAAAGACAAATTCTGGAAGTTTGGGGGCTAGTTTGTTTTCTGATTCTCAGGACTGGATCTACAACACCTCTAAAGAGCAATGATCCTGTCTGTCCAGGTGGGTAGCGAGTGACGCCTCTGTGTCAAGATAATAGAATAATGGCCCTGTTGCTGGGATTATACATCTCAGTGGTAGGGCACCTGCCAGGCATGCTCAAGGCCTTGGGCTAGATCCCCTACCCAGACCTTTAAGCAAAAGCAAACCCATAATGAAAATTTTCCCCTTTGTAGGAAGTCTTTAAAGGGTTTACCTCATTCAGTCTTTACAACGACCCTGTAGGGCTGTTATTTTCATTTATAAATGAATGAAACAAGCATTAGAATATTTCAATGCTTTACATACGTGATACCATAATGAAACAAGCCATTAGTAGAATAATTCAATGCTTTACATAAGGGATACTGTGATTAAATGGTGGAGTCATAGACTTGAACCCAGGAAGTCTGATTCTTAAACATGGACTCTTGTTTTCATTTGCTTTATGCAGGAGTATTTTGCCCACATGTTTGCCTGTAAACAGTGTGTGTGTCTGGTGCCTGCCGGTAAGATGGAGCACTGGATACCCTGGAACTAGAGTTACAGACCGCTGTGAACTACCAGGTCCTCTGGAGGAGCTACCAGGGCTCTTAACCCCTGAACTGATGGAGGAGTGTCTATGTGTTACTTTCATTATTAATAAAGATACTGCCTTGGCCCTTTAAGAGACAGAAAATTAGGCAGGCAGAGTAGACAAAACAGAATTGTGGGAAAAAGGAAGCAGAGTTGGGGAGACGCTTCAGGCAGTCGCTATATGCGGTAGCCATGCTTCTCCTCTCCGACATGGATGCAGGTTAAGATCTCTCCTGGTAAGCGATCCACCTCGTGGTGCTACACAGATTAATAAATATGGGTTAAAGCAAGATATGAGAATCAACTAATAAGAAGCTACAGATAACGGGCCAGGGGCCAGGCAGTATTTAAAAGAATACAGTTTCTGTGTAATTATTTTGCGTAAAGCAAGCCAGGTTGCGGGACACAGCCTGCCGCTCCTTCTACACTGAACCTTCTCTCCAGCCCCAACACAGGCTCTCTTTGTTGTTGCTGCTTGTTATGAGTGGCAAAAATTTGCTGTGTAGTTTAGGGTGGTCTCCATTTGTGATTCTCTTCTGGTTGCCAAGGGCTAGGATGTCAGGTGCACACTGCATGAGGTTTCAGATGTTGGCAGTCACCTTGTGGAGGGTGTAGGGGATGACAGCTTTTGTGAAGAGCTAACTTACTCCTCTCCAACCAATACGTTTTTTTTCTCCATGGATTTTCTCTTTTATTATGACCTTATACTCAAGAGTCTTAAACCAAAAACTAGACACCACATGGCATTTTGTTAAATATTCAGCTTCATGGAGAATGTGGTGTGTATATACAGAAATCCACATTTCTATCTGTATGCAGATTTATACCTATTTATTCCTTAATCTGGTTTCCCCCAAATAGTCACCAAACTTTGAACAACTATCAGAGCAAACCTTAGTTTATGTGGCCAATTAAAATTTCCAAACACAGACACATAGGTTATCTTAAGATGGTCTTTAATCTTTGTACGTGTATTTATTTAAATGTAAAATGTATGTGCACATGTGGGGGAGGGGCATGAACCTGCCATGATGGGCTCGTGGAGGTCAGAAGTCCTGTGGGGCTGGCTCTGTCCCTTCCACTGTGTGGAGCGCAGCACTGAACAAGTCATCCGACTTAGAAGCAAGTACTCTACGGGTTGGACCATCTCTCTGGCTCTTACGTTTTCCTTTTTTACTATTTTATGTCTATGGATATTTTGCCTGAAGCATGCCTATACCCCAAGTGTGTGCAGCACCCATAGGGGTGAGAAGAGGGTATAGGATCACTTGGAACTGGAGTCACAGACAGTTGTGAGCTGCTGTGTGGCTGCTGGGAATCAAACCCGGGTCCTCTGGAAGAGCAATGTTCTTTTCTTTAAAAAAGGATTTATTTATTTATTATATATGCCGGGTTCTGCCTGCATATATGCCTGCAGGCCAGAAGAGGGCACCAGATCTTATGACAGACGGTTGTGAGCCACCCTGTGGCTCAGGACCTTTGAAAGAGCAGGCAGCGGTGCTCTTAATCACTGAGCCATCTCTCCAGCCCAGTCAATGTCCTGAACGGAGTCATTCCCAGCCCCCTGGACATTCCCTTAAGTGCTGTGAACTCATTACAATGTACCTAAAGCAACACTGTTTTCCCGTTTTTTACACATCTTTCACTATACTGATGTCAGATTGTCTTTCCCATTGCTGTGGGTGATTGGCACATCTGCTGTTCCTCTCATAGAGACTCGAGCACGTGAGAGGTAGAGACATTCTCAAGTTCACTTCACGGCCTCCCAGTACCCAGTTTCCAGCACTGGTCCCTTCTCAGTTCGGATAGAATCTAATCCACTCCTTGTTTCCATCCTATTACTGGACATTATCTGTGTCCCTACCAGTGTGAACCTAAATGTTGTATTTTTAGTGCCTTTCTGAAGAGAACAGAACTCGGTCCTTTGGTCTAGAACCAAGTGCACCCACCCATCGGTTGTTCCAAACATACTATCCAGGCATGGATGAAGGTGTTTAAAGGGACAGAAGCAAGATTTCCCCTCTGTGGCAGTGCTGGTATTTCAGGTAGCAAAACACTTTGCAGTGGGTGGAAGGTGGGCCTGTGCACCCCAAAGCCCCTAGCGGCATTCCTGGCCCACGCTGTGAGATGCCGCCAGTCCCTCCCTCTTGCCTGAATTGTCACATCCACAGTATCTCAGGATATTGCCAAACTAGGAAGGACAAAAATCTCCTTGACTGAAAACCACTGATAATCACGCAGTAGCAAAATAGCATGCTGGGAGTGGAGAGTCAGGCTCAAGGAGAAACTCCTGCTGTGCGTGCTGCTTCTCTTTCCTTAACACCAGAGGATTGTTGATGATTGGCAGGTGACCTGGAGGAGCCTGCTTAATAGGCAAGGGCAGGAGGCTGGCCGAGAGGCCGGAAGACAGGGAGGACAGAAAAGCCCGAGCACCTCTGAGATGTCCAAACGTGCTGTGTTCTGGCTTTGCCGATGGTGTGTGTTGGGGGGGATGAATAGGGATTGGTGGCTGTCAGTGAGTGATTCTGGGAACTTTATGTAAGTGGGGTGTGGTGGCACACTCCTGTAATGCTAGCACATAGCAATGACCATGAGTTTGAGGCCATCTCAGCCCACATGATGAGTATCAAAGCTGCATAATACAACGGTGGCTTGACTAGGGACATGTATCACAAACGCTCAAGTATTTGCGTGCTGGGTCCCCCAGTTAGTGGAACCATTTAGGAACGTTAGGAGGTAGAGCCTTGCTGGAGGAAGCAGGTCCCCAAAGGCTGACTTTAAAAATCTGTGGCCTCATCATTTCCGGTTTGCTTTCTGCGTTGTGTTTGTGGGCAAAGACATCATCTCTCAGCTTCCAGCCCTGACTGCCCCCGTAGCATCTCCGACACTATGGGCTCCCCATCCGGAAGTGTAAGCCAAGACAAGCTATTCTTTTCCATAAGTTGCATTTGCTCATGGTGTTTTATCACAGCAACAAAGTAGCTACTGCCTTGATCTTATCTCACAGCAAAGGAGTGTACATACTAACTTTTACCGATTTTTGCTTAGTTTTGCTGATATCCCAGGTTGGCCTCAAACCCACTGTGTAACCGAGGATGCCCTTGGATATGAAATCCTCTCATCTCTGTCTTCTGACTGTTGGGGTACAGGCATGCATCACCACATCTGCTTTACCTGGTGCTGGGGATCAAACCCAGGGCTCTGGGAATGCTAGGCTAGCGCCCTACCAACTGAGCTACCCCCAGCCCTGTAAACATTTGTGTTAATGCTCATGTGAAGGCCTGCGAAGACAACTGTGTTTTAGGTGTCAGTGATGTGTGTAAACATTCTGCCATGTTGAGGTGTATAAACTGGAAAGCACGGGATATAGTTGATTTCATCCCAAAAGACGATGCCGTGAGTGACATCCCCTGGAATTTGGTATGTTTTGGTATGTTCTCTCCCTCCCTCTCCCTCTCTCTCCCTCCCTCCCTCCCTCCCTCCCTCCCTCCCTCCTTCCCTCCCTCCCTCCCTCTCCCCCTCCCCCTCCTCCTCTCCCCCTCTGTCCCCCTCCCTCCCTCCCTCCCTCCCTCCCTCCCTCCCTCCCTCCCTCCCTCCCTCCCTCCCTCCCTCCCTCCCTCCTCTCTCTCTCTCTCTCTCTCTCTCTCTCTCTCTCTCTCTCTCTCTCTCATTTGTTTTTTTAAGATGGTTTCTCTGTAGCCTTGGAGCCTGACCTGGAACTCACAGAGATCCTCCTGCCTCTGCCTCCCAAGTCCTGGGATTAAAGGCGTGCGCCACCACCGCCTGGCTGGTATGTTGTCTCCTAACCTTTCCTTTACACTGTTCTCACTAGTCTTTGTGTTTCCGAGGGCATTTTAATGAACTGAAGATGACTGGAAGGGGGTCGCACTGCTTCTTTCCTGTGGCAGGCAGGCGCTCAGGTCTTGCTGTATGGTTACAATGTTTCTAGGCATCCTGTCCTTACAGGTAGCTATGCTCACATCCTTACCAGCCTTCTAAGTTCATTTCAATGTCATTTTCAAGTTCCCATCTCTGGAGGAAACGTTTTTGCCATCTGAGACATCTATAAAGAGAACATTTAGACCATTTCATTTTCTGGGATAGGCAGTGGTATTTTACTTCCCGCCCTAAGGGAAAAATAATTGGCAATATTTTGCAGTGAGAACGTGCCATAATTTGGTTCACTATATGAGGAATATAATTCAGTTTCCCAGGAAGTACCTCTTGGCCCTTGGTTGGCTTTGGATTTGCTTTATAGCTACAGACCTAGGAAATGTATTCTACATAACAAAGACCTCAGCTCTCCCATGGTCCTCACTTCTTACAGGATTTGATTGCTTTTATCTTCTCTTCCGAGTCTACTGTCTCTACTTATTCTTCCCGCCTTATCCCTCTTCCTTTTCCTCTTCCTCCTCTTCGTCCTCCTCTTTGGTACTGATTCTTCCTTTTCCTAGCCCCGTTGTTCCCCTCCCCATTTTTCCCCTTCCCCTTGGTTAGTTCTTTTCCTTCCCCTCTGTCTATTGCCTTCTGGTGATTTTCCCCAAATGTTTAAGCCCCCAGTAATTTTACTAAATTTCTTCTTTGTGGAGAGAATTGCTGTAATTAAAAAAAAAAATCCTACCAGCTACAAAATTTTTACTCTTTTCATCATTTCTCTTCATGGAGCTGTGTGGAAAGAGTTAATCACGTGCACAACTAAGCTCCTCATGGTGAGCCTGCCGATAGCTCTCCTCATATAGTAACAGAACTGTGGTGAGGGATCTAATCCTTGGGATGATTAAAAGTTCTTGGGAAGAGGAGCTAAGAAGATTAGGTTTTCATTTTGCATATGGTGAAATTAAAACGTTCTTAGCTGTAGCTCTGAGTTGCGAGCTATTCATAGTCATAAAATCAGCATCACCACAATTGAAATGCAGAACGGTCCTACAGCCCAGAATGACTTACCAGGATGCCTTCCTGCCATCATTCCCTGCATAATCCCAGTGCCTGGCACCACCAAGCTAAACGATGCCCATGCCAGGGACTCTGCCTTTCCCCCGTGCGATGCAGAGGGACTGTACAGGAGTAGCCTGTTGGCACATTGTTCTTTCCGTTTGCTATAATGCAGCATTTTGAGATTTGTTCTTGTATCGATGGCTGTTTCCTTCTTTAAACTGTTGACTCTTGTCCCGTTTATAAATGTTCCAAAACTTGTCATTTGCCAGGGAAAGAATGTTTGGGTGATTCCACATTGGCATTCAGGTATGAGGCTGCTGTAAATACCTGTGTACAGGTCTGTGTGTGAGTAGCATTTTCCTTTCTTTTGGATAAATAACTGACAATGAGGTTGCTGTGTCATCTGTAGGAAAGGCCATGCTGCCTTCCCCAGTGGCCGTGCCCTGCTCCTTCCTATCAGTGATGGATGGAGCTCTTTCTGCCTTGCCTGCCTGTGAGAATTTAGCATTGTCAATAGTTTCTAATTTATTAGCTAAGTTTTATTAATGACTTCATTAATTAATAAGGCATTCTGATAGATATTTAGTGATGGTTCACTGTAGTTTTTAAATTACCTCAGAATAAATTATGATGAGATCCAACTGTGTGTGTGTGATAATTCTACCTTTGTATCTGTATTTTGTGAAAATGTGCATCAATCTCTTCCTACTTTTTAGTTTTTTGTTTTGTTTTTAGTTTTTCTCTTGGTTTTCCGAAGTGGAGAATCATATAGCTGAGGCTCGTCTTGAATTCTGCTCTCACCTCCTTCTCAGAAGTGTTGGGGTTTTGGGTGTGCACCATCAAACCACTGTCCTTGATGACTTGGCCTTTTGAAGGGACTGGACCTTTCTTGGTCTACTGTGCTTATCTGGGAGACCTAAGAAACCAAACAGCCTTTAAAGCTCAACCAGAGTCAGTTTGGAGTTCATTTTCTCACACGAGAGAAAACTGAAGATGTGGACACGCATAGGCACACTATTTATCTTTTTTAAAAATTATACTGTGTGTGAGCGCTTTGCTTGCATGTGTGTTTGTGCACCATGTGCATGCTTGGTGACCAGGTGAGCATGGGGACCAGAAGAGGACACGAACTCCCCGAGGCTGGAGTTATGAATGATTATGAGCCAACATGTGAGTACTGGGAACTTAACCAAGGTTTTCCTCAAAAACAGTAATCAGCATGGAGCCATCTCTCCAGTCTGAGAAGCAAACTTTTCCTAGAGGAAACGAGGGAAGCCAAAAGAAACACCCAACAGTGGGGGTGGGGATCCTCAAGGGAGAAAACATTCCAGTTTCTCTGAATTGTTGTTACAGGACTTAGCAGACAGTAGACAAACACGCAGTTTTATTAGTTGGCCAATCAAAGAGCTCCACACTCCGAATACTTCCCTGGCCCAGCTAGGAAGGACTCTTGCTGTGTTTACGGGCTGCACACCCAATCGTGTGTGTAGTGAGTGGTTTGTGTCCCCAGGTGTCATCAGTGAGAGCAAACCCCCGATTGAGAAAATGTCTCTATCAGATTGGGCTGTGAGCAAGCCTGTGGGTCATTGTCTTGATGGATGATTGGTATGGGAAGGCCCAGCGCACTGTGAGTGGTACCATCCCAGCTGGTGGGCCTAGGGTGTCTAAGGAAGCAGGGAGGCTAGCAAGTTATGGAGCAAGTCAGTGAACAGCCACCCTCCACAGCTTCTCTTCCTGTTCCTGCTTTCAGGTTCCTGCCGTGAGTTTCTTTCCTGGCTTCACTCAAGATGGGGGGTGGGTTGACCCAGGGTATGTAAGCAGAAATAAATGCTCACCTTCTCAGGTTGCTTTTGATCATGTTGTTTATCGGCAACAGAAAGCAAACTAAGCAGAGTGACTGGAGGCTCCCTGCTCATCGCAGACTCCTGCTGTTCTGTGTTGACTGTGACTGCCCACAGAGGAGACTGCCGCCCCCACCTCCCACCTTGCACACAACTCAAGAGCTGTTAACTTACTGGGTCTTGGCTGCTAGTTGTTCCTGGTTGATTCCTTAACTACTGGATGGTATGGGAACTCTGTCCTGCCATAGGCGTAGGCTTTATCAAGAAGCCATCTTTACTTAGTCTTTTGCAATTAACTGCATTAGAAGCAAGAAGGGACAAGAGCGACCTGCCTGTGTTCCTGGGGTCTTCCAGCTGCAGCATGCCTGGTGCTCCCGATCTGACGATCTTAACCCTGGTCGTTCCTTTAACCCCATCATCCCTTCCATTTCCCACTTCAGCGTATAGAGAACTAGCTAGGACTGGCATCAGTGATGTGTCTTGCATATATTTTATTATTATATGTTAATTATACACAATAACAGGATTTGTTATAGATTTTCATGGCTATATAATGCATTTTTTCATATTCAAACCTTTCTCATTTAATTCCCATTGACCTTCTTTCCCTTCCTATCTTCCCAATTGCGCATCTTTACGGATTGTTTGTTTTGATGTATCTGGGTGCTTCACCTGGGGAGACCAGAAAAGGGTATTGGCTACTCTAAAGCATGAGCTACAGAGAGGGGTGAGGCAGCCACCGAGTGCAGGGCATTGAACCTGAGCCAGAGCTCTGAGCCATTGAACCATCCTCCAGCCTCTGATACTCTTGTGAAAAGTTTTTTTGTCCCTATTTTGATTTTTTTTGAGACAAGATTTTTCTGTGTAGTCCTGGCTGTCCTGGAACTCACTCTGTAGACCAGCCTGGCCTTGAACTCAGAGATCCACCTGCCTCTACCTCCCAAATGCTGGGATTAAAGCCATGCGCCACCACGGCTGGCTCAAACCTAGAATTTTTTACCTAAAAAAGTTAACCTTCATTAAGTAAGGATAAAGTCTGCATCCAGCAATAAGGAAGTAATTTATTATCAGCAATATGACTGACAAAAGGAGTTCTCATGAGAGAAGGAAATAATGCCAACTAGAAACTCAGATGGCCCAATAAAATAGTTTGTATTTCTTAACGCTTAAAACCACCTAAAAGTTAATTATTTAATATAATAGTCACCCTAACAACTTATCAGAAGACTCTGACATATAGATAAGTGAAATAAATGCCAGCCATGTGAGAGGACCAAGAAGGAGGACCAGAAATCCCTCCCTGACGCTGTAAGATATCCACTCTCCATGTGGAGAAACACATAGTGTTATTTGGAGGTAAACATAGACTAGTTAAAACTCTGTACCTCAATCTTGTGTTTTCATGTGGAGGAGATGAAATAGAGTATGCCATAATATTTATTGAAGCCACCAAGGGCTGGTGAAGAGAGACAGAAAATAGCAATTTAACCAGCCTGGTCTACAAGAGCTAGTTCCAGGACAGGCTCCAAAGCTACAGAGAAACCCTGTCTCGAAAAAACCAAAAAAAAAAAAAAAAAAAAAAAAAAAAAAAAAAAAAAAAAAAATAGCAATTTACATCGGAACAATAAGGAAAAGACTCTGGAAAAACAAAGGCACCTGCATGGTGGCTTCGCAGGACTGTGTTAAGTCTGGACTCTTGAGCAGGGGGTGGTGGCTCCCACTTGTAAACCCAGCACTTAGAAGACTGAGCCAAGATGATCACAAGCTCAAGGATAGTTCTAGCCATGTAGTGAGACCTTGTCTCAAAGAATTCTTAATCAGGGGTCTGGGGAGTTGGGTCAGCAGTTAAGAGTGCAGGCTGCTCTTCAGAGGACCTGGTTTGATTCCCAGCACCCATATGGTGGCTCACCACTATCTGCATTCTTGTTGCAGATTACCTGACACTCTCTGCTGACTCCTGTGGGTACCAGGCCCTAACACGGTGGACAGATATACATACTGCCAAAACATCCACATAAAATTTAAAACAATTAGCCGGGCGGTGGTGGCGCACGCCTTTAATCCCAGCACTCGGGAGGCAGAGGCAGGCGGATCTCTGTGAGTTCGAGGCCAGCCTGGTCCAGGACAGGCTCTAAAACAGCTGCAGAGAAACCCTGTCAAAAAAAAAAAAAAAAACAAAAAAACAAGAACAAAAACAAAAAAAGAAAAAAAATTTAAAACAATTAAAGTTTTTAAAAATCAAACCATTTATATTGTCAAGTTTGGAGCTAAAACACTAATACATATATAGAAACCTACAGCGAGGGCCTGGGGCAATGCCTCAGTTAATAAAATTGCTGCAGTCTAAGATGTGAGATCTGGGTTCACTTCTGAGCAGCCCCATAAAAACTATAATCCCTTCTCTGAGGAGGCAAATACAGAAGGAACTGGAGCTCACTGGCCAGCCATGTAAACAAACTGGTGAGCTGTAGGCTCCGTGAGAGACCTGTCTCAAACATAAAGGTAGAGAGGAATTGGGAAAGATACCTCTGACCTCCACACACTCACATACATGTCTATGTACATACATACACATAAACATTCACACACACACACAAAACCTGATGGTTTTAAACACATACTTGGTTAGTGAATTTGTTTGTTTGTTTTTGTTTTTCGAGACGGGGTTTCTCTGTAGCTTTAAAGCCTGTCCTGGAACTCACTTGTAGATCGGGCTGGCCTTTAACTCACAGAGATCCACCTGCCTCTGCCTCCTGAGTGCTGGGATTAAAGGCGTGCTCCACACTGCCCGGTGAAATTTTTATTCTGTACAATATGATATACTTGAAAATATCAACACTGGATTAAAGACCTCACATTAATTACTTTTTTTCATTTCTATGACCAAATGCCCAGTGAGAAGCACTGTGAGGAAGAAAAGAGGTACTTGGCTCATGGTTTGAGAGCGTAGTCTGTCTTGGAGGGAAGGAATGGGGCAGAAGCACGAGGAAGCTGGTCACACTGCACCTGCAGTCAGGGGACAGCAAGATGAACGCTTGTGCTTAGCACATCTTCTCCCTCTTATTTAGTCCAAGACCCAAGCCCATACAACGGGGCTACCCACTTCCCAAACCATCACCCTAAGCTAGAACCTCCCCACACACAGATATGCTTAGATCTTTGTCTCTTAGATGATTGTAGATCTTGTCACATTGACAATCAACATTAAGCATCCATTTGTGCCCTAGGTGATGCCAGAGCCCGTTAAGCTGACAGACAGTATTAACCAGCCCAGCCACAGAGTCTTCCTTTAGGTCTGTTGGCAGAAACCAAGGCAGTGCCGCCTGGTGAGATGGAATTCACGCCAGGGTTTATAAGAGCTCCAGTCTACTCAGAAGGTCTGAACTAAAGGCAGACTCCTCCGAAAGGTCAGATTGTCAGTCTCTCCCAACCAATTTGTGCCTTGGAGAAGAGAACTCTCTTAGTGATTTGTGTCTCTGTGGGCAAGGTAGAACTAGTATAAAGCTGACAGCCACCAGCGGCATCCTGCCGTGGTTTAAACTGGTCAGATTTCCCCACCATGCGCCCAGGGGGCCTAACCCTCCTTCTACGTGGACATTGCCCTCCGTTAATGTTTGTAATCTGTGTGCCAAGGTCCACTCACAGGCCTTCCCCTGTCTTCTTTCACTTCTGGGGCAGCCAGCATCCCTGGCTCACAGCTGTCCCTCTCCAGACAGCAGTCAGACCTGCAATAGCCTCTCCAGCTGTCTTATCTGGGTGAACAGGTTCTTCTTATCTCAGGGCCCAGGCTTAGGAAATCATCCCCACCCACCAACCACCACACCTCTGTGAGCACAGGGGGCCAGAGCTGGTCACAAGGCTCAGCCAATGCTGCTGCTGTGTGTTTGCAGTTTGGGTAAAACTCAAGAATGGTGTTTGTGGCAGCTACTTAATCCGGGCTGAGTTCAAACTAGCTGTAAAAATTTCCATAATTATCCTTTTTTACACTCCAGGAATAAATCACTAATGGTCATTGAGACAAAATGGTTTCCTGATAAGAGCACCTTAAGGAAGCTCTCTCTCTCTGTGTGTGTGTGTGTGATTACATGGTATGCACAATCAAAAGCAACCTTTCACTGACTTCTCCTGTGTCCACTCACCTTTTGGCATCAGTTGACATCACAGCCAGTCTTCTAGAGGTATTGGAGTAGGGAGGACAGAGCTCAAGACGTCAGCTCTAGTGTCTAGAAGTAAAAGCCTCCAGAGTCACCTGTGTGCTAGGCCAACCCAGGCCACTCTGCTTGTGGCTGCTGCCTTCTGTGAGACCTGCAGAGCCTTGCATCAGTTACCTTTCCTGTTGATGTAACAGGGCACCAGACACCAACAACTGACAGAAGGGAGTGTTTTCTTTGGTTCACAATTCCAGAGTACAGTCTCTCAAGGCGGGGTGGGCATGGTGGCAGAAGCTTGAGATGGTGGACCACACTGCTTCCACAGCCGGGAAGCAGAGAGGTGACATCAGTGCCCGGCTCGCCTCCTTCCTTTCCTTCAGTCCAGGAGGCCACGAGGGTGCTCTGTGCATTCAGGGTGGGTTTTCCCTCTTAGTTAGACTTCCCGGAACTACTTACACAGATGTGCCCTTGGCTCTCCTGCTGGATTCCAAAGCTCATCAAGATGATCAATAAGAGCAATGTCACACCAGATATGTAGCTAAGTGAATAGCGTTTTAGCCACATGGAACTGCTGTCCTGAGTGCCAGTACTGTCCTCACATCTGTGTGTGAGGCTCCTGCATTCATCAACCACCAGGATCAACTTGCAGTGTACAGTATTTGTTTTACTTTTGTGTGTATGCATGTGTGTGTGTGCGTGTGTGCTTATGTGCGTGTGTGCATGCATGCGTGCGTGCGTGCGTGCTAGCATAGGTGTCTGTGGAGGTCAGAGGTTATCCTCCGGAGCTGCAGCTATAAGAGGTTGTGAGCTACCCCACGCGAGTGCTGGGAATTGAACTCGGATCCTCTGCAAGAGCAGTACATACTCTTAACCACTGAGCTGTCTCTCCAGCCCTTCAACTTCCATTGGACTCTGATTGATTCCCAAGTTTATTACATCATCAGGATATACTGTACAATTCGACCACCTCATAGAGGAAGTGATGCCAAACGTCGATCCTTCCTTCCCATGAAAAGGGACGCTTTCCCTGAAGAAGATTCTGGAAAGGTTGGGACAGAGAAAGTTTACCTAACCAAGGCTGTGTTGACAGGCCCTTCTCTTGGTCTGTTGGGTTTGTCACATGACTGCCATGATGGGGCCTTCACAGATTGATTTGGGCCACAATAAACAAGCTGGTTTATACAAATCACTCACTAATTTTCTCCTGCGGGACAGAGAGCATGGCTGTGAAGCAAGCCGTTGAGAATTAGCAAACATACCCTGAATTGCTGGTTTTAATTAAAATTTTATTATCTTCAAATACATTTTATTATCTGTATCTGAGGCTTCTAACACATTATGGGGTTCACAGAGAAATGGATGAATCACATAATAAAACAAAGTCACACATCATCGTATGTGGCTGCTTTCCTTTGTGACATGAGCCACTAAAATCTGTTTCACACTAATCTCTAATACAATTCTATTAATTATAGTCCTTATGCTGCATTAGCTGTCTAGACATGGTCATTCTTTGGTCTAACATCTCCCTATGTTTCTCTCTTCCTCATCTCTTGTTCCAGGCACCACTGCCTTTTCTGATTATTTTTCTAAAGGTCTCTATCTAAGGGCTGGGGAAATGCCCTAGAGATGCTCAGATGACCTGAGCTCAGCTCATCATTGTGCACAAAATGGTGGTTATGATGGCACACATGTGTGATCCCTGGATTCCCATGGCTAGATTGGACTCCGGTGGAGTCGGAGGATCCTGGACATTCGTTGGAAGGCCTGAAAGTAGTGCACACTCAGTGGTGAACAGGAGGCCATCTCAGATGAGGTGGAAAGTGAGGTCTCACACCTGAAGTTGTCAGACCTGAAAGGCCAGGTTTTGATCTGATATTTACCCTACAGCAGCTAATACAGCTCTTAGCAGCTGAGAAATGGAAACATCCCAAATGTTCCTGAACTGATAGACATAGACAGTGTGGTAGACAATGGAGTATTACTCAGCCATTAAGAGGGTGAAACCCTGCTGGGCAGTGGTGGTGCACGCCTTTAATCCCAGCACTTGGGAGGCAGAGGCAGGCATATCTCTGTGAGTTCAAGGCCAGCCTGGTCTACAAGAGCGAGTTCCAGGACAGATTTCAAAGCTACAGAAAAACCCTGTCTTGGAAAACAGAAACAAAAGCAAAAAAAAGAAAGAAAGAAAGAAAAAAGGAAAAGAAAAGAAACCAAAAGAGTGAAATTCTGTCACATTTGGCAACATGAATGAAAGTGGAGGTCCTTATGTTAAGCAAACAAGCCAGGCTGGGTGGTGGCTCCCTCTTGTAATACCAGAGCCCTTGGGCTCACTGGCCGCCTTCTTAACCCACTGTCCAGTTCTAGGCCTGTGGAAGCTGCTCTACCCCCAAACACACGGAATGGTGCCTGCGGAATGACAGTGGTGGTGCCCGTGGGCCTCACACACATGTATGAACACATACACATAAACCTGCACATACAGACAAACAGAACACACAGCCAAAGGACTGGGGGCACAGTGAAATGGTGGCTGTGCTTTGCTGCGGGTTGTCGTTACGTCATGTATGCGCATCATACAATGGTTCATCTTCACTGTCACGTTGATCGTATCAAGGGATGCCTAGGGCAGTCGTGAAGCGCCCTCTGTGTCTGTGATGACATTCCTGGGCTTTGGATACCAAGGACTCCAACCTAATCAAAAGTTTAATTCTGTTCATGAATTCGTAATATAATAGCATTATTGGGAGGAAGTGAAAGCCAGGAAGCAGGGCGTACTTAAAGGAAGTAGGTCTTTGGGAGCAGCTGCCATGATGCCCACCTTACCTGGCCCCAGGAGACTAAGCCCCTTTGCCCACAAGCCAATACGGGTCCTTCCTCTGCTATTTTGCATGAGTTGGGAGCTTTGCCACCTGGTAACCAACACACAGAATAATGAAGCCGGTATTATTTTAGGGTTGAAAGGCACAGCTCAGGGCTTAGACAAACAGATTAACACATATAGCTAATAAGTAACGCATGGGATTTGAGCAAGGCTAGCCTGACAGAGACTAGGTCTCAGTCTAGGAAACATTCACAGAGTATAAAATGCCTTTTATCTCACAAACAAACCCTGCATGTGTTCTTTACACACTCAGGTGTGGACCACAACAGAATCCTGGCCTCCTTGCGGAAAGCCATCTGAATGAGGTGCCCCCGGACGTCAGGTGAGATATCTAATTTCAAACGCTGAGATGCAGGACTCTACATTTTGCCTTAAATGGTGCTGAGTTAGAAGTGGCCCAAGTAATTTTGAGGCTGGACATTTTATTGACCCAAGAAACAGTTATTTCTTGAGTTGGCCTGGGACGAGGCTGGAGTTGGCAGTTGGGCAAACATGAAGAATGAACACTGTCTTCCCTGCTCTCCCCAGTCGTGTAAAAACAGCTTGGCGACTTCCAACGTGGAGCAAGCAAACAGTCTCGCTACCCAGAGACTGAAGAAGAGTTCTTCATGGAAAATGCTTACAACAGAAAAACTCAGCTGAGAGATTAATCATTTATCAGAATCGGAAAATTCTAGAAATATTCAGAGTAGATCAAAGGAAATGGGAAAAGGAATCAAAAATACTCATGAGCACATCTACTACAAAGCCTGCCTTATTTTTCTTTCAATTTATTGTTATCATTATTGTTATTGTGTGTGTGTGTATGATGAATGCGTGGGTGTGAGCCTGCCATGGCGTGAATGTGGAGGTCAGAGGGCACATTTCAGCAACCAGCTTTCTCCATCTAGGATGGGTTCTAGGGACTTTGGGCTTGGATGGCAAGTGCTTTCATCCACTGAACCATCTTGCTGACTCGAAAGCTGGTGTTTTGGGTGGTCTGGGCCCGCCACATTGTTGAGGGAGAATTTAATGGCCACTCGACCTTAAATGAGTCAATAGTTTTGTAAGAAGGGGGACAAGCATACTCAAATCTGTGGTCACTACACCCTGACCGACATGGCGCACTGAAGACTTGGAGAACTAGAGGAAAGACGGCTGAGGCCATTGTTAATGCTACTGAGAACCAGGGAGTAAAGTCAAATCAAACCTGACTACAGGTAGGGAAAGAGTAAGCAAAGGAAGAGATAACAGCACAATGCATTCACATTGCAAGACACTACCAAATATGATCCTCATGACACCTCTGGGACCCTTTGCTTGTTAGTATTTCCTTTACTCCCCAGCTCTGTGGGGAGCTGGATAAAGAGAAGTTGGGATCGTTTGTGCATGGTTTAAATCACAGGGAGGGAAAGTGGTAGATGATGTATCAACAACTTTTGAAAGTTGGCACATGTCCCATCTTGTCTTCTTTCCTACAATTCAGTGAGGAGGTATCCTCATTTTATTTTATTTTTGTAAAATAAATTTATGAGACAGGGTTTCTCTATAGCTTTGGAGACTGTCCTAGAACTAGCTCTTACAGACCAGGTTGGCCTTGAACTCATAGAGATCCCCCTGCCTCTGCCTCCCGAGTGCTGGGATTAAAGGCATGTGCCGCCACCACCCGGCCCTCATTTTATTTTTAAATTATGTGTGTGGAGTATGTGAATGTATGTAGGTGTCCCGGAGCCTGCCACATTTCTCAGAGCTGAACTGGTAGCTGCCTACAGTGTAAGCTGGGAACTGAACCCAGGCACAAGAGCAGCAGGCTACTAGTTTAGGAGGCTCTCTCCAGCAGCAAGGGCAATCTTTAACTCATCCATACTAGGTTCCGCTCTGGGGGCTGCCTGCTCACGGTCCTCCTAAGAAAAGCATAATGGTGTTGGTAGATTGACAGCCACAGTGTTTGGTAAATAACTGCACCAACGTCTCAAGTTTCACGTCTCTGTGCTGGAAGGTACTAGAAGACGGCAGGGAACAAAGTAGTCGGTATGGACCGTCTAGAATGTTGCTCACAGCTGAACAAATGAAACTGTGGTGGTCTGAGATTTTGGCTTGGTGATGACTAAGCTGACTGGTTTTGGAGGCTGCAGACTTTCTTCTTTGTCCTTGTACAGGATGCTTAAGCAAATAGAATAGGCAGCCGCTAGGAGGTACCAAGCTTTTTTGTCTTCTGCTTGGGCGAGCAGAAATGGCTTACAGTGAGTCCCCTCCGCTAGGCGGGTCCAGGCGTGTGGCACTTTTCCAAGGTCGTGGTTGTGATAAGCTTGCCACTGCAGTCTTTTAAGAATAAACAGCTCTTTAATCTACAGAGGTAGGGGAGCCGTTATCTCCCCCAAGGTCTGCTGCTTGGGGCACCAACCACTTGCACGTGTGGATGCAGCTCTGCTCTCTGCAGGGCTGAGGCAAGGTGGCGGACCCCCGTGTGCACGCACCTCCCCTCCCTAGTGCCCGCCAGCATCTCTCTCTCTCTCTCTCTCTCTCTCTCTCTCTCTCTCTCTCTCTCTCTCTCTCTCTCTCTCTCCTCTCTCTCTCCTCTCTCTCTCTCTCTCTCTCTCTCTCTCTCTCTCTCTCTCTCTCTCTCTCTCTCTCTCTCTCTCTCTCTGTGTGTGTGTGTGTGTGTGTATATGTGTATGCGCGTGCGTGCCTGGAATCATAGCTCGCGGACGGGCTGATCTGGTTAAGGGAGCTCAGGAAGGAATAAATCTTCTCCAGCCTCCTCGCTGCTCGTTTATAACCAATCAGTTGCAGAAAGGCGAAGGTGACAGCAGCCCGGGCAAGCAGGGTGGGGGGTCCCCAGTTTGGGCACACTTGAGAATAGATATGTGTGTTTGCATGCATGCACCAGAGGGGCCGTTGTTCTTATTGTCTGCCTCTCTCAGCAGAGAACAAGGGCAGCGGCTAGGGGCCTGCGCCCTGGGCTAGTGTTGCGGCCCCAAGCCGGTCGCGAGAGGCAATTTCGTGGGTGGGGGAGGGCGGGGGAGACCTTGATTTCCACCAATCCAGGGGCGCGTGTCTGCGGAGTCCAGGGCGCAGCGGAAGGCTGCGGTGCGACTCTGAATGAACTGATGAGAGCGAGTTCTCAGCCTGCCCTGGAGGGGAGCGGAGCGAGGGTCCCGGCGGCGGGCAAGACCGAAGCACTGGGGGCTGGGTAGCGGTTCCCGGTCCGCCGCCGTGGAAATTTCCAAGGACTTGGAGCGGCGGGGAGAGCACGTCTGAGGGGTGCCGGGCACCGCACCGCGGCGGCGCAGGAGGCGGGGAAAGGGCGGTGCAGGGCGCAAGAGCATCTCTCTCTGGAAGGGACACAGTGGGTCAGATGTCCCGGAGCCATCCGCGCCTCTTTCAGGACCTCAGCCGAGGGCGACTGTTAGGGCGGTAGCAGCCAACCCCACTGCTCTCGTCCAGACCCCTCCAGCACTTGCCTCTGTAGGGAAAACGACCATGGCTCGTGACTTACCCGGGGGCCACTTCCTCTAGCAAGAAATCCGTGGGAAAAGTTGCATTGGAGAAGATCCTGTAACTGACCTCTGGGACCGTGGTGGGGGTTCCCCAGCAGTGCGTACCAGAAAGCCAAAGGTGTGTGTGCATGGGGGACCGGCCGTGGGGGCACCCTCCCCTGCCACTTCGCCTGGCATTGTGCTGAGGCTCCCACCACCGGCTCTGGGACTCTGAGACTGTGATGGGCCCCTGCGGGCGGGCCCGGCTACACACATCCAGAGGGGCAATGGCCATACTGGCATGGAAGTTCCCGCGTACCCGGCTACCCGTGGGAGCCAGTGCCCTCTGTGTGGTGGTACTCTGTTGGCTCTACGTCTTCCCTGTCTACCGGCTACCCAACGAGAAGGAGATCATACAAGGAGTGCTGGCACAGCGCACAGCTTGGAGGAGGAACCAGACCGCCGCTAGGGTCTTCAGGTACCTATTACTGGCCACTGCTCCCTCTAGCATCTCTTCCTACTAGTGTGCAGAGAACAGGGTCATCTGTGAGGTTTCCCTGTCCTGCTCCCTCTGTACCATGCCCAACCTAGCAACTTAAGTCAGGGTCTCTGTCCCATCCCTTACCCCAAGAGGTGTATCAGGCACCTTTGTATGTGTTTTCTTCAAGTCCGCGTTCCTTTGCAATTGGCCCAGCTCTGGTGGGAAGGGCAACAACTTAATTCCTGCTACTTTCAGAGAATTTATTTCTTGGACTCCGCAGATGTTGGGTGCTAAGAAGTAAGCTAGAAATAGATTAATAGGCGTTCGGAGGGCAAATGGTAACAAATCAAACGCACTGGAATGATAGGCAAGTCAGGAACACCTGAAATCCAGCTATGTCGTTGTTGTGACCCCCCCTGCCCTCTGCTCCGGCTTTGTGCAGTGTACCATAGAATCCAGGGCGCAGAACCATCACCTACTAAGTGCCGGAACCGCGTGACTTTCGTGTTGAAATTTCAACAACATTTTGATGATATATTTTCTCTTCTGATCAATTTTTTGGTAGAACAAGTTACTAGCCCAAGGTCATTCACTACCTAAGACAAAGTGCAGGCACTTAGAATCTTTACCACTTCAAAGCCCCAAGGCGCCTGGCTTTTTTTTTTTTTTTTCTTAGTTCAGACTCTGAGAGATGCATGTGATGGAAACCCTTAAAATCAGAAAACAAATTAAACCCAAGGCCAGGTCTGAAGTAGGGTCAGCGTGGAGCTAGTAGTTTCTCCTTTTGGGGGAGGTGTTCGTTTAAGGAGCAGAAGACAGGGTTACGGCAGGAATTGGGTGCTATCCCGGAGTGCAATTACCGGGATGCTGGGTGAACCGACTGACTAGTCCAGCTGACTGAATGACCTGAGGGCAGTGCCTTCTCACCTCAGCCCCTGGTGCCCTGTTGCCTGATGGCCTCTTCTGATAGTCTGAGGGAGGAGTTCACAGACAGGCAAGAGCCAATGGAAACCTTTCCCACTGGGCTTAAGAGCTAAAGTAAAATCTTTTAAAAATAAATAATTTCCCTCCTTAGGTCAGAGGTTAAATGGTTCCTCCAGAATCTAGACGAAGGCAGCTGACATTTTTCTTTCAGATTAAGAAGATCTATCTTGTTCTCATCCCCAGCCACTTTCTTCACTCTGTCAGTAGTTCTGAAAATAATTTCACTGCCCTTGAAAGTCAGAGATGAACTGACTTTCAAAGTCTTACGCTGACCTTTGAGCTCTAAGGCAGGTGGAATGCACACCCCCAGCGGCTCCTTACAGACTGGAGGCATTTTTCTGTTTGGGAAATGGGTAAAAATGAGTTAAGAATGTCCCACTGGCTTGTCATGAATGAATATATATGTATATATATATACACACATATGCATACATACATATATGTATATATATATATGTAATATATGTAATAGCCTTGTTAGAAAACACACACACACATGCCTTGTTAGAAAATAGATTTCTTTGAGCAGACTCGGCCAGGTGCAAAGGACTTCACAGTATATAAACACAGGAGAATGGTCTCTGAGATGTGCTCGCTTGTTACTATCTTTAACCCGTGGGTGTGGGGGGGTCTTCATCCTTTAACTCACTTTCTGTATTCAGAGAATGACTTAGTGAAGTCCGTACACCATCAAATGTGCCAAAGCTCACAGCCTTCAAAATCAGCACCTGTAAAAGTGTGCGAGAAGCACTAGCTTCATTGAAACACTAAGCCTTCCAATTAGAGTCTAGAGTTTGCACAATGCCTGTGTCACAGCAACTTACTTGTCGCAATGCCTTGTCACAGCAAGTTACTCAGCTCTTGGAATCTTGACTTTCTTATTGAGAAGATGCTGACACTGAAAAGTCCTTCCCAGGGTTGGGCTGTGGTTTAAATAGCGAGGTCTGGTACCAGTGTCTCGTACCTTGTGAATCCAGAACATGGTCTGTCTGTGGTCATCATACACTCCAAGTTCCTGCATATGTTGCCACTGTAGAGAGGACATCTGGCCTGCCTGGAGGAGTTCTGAATATGTCACCTGTCACATTTATAGACATGCTTGTCCATGCTTTCCTCCTTGCTCAAATCAATTAAATTAATCAGAGACAAAGAGTTTAGAGAGAGTTGAGAAATTTTATTTTTGTTAAGCTAAAACCCTGAGCATTTATAAGAGTCTTCAGTTTTTAAACATCTGCATTATTAGTTGATGGGTGGGAGTGTGTTTGTGATAGACAGGTGAGTCAGAGGTCTTTGTGATATTATAGAGTCTGCCCTTCAGTGACCACATACCTTTGTTAGGTCTTAGGCATCTTCACAGATGCACAGACATGTGCACATATAGACACTCTGTATTTCTGTGAGGAGAGAGAGACAAACTTGTTGATGAACCTGGGATAGTATCGTCTATATGTATACACACAGAGAGATGTCCATATAGGCATGTGTTTGCAATCGCTTAGTCAATACCTAGTGCGTGGCTGCTGTGTACCTTATATGGGTCAGGTCCCCAGAGCCCAATTACATAGGCTGGTAAGAGCTGACCTCTCACTAGGGACAAATGACAAGTCAAAGAATAAACAAGTCGGAAGCACCATCAAGTCCCATCCATAAGAGGGGACCTTCCTGTTTCCAACCCTGCAGCCCAGATGCTCTTCACACACTGGATCTCAGTTTTTCCTGATTCAGTTTTCCCACCCCGGAACCTGTGGGTCAAGTTCTCTATGGCAGTGTTGTAAAGAGACAGCAGCCTAGCAGTGCAGAGCCGTGGAGGCTGTGAACTAAGCAGTGGACACCCCAGTCTCTCACGTGGTGGTGAATTACCCAGCCTCATTCTGGAAGCCCATGGTCCTCCTGCTCCTCCGGATAGACTGCTTACATGGTTGTGCTAAGCTAGATAAATGCTTGTGTCACTGTAAGCTTATTACTCAGTCCACTTGCTCTTCTAAAGGAGCCCCCATCCAGGACGTCTGTGTTAGGCTTTATTCTTAGTACCTGACATGGTACCAACAATAACACTGCAGCCAAACTAACCAACCAGTGCCAGCTTGGTGAGGGCCTTGTATGCACCGTCTTTCAAAAGGATTTACTTATTCTTGATTTGTGATTATAGTTGTTTTGCGTGCATGCATGTGCAACACTGTGTGTCCACAGAGGACAGGAGAAGACTTCGGATCCTCTGGCACTGGAATTGTAGGTGGTTGTGGATCGGGTACTGGGAACTGAACTAGGCTCCTCCACAAGAGCCCCAAGTGCTCTTACTGCTTCGACATCTTTCCAGGATCCTTGCCTGTTTCGTCAACTTTAATTCCCTTGAGGAACTTGTAAAAATGGATAAAGATGATACATCTTGGCTCCTAAAGCAGGACTTCCTGGACTCCTATGGGAGGAGCAAACCTAAGTGGATGTGGATGTAACCACCTGGATGTTTAGGCACTGAAGAGAGGTAGCATGCCTGAGGGAAGACACTGGGAACGTCTGAATGTGGTTGTGATCCGTCCTACTTGAGGCAAACAACCCTCAGGCTTCCTTTCCCGCCTTGTGAAATAAGATGTGTGAAAATTCCACAAGAGCTATAGGGAACTGAGTGCACACAGAACACTGGCCACATCTCTTCACCATTCCAGGCCCACCGGGGAAGTTCATAAAACTTGCTACTTATACTTCAAGTGGAGGGAGGGAAATCAGAGAGGAGGTGGGGTTTGTTAAAAGCCTTGAAGGAGAGTAAAATGGGGTGGTGGGTGGAAGGCTGTTTCCATCAGAGAAGGATGTACGTGATTGCTGTGTGGAGTTCTCAAGTCACCGATGGAGACTCAGAACACAGGCTAGCTTAGAGGTCAATGGAGGCCTGGTTCCAATATCCTAATCCCTTTATGGCTTTTCCTTGTGAGATAGGAACCAACCGTGTTGCTACCATGAGGGAATTTAGGGGACAAAGAATGTATTACTACATCAGAATGTCTGTGTGTGGACACACAAACACAGAGCACATGTGTGCACATGCATGCAGATGCCAGAAGTCAACTTCAGGTGTTGCTCCTGAAGCACCATCTACTGTGTTTTATTTTTGAGGCAGGGTCTCTCCATGAACCTGGAGCTCGCTATGCAGGCTGGGTGGCCATGGAGCAACAGGAATCCTCCTCTCTGTACCTCTCCAGCTGCAGATGTTGCCACACCATCCTGGTGAGAAGGGCGCAGCTGTCAGTACATGGCATGCACACCAAGTGGCTCTTATGGTAAGGGATTATAGAATCAGCCTGGGAACAAGTTAGTGCAACAAGTTTAGATAGTTAAGAGGATAAGCTAAAAGCTGTGTGTCAGTACACACTTGTAGTCTCAACACTTGGGAGTCTGTGACACGGTGAGCATCGTAGTTTCCGGCCATATAGGGAGGCTCTGTCTCAAAAGAAATCACACAAACAAAAATCCAGACCAAAATAAAATGTTACAGTTATGCTATGCCTTAAAATAGGGGCTTAGCAATAATCATTACAGAAAACAAAAATCTATCATTAAGATTTATTGGCTATAAAATGTGCTCAGCCTCATTCTTAGCACTCGTTCCCAAAGCAACTCTATACAGTAGATTCTTTAAAAAATTCTTTGTTTTACAGATGAAACTACGGGAATCAGAGAGATTCAGGAACCAAAATGTAGAGTTGGCTTTCCGGTGTGGAGCTGTTTAAGACTCTAGCTCCTCCTCTGATGGTGGTGGGCAATGGAGGCATCACATAGATCTTTTGTGATCAGTCAGACCTTGATTTCCCTTCCCGGGGTCACCCTTCATCCAGGCTGGTTTGTATAATAAAGGCAGTAGCATTGGCCTCGTTATTGTCCTAGAAACACACCAGGCTGGGTTAGTTTTGTGCATCTTTCCTTTGGCCTGGGCTTTCCTTTCCTACGATCACCTTGTCCTGCCCTGCACAGACTACTTCTCTCTGACCTCTTGGGAGTACGTGTGTGACCTGACTGTAAAGAGTGCTTCTGACATTAGCCCTGATTAACCTGAGAGCACCTTGCTGTGGGTGCCCTTGAGCAGCACCGTCTTTCTTGCCTACTGGCCTGTAAGAATCTTCCTTGTAGGATTGTGCTGAGGTCAGCTTAGGAAATGCACTGGAAATGCCCACAACGGGATCTAGTGTGTAACTGATGCTCCAGCCACAGACACTCCTCAGCTTGGCTTTCTTTAATCTTCCCCTCCTGGGCTATGTTAAAAGCATCTTTACAGTTTTTCCTTCCTCCCCTTCCTCCTCTCTGTTCTTTTATCCTTCGTATAAATGCAGGAACAGGCGTGTCAGGATAGCCCCACCTTTCACTGTGAGGCCAAGTCTCTGTTTCATGGACATTGCATGTACTACAGACAGGCCCATGAGCTTCTTGGTATTCTCCTGGCTCCACCTCCCACCTCACCACAGGGGGGCTGGGATGGAAGATGCATGGTACCATACCCATGCCTTGTACCTGGGGACTCAAACTCAGGTGCTTATCCTGGCATGACAAGAAACATTTCCCCATCCCTTCTCTGTCTTCTTTATGCCATATACACACGGTTAGAGCCACTGGGAAGGCTGAGTCAGGAAGTTCAAGACTTGCCTGGGCTCTGGAGTCATTTTCCGCTACCTGAAGACCCTGTCTCAAAATGAAACTAGTGAAAAGAGGAACTGGTGTGCAGTGGAGCATTTGTCCAGAATGTGTGATGGCCCTGAGTTCAGTTTCTCACCAATGACAGGGAACTAATTTATGGAATTAGTTGAGCTAACCAAATGATATGTATGTCAGTTTAGGGTGTGGCTTGTTTGAAGTCTGTGGGTCATCTTGGAATGGTGCTGACTCCTGTCCTCCCTACAATAGCCCAGGCTAGCCGTGAGTTCATTGAGTAGTGAAAGCTAGCCTTGAACTTCTGATCCTCCTGTTTCCAGTGCTGGGATTTCAAATAATCCATTTAATCCTTTGGGGGGGGGGGGTCATGACTGTTAGTGTCCACTTACCTTGAGGGGCTTAGGTGCTGGCTGAATAATTGCTAATTAATAGCCGTGTCTTGGGGCACATTCTATGCCTACAACTGTCCGTTCAGTGAAGAGCTCTGTGGCAATGGAATGTGACCCTCTGATGTACTGTGCCTTCCGTACTGGGTACTGAGGAAGCTGTCATTGTGGCTTGTGGCCTGCTGAAGATGACAACAGCCATTTGTCCATCAGCCATGCCAACTGTCAGAATGTTTTTTATGGTCCAATGTGTGTGGGGGGAATGCACGGAATCAAAATGGGGTCCCAGACTTTAAAAAATCCCATGTCTAGTAACTGGTTGAATCGATAAGAAATTGAATCCTGAACCTATTATTGCACACCTATAATCCTAGCACTTCGGAGGATTGTTATGAGTTTGAGGGCAGCCTCGGCTGCATAGTAAGACCCTCATCTAAACTTCTCTCTAACAACAACAACAATAAAATTTTCAATTAAAAAAGAAATGAATGGATATGATACCCCAAGAAATGCAGCTCATCAGCTTTGATATTATTATGATAATCTTGAAGCAGTTGATTTATAGGAGGAGGCTGCTTGTTCATCCTGGCTGCCCAGAACCAAAATAACCACACAGAAACAGTATTAATTAAAACACTGCTTAGCCCATTAGCTCTAGTTTCTTATTGACTAACTCTTATATTAATTTAACCCATTTCTATTCATCTGTATATTGCCACGTGGCAGTGGCTTACTGGCAAAGATTTGGCATGTCTGACTCTGGTGACTCCATGGCGTCTTTTCTGACTCTGTCCTCTTCCTCCCAGAATTCAGTTCTGTCTTCAGTGCCTACCTAAGTGCTGCCCTATCAACAGGGCAAGGCAGTTTCTTTATTCATTAATGGTAATCACAGCACACAGAAGGGACTTCCACATCATTGATTGATCTCTCTGCTTGGGGAACCATTTTCTTATTGTGTCACTGAGTGAAGCAACCCAAATGGCGGGGTTGAGTGCAGAAAAAGCCGGGCTAGACTCAGAGGTTCACGGCTTCCACTTGGCACTAACTGAGGCCCCTGCTGGAGCCGTCCATCTGGCTGTACTGAGCACAGGCTGACTTGAATGAAGCACTCAGATAAGTGGCTTAGTTGATATGAGAAAAACATACGTGATTTCATGTTCCCCACATTCATTGGAGCATTTCATAGTATTGTTATCTGTCTGATTTCTGGAAATAATACCATTTAATGCAGAGCAAAGTAAAAAGGAGAAAAAAAATCTTAATGCTGTTAGTGGTATTTAGTGTAAACAAATTGGTTTGCACGTCTCTATCACTCAGCTGTGTGTGCTTTGTAGACTTAGCTTTATATAATTCTTTATTTACTTAAAGTCATTCTTACTGACATTTTGTCATGTAATTGTTATTTTCAAAATTGTGATAACATAGCTTTATGATTTTTATTTTGGAAAAATAACATTTATTGTGAGTTTTTTTTTTGCGATTGTTGTTTTCAAGAAGTTACCATATTAGAACAACTAGCTTTCATAAAGGGCAATTCATGCTGCTGGAAAAGTTGTATATTGACCCTTTAAAAATTTTCTGTGTCTTTGGTGAGTGGTTATGTATGCATGCATGTACATATATGTATATACATACATACATACATACATACATACACACATATGTGTGTGTGTGTGTGTGTGTGTGTGTGTGTGTATAAAAAGTCCCTTCAAAGAATCATGCTTTGTGACTGAGGACATGGCTCAGTTGGTAAGTTCTTGCCTAGCAAGTAGGAAGCCAGGGTTGGAACCCCAGCACTGCAAAAACTGGGCCTGTTGGTTGACAGCCATCATCCCAAGACTTCTAAGATGGAGGCAGGAGACTCAGGAATTCAAGATCATCAGAGCTGGCCCTATCTCAGAGAGGGAGGGAAGAAGGGAGGATGGTTCTGCTTTTGAAATGTTAAAGGTAACACTGTTTTTATTTGAAAACAAGAGGCATCGAGTCAGCTTTGCTGGTCATGCCCTTCCAGCCCCTCTGTGTTTCTATGTGTATGAGAAACCTTGACCTGGAGCATCTGCTACGGACACTTCTTGATAAAAGCATCTCTAGTTGGCATCTTTTCTGTTTGTTTGCTTGTTTGTGAGACAGGATCTCCCCCTGTCGTCTTCAAATTTGGCACAGTCATCTTGCCCCAGCCTTCCAACTGCTGGAGTTACCGGTGTGAGCCCCGTAGCTGCCTGAGAATTAGCATCTTGGCAGTGCCACTCCTACCATCGGTTTCCGGACTGCCTCAGAGACAGTTGCTCAAAGAATGTAATCGACTCTGGCCGAGGGCACTTTGGGTTTTTCCATCTTTGAAAAGAGCAGAGGGTGGTTGCATAAGTCACAGACTCAAAATAAGCATCAGAGTGCTGAAGTTCCCCACGGATGGATTTTCCAGAGGCCAAAGCCGCTAAGACAGCTTCCCCACGCTGGAACTGTGCCTGACACTGGCCCCTCCCCATGGAGGACCTTTATTTGGGCCAGTGGTACACGCGCTGTCTCTCCCTATAACGGTCTCCTTTCCTGTGCCGAGGGTGATTAACACTGGCTCCATGAACGGGAAAAGAGCAGTGTCTTATCAAATCACCACCATCATGTTTTTTCTAGGTCTTCAGTAATTAAATTAGACTGTAATATAAAAAGAAAGGCTGCCTTACTTCAGGCAGAGGTTGCGATGTCATGGCAAGAGCAAAGCAGCTCAGATAAAGCAGAAGAAACATTGTAACTGCAACTGTAGTTTTGAGACTCCTTCCCCTAAAATTAAAAACTTAGTGAGTGACTCTGCAAGAGGGGGATGTTGGGTTATGAAGGGACAAAAACCCTATAATGACCTTTAGTTGGGTCAGCATTTGGTGGCAGTACGCCGTAGAGCGAGAGGCCATTAGCATCCTCTATCATTGTGCTGTATCCTCTTTGGTCCTAGGTAAAATGACTAACCATGCTGTCCCCTCTGATATTTGGGAACCAGTATTCAGAGCTGTTTCTGTTTATCTGTCCCACACCCCATACCTCAGTCTCTTCAAGTGTGAGCATGCCATGTGTTTGATGTCTACTAAGTATTTGTTGGGCGGAGAGAAACAGGATTGCCTTGGAAGCTGATAGACAGTTGTCTGATCCCTGTGAGGGAGGGCTCTACTGATGATCCAACAGATGCCAGCTCAGGCAGCACAGCTTCATCCATTACTTGGCCTGCCTTTCCAGACCCTGTTTGCTTGTTGCAAAGCCCCAAGGACACAGACTCCACCCACATGGAGCAGATGAGCACACAGCAGGTCAGCAGAGGCCAGCAGCGTCCTCTAGTCCCACAGCTGTGTTGTTTGTTTTTGAGGCTAGCCAGGGACTCATCCCCTACTTCTGTCTTCTGAGTGCCGGCATTACAAGTATGGGCCACCACATCTGATTTCCTTCCTTTTTTGGGAGATAGGGTATTATGTGGCCCAGGATGGTCTCAAATGAACTCACTATGTCACCAAGGATGATTTTGAACTCTTGATTCTCCTGCCTCTACCTTCTGAGTGCTTGAATTGCAGGCTTGCATGCCCATGTTTGGAGTATGTGGCCTTTGGAGTATAACCAAGGGTCTTGTGCACATTAGGTAAGCACTCTACTAATTAGGCTACATCTCAAGTCTTTAACTCTTTTTATTTATATATTTTTTTTAAATGGAAGAAAAAATAAGCACACATTCAATGTCACTTTTAGAATTTCATTGGGTATTTCTGCATTTAGTACAATGCAGAGAGGGCCCAAACCCTTCTAGTTCAGCTGATTCTAGACCTGTACCAAGACTGGACATGGGAGACCTTAGAATATCTACTGACTCTTTCTGTCCTGAGCAACGTGAGAAAAGTTAGAAGGAAAAGTACTTTAAAACAGGGGCAGGCATCAGTTCATGGGGGAAGCTAAGCTCAGTCACCCATAGAATACAGCCATCTTGGTCAGGAACACTCATAGCCTAAGCCATTGCTGCATTGGCCCAGCCACCTGGGGTAAGGTAGGGAGGGCTGGGGAGTAAGACCCTCAGAGCTGGAATGGGAGAAGCTAAATTTGGAGTAACAACAAAATATCATTTTTCTGCTCTTTTTGAGATAGGATTTCATATATCCCAGGCTGGCCTGGAACTCCCATCTCATACCAACTACTAACTACCAACTAGCCAAAGGTGACCTTGAACTCCCAATCCCCATGCTTCCACCTCCCAAAGTTTGGGATTATAGGTTTTTACCACCATGTCCAGCTGGCTTATATTTTCTTAATAACAGCTCTACCATGTTGTGTGACAAAGCTTTTCCTGGGGAGACACAACCCATGGCTACCCTCTCCTGCTAGGGAGCCCACAACAGACCAAAGTATGGATACTTTCAAAGTCCAACTTGCTGAATAATGAAATTTACTGGGGTTACTTCCAGGAACGGGGATGACTCAAAGACAGCTATGTCACCAAAGTTCATTGCAGCCTGGGTGACAACTCACAAAATCTGGGAAACCTGGAACACATCACATAGCCTATACGTGGCTTAACAGGCTAGGGGGTGTCATTTCCAAGTGCTCTGCTCTAAACCTCTTTTGGGGAGCTCAGATGGGTTTGGCTCCTTCCAAAAAGCTGGTCTGGTCTCAGAGTCTTCTTTGAAATTTGGCTTCTCTCTGTTGAGAAGCTCTCCCCGCTTTTATTGCTTAATCTTGCAGTGAATGAATCTGGTCAGTTTTAGGAACTTCCTAAAGCTATTTTGAGTTGTTTGCCTTCCCCTTTCAGGCGCTTTGCTGCAGGATGGAATGTTAAATCCTGCAGAAGACTTACACTACACTGTGCCATCTCCAGTGCCGCTCGCTCCTCACACCACCTCCCACCCTACTTATCTGTTTTGATGGGTCTCTGACTGCCTTGGTCCCTGTTGAACTGAATCACTGGCCGGAGTCCCTCCTTTGCCTGGTCCCAACCTTCCTTCTTAGGGAGACTCTTGAGTACACTACCCACAAGTAGCAGCCCCTCCCTTTCCAGGCTGGGAGTGCCATCTTGGCTTGTCACCGCCTGTGGCCTGTAGCATCTCTTTCTTTCCTTCCTTGATTCTCTTCACAACCTAGGAACAGAGTTTCCATCCGGGGAAGGGATGCCTGTTGCTCCTTGCTGTAGACTCCCTTGATGTTTACGGTGGTTGGTTTGAGGCCTCCCATACTTCTCCTCCCTGTTTATCAGGGAAGAAAACCCATGCTTCCCCCTTGCCTCCGGAGAAGTAGCCGTGACGTAAGAACATGACACTCCACCACTGCCACTTCCTTCTCAATCTTTCCCTGTGTGAGTACACTGGGTGCTGAGAGGCCGGCTTCTACACCTTGGCAGAAACAGCTGAGAGGCTCTAGCCTCCAAACCTGATGGTGTTCTGAACTTGAAAAGCCAGGGTGGTTCTGTAGGGGGTGGGCTGCAGTTCACAGAGAAGAGGAAACAGCCTCCTATTTTGATACAGTTATGTGCTGAGTTTGTATCTTCACACCCAATCTTTCTAATACAGGGCTTCATATGTGGGAGGAAGACACTCTACCACAAAGGCACACCCTAATCAAACAATGTGGTGCTCAATCTCTCCCTGCATTTCTTCCCCCTCCACCCCTCCCTTTCCCTCTCTCTTTGTCTCCTCTCTTCTTCCCTCCCCTCTCTGTGACTATGTTCTGTTGTCTTGCCTAGCAGTGTCTCCTACTGCCAGCTCTTTCTCGGTTCTTCTCCTGGCCCAGGGAGCTCAGGAGTAGACCTTGTCTCTAGACCAACTGAGAGTAACGCCTGCATCTCCAGCATGAAACCCACTGAAAATCTTGTGACAAACTGAAAGACCCAGTAACGAAGCTGTAAGATTGCTCTGTGTGTGTCAGGTTCCAAGATTTATCACTTGTACACAGTCCAAAAGCTTTTAAAATAGAGATGCAATATGGGGAATTAAGTTTGGATTTAATTAACATTTACGGAGCCCCAATTACGTGCAAGCACCATACTACACGCAGTCTGTGCAATGTGTCGGTTGATCTAACCCTAGATCTTAAGCTTTGTTTTGCAGACAATGATATTTCTAGTGGGATACTTGTTTATTTTATGGTTACTGTATGTTGGTTCTGTGTTAAGCATTATGTGTAGTGCTACATTTACAAGAACCAAGTGAGGAACATATTGTTGCCCCTCTTTTCCAGAGAAGCAGGCTGTGACTGTTTGTCCAAGATGGTGCAGCGACCAGCATTCAAGGAGTGCCCAGCGTTGCCCTCTGAAAGGTTCAAGGTGGATACTGACATCACCCTGGTGGACCTGCAGGATGACACCATCCTGGTGGCCCTGTAGGCTTGTCCTTCTATTGGTGGAGAGGCTGAAGCCCTTGAATGTTAAGAAACTTAGCTAAGGTCGTATGGTTGGTAATGGCTTTCGTGAGGGCCCAGGAACTTCCTTTCCACAGTCTTAGTCTTCACACTAAGATTTCAGTAGAACTCTGGTAATCCTTCCATGGCAATCTTGTTATTTTTATTTTTTCCTTTTGAGATAGGGTCTCACTTTTGTAGCCTAGGGCTAACCTATTACTCACTGTGTAGCCCAGGTTGGCTCAGGACTCTGTGACTATCCTTTCAAGCCCAGCCCCCCAAGCACTGGAATTCCAGGTGTGAGCCACACACCAGTGGCTGCACATTTCCCTGAGAGGGTAAATCTCAGAGATCAGTTAATACCGCCATTCCCCCTTTACTTCCTCTAAAGGTGCAGTTTTGAAGCTACCCCCATCAAGGACTCTTTAAAACCAAAGCCACAGGCCTCCAGCAGGGCAGGAAGGGGCTGTCTGCCTCTTTCTGCATCTGTCTGATGTCTCTGGTTGATGAAACTGAGTGAGGAATTCTTTTGCTCCCCTAACTTCCCCTCTGTTGTGGCCTCCTCCCCTCCTACTTTTGGCACCTGTGAGGCACGTGCCGTGGGAATATATGATTAACCGTGCTGTGGCCACATGACTGGAGCCTCACTCCTGTGAGAAGTAGGAATGGAGCTACTGGGCACAGAGAGGCCCAATGCTGTGTGAAAATGTAGCTTCTCTCATTTTGATTGGCTGTGGAAATCCCCAGGGACTTTTCTTTGGGGGCTTTAGACCCTGCCGCTAGAATGTCTGTGTGGTAATGTTTTGTGTTACTCTGAAAGATTGCTCAGAGATGTGGTGCATATGTGTAGAATAAAATCATATATTTGTGCAATAAAGCTCATGGAAGGGTGCTATACAGTGTAGAAGCTGTCTGGACCTTATCCTCACAGATCAGCAACATTAGATTTCATACGTGTCCTTCTGGGTTGTTCTCTCTAGCACATAGTATTATCCGAGCTTGAATGCTTGAGGTGAAATTTACAATTTTGCCAGGACTACAGGCATGACTAAGGGCTATTTTAAGCAAACAGGGCTGCATAAATTTTTCCTGTGGGTGAGTTTATATGCCTATATCATCCACATCTTATCTATCTGTCAATCTCACCATCTGCATCTATCCTCTAATCTATCCATTATCTATCTAGCATCTATTTATTTGTTATCTATCATTGATCAAGTTATCATCTACCAATCAATTTTCTATCTGTATCTAGCATTTATTAGCTATCACTATTTATCTGTTATCTACTTCATCTAGCATCCTTTTATCTATTTCCTATAATTTATCCAGGTATCTATCATCTACCTATCATTTGTCATCTACCTATAATCAATTAATTATCTGTATATTTGTCAATAACTTAATGTTTATAATTTATCAACTATCATTTATTAGATATCATATGTTTATCATCTATCTATCTATCTATCTATCTATCTATCTATCTATCATCTATCTATCATCTATCTATCTATCTATCATCTATCTATCTATCTATCTATCTATCTATCTATCTATCTATCTATCTATCATCTACCATATATCATCCATCCTATTTATCATGTGCCTATCATTTGTCCTGTATACTGATGCACAGCCTCCAGGATGTCTCGCAGTTTCCCAGAGTCCCCTTCCCTGGCACCCTTGCCCTGTGCTGTCCTCTTTCATTTTGAGTGTGGGCTGCATTTAGTGACTCACTTCTAAAATAGAACAGAATACGGCAGAAATGATGGTGCATTGCCGTGAGACTGGGCTGAGAGCAGCCATGGTGTCATTTGGATGGCCTCTTTCTCTCCGCTGGATCATTGCCCTGCTGTGGGGACATCCCGGTAGTCTGTGGAGAAGCCTGTGCAATAGGAGACTGAGTTCTAGTCAATGGCCGGGAAGGAGCTGAGGCGAGCAGCAGCCCTGGACGGGAGCCGAGAAGGGTGTCCTTGCTCTGAAAACCACGGCTCTCACTGACAGTTGACTGCAACTTCAGGAGAGATGTGAGCTGAAGTGTTCAGCTGAGACAGCCTGATCCTCAGAGCAGAGAGCGTGAATCACTGCTAACATTGGGGGCAATTGTCACACACCTCAAACAACAGTTGCTAAATAGTTACTATTGTTTTATTGGACTGTTACATTTATTAATTACTAAATTGGACGATGAAATTACTCAACATGAAAGCATGTATGTAGCCAGGCATGTCGGGTCCTTTCCCTGCACAGCAGCTCAGCATGCATGTTACAGAGCATTCCCATGGCTTACAGAGCATTCCCTTGGCTTACAGGGCATTCCCATGGCAGGGGTTTTCCTAGGGCTTTGTCTTTGGCCATCCTTGTGTTTATTTTAGTTTTTCTCTGTAAAGACTTTAGAAATCATCAGAAAATTGATGTCACTGGTTTCTAAATTTTATGACTCTTTAAAATTGTCTACCTTCATTGTTTTTGAACTGTGGGTCTGTGTGTGGGTGTGTGCACACGCAGGTGTCCACAGGGCCAGAGGCAGCAGATTGTCTGCACTTGGCAGTAGAGGCAGTTGTGCACTGCCTGACATGGGTTCTGAGACCTAAACTCAGGTCCTCTGCAAGAGCGTTTCATGCTTTAAAGTGCTGATTCACCTCTCCGGCTCCCACTTACAGGTTTTAAACCTTTACGTCTCGATGCTCTGTGAGAGCCCACAGATGTGGAGCCGTTCCACCTTGACCAAAAGTCAGAGAGTTCAGACCTGTTCCTGCTTCTTTAAGGTTATTGACAGGAGGTTTGGCTACTAACAGGTGTTTTGAGCTAGGGTGTGTTTAGTTGATGCTTTGGATATTGACAAGGTGATTACTCTGTTCCTTGCATCTTGGTAAAGAAGTCTTTTGTCTTCCCTCTCCTCTTTGATTGGGGTCTATAAAGCCTATGAGAAATAAACACGGGGCGAATTTCAGTATTCACTGGGTTGCCCTCCTGACTCTATCCTGTGTCTCTGTCTTTTCTTTTGTATTTCTTTTGTTTCTACCTGTCATTTCTTAATCCTCACACTTCCCTCCAAGCATGAACGAATAAGCCGGGCAGGACCTGGCTGATGTTGCCCAGATGTGGGACACGGCAATGTCCACAGCCCAAGAAATTTTTATCTGGTATTTTTATGATTTAACTCTTGAGATCCATATGTTTTGTTTTGTTTTGTTTTGTTTTTTAAATGTAGTGAGCTGTTGACCTGACCCCCACTATTCACTCTGGTGACATCACTAGAAAAAACCTAAACCAGAAGACCTCTGTCTCCAGGGTTGTGAAATGTCATCTACCTGTCTTTTGATGTGGGAGTCCTACTTTTCCTCTTTTGGTTTCTTCCTATTTTTATTGAAAAGTCAGATTTACTCAATAGCTGTAGTTCAGTGATGTTTTAGGACTTTTGATACTCTTGTTTGTTTGTTTGGGATAGGTCTGCCTGGCCTGGAGCTCACTATGTTGATAGAGCAAGTTGACCTCAACTCATGGAAATCTGCCTGCTTCTGCCTCCTGACTGCTGGGGTCAAAGGCATGCACCGCCATAGCCAGCTATTTTAATATCTCACAGTCAAAGGCATGCACCACTGTTCCCAGCTATTTTAGAATCTGATAGGGGACCAGTTACTGTTTCTCTGTCAGGAGTTTCTTTGGTTGTCACAGTTTCCTCTTAGGTGCACTTGAGAGAGTTTTTCACCTTCACTGAAACTTCTTATTGAATTAATTTATGCATTCTTACTACAAAATTGAAACTTCCTGCCTGAGAATAAGATATATTTAATTAATATTCAATGCTTATTCTATTTCCCTAAATGGAGTATCCAGGCTTGTTTCTCACAGATTCCCATATTTTTATTGAAATATATAGTGTCTAAGAAGTTTATATACAAGAAAGGTATTAAATGTTATGTACATCTAAGTTCTCACTAAAGTTTTCCAAGTATATTTTTCCTGGCTAGTCCTTTTTATATTTGCTAGATATATGTTGATCTATGTTTCTAGTGTGATATTTTCTCTCCTCCTTCCTTTCACTGATTTTTGATGCTTTCTTTTTCTTTAATGAGTATGAATTCAAGGTTTTCTTCTGTGGTTCTCCAGCTGAATTTCTCTATTCTCTCTCCTCTCCTCACTTCGCTCTGACTTCCAACTCTGTGACCTTAGATCACAGCTATTTTAAGGGAGGAAATAAAGGTTGCAGAGGGGCTGAGGAAGTATTCATGTTCAGGATTGTCTGCTCCCAACTCATTCTATAAACATTGCCCCCATACAACCTAAATAGAAAGGATTTGGGGGCCAGCAAGATGGCTCAGCCGGGAAAAGTGCTTGCTATGCAAGCTTGTCAACATCACTTCAAATCCCTGAAACCCAGGATGGAAAGAGAGTTGATTTCCAACTGTGTCCTCTATCCTCCACATCTTCGACCTGATTGGTACATGTGCCCCCCCATCTCCCAAGGGAACCCCCCCAATTTAAAAAGGAATGTTGGAAATGCCTTTGGCTGCTAACTTGTTTCTAAACTCTTTCTACTCCATCCTCCCTGCATACTGTTTCTGGATACAGTAAGTCTAAGTCACTAACACCTAATCCCAGAACGCATGCTGCTTCACCAGCCCTGGGAATCTGCCACTGATTTTATAACTAGCCAGATTGCCTTTGTGGTGACCAGAATCATGGCACAGTCAAGTTGGCACTAAGAACTGCCAATCACTGTGCCACTGTGAGGAGAGGGGTGTGTGTGTGTGTGTGTGTACATGCGCCTGCGTGTAAGGGTCTTCCCTAACTGCCCTGATCTTTCTGGGCTGCCCTGAAGTCCCTTCTGTCCTCTCCTCTCCTGTTACACTTTCCTCCTGTGCTGAGCAACCATAAGGTGGCCAGTTTGACAGGAAATGGCTCCCTGAGAGATACTGAAATTCAAAGGATCCGGCTTCTGGAAAAGCCATTATTTTAGGAAAGAAGCCCTGGAGAGGGAAGGAAAACAGCTTGGGTCTTTGTGGAGGGATGGAAAGCAAGAGGTAAAATAGACACTCTGCTCAGAGGACGGGAAATCCGGCTTGAGACCTTGGTATGTGAGGGTAAGGAGATGGCTCTGGTTAGCCTGCTTGCTGTGCGAACATAAAAACGGAGTTCCAGCACCAGAACCACCTAAATGCCCAGGAGATGTGGCGGCCTGTCTGTAATTTCTGTGTTTGGAAGGTAGAGACAGAGATCTGAATTGGCAAAGAGCTAATAATGGCACAGGAGACATGATTTTTGATTGAGAGCTAGTGCTGAATGGTTGGTTTAGACAGAAATTAATTATGTGAGAAAAATCAAAGGAGATCTTGAGCAGTTAGGATGGGACTCAACAGGTTTGGTAGCTATTGCCTGCTCTGGGGAACAGATATTCATGGTGCCAGGACCACAGAGCTCTGTGGTGTGTGTGTGTGTGTGTGTGTGTGTCCACCTCTTTTGGTATATGTGTCTGTCTGCATGTGTGGTATGTGTCTGTGTATGTGTGCATGTGTGTCCAGGGTCTGTGTGTGTGTGTGTGTATGTTTCTCTCTGTGTGTCATGTGTATATATGTGTGTGTGAGGTATGTGTGTGCATGTGGGGTACGTGTGTCTGTGTATGTGTGTATGCATGTCTCCATGTCTGTGTGTATTTGTGTGATTGTGCATGTATGAATATGTGTCTGTGTCCACGTGTATTTGTGTTTTTGTGTGTGTGCATGTGTAGTGTATGTGTGTATATGGTAAGTTTGCAGGACAGGTATGGAGACAGAGATAGGAGTTAAAAATTGATTCTTAGAAAAAATTCCAAAGATTAGTAAATCTGTGCATAGCACGAATTCTAGTTGGTCTTGATAATAAAAACCCAGAGTCAGGGTAAATGCTGAAAGATCAGACAAGTAAAGGAGCGAGTCACTAAAGAAACCTCTTCCTGCTACCAAATCCTCAGACCAAAGTGGGCAAGATCCTGTCTCCACAAATCTTCGGACTGAATGTCCTGAGCTCCTCCTGTCTCCTCCCGCTTTATATCCCTCTCTCCGCCTAGCCATATCCCTTCCTGTTTCCACTTCCCTAGTGCTGGGGTTAAAGGTGTGCGCCCCCACTGCCTGCCCTCTACTTTAGCTCTGCACTCCGCTCTTCAGGCAAGCTTTATTTGTTGGATCACAAACAAATATCCCCAGATCTGGGGAAAAGTACTGAAAGCACTGAAGTTCGCCGCCTCAGGGAGATACCTCACTGCAATTAAAGGGCTGTGTTCGTTTTGTTTCAGTTTTTTTTTTTTTTTAACAAAAAGGAAGAATTAGCAGCTGCTGGTGAGGATGTGTGGAAAGTATAAAATGGTGCAGTCAGTATGGAGACCTCAAGAAGCTGAAAACCTTCTATCATTGTGGGTGTCCCACTGCAGGCCTGCATATCTATATCTGGCTGTGTCCATTGGGTGTGGCATTTGCTTGTCTGAGAAATATCCCCAGTCAATCTCCCACTGCCCACGTTAGCTGAGATGCCTGTCATCAGATGAGGAGATGACAAGATTATGATATAGCCACAGAGTGGACTATTATTTAGCTGTAAACAGAATGATGTCATATCATTTGTAGCAAGGTAGATGAAATCAGAGGATATTGTGTTAGTGAAACGGGGCAGACACAGGATCCACGCACAGCTTGTTCTCACGTATGAAAGAGTGCAGCGGAATGTGTCATTGTGCCCCAGAATCTTCCAGCTGACTGTCTCAAAAAGTAGGAGAGAAGGGCAGTTAGATAATGGTTTGTAAACCATAGAAGTACAATCAGTTCCAATGTTCTATCACATAAAGGGGCCATGGGCTCATAAAAACCTATCAGATATTTCCTGAGTAACAAGAAGAGGTCAAGGTTCCACGCAAAAGAAATGGTAGGGAGGTGAAACTTAATTATGCTGATTTGGTCAACACACGTAGAGGCTGGAGGCATGGCTCAGAGGTGAACGGCACATATCGTCTTGCAGAGGGCTGGAGGTCTGTTCTCAGCACCTGCCAGGCAGCTGGCAACTGCTTGGAACTCTAGTGGTAGACAACCCGACGCCCTCTTCTGGCCTCCACAGGCAATGCACTCACACGCACATAACCAACACATAATTTAAACCATAATCTTTTAATAATTTAAATTTAAATAAATCTTTTCAAATAAAGAATGATTACACTGCACCTTGTAAACATGTATAGTTGTATGTTAATGAAGAGGCTATTCTAATTAAGGAGATGGAAATATTCAAGACACACTGAAATATAAGTGGACAAGACAGGCACTTCCAGGTGGTCACTTGGCTGTAGACTGTATACATGTACTGAAACATCACACTGAGCTCTATAGTGTATACAGTTGACAGAGTAATTCGTTAAGATGAAGAAATAATCTTTCTATGAGCCAAATCTAGAATGCAGGTAGGAGAGCATAGAATGGGGCAGAGCAAAGGGACTCAGCAAAAAGTCCCGGATAAGGAAATGACTTGTAAATGACATGTAAAGTTAATGGGGCAGTGGGGGGAACCAGGCCATAGCCCAGTTGGCAGAGTGCTGGCTGAGCATTGCCCAAGTCCTGGCTTTGATCCCCAGCACGGCACAAGCTGCACAAGGCTTCCTGGAGTCGCCACACTGAGGAGGTGTAGACAGAAGGATCACAAGTTCAAGCTTGTCCCCAGCAATATGGGAATTGACACCAGTCTAGAGTATGTGGGATGATGTGGGTGGGGAGACAACTTACGTTAAATACGATGGGATCCTCAAGTGCTGCTGCTTCAGATGGAGCGGCCAGGAAGATACACATGGTCTATTTGTGTCTGGAATTGTCTTTCCCTCTGCCCACTGAGCCCACGATCATTTCCCCCCTTCCCTTTAAAGTCTTCCTCCAGTCATTAGGTGGGATTCTTCTTGTCTCAGGACAGCTATTTTATTAGCAATGCATTGATGGTTTTCACATGCTCTGCTCAGTAGGCGCTCCAGTGAGCAAAGTTAGTTATTGCCGTGAGCTCATGAACTGAGGAGATTTAACTTGTTTTGGTCAGCACGAACTGGGCATGTGAAGCAGCTAAACCTGAGCACTCCTGACGACTGACAGTCTATAGTGAGTTTGAAGTCGGAAAGCTTGCATGGCTGCCCTCGCTTGAGGGGTCTTGGATAGCTTCACAGGGTCTCATCCGTTGTGCTCCAGCTGCTTTGGATCTGGTGGAATTGAGCTAGTGAGGCTGGACAGGGGCAGCCTCTGGATAGCCTATTCATTTCTTGTAGTCTCAGAGAAATCAGCTCAGTTCTCAGGGTGCATGCCTGTGTGTGCACACACATGTGAATGCATGCAGTTGCACCTGGCTGTGTGTTTGTATGCATGTGGAAGCCAGAGATTGGCCTTGGGTGTTGTTCATCAGAGGCCATCCCCCTTGTTTTTTTTTGAGACGTGATTGCTCACTGAACCAGAAGTTCGCAGATCAGGCCCGCTTGCTGGGCACTGAGTGCTAGGGATCCGTGTGTCATTACCTCCCATCCCTGGGATAGCAAGTTTGTCTCCACACTAGGCTTTTACCTAGGTGCTGGTGGGGAGTAGACCTGGGGTCCTCTGCTCACAAGGCAGGCAGTTTATAGTGAGCTCACATCTCTAAGATTCTAAAGTTCTTGCTCCATATACACTGATGTAGGATCTTCCTCTTTGTGCTGTGATTACTATTAATGAATATTGAACTGCTTTGAGCCTAAAGCAGAGCAGGGCAGGGCAGGGCAGGGCAGGGCATGGCAGAGCTAGGCAGGGAGGACTGGACTGAATGCTGGGAGAAAGAAGGGCAGAGTCAGAAAGAAGCCATGCAGCCCTGCCAGAGACAGACACCAGTTGGAATCTTGCCGGTAAGCCACAGCTATGTAGCAATACACGGATTACTAGCAATGGGTTAAATTTATATGTAAGAATTAGCCAATAAGAAGCTAGAGCTTATGGACCTGGACCAAGCAGTGTTTTAAATAGTATAGTTTTTGTATAATTACTTTGGAGATGAACAGCCGGGAACCAACAAGCCGCCCTCCTCCAACAATGCACGCCTTATCCCATAGCACACTCAGACACTGGTGTGTGCATACACACATATACTGGGGAGCACATATCAATGTTAGGGGCTTTTCCTTTGGTTCTACACTTTGGCTGAGGAGAAGTTAGTGACACAGATGCACACACAGGGATATAGCTGTAGCAATCAGGTTTTACTGAAGGTGAGAGCAGATGCACTTTATGATTCTTATCTGTGTCAGCCGCATGGCTCAGTACCTTCTTCAGCGAGGCAGTCATGTCTTGCTTTTTCTGAGGCTGGGCCAGGACTGCAGAAAGAGCCTTCCTCTTCCCAGAATTCTCATTGCCCTGCCTCTACTTTTTGTCTGGTTGTCCCGCTTATACTTCCTTCCTGGCTACTGACCAATCAGTGTTTATTTAAAATATAATTGACAGAATACAATTATCCCACACCAGCAGGGCATTTCACATTCAAGCTATGACAAGATAAAGTACCGATCATGAAAACTGGTACCTTGCCCTCACACTTCAGTTCATTGGTAGTGGCTCAACTCAGTGATCTTCCCAGGATCCCTTTGTGTTGTTGAACACGGCAGGTCTTGAACTTCTTGTCCAGGTTTACTGACTGAGGGTGGTATTTGTGGACAAATAGTTTTCCAGGCCTTATCTGTCACAGGCTAGAATCCTCTCTCATTTTCTGTGTCCTTAGATATTATTCCATTTTCCACCCTCAATGGTTTCTGTGAGGAAATATATCTCCCAATATCTATTCTGTGTGAGTCCAGTCTTCTTCATTGGCAAAACCCAAGTGTATTTACTTGGAGGCTTCTGTGCCCTGATCTTTCTTGTTCTTGTTTCACCTATTTTCTTGTGTTGAAAAAAAAAAGACCCAATTGATAATAAATACTATTGGTTACCTTTGAGAATTGTAGCAGATTCTGTGCAAAGGGCTCTGCCTATGTGTGGATTAAGAGTGCTAAGTAGGTGTTACTTTGTTTCTGCTTTCATCATGAGAAAATAGAGGTCTAGAGAAGCTGCAGCCCACACTCCACATCTCCTGTGCAGTGAGAGGTTAAGCCAGAATTAAAATTCAGGGGAGCCTGTGGACCTTGACCTATGACGATGCCAGTAGATTCATGAATAATTCTGTTTTGAATTTATCTTAGATTAAAGTCTTTTTTCCAAAAATTACAGTACAAAGGAACATTAATTTGTAAATTCTCATTCTTACATATCAAAGGGCTAGATAGGTCTCAAATAATAAAGTGTTAATACTGAGTTAATAAAATGCTCTGATGAAGACTTTCAGATGTTAGCCTTGGAAGAAAGGACTGGAATTAGAGCCCTTGCCTGGCATGCTTGAGGCCTTGGGTTCAACCATTGCACTGTAAAACAAGCAATAACGACACATCCTTAGAATGCCGCCAACATAGCTGTATAAAGTTTTAAGTTTGTTTACAATGATACCCCAGGATTCTATAGAAATTTAAGTTTCAGATTATTTTTACAATTATTTTCCATTTCTATAATGACCATTCTTGGTTGACACTTTAAATGCAAATATAATTTACCTCGTGGCTAATGCAGCAATGGCCAATTTGTATTTGCCAACAAACACAATAGCAATTAGGACATTGTAGTTCATTCCCTACAACACTGATGCTGCTCTGATGAAACATCCTTGCCGACAGCTGTGGGAATCGGATCTGTGTGTGTCTCCCACACAAAGGAGGCGTTGCTCCTCTGCCAACTGTGCCATGGCAGCCAGGCTTCCTTGCAGACTGAACGAGAGTCTTGGGTAAATTAAGATGTGATAATTCTAGTATTTGGTAACTAAATATTCATGATTCTTTAAAAAAATAGACGATCCTTAGAAGGGGGTGTTGTTACAAATCTAAATGATAGCCTATAAAAGATGTCATTCACTTCATACTGTCTTCCCATTTCATCATTTGGGATCCTAATGCTAGGATCCTGTGGTCCCAGTGTTCTGCCCAAAAGTGACTTGGGAAATAGAGTCATGATGGAACATTTGTGGTGTGTGTTTATTTAGAGAAGACAGGGAATGTTTTAGAATAACTCTTCACCTTTGAAATAAGACTAGAATTCATAGAGGTTCATGTGTTTATCTTGAGGTTTCCATGTGTGTGTATGTGTGTGTGTGTATGTGTGTATGAGCACATGTCTTCAGGGGTATACAGGCATGCCTGTGCATGTGTGTGTATATGAGTATGCAAGTGTGGGTGTATGCATGTCTGCATGTAAGTGTGTCTGTGTGTATGCATGTGTATGCATGTGCATGTGTTTTGGGGGAGGCTGCTTGTTCATTTCCTGGCCACTCAGACTCCCAAAATAATCACACAGAAATCTGTATTAATTGCAATACTGTTTGGCCAATAGCTTACACATATTTCTGGCTAGCTCTTATATCTTAAATTAACCCATTTCTATCAATATGTGTATTGCCACATGGCTGTGGCTTACCAGCAAGGTTCCAATGGGCTCCAGTGGAGGCGTCTGTCTCCTGCGGGTGGCTACATGGCTTCTCCTCACTCCATTTTCTTTGTCTCAGCTTTCAATTTAGTTTTCTTGCCTAGCTTTGTTCTGTTAAGCCATTGACCAAAAGAAGCTTCATTATTAACCAGTGGCAATAAAACATATTCACAGCATGCAGAGGGGAATCCCACATCACCTCCCCTTTTCTGTCTAAAATAAAAAGGAAGATTTTAACTTTAATATAGTAAAATATATAACAAAATATAACAAAACAGGTATCAAGCAAGAATTATAGTTACAATATTTATATTTACTTTATCTTTATCATAACAAGGAAAACTATAATTATAACTAGCTATTCTTCAACTCCATCAAAGATGCCAGAAGGAAGGATATGATATTACCTAAGTTAACAGGAAGTGCATTGTAAGCAGCTTCCAAAACTCTAGAATTTGGAAGAGACATCTCACTGCTGAACAGTTATGCAAAGTTCTTCTGTAATGTTGGTGCACCCATCTTCAACCTATAGGCCCATAGTATCTGGCAGGCTTTTTTTATGAAGCAGTAAATTTCAAAGACAGTTCCACCAAAATTGGAAGTTTGTCAGTCATTTTTTTCTGTGTTCTGAAGAATGTCTGGCAGACCCTTTCATGAAGCTGGAACCCTGAAAAACTGTCTTACCTTTAGGCAAGTTCAGCGGTCATTTCCCTAGGGGTCCTGCATGTCCATTTTATACAGCATACCATCAAGCAGTCAGTTTCTTGCCCAACTTGCTAACAAACTCCATAATCTTCTTGAAGTAGATTGGTGCTACCAGGAGCAGATGTGCCTCATTGTCATGAAAAGTCCTAAGATCTTAAAACATTTTAAATGCCATACTCTGTTAGTTTTTGAAAAGTTTGAAGAATACCTATCCATCTGAAATATATCTCCGTATATCTAGAAAATTTAACTAACATGACTACAAGCTTGACTATTATAGATGATTATCTATTATCCTGTATTTTTTAAATTATACATTAATTTTCAAAAGAGCTACACAATACCTTAATCAAGAACAGAAATATATATACATATATATATATATAAAACAATGATCTTAAACTTGTATCAATAAAGCAAGATTCATACCAACATAAATCTCTATATCATATCCCCCTTATATGTAAACAAACATTTATAAACAATATTTGGGAATTTGGGTGTAGTTCTTTCCAAGCTGCTTCCTGCTTTTTGTTGGGCAAAGTAATTTTGGGGGTGTTCATGGTGCCCTTTAAGGGGGTCTTGGTCTATCAAACCACATTAGTTTGGAAGATATCCACAGGTTCTCATCCTCTGTGGAAACAAAAGAAGAACGTCTTTTCCAAAGCAACAAATCCTTAGACACAAATTTTGAAGTTAAAATACCTTTAAAATATGTGTTGTTTTATCTTAGCAGCCCATACAATGAAATGTCCTTTTTTACTTAGCTCCTATGCAGTCAAGCAATTTAAAGAAAACACAATAATATACATAATCCAGACTTTCTGCATATATTCTATCTTTACATGGCATAGTTTTTTACTCTATTACTTTTTCTACAAGTTGATTTTGTCTCTTTAAAGACTTTGTTTAATTTTTTTTAAAAAAAACATTTACTTCTTTTTATAACTCTCTATACTCTTTTTCTTCTCTCTCCCAAGCCTATGTGTGTTTTTAAACACACTGTGACCCATTTAGAAGTCTTTTTCATCTGAATTTGTCTTTTTTGTGTATCTGTAATCCTTTTCTGACCAGGACTGCTTCTGAAGATGCAAAGCAGTGTGGCTAGGACCAAGGCTGCCTCACCTTTAGGCCCAGTTCCAGGTATATAGCAGGTTTATGTTGAGTCATTAAGTAGTTTGTAACACGCTGTTCACGAACCTCATTTAAATGCTCTGTAGCAGGATCTCCTGAAAGAGTCAGAGCCATTTGTACTGGCGAATCAGGAAACTGGCTCCTACAGAAGCCACACAGCCTTCCTTGCCAAGGCTGAGTCAGGAAGACCTGTCTTAAAGGAGCTGCGGTGAGTTAGCAAACAGAGCAAGAAGCTGTGTTAAACTCTGTTTTTTTTTTTGTTTGTCTAGAATTCCTTTTTAAGCTCTCTGAGGTTTTTAAGTAGATTTAGTTGACCGCATTGTCGTGTGTGTGTGTGTGTGTGTGTGTGTGTGTGTGTGTGCGTGCGCGCACATACATGTGCACATGCATGGATGCACATGCATGGGTGTGAGTGTGTGTGTCTCTCTGTGTGTGCATGTATCCATGTGTGTGTCTCCATGTGTGGTGTGCATGTGTGTGCATGTGTGTGTGTGTGTGTGTGTGTGTGTGTGTAGGTAGAAAACACCTCAGATGTTGTTCTTTGGGAGTCAATCACTTTGATTTTTGAGAACTTACCAAGTAGTCAAGGTTAATTGGCTGGTGAACCCCAGAACCCCTCTGTCTCTTTGTCCCCAGCACTGGGGTTATCAGTGAGTGCCACCTGCTTATACGGGGTCTAACTCAGGTCCTTTGCTGAAGCACCAGCCCTTTGCAGCTAAGCTCTCCTTGGAGCCCCAGACTGTGGTCTAAACACCACCTGAGACAGTAACATAAGAAAAAGCACACTCTGTTCTCTGACTTCTGACCTTTTTGAAGGTCACCCTTCTCCTCTTAAAATCGGAAGTCATGTTATAATGCCCCTCATAACTGGGCCCCACCTACTTGCCAAATTTAGCCTGCTTTGTAAATTGTTGTCCATTTATTTACCTCATGTCCTTACTGTGCCCACCTACCACACCAAGTGCTGGTGCCTCATCTACTACTTCATGCTAGGACTTTATGTAATTTAGGGATTTAGAAAATGGGGAAATAGATATATAAGTTGTTGATAGTTTTATATTTTTGACAAGTAAAGAAATTTTAAAATACTACTGTTTTATTGGAGATGTTATATTTTATGGTCACAAGGCAAGAAGAAGGGCTCAGAAGTGTTAACTCAGTGGAAGAGCATGTGCTTAGCATGTGTGAGACCCGGAGGTAAAGCAAGGATATGGAGGGAAACACTTTTAGAATCAAAAGCTTACAGTAATAGTAAGGACTCTTGTCTGCCTTCTCCTCGTTTTGCCAGACTTTGCTGACAAGTAGTTACCAGCTGACACTGGCCTGTGGTGCTGGGATATTTGGTGTCTCTGCTTGCTTTTCCCCTGTGGAGACGTTTTCCTATTCTGCTCAGCCTCCTGCCGCCCCATGGAGACTTGTCCTGTCTTCTGGTGTGTTCCACCTTGCTCTTGGCCACTCCTCTTCTCCTTCATTCACTTCACCATACCCACCCCTTGCTTATCTGCTCTTGGTGGCAGACAGCACACCCTCCCCCACACCCTGATGCCTGGGTGGGGGTGCTCGTCTTCTGCTTGTCTTTCCAAATTAGTGCAGAATTCTTGAAGGCAGATGCTGGATCTTACTATCATCCCCAAAGGTTAGCACATAACCTTTGTCACAGAGTGCACAATAAATATCAAATATCAAATATATAAATATCACATAGTTAAAAGAAGGAATGAGTGAGTGACTGTCTCACTCCCCTTTATGCCCCTTTTCTGTGTCTTGAACGTCCTCTGTGACCCACAGTTTCAAGCCTGTAGGATTTATTCAAACAAACATAAACCCTCATTGAATTGAAATAATTTATGGGTTTTGACCTCATCAGCTCTTTTATTTTTCTGGGCTGAGGAATACTAATTATGTTCTCCATTATCAGAGTGTCTGGAACAGTCCACAGCTGCCGTCTGAAAGGCTTCCAGGGGCTGGCTGCTGCTTCTGTCAGCTCTCCTGTCGGCTTGTGTTTTCCTTCAGTCCGTCCATTATAGGTTGCCTTGTCTATGAGTGAGACATGTTATAGGCCATTTGGAGGAGAGTCAATGATGCCTGTGGCTAGACCTTTCCAAGTCCACAGAGGCTCCTGCTACTTTTTTGTTGACAGTTCCTTTCAAAATATGCACACTTAAAAATTCACTTAGAAACCTCTCCTGGTGTTCGTGGACATATGGGTGTAGTGTGCTCTTGTATGCCTGTGCATGTGATGGCCAGAGGCACTTGGCATGCCATTACTTGTGCCTGCCATCAACTTTTTTTTATTGGAACTTGCCAAATAAAATAGCTTGTCAGCAGACCCCCAAGACTTAACCATCTGTTTCTACCTACCCATCTCTGGAATTGCAAGTGCTTAGTTAGCACAGGCCCGGCAATTTTACATGAATTCTGGAGATCAAACTAAAGGTCTTGAGCTGTAAGATAAACACTTCACTAAGTTATCACCTCTTTCTGGAGAGCCAATGAGGTGGCTCAATGGATACAAAACTAATGATCCCTGAGACCCACAGAGTGGAAGGAAAAATTATTTTCTGTTGGAGGAGGCCGCTTGTTGGTTCCTGACTGCTCAGCCTCAAAATAGTCATACAAAAACCATATTATTAAAATCACTGTTTGGCCCATTAGCTCTAGTTTCTTATTGGCTAACCCTACATCTTAATTTAACCCATCTCCATTAATCTGTGCATCACCATGAGGTTGTGACCTACCAGCAAAGTTTCAGCATGTCTGTCTCTGGCAACGGCTCCATGGTGTCTCTCTGACTCCACCCTTCTTCCTCCAAGCATTCAGTTTAGTTTCCCCTACCCAGCTCTGTTCCCTTATAGCTCTGCTATAGGCCCAAAGAAGTTCCTTTATTAACCAAAGATATTCACAGCATACAGAGGGGACTCCCACATCACCTCCCCCTTTCTGTTTAAGTAAAAAGGAAGGGTTTAACTTAAACATAGTAAAATTACATATAAAAAACAGGTATTATGCAATAATTACAGTTACAATATTTATATCTACTTTATCTTTTATCATATCTAAGGAAAACTCTAATTATAACTATAAATTCTTCAACTCCATCAAAGACTCCAGAAGGATATAATATTACCTAAGTAAACAGGAAGTAGATTGTAAGCAACTTCCAAAACTCTAGAATTGACAGAGACATCTCGCTGCCTGGACAGTCACCCAAAGTTCCTCTGTACTTTTGGGGCATCCATCTTCAGTCTATTGGCCCATAGTATCTGGCAGACTCTTCCACGAAGTAGGAAATTTCAAAGACAGTTCTGTCTATATTGGCAGTTTGTCAGTAACTTTTTTCTGTGTATCAGACCCTTTCATGAAGCAGGAACCCCAAATAACCATTTCACCTTTAGGCAAGTTTAGCAGTCATTTCTCTGTGGGTCCTGTATGTCCAGTTCATCAAACAGTCTAGGCAAGAGGAGTTTCTTGCCCAAATGACTAACCAATTCCATAAGGAGCCTCTTTGATGCCTATCTTTTTCTTGAAGTAATTGGTGCTGCCAGGAGCAGATGTGTCTCACTGTCATTAAAAGTCTTACATTTTTAAACATTTTAAATGTCATATTCTGTAGGTTTGAAGAAAGCCTATCCAACTAAAACATCTCTATACATATAGAAAACATAATTGACATGAATAGAAGCTTGACTATTATAGATGATTATCTATTAACCTGTATTTCTTAATTATACATTGCATTTTTAAATGAGCTGCACACACAATACCTTAATCAAGATCAGAAATACATATACACAATATAACAAAATTGACCTTAATTTTGTATCAAAAAACAAAATCCATACCAATGCAAATCTCTATAGCATATCCCCCTTTAAATGTAAAGAAATATTTATAAACAATATTTGGAAATTTGGTGTAGCTCTCTAGACTACTTCCTGCTGATTGGGGGTGCTGTTAATCAGGTCTTTCATGGTGTATTCTATGTGCTAGGTTCATCTCAATCAGCAGTTGGGTGAAGTAATTTTTTGAGGGGTGTTCAAGGTGACCTTTCAGGGGCTCTTGGTCCATCAAGCCATATCAGTCTGGAATTGATACATAGGTTCTTATCTTCTGTGGAAACAGAAGCAAAACCTCTTTTCCAAACCAACATATCCTTAGACCCAAATTCTGAAGTCAAGATAACTTTATAATATACATGCTGATTTAGCTTAGCAGCCCATACCATAAAATGTCTCTCTGTACTTAGCTGTTTCACGGTCAAAAATTCAAAGAAAACACAATAATATTCATAATCCAGACTCTGTGTATATTCCATCTTTAGGTGACTTATTATTTTATTATCTTTGCCCCTATAATTTATGACTGTCTGTATTGTGTCTCTTTAAAGACTATGTTTTATTTTTTGTAAACCATTTACTTCTTTTTATAACTCTCTATATTCTTTTTCTTCTCTCTCACAAGCCTACATAATTTTTATATACACACTATCTCATTTAGAGGTCTTTTATGTTTGCATCTGTCCTTATTGCATATCTGTAATTCTTTACTGTCCAGGAGCACTTTGTACAGTGCTAAGCACTTATTAAAAACTTAAGCTATGGCATTACTAGGATATATACAGCCCTGCCTGCTTGTCTGACATGGCGGAGTGGAGGTCTGTTTACTGCGAGTCATGCTCACAGTCCCATTTTCAAGCACACAGTAGGTATATGTTGCCATTAAGCAAGTTTTAGCATCTGTTCTCAAACCCTAAATAAATGCCCAGCTTTCTGAAAGAGCCAGAGGTCGCACTGGCAGCACATCCCAAAAAGCCAGCATTTCAAAACAGCGTATGGCTTTTTTCTGCTACTGCTGAGTCAGAAAACCTCTCTTATAGGAGTTGCAGCATGCTGCCAGCAAACAGTAAGAAGCTGTGTTAAAGTCTGTATTTTTGTGTCTAGAATTCCTTTTCAAGCTCTCTCAGTTTTTAAGTGGATTTTAGTTGGCCACGTAGGCACCAATTTGTTGGAGGAGGCCGCTTGTTGGTTTCTGGCTGCTCAGCCCCAAAATAATCACACAAAACATATTATTTAAATCACTATTTGGCCCATTAGCTCTAGCTTCTTATTGGTTATCTCTTACATCTTAATTTAACCCATCTCCATTAATCTGTGCATCACTGTGAGGTCATGGTCTACCAGCAAAGTTTCGGCATGTCTGTCTCCAGCAGTGGCTCCATGGCTTCTGTATGACTCTACCTCCTTTCTCCAAGCATTCAGCTTAGTTTTCCCCATCTTCCTCTAATCCATGCACAGGCCCAAACTGTTCCTTTATTAACCAATGATATTCACAACATACAGAGAGGAATCCCACATCACCTCTCCTCTTCTGTTTAAATAAAATGGAAGATTTTATCTTTAACATAGTAAAATTACATATAACAAAACAGGTATCAAGCAGGAATTATAGTTATAATATTTGTATCTATCTCTTATCATCCTCCAAAGGCTATTCTTTGGCATCTACATGCAAGTGGGGACATATGTATATACACAGAAAGACACACACACTCACATACATATAGATAATATATACACACACACTTACACATATATGTACACACATATATACATAATATACCCACTCATACACACAAACACACACTCACATTACTAATTGTAGTGGCATTTCATTTGTATCTTAAAAAATAAAGCTTCCCTGAAGATCAGAGAACAAAACAGCCCCACTGATCAGCCTTACAGACCAAGCAGCAATAACTAACATCTTTAATCTCAGTAGCCACACTAGTTGCCATAGAAACCAGGAGATAGTGTTGTACACCTTTAATCCCTGTCCTAGAGAGGATTATAAAACGGGAGGAGACAGCTCTCAAACACATTCTCATCTGAGATTCCTGGAGGCAGGATCACCAATTTGGACTGACGTAGAGGTAAGAGCCAGTGGCTGGCTGCTTTCCTTTTTGGATCTTCAGGTTGAATCCCAATTTCTTTCCCTGTGTTTTTATTAATCATTCTACACCCAATGAAAAGAGAGCAGGACATCTCTTTGGAGACTCTTCAGTGCTGGCTGAGCACTCGTGTTTGGATGGAGGAATTTCCAGCACATCACACTGTGGTGAATTAAGTCACTAAGTTAATCAGGGCATTTGTCTCTGCCTTCCTCATGGCCTTGCTACCTGCAGATGGGTCCTCATCGAGGGCTGTGTCCCAAAGTGATACAGCACTAGAACGGGCTTCCATCTTACTTGGGTCTGTGTTTGTTAGCTCCTCACCCCTTAAAAACTCTTTTCCTGGACAAATGGAGCACTTCCCTTTGCTATGAAAATTAATTATGTTCATGATCAGACTCCCGACAATCACAGCCATAAATGACCACTTCAGGTATGCTGGCCATGTTGCACAGCTTCTTATTTGCAAGTGAGAAAATGGGTCAACAGGAAGCTCAGAGATTTGATGAAAGCCCCAGAGCAGGGTCAGATTCCTTGAAAGAATGCTCCAAGAGACCACTGGGCAAAACCGTGAAGGTGAAGATGTGATTGCACAAGAGACCCCAGGATGCTTGAGAGACCAGCACTGCAGGACATCTGACAAGGAGAGCTAGAGGCACACGTGGATCTGACCCAGCAAGGAGGCTACATTGGTTACACCTGTTAGAATTGAAGAGGTGAGGCTACAGAGCCATCAGAACCCAGCTGACTCCATTGTGAGCCCCAGATGTTGGCCATGTAGCTCAGTGATTTGGTGTTTGCCTTGCTGGGGTTTGGTTTTGCTTTGGCCTCATTTTTTATTGCTAGACTGCAGTTTTCAACTAGAGACATTTACGCTATACTATTGTATATTGGAAGTGTGTAACTTGTTAAATTTTTACAAGGGCTGCCCGGTAAGAGATTATCTTGAGTCGCAGAGGAGATTTGGGATTTTTAAACAATATTGGAACTATTAAAGACTAACAGGGACTTTTGAAGTAGGAGGAGCACATTTTGCATTAACATATGTATGGCCATGAGCCTGTAAGCCCACCAGCTGTTTGAATGTGAGGTGTTTCCCATAGGCTTGGTTCCTAGTATGGCACTGTTTTGAGAGGTTATGAGACTTTTAGGAGGTAGAGCCTCACCAGAGGAAGTGGGCCACTGAAGGCAGGTCCTGAGGTTTTATAGTCTTACTGTACTTCCTATCTACTCTTTGATTTCTAGCTGAGGATACGATATGACCACCTGCCTTATGCTCCCTACCACTACAACTTCCTGGCAATGATGGGCTGTATTCTCTCAAGCTGTAGGTCAAAGTACACCTTCCTGTCCATAAATTGTTTCTTGTCAGGTTTATAGCAACAATGTCAGTAGAGAAATTAAGCTATGAGGAATTTAGAGTGTCGCTGGGTCATTCTGCCTGCCATCTTCAGCCACATTGATTTTAGATAGCCTCCCCAAAGAGGAAACTCCAGACTCCAGCCATCCTATCCTCAAAGAAAACTCAAGACAATGTGGTGACCGGAATGCCAAGAATTCCTTGGGTTACTAGGTGGTAACTTGAGTGAAACTATTAGCCTCTGGGGCATGGTTATAAAGAACGTAGGTGTGATACAGGCTTTTGATATGGGTACTCGATATGAGTATACACACTAAGGAATTGTGGGAACCAAAGTTTGAGCCTGGGCATGTAACCATATTTAGAGGATGAGAGAAGGAAGTGATATTTTTTTTTTTTTGGTTTTTCGAGACAGGGTTTCCCTGTAGTTTCTAGAGCCTGTCCTGGAACTAGCTCTTGTAGACCAGGCTGGCCTCGAACTCAGAGATCCGCCTGCCTCTGCCTCCCGAGTGCTGGGATTAAAGGCGTGCGCCACCACCGCCCGGCGAGGAAGTGCTATTTTATCAGGAAAAAGAGAACAGGCAATCATAGAAGAAGGAGCAGGAGAAGGGTTGGGTGACATTCTCACCATGGATGGGAAACTGAAAGGAGAACGGGATTGGACATGTCAGGTTCAAGAGAAGTCATGAAAAAGACACGAAGAAAGAAAAGGCTGTATGGTTTGTTTTGATCATTATGTTTTGCTTGGTCTAGGTTTTCCATTTCTTTGTTGAGGAATAAGAGTCTTTAAGTTCTGCCATTATATTTTTGAAGTGTGTAACTTGTGTTCCTAGTCTGCAGGGCTCACAATTATGGGAGTGCCTGATTCTCAGCAGAGACTCTAAACTGCCACTTCCGCATAGTGTTGCGCTGCTAAGACTTCAGAGGCAAACGTCAGAAACAAACAACATGCATTTTACATTGTGAGATGCCTTGGAGACTTGAGACAAAGGCTAAGAATGTTACGATTTAAAGTATACTTGACTGTCAAATTGACCTGGGGAAGGGTTTGATGGTTAAACTCTTGGTCAGATTTCCTAGACTGCGACTCACCTAGAAGACGCGTGTCTATGAGAGTGATCCAGGTAGATTTAGTAGGAAGGAAGATAGATAGACCTCAATGTAAGAGGCATCATTTCATGGCCTGGGGTCCCCAAGTGAATAAGGAAAAAAAAATGGCTGAATTCTGCCCATCATACTCTGCTTCTGGACTGCAACATAACGTCACCAGGTGTCCTCATATCCTGACCACGACATCTTCCCCACTAGAGTGGCCTGGACTCTCAAACAGTGAGGTGAAATAGACCTCCCCTACTTTCAGTTGCTTTTTGTCCAGCCCTTTGCTGTAGCAATAAACAAAGTAACCAATACAGTGAGTCCATGGAGGCTCGAGGAAGAAAAGTTCCTGCTCGGGGAGAAACTTCTCCACCCTGACGCAATAATCCAAAGCAGACAGAATCAAACTGAATCAGGAAAAGCCCAGGTTTAATGGATAAAAATGCTTCTGGATGATTTTCAAGCCCCCCATAGAGGAGACAGGAAAGGGAGACTGGAAAATGATGTGTCTGCCTTCTTGGGGGCAGTTTAAGTACACTGTGGGAGTGGTCATTATTTGGCAGGTTTTCTGAGATGCAGCAGCATTTGAAGATATATTGTGGGAGGGGATTTGGGGTGGAGTTCCCACCTGAACATTCTGATCATATGGATGCAAGGGGTTGGGTGAAGCTTCCAGCAGAAGAGAAGAAAGCCTGGAAACTAGATCCTGGGAAGGAAGAATATTAAAGGTTTTTTATCTTCTTGTAATAAATTCCAGACTCTAAGAGAGCACGGAAGTGTGGACTGGCTGTGTGGCTCTGTGGTAGGGGACTGGCCTGCATGGGACTCTGTTTGATCCCCACAGGAGATGTAGGAATTTAGAGACCCTGATTCTCAGATGTTACCATTTCCACCCTTTTAAGGTAACAAAGTATTACTATCTGGTATCCGGTTTTTCTGATCTCTCACGGAGGGCTAATAAAGTGAGGAGAGAATATAAATAGGCTAAAACTGGTAGGGAAAAAGATAGTGGAGGCAGAGACAATAGCGGCTAGAGACATAAAATTTTAGGAGACAAAGACCAGATGGTCCAGTGCTGTTTGACTGGGACAATGCGGGAGTTCCAAATTTGACTGCCTACATACAGTATGGCAGCAAGCAAGAAGGAAGTGAGTTCACTGTACAGAATTCTTGAAGGACCCCGGACTGAGGAAATGTAAATGTTGATGGCACTAAAAATAGGAGATGTGGTTGGCTGGGGGCCAGGTTTCTCCTTCCCCACGGGCCTTGCTCGTTTACTGAAAGACTGAAGAAGAAACTCAGAATGGTTTCTTGGGACAATAACTGTAAACAGGGCAATAGTGGAAAGGGGATTGTTCATTACACAGGGAGACCTAGCTTCTCTCCTAGAACGTCAGATAGAGGCTTGAGCATTATCATGGAAAAATACAGAGACTGACCCACGAGGCTCCCTGCAATGGAACCATCTTCTGATGAGGGCCAACCGTGGTAACTTTCAGCTTAAGAGCTCTGTCAGATGTTCAGTGTCTTATTCTGAAAGATGAACGGCAAGCTGTGGGTAAATCTTTCTAGAAAACCTCCGACGTGAAAGACAGGGCAAACCACAGGGCGAACACACACACACACACACACACACACATGCACGCACACACACGCACACACACGCACACGCGCACACACACGCACACACAGGCACACACACACAGGCACACACATGCGCGCACACACACGCATACGCTCACACACAGGCACACGCACACACGCGCACACACAGGCACACACACGCACACGCACACACGCGCACACACAGGCGCACACGCACACACACACACATGAAACAAACAATACAGGAAACAGAGGCATACACTGCAAAGGGTTTGGTTATCATCTTTCCAAAGAAAACATCCTGTGCCCCCAGAGGATGGGAGTCATGCAAATAGAATGTCTCAATAGGAAGGAAGGGCCTTTGGTCACTAAGGGGTGTGATACTGGGTACAGAGGGGACATAGTCTCAAATGAGTAGCTGTAAGAATGGTATCAGACTCTTCAGTCAGAACCCTAGAATCCAGAAAATAATGAGTAATATCTTCAGGAGCTTAAGAAAATTATTTCTAAATGTTCTTGAGTTTTGTTCTCAGCCAGAGGAAGCAGAAGCTCCAAATGTACTTTGCTTGTGTCTATCTCCAGCAGGACTCTTATGTTACCCCCGAATAATATGTATGGTGGCTACTCTCAGTTGTCGGCTCGGTAATATGGAGACTCTTCCAGGAAAGAGGCCTCTGGGCATGTCCATGGAGGATTGTCTTAACATGGTTAATTAAAGGTTAATTAAAGTGGGAGGATCCCAGCCACTGTGGGTGGCCTCATTCTCTGGGCCATAAAAGCGTGGAGCAAGTGAGCTGCACCCTAGCTTTTCTCTCCCCGTGTTTCCTGAATATGGACGCATGTAGCCAGTCTCCTCAGAGTTCCGCCATGGTAGACTGTCCCTGGGGACTCTGAGATGACAGCAACTTTCTCTCCTTTGTCTGTCTGAGTGTTTTTATCACAACCCAGATAATAGAATACGCTCTATTTGCATTCTACTGTAGTAAGCCAACATCACAGTTTGCGTGGCATCTCTATGTGATCCCTTTGCCATTTTGCGTAAAGACACTGGAGTGGTGATTCTGAACAGGAAACGTGCTGTGTTGCTTTATATTCATTTAAACCCTGCACTTTTTCCACTTGGCTAAAAGAGAAAACGAAAAGAAGTGCAAGAAGGAATAGCAGATCTTTGAAACAGGTGATGTCCCAATAGAATGTCATCTTGAATTCCTCAAATCTGCTTGCAAAGTTTTTATTCTATGGAACTCATGGAGATGTTCTTATATCTAAATATGGAGATTTTGGTTATGGTGTGGCTTATGACACTGATAAGTGTTAAGATAATAAATTCTAATTTCAAGAGGGTCTTTACTGGGGCTGGAGAGCTGGCTCGGTGATTAAGAGCAATTGATGCTCTTGCAGAGGACCCAGTTTGGCTTCCAGCACTTATATAGTGTTTAATAACCACCTCTAGTGCAAGTTGCAGGGGATCTGACTCCTCCTTCTGGCCTCTGCAAGTACTGCATACACATAGTGCACATACACACATGCAAGTGACACACACATGGAATAAAACAAAGCCTTCGTTTTTAACATAAATCAGTATAATGGTAGAAAGGCTACTTAAAAAAGTGTAATTTCACATTGTTTCTTGATAAAGGCTTTCCCACAGTATGGGTGCTTAAATCTAATATTTCTTTACTTCCACATAGGTTAGAATTGCACAAGTTGCTTCAACCTCATAACGTCCAGGAGGACCCAGACCTTGTACTTTCCAAAATATTTCTATCAATTCATCTCTAAACACTGACTTTTTAAGTTTATGAAGGGCTGGGGAGAGTGTTCAGTCGAAAAAGTTGTTGCCATGTAAGCATGGAGACCTGATTTCAATTCCTGTGTGGAAACAGGCATTAACCTAAGTGCCCATGAGGCAGAGACAAGTGGCTCTTGGGGCTTGCTGGAGCCTACTTTAATCAGTGAGCCTCAAGACAGAACCTGAGGAAGAACACAGAGGTTGAACATGGTGGTTCCTACATGTACATATGTGCTTATTCATCTGCACATACAGCTTCACACACAGACACATAGGTACATAACACACACACACACACACACATGACTTTCAAGGTGTCTTTTGAAAGCATTTTCTGCTCTTTGACTTGTAACTTATTGGGTGATTTCCAAAGTAGTTAAAGTTTTGTCTTCACTGAAGGATCGTAAATCAAGTGAACACTGTTTCTTGTTACTTCCCCAAATGATGGGAGGGACTTCTTAGCATAGGCTACTATGTCATACCCTCAGATGCAGGTTCACGGTGGCCTTATATATAAGGGATACATTTTCATTAGTGATGCTTGAACCATCTGCTCCTTTGAATTTATAGATAACGTAGGGCCTGCTATTGTAGCTCACTGGTGGAGAGCTTGCTTTGCATGTCCAAGACCCCAGGTTCCATTCCTAGCATGCCACCAAATAAGTAAATAGATAATATTTTAAGTTGTGCACTTCCATGGGCTCATAGGCATGTGACATCCATGTTGGTATGTGGCTGTGACTGTGAGCTTGCACATCCTTTGTAAAGTCTTGCTGGGGTCTCAGCATAGGTGTATCATAATTGCTTTATCTGCTCTCCAGTTTTCAGTGTCTGATTATCCCATTGACATTATTTTTAAATCCCCCCTTTCCTATCATTTTCCCTTTGCCAATTGTTTTTATCCATTCTCATCCAATGATTCATCCCACCTACATTTGAAATATCCTGCATTTTCTCAATGCTTTTAGTTTAAAATAGTCATCTCTCCTTTTGTTTGTGTTTCTAAGCCGGTGCCTCTCCTTAGTTACTGCTGTCAACGTAAATACCTCCGCACTTTCCTATCGCGGGGGGTCAGTAATATTCACAAACAATTCCAAGCTCAGTACAGATGGGAGAGCTGATGGGTGGGCGAGATGTAAGACTATTTTCACGGTGTGATGGGTGTGAGCCGGCCTGACCCCTTGAAGGGAAGGCAGTTTTAATCATAACTATGAGTTTATAGGGTAGATGTTTTTAAATAGCTATGTTTACATGATTCAGATACCGGTTCTTGGCTGTGATTTAACTAGGTATTTGGAGAGTATAAAGACTTTACCTCCCAGGAGAAAATCCAGCTAACACATTTCTTCTGTCCTAAATACATGTTCCTTTAATTGCGTATTTAATAGAAACTGGGTGACAGTCAATTAAATGCTGTTGACAAGCTGAGACGCTGCTGTTCTGTGTGGAGTAAAGAGAGACCCATATGTTTTAGGCAGGCAGGTGGCATCATTAATGTTCTGTAAGGAAAATCGAGAATCTCTGATTTGTATTTACACAGATTTCTTGCCTGTGAAAATGGGTCATACTGTAAAGCCAATTTTTTTCCCTCAGAAAAGAATTTGATTCTTCCTCACAGAAATGCCTGAAGTGTGTTCCATGAATCACAAAAAAGACAATTATGCTATGAAATTTTCTCGGGACAAACACTACTGGCAGCTCCAATGTTTAGAGGTTCTGTCGGTCTGGTTCCATCGGCCTGAAATTCATGACATTATCCAGGGAGACAAACCACTGCTCTTGACTTCTGCCTGGTGTGTCAACCTCCTAGCTTAGAAAATTCAGAACAATTTGGTTCTATGCTTCTCTTCCTTCTCAGATTTGTCTGTTGCACGGCACCAGTTTCTGTCTGTCTTTCACAGAAATTGTTTCTCATGAGTTCCTTTCTAGTTGTCACAGAGCAAAGGTATTTGTGACTGCAGTCATTATATTTAATACAGTTTTCTCCCATAACCATGGATTCTGCACCCATTAGACCCAACCAATCGTGAAAGAAAATATTAAGAAAAAAGGATTGAATCTGAATGAAACACATATAACATTTTGTTATTATAGTATCTTCTTAGTGTACTAGGCACATTTCTTAAGGTCTCTTTCCTTGCTTCTCTGGCTCTGCCTGGAATGCATTTGGATGGCGCAGTACAGCACTGCACTAAAACCTCTGCCGCTATGAACTGTGAAAGCTGTGGGGTGAAAAGCCTGAGCTCCATCCCTGAGCTTGAAATTCCACCAATCCCTGAGCTCTTCCTAAGCTCAGAACTTGAAATCTCACAAATCCCCACCCTGGAAAACTCTACCTGGAAGATTGCACTCTTGCTCCATTCTTTGCTGTTTCTCTCCTGAGAAGAGGCAGCCACTCTCCCAATAAATGTGTTTTCCCCAATAAATCTCTTGTGTGAGGTTTATTGTGGGGTGTGACTTAGTGGTATTCCTTGGCTCTCTTCTGCCAGGATACCTTCCCCTACAGAGCTGTAAGACTTATGAAAGGCATTGAAGATGAAAGAGGAATGACCAATAGATACACAAAAAGATGTTCAACATCACTAGGTGTCAAAAAACTAAGACCACAGTGAGATTCCCACTCAATCCAGTCAGAATGGCAGTCATGAAGGAAACAATAACAAAAGGTGAGCACAGTTTAGGGGAAATGGGAACCACAGGAAACTGCTGGTAGGAGCTTCAATTTGCCCTGCCATGATGGAAATTACCATGGAAGTGTCCCCCAAACTAAAGACACAGCCAAAAGAAGCAAGCAGTACACATCTTTTATCCCAGCACTCTGGAGGCAGAAGCAGGTAAATCTCAGTGAGTCTGAGGCCAGTCCAGTCTACATAATGAACTCCAGGTCAGCCAGAGTTACTTGATGAAATGCTGTCTCGATTTGTTTTTAATTAACAACAGCAACAACAACAAAACTCACCTTAAACTAGAAACAGGTCTAACATTGACTCCACCACTCGTGTATATTCACCCAGAGAATGTCAGGTCAGCCCATCACAGGGTTATTTGCTTCTCAGTGCTTTACACAACACTATCCTTAGCAGGTGAATTAGAGAAACAACCTAGGTGTCCAGGCCAGAGCAGCGGATAAAGGAAATGCACCTTATACCAAAAATAGAATTTATTTTTCAGCCATCAAAATCCTGGAATGACATCATTGATTGTAAAATAGATATAACTGGAGATAATTGTAGTACACAAATTAAGGCATATTTTAGAGGTTATTATAGAAATAAATTTTGCTCAGGTTTTTATAGAAATACATAAAGTCACATGTGTGATAAAACCAAGAGCACAGCTGTCCAGGGGCTGGGGAAGCATAGGCAATGTGGGGGTTCTTTATGTTTGTATACTTACTCAAGAGCCCTCTTAAGGAGAGGCACGTGAGAAGCAGAAGGGGTAGAGGGAGACCCCCCCCCCTCATCTGACTGAGATGGAGCCTCCTATGTGTGGGATGAGCTTCTCATGCCAGGCAAAGGGCACCTGCTTTGATGAGGGCTACTCTACACCTCCCCCTTAAGAATTTTCACGCTCTTTCCACTTCTGCCTAATTTAGTCATTCCCCACAATGCCTCTCTTTGTGTGACCTCATCAGAAAGTCCACAGGTTTACTACTCTTCTCTTCATTTTCTCAGGAGGGCTTCTGCAGCAAATAACACCCTCCAGTAAACTCGGATGATTTTATTCTGTCTGTCTATCTTATGCCCATTGGGTCAGGATGCTAGGACAAGAGAAATAGGAGTTTTGCCCCTCTTGTTCTCATGGATATGTTTATTTGCTTCTTTCTGATCTTTGCTTGAAGGTCACTCACCTAGTGAGAACAAACTGAAGTGCTCCAGATGAAGACCACAACCTCTCATCCTAGTCTAAGCAATTGTTTATCTCGTTTTGAGTGGTTCCTTCCCTTAGAACTGAAAAGACATGGGTGTGTTGATAATGCATGGGCTATCATGTCTGAGCACATAGAAGATGCTGAGTATCTGATGGGTGAATAAGTGTGTGTGATCTGCAAAACAGCTCACCCACTTACAGCTGCTAAAACAGCAAGTGGGCAGCTCTGAAAGCCACGCATGTTTACAAGATAATTTACAAGGTAGGAAAATTAGATCACTTTGGGAATATTCAGGTTCAAATCACTTCTCCCATTTCCTCTGCCCGCCCATTTTTGAGGAATACAAATGACACACAAAAACTCATTCTTCCTATATTGTGCAGTTATCTTGACTGGGAAGAAGCAAATGATGCTGACTGAGAGGCCACCTGCTGTCTCCAGTCAAGGATAAGAGCTGTTGCTGCTCTTTGTCTGCAGTTCTGGCAAATTATCTAAAGATTAATCCCTAGAATGCTCCTTGTTATATTTGTAGAAAACATTGTTATAGGCAATAGTGTAACAAAAGCATTTCTTTAACACACAGCCAAAAAGCGTTTCATGAACTATTAAGGAGAATTCAGATTTCTACCCATCTTAAATATGTGATTTATTTTTTTATGTATTTGAATTGATCTTTTAGACTTATTTTTATTGTATGTGTATGAATGTTTTGGCTGCATGCATTTCTGTGTACCACATTTGTGCACTGTACATAGAGGCCAGAAGAGAAACTTAACTAATGACAATCTCTCCAGGTTGAGAATGTATTTTACATCTCTTAGATAAAGAGGGGAGATGTATCCAAAATTCACACTTCTCTCCAGGCTTGAGAATGTATTTTACATCTCTTAGATAAAGAGGGGATGATGTATCCAAACTTCACACGTTGAGTTTGTTCAATGCAACCAATGTCCGATTAGGTCTTATAACTTAAACTAACTCATTTATATTAATCTATATTTTATCATGTGGCATTAACTCTCTTCCATTTTGCACCTCCTATTTCCTCTCCATGTCCTCTGGTGTCTCTCCTGCTCCTAGAGTCATCTCCTCTTCTCTCTCTGCCCAGAAGTCCCACCTAATCTCTTCCTGTCTAGCTATTGGCCATTCAAGTCTATTAAACCAACCAGAAGGCACCTTGGCAAAGACACATCTTTATATTATATAAAATGATTGTTCCACAACATAGTAGATTATGTGTCTCTGTTGGTGCTAATTGCTTTTAGTTTGTATGACTTAACATAAACAACCTCAAGCAGGATTTACTTTGATTCATGTTTCCAGTGGAGTCAACTTGTGGCACTTGGCACCATGTGCACTGAGAAGAATACTTAGTGAGATTATGTTATATTCTGAGCATTCTCTACCTAAGGGAACAATCTCAGAGCTAACCTCTACTGTTGGAACCTCAGATGCCATCACCTCTGGGACATTACCAAAGGAGTTAACATAAAATAGTTGAAAGTGAATTTCAGGAGCTTATTTCAGGGTAGTTGACAGTAAAATCTGCTGACTTAGCCATCTGGCCATCTGGAAGAAATGTCCTTGAGATAGACACTTTGGCCAAAAGCTACATATTAAAATCAATAATTGATCACAGTTAGATATACCAGTCAAGAAATAACTTTAGAAAGATGGTATTATGTTTGAAACTTTATGAAATGGTTTAAAAGTCAAATTTGAAAGTTTAACTTTTATTGTGGAGGAAAAATAATTTATCAGTCAGTGGTTTGTTCCTGTAACCCTGACTGTGTGCCCGTGGTCCCAAGGGCAGCCTATTCTCATTACACCACAGCTTAGCAGACAGTGAAAGGAACTTGTTCATTGTATTTGGTGTTCAGCACATCTCAAGGTCTCAAAATCTTGCATCTTCTGCTGACAATGTTAGTAGTATAGTAATTGCCAGCTTATAGTAATTATTTTTATCTGCTTTAGTGTTTAGTTTTTATAGGTAAAAATGGTAAGGAATGGACTTTTCAAACTTGTATTTTCATTGGTGAGAACAAAATTTGCATAGAGGTCTGCCTAACATTCTCACACACACTCTCTCTCTCTCTCTCTCTCTCTCTCTCTCTCCCTCTCTCTCCCTCTCTCTCTCCCTCTCTCTCCCTCTCTCCCCAATCTCTGTGTTTATCTCTAACTTGTTATCTGTTCAGCCAATCCATATTTAACCACCCTTTCAATGGCTGAGCCAGCTTTCCAGGAGCAGAGGATATCCAGATATGAGTAAAACAAATCTCCCTCTTTCTGTAGTTTTGTGCTTTGGGTCCTGGGGACTGTTATGACTGGGATGTGGAATGTCCCCTGTAGGCTCATATCTTTGAACAATTGATGTTTCAACTGGTCACACATCTGGGAGGTTGTGGAAACTCCAGGAGGTGATTTTCTGGGGAAGTATTTCACGGGATGGATCTTGAAAATTTATAGCCTTACCCCACTTCCCATCTGTCATTTTCCCATGGTCGAAATGAAAGAAGATGTGTCCCCAGCTCTCTTGGACTGTATCCGTTAACCTGTAAACTCAAACCAATCTTCCATCATTTAGTTGACACTCATGAGGTATTTGATCCCAGCAATGAAATTACTAGTACAGGGAGTTAGGCAGTTATTCAGATTATATATTAAGTCAACATCCCTGGGCAGATTTAAGTACTGTGGAATAAACTAGGAAATAAAAGAAATAATAATAAATAGAATCAGGGATTTTCTATCATGACTAGATCAAAAACAATGTCTTACAGATAGTATTCTTAGAACTCTTATTTTTCATGGAACTTTTGGGAACAAATTTGACATCTAACCCTTAACTTGTCAAGACAGAGTGTGAAGCCATTTCCACCTAAAGCATTTTCTCCTCTTGATCAACTGTCTTCAAAATCAAAATAAGTAACTAAAAATAGATATTGCTATTTTTTAAGTTTAAAAAAGTTATTTTTATTTTATTTATATGGATGTTTTCCCTACATGTATATATGTGCACCACATGCATGCCTGGTGGCCACAGACATCAGAAGAGGGCATGGCATCCCTTGGACCTGAAGTTAGAGATGCCATGTGGCTCCTGAGAATTGAAGCCAGGTCCCCTAGAAGAGTAAAAAGTACTCCTAACTTCTGAGACATCTCTCCAGCCCCTAGAAGTAGTTCTTAGTGGTTATTTTTTAATGTCTTAAATTCCAGTATATCAACAGCACGCCATCTCAACTCTTTTGTCTTACCATATATTGCTGTTTTTTTTTCTTGGACCGATGAATCTATTTCTTTATCGTATCTTCAATGCCTGAGATTCTTTCTTCCATTTCTTTCATTCTGTTGGTTATACTTGCATCTGTAGTTCTTGTTCATTTACCCCAGAATTTTCTATTTCCATAATTCCATCAGTTTGTGTTTTCTTTATTGCCTCTATTTCAATGTTCAAGTCTTGAACTGTTTCCTTTACTTGTTTGATTGTTTTTTTCTTGGTTTTCTAGGTTTTCTTTAAGGAATTTATGTATTTCTTCCAGCTTTCTGTTTGTATTTTCCTCCATTTCCTTAAGAGAATCTTTTATTTCCTCTTTAAAAGCTTCCATGATCTTTATAAAGTTACTTTTAATGTCCTTTTCTTCGGCATCATCTGTGTTGGGATGTTCAGGTCTTGCTGGTGTAGAATCACTAATTTCTGGTGTTGTCATATTGCTCTTTATGCTGTTGAATGTATTCTTACACTGCCACCTACCCATTTCTTCCTCCAATCATTGCAGGTGGGGCCTGTGGCGCCAGTGGTAACTATTCCTCCAGCTATATGTGTGGTCTGTAACTCTGGTGGTCACCAGTGTGGCAAGGGATTGACCATCCTTCTTAAATTCTACCCACAGACAACCTTTTTTTTTAACCTGGGAAACTTTCATATCAGTATATAAAAGAGATATACAAATTAAACATTTACTAATAACAATAAATAATTGCTAATAACATATCATAAAGATATTTTATAAAAAACTGGTTTCAAATTAATTCTTTGGCATATGTATAATTTACTTCTCATTAAATTTGAGAGCAAATTTGCATACTAATGAGACGAATGTGGTGGTAAGGAGATAATGAGTCTTCTTGTAGCTGTGTGGCTTCTGTGAGATCAGCTAACTTCCATGTACTGCGAAATCACTGCCGTTCATAGCACGCCGTTGTCTGTGCTGAGGATTTTTAGGCTGTGTCCATTGTCATCTGGCGCATTCAGTGAAAAACGAGTGTGTCGTGTGCTCAGAACATAGGCTGCGGTGGAACTGCACATCCCATTACCTCTGCTGTTGCTGTGGTAAATTCTCAAGGAGAAGACCGTGCTTTGGTGGCACAGCATCCATCCTGGAGGGAAGGTCCTGGTGGCAGGAGCTGAAGGAACTGGTCACCTTGTCTCCACAGGCCGAAAGCAGAGAGTGATGATTGTGGCTGCTCAGATCCTTCGCTCCTTCGTAGACCTGTGAGGCCCATACTCAGAGAACAATGCTGTCCCCTCTGAGGGAGGGTCTCACCACCTCAGCCTCACCAGAATCTTCTTCACAAGCATTCCTAGGGGCTAGTCTCATCTGGAGAGTCCTTCAGAGGCCTGTCTCGTAGATGATTCTAGAGCATGCCACATTGACAATTGCTGTCAATCATTAGGTCATCTGTAACACAAGCGACAGCTGCCGGGAATATTTTGGATGCATTCTTCATTTGACCTTGAGTTCACCGGCTGCATGGTCTGCAAACCTTTGACTGTAGTTAACCTTTTCACAGCCCCACATTCAGTTACAGGAGCCCATGGGGGAGGGGTCATGACCACAGTTGAAGAGCTTTGTCAGAGATGGTGGTCTCATGGCCTAAGTGACCCCCTGCCTCAGCTCCCATAAGAAGGCCTCTGGGTCAGTGCCTCCTGGGCTTTGCGTGTTTTCATGCTCATGGCCTCACTGTGGCATCTCGAGGGTATCATTTCAGAGGGTGGGATTCTGGTAATGACAAACTGCAGCTGAAACTTTTATATACTGTTTTTTTTTTCTCTTCTTCTTGTTGTTGTTCTATGTGTGTTTATGGGTGTATGTACAGAGGCCATAGGACAACTTCAGGTGTTATTCCTCATACCCAGCCTTGTCTTCAGGTATCAAATCTCTCATTGGCCTGCACCGCACTGATAGGCTAGTGGCCCCAGGGATCCACCTCTCTGTCTTCCTAGCACTGGACTGCAGGCGTGTACCACCATGCCTGGGTTTTCTGAAGCTTCTGTGGGTTGGGTCCAGGTTTTTGTGTTGGTAAGCAGGCACATCAGTGGATGAGACACACCCTGCCCCAGCCCTCCTTTTGCTTTTTTTTCTTACAAAGGAAAACAGGTATTAGTCATCATCCGTAGGAAGCATGAGGGAAGGGGGAGGGAAACTAGTTTATCAAAAATTCCAAAAGCTGATGCATCTGTGTCTCCCCTCCATAGCTGTAAAGGCTGGACAGAGATGGGGTACATGATTCAACTCAGCAGTTCTTAGAGACAACAGTTTCAGTACCTGCCGGTATCGTGTATTCTGGCAAATAGAATCCAGTTGCATCCCCCTGCCTTAAAAAGTTGTAGCAGCATTTCTGCTTAAAATGTGTCGGCTCTTTCTTCATCCTGCCAGTGCACTCAGGCCAGAGGTCAGGGCAGGAAAAGTTCCCTGGAACCCTGGATATAACTCAATGCTCTATTATTTCTAAGCATCCACAGATGTCCCCTGAGCCTCTGGCTACATCTCCCTGCAGATGCATGAAGGAACTTACCCATTGGTTAGCTTTTTCCATTTTAAAAATAAATTTATTTTGTGTTTGAGGTTTATGGGATATATTCAGAGGATAAAATGTTTACTGCAGAGAAACAGATCAATAGTTTGTCATCTGATAATTACTTTTATTTGTGGTAAGAGCAGCTAAAATCTACCTAACAACCCTCCCCACCCCCAATATTTCAGTTTTGTTCTTTCTAATCCTCCAGACCACTTAGTCTGCTGATCTTGAACATCCCATTCCTCATTTGTGGATTGCTTCCTTTGCTGCTTTCTCACCCTTGAGCTACGCATCCCCACTGTTCTCCATTTCCTCCCCCTCCACATACAAATGACATCATGCGCTACTTGTGCCTCTGTGCCTGGTTTATTTCATTTAACCTAATATCCTCCAGGTCCATGCAAGCCACAAATGGCAGGGTCCCCTTGTTAAGGCAGAATTTCATTCCACTTCCTTCGTCCATCCATCTGTTGATGGCATCTAGGTCGTTCCCATCTGTTAGCTATTGTGATTCATGCTGCAATGAACCACTCTTTTTATGAGGTGGCAACTTTGTCTCTTTTGGGTGCATACCCAGGAAGAGCGCAGTTGGGTCATGTGCGAGTTTCATTTTTCGGTTTCTTTATGAAATTGCCTTTCTTTCTCCCACAACGTCCATGCCAAGCTATGTTCCTATCAGCAGTGCGCTAGGGTCCTTTTCCTCCATGCCATCTCTGTTGTTTCTTGTTGTTTGCTCTTTGGAGACAACCATCCTCACAGGTGTGGGTTAGAACTCTTGGTGTTTTACTGTGTGTTTCCCTGGTGATGGAGGAAGCAATGTACCTTGTGACTGTTTTCTGTTGTTTTGAATTTTGAAAACATCAATTATGTGTGTGAGATATTGAGAACCAGAGAGTGAGGCTGAGTGAGAGAGCAAGTAAGAATGAGAATGAGAGAGACAGAGAGAGAGGGAGAGAGAGAGAGAGAACTGTAGTGAGTCTGAGGGTCAGGCCAGAGTACAGCTTTGTTAGTTTTCTCCTTTACCCTTGTTTTTGAGGCAAGATCTCTCTCGTTTCTGTGGCTGCCCATCCATACGTCAGGATAGCTGGCTCTGAACTTCCATTTCATTCTGTCTCTGTATCTCATTTCACAGTGGAAAAGATCAAGAGTACAAATGTTTGCTATCACATTTAGTTTAAAAAAACAGAACAGACAAATCAACAAACCTGGGTTCCAGGTATCAGACTAACGTCATAAAGCTTGGGTTCCAGATATCAAACTCAGGTCACGAAGCTCGCACTGCAAGCACCTTTACCCTGGAGCCCTCCTGGCCTTCTTTTCCATCTTTGCATATTCACTTACCAGACTTGTGCTTGGCTCATGCTCTCTCTCTCTCTCTCTCTCCCTCTCTCTCTCTCTCTCTCTCTCTCTCTCTCTCTCTCTCTCTGTAAGTTGCTTTTCCATTTTCTTGCTTGTTCCTTTGTTGTGCAGAGCTCTGAAGCTTGACAGGGTTCCATTAGTTTATTTTTATGTTTGTAGCCTTAAGCTGGCTTGCCCTCTTCTTATGTTTTCTGAAGGCAGGTCTGGCTTCATCATTTTTTTAATCTACTTTTACATCTCAAGGGCTTACCACGATGTTGCCTAAGAATGAAAAAAAAAAACCGTTATGAGTATTACTGCTGATACTTCTAATATTAGTTATTTGTGTTTTATTTTTATGTAGCTCAGGCTGACCTTAAACTTTGTATTCTCCTGCCTCGGTCCCCCAAGTGCTGGATTTGCAGATTATACCTGGTTCAGCTGCTGCTTTTGATGCTGTGGCCTCCGTAGCTGGTGAGCTGGTTGAGGCCCCTCAGACCTGAAGAATGAGCGTGGACCTTGTCTCACTGTGGTCCTCTAGCACCGCCATAGAACAGCACAACAGGAGGATGTGGAAGAATGGTGGGGAGATGTAGATGAAGCGGCAGGGCACCCGGCTAGCTTTACCCGAAATAATTACATGGAAACTGTATTCTTTTAAACACTGCCTGACCCATTAGTGTCAGCCTCTTGTTAGCTAATTCTCACATCTTGCTTAACCCATATTTAGTAATCTGTGTAGCACCACGAGGTGGTGCCTTACCGGGAAGAGTCTAGCCTGCATCCATCTCAGAGAGGAGAGGCATGGCATCTGCTTCATGGCGGTTGCCTCACTTCCCTTCCTCCCAGCATTCTGTTCTGTCTACTCCACCCACCTATGTTCTGACCTATCAGACCAAGCAGTTTCTTTATTAATTAACCAATAAAACAACAGATAGATAGAAACACTCCTACATCAGGGAAAGAACATTGGAAAGGCTTGTAGAAAACTCTGCACTTCAGCAAGCAGTAGGACCAGTATGAGTTTGCAGGAAATGTAGGGTTTCTGGAAATACTGGTCCACAGGGAACTCCTACTTTCTGTTTAATTCTGCTTTCTCCCAGTAAAGGAATAATTGTCCCAAGTCCAGTGATGACGGCGGAAGAGAGGCAAACTTACTCCATGTCTCTCAGCACACAGGCTATTAATGCCAGAGAAACCGTTCATCTGTCTGGCGAACCTGTGTAACTCTCGGCTTACACACTGCTTTTATTGTCCGTGCATTCAGGAAAATGTGACTGCCTGGATCTTTTTCCTATGTGTTTTTTTTTTCTTTTTATGATTCAGAGAGGAAACAAATATGAGCATGATTTGTTAGCTGTCAGGCCCCAGCCGGAAGAAGGTGCTCTCATTTGACCATGGCAAGTTTCTCTTCTGCGTTTCTCATGGCACTTTAGACTGAATCATGATTTAGTGGAGTTTAGAGGGGAGAGCTTCAGTCTGGAAGGAAGGACCTCACAAGAGGTGGAGAGACTTGAGGGTGAAGTCATGCACCACCATGGTGCCGCGTCTGCAGCCTGAGACAAATTGTGGGGAAAGTATCTCAAAGCTGCCCAGCTCCGTGGTGTGATGGGAACTGGATGGGCAGTCTGTTCTGAAGGCCTGTGATACATGGCAGGCATTGGGCCCATTTGTGCAAAAGATTCCTTGAGCAGAGAAAAGGGAAGTGGGCCAGTATGGCTCTGAGTACTTGGCAAACAGAGAGGAAACAGCCCAAACTTAGACTCACAGATCTGCATGTGTGTTTCTTCCTGTACCCTAGGCAAGTCTTGAAACCACGTGCAGCTCATTTTTATAGATGTTAATTAAGCATAATGAGAATAACATTAATTCTTTCGTGATCTCTTAGAGTTATTCTGAAGACAAAAGAGAGATATCGCCAGACCTGTAGCAGGGAACCCAAACATCAGTGCATTCTCACCAACGTTTAGATGCATGTCCGCGGGACTTCTGCCTATTTTTAAGAGATTGTCTTAAACCGTGTACGTCATGTGGTTGAAATATAGTGTCTAGGGTGCTCTGTTGACAAAATAGGGTCAGCTCATGATAAAACACAAGCCCTGTCACACCACTGTGTGGCAGAGAAGCACTAGTAAGGATTCAATGGTGAGCTGGTGTAGTGGTGAGTATCCCTAATCCCAGCATTCAGTAGTTGGGAGGGTGATGAGTTTGAGACTGGCCTGGTCGACATACCAAGACCCTGTCTCAATGATGCTGCTGCTGATAATAATAGTGATGACAATGATGAAGGTAGATGAGAAAGGAAAGGGAGGAACAGTCTATGGTAAATAAAATGTTGGCGTAGCAGCAGAATGTAACACTATAATCCTTTGACAGAACAAAGGCTTTTGTTCTTAGTCCCTCCTTTGTTCTTTCCTCATTGAAACCAGTGTGAAGGGGAACCCAGCCACGATCCAAGAGCAGGAGGGAACACCTAGCATAGTGTGATGAACTCAGAGGCCCATGAGCTGAATAGGCTGCCAGGCCTGCAATCCCACGGCCTCCCAGGCCATGAGCATCGTGTCATCAGCAAGGCTGGGCCATGAAACAATGATGGCCATACCCAATATCTCAGTTCACATTCTACTAGGATAGCGCAATGTCACACGACAGGGAATTTGTAGGAAATTCTCTTCTGGAAGAAAAAAGAATGTCAATCCCTTAGGCTAGAAGTGCCAAGGGCAGCCTCTAGTGTGGGCCTTCCTGCTGTGCCATGACATGGCAGCGGACAGCATGTGGGGCAGCCCTCCAGGGCAGAGAGAGCAAAAGCAGAAAAACCAAGTGATCTGAACTTCCTCCTGTGACAGTGGCCTTCATCACCCAAGCATAGACCCCATGACTTAGGCTGGTCCTTGGGGTCTGCTATCAGTCTTCAGCGCCACCCATTCTGATTTGGGCTCTTTCGTTCAATACAAGGGAGAAGTCAAAAAGCCACTAAGAATGCTATCCTAATGAGGCTTAATCTTGGGGATAAGAGGCAGCACAAGAAATGGGGCCCTGCCATGTGACAGAACCTTTCCCGGGGAGACACAGCTCACCCCAGCTAGGAACTCCATAATAGATCAACGTACAGATACCACCAAAGTCCAACTTGGTGGATCATGAGCTTTATTAGGGTTGCTTAAAAGAGTATAGGTGAGGGTTCCACACAGGAGCAGAAATGACTCAAAGACAGCTGTACCAACAAAGGCCACCCCAGCATGGGTGACAGTTTACAAGAGCTGGAAACCTAAGACACACTGTCTGCAAGTAGCTCACCAGGCTGAAGAGTGTCCTTTCCAAGTGATGTAGTTGATCTAAACCTCTTTCAGGCAGCCAGGGTGGTTTCTACTTCTTCCAGGCAGTTAGGCTTGTCTCAGAGTGACTCTCGGCAGCTTTATTGCTTACTCTGGGAGTCAGGGCCCTAGTGAATCTGGTCCATTTCAGGGACTTCCTGGAACTGCTCTGAGTTGCTCACCTTCCTTTTTAAGGAGCATCCCTGCAAGATGGGATGTTTTAGTTTCAGAGGAAATGGTTACACAACAGGCTCCTAACGTGCCCTCCTAGTAAGGGAGGGTTAAAGTTTGTATTCAGATGCATTGACCTTTGACCTGAGTTGGAGCAGGTGTACAGGTGCTCATTCTGTGTGACCTATGAAAGTGTTCATCACCAACATGCAGTGGATGTCAGGCGCTGGAAGCTAGGTAGTAAACAGAACTATCCTACAATGCATGGCCTGCAAGACCACACCTGTTGACCAGGAACAGCCCAGTAGAGAAGTGTGGCTCTTCTCGGTGTCATGCTTCTCTCTACCAATCTGATTACACTGGCAAACACATTTTGACATAAATTTTGGAGACAACATTCAAACAGGCATTGGGGGTTTTGTGCTGCTTTATCTGAATGTTTCCCACACATTCTTAAAAAGCTCTAAATGTACTTCCCACCCCAACCCTCCAGTCAGGGGTTAGCAAGTGACCCAGCCTAGATACAGTGTCATGTTGTTTTGATTTCTATCATTGCTGTGTTAAAATGTCTCACAGGAGCAACTTAAAGGAGGGAGGGCTTATTTTGGCTCATTGATCCTGGTGAGGAGGGCATGTGATGAGAACACGATTCAGCTGTTTGTGATGCCTTCAAGGTCAGGTCAGCAAGGAGAGGGTCTCCTACCCCAGTAGTTGTTAACTCCTTTTTAATACTGCTGAGGAAGGACCCTCCAGAATATTCCAAGTGTTTGTTTTCCCAGACACGTTACCTCTGTTTACCCCTCGAGCCTTCCATTTCTTCTCTTCAACTTGGAAAAAACTGCTGTACAGCAAGGAGTCATAATGGAGCTGAACAATTCCCCTCATGGAAGCCAGACAGAACTAATTCATTCCACTCAGACTCCTTGCTTATGGAATAGGAGGCTGTGGGATAATGTTCTTGTACACTGTACAGATCTCTCACTCATATTGGTTTAATAAAATGCTGATCGGCCAGTATCCAGGCAGAAAGTTTAGGTGGGGGCAACCAGAGTAGGAGAATTTCTGGGAAGAGGAAAGGCAGATATGCAGTGACCAGTCAGACACAGAGGAATCAAGACAAGAATGCCTTACTGAGAAAAGGTACCAAGCCATGTGATTAGACATAGATAAGAATTATGGGTTAATTTAAGTTGTAAGAGCTAGTTAGTAATAAGCCTGAGCAATAGGCCAAACAGTTTGTAATTAGTGTAAGCCTCTGTGTGTTCATTTGGGACTGAATGCCTGTGGGTCAAGGTGGGGAAAAAATCCATCTATAATAGGATCACCCAGATTTTAGTTATTCTTCTCTGGCAACTCATAGATATACACAAAAAATGTGTTTCAATAATTTCTTAGGTCTTTCTCTGTGCCATCATGTTGACAGTCAAGGTATGCCATCATGCCTGCAATTTGTCTTCCTAAATGCTGTCTCCTTTACTCATTAAAGCTCACTGGTTGATCAGCTGACCCATAGAGCAGTGACATGTTCAGTACTGAAGAGCCCACAAGGGAATCATCTATAACGCAGTTTGCTGGGGCCAGGCAATAGCACGAGACACCAGTATTTCAAACGCAGAGTGGGGAAAGTGAGGTTTCAGCAAAGGTCACAGTGTTCAACCAAGTCAGTCCCTGACAGCCAGAAGGCAGGTTACCTCACTATCTTCTGAGACTACACCATTTATTTTGTGCCTGCTTCTATCCAGAGGGCCTGCTACAGAGTTCCCTGTGATCCTGTCCTCTGGGGGCATGGACCCTCTTTGGCCTAACCTGTTTCTCATTCATAGCAACCCTCTACACTCTTCTTAACTACTGGAAATGAGACACGGATGTTCCTGCTGCCGCTAGCTAGCCTGCCATCCTCCAGAGCCAGCTCTTTATAGGATATCTATAGTCTTTATGGGATCCGGATGGCTGGGCCAGTCAGTGCGTCTCCAAGGATTATGCATATTTTTGCCTCTAGATATATTTCAGCCATACCTGGGAGCTGGCATATTTTTCTGAAACATTTTGTAAGTAAAATATTACAGTCATGCCGTTCAGTGACTGGCAGTGTGAGTTAATCATAGCGTGATCACCGTGGAGACACAGCGGAGTGATTTGGCACTGGGCTGAGGCTGCACGTTCCTGTGGGGATGGCAAGTGCAGGAGTCGGCTGTTCGCTTAACCTGCTGTTCTTTTCTCTCCCTCTCTCTTCTAGGAAGCAAATGGAAGACTGTTGCGATCCGGCCCATCTCTTTGCCATGACAAAGATGAACTCCCCCATGGGGAAGAGTCTGTGGTATGATGGGGAGTTTCTATACTCCTTCACCATTGACAACTCCACCTATTCCCTCTTTCCCCAGGTGAGTGGAGCCCATTGCATTGTAGTGCCACTCCTCACATTTCTCCCTAAAGGAAGGCTTTATGGGGGTCTGCTGACCCTGGGCCTGCTGCTCTTCATCTTCTCTTTTCTCATCTTAATTGTGCACATTTTTTCTCACATTCTTTTATGTTTTCTGCTTTGATACACGGGTGGAAGTAAGGCGTTAAGAGGAAGGACTTCATAGAGCTGCACTTTTCCCTGCCATTTAGGTTTCGGACATAAGAAAGTGGGGCAAACAGTGGTCAGGGAGCGCTGGGATTCTAGTGTGCTGAGGTTGGTTGTGGGAGGATCATGAGGCTTGGAGATAGGAATGTTTACTTAGGATTGATGCTGCCACTGGGGAGTGGGGACCATACATCTTCTCTGAACTCTCGAGTGCTAACCCTACGGCTACATTCTTGCTCTGAAGTGGAGGAGTGGTGGGTACTGAGAGAAAGAATTCAGTCTGACCACTTTTGAAATGGTCTAAAGCAATCTTTACTTATTAGTGTTTTCCTGCTTGCTTTCCTGAACGTTGCAGTGAGATTATTTTCACTAACTAGTTTGAAAAAGACAGTTTTTTTTTTTTTATCTTAAAGACCTCTTGGTGGTGGTGGTGGGGACTTTGTTGAAACTGCCATTAGGGAGAATTTGAGAAATAAATTTTGGTCTTCTCAGGTCTTCTGGGTGATTTCAGTTTGGCCAGATGACTGTGTGTGGAGGACTCATGTTCAGCCTTAGACAGCAGGACTTGGTTTCTGAGTAGTTCTGTGATGAATAGATCACAAGCTCATTCGCAGAGAGGATGGTCTTATCAGTTTGTCACAGGGAATCCAGAGTCACAGGCTCTACAAGGCGAGCCTGCACTGCTGGGAATATACCTGAGGGTCCTAAGTCAGCTTTCCACAGAGATACCTGCACCTCTGTCCATGCTGACCATGATGTTCCCTAGCCAACATAGATGTCCCCTAGCAGAGGAACAGATAAAGAGGATGTGGTACATAGACACAAAGAAAAATTATGCAGTTCTAAAGAAAAATGAAATCAGGACATTTATAAGAAAATGAATAGAACTGGAAATCATTATGTTAATTGAAATAAAATAAACTCAGAAAGTGGATATCACGTTTCCTCTCATGCAGAATCAAAACATGCATGTATGTGTGTATGTATGCATGTGTACATATGTGTGTATATAGGTGTGTGTATTTGTGTGTGTACATATGTGTGTGTCTGTGTATGTATGTATGTGTGTATATATGTGTATCTGTATGTACATATGTATGTGTTTGTGTGTGTATGCATGCGTATATATGCCTGTAGGCATGTGTATTTGCATGTGTACACATGTATGTGTTTGTGTGTACTTACATGTAGGCGTGTATTTGTATGTGTACATGTGTGTGCGCTTGCGTGTATACATATGTGCATATGTGTGTGTATTTGTGTGTGTACGTGTGTAGGACATGAAAGTAGAAGTGAGAGTATGAGAGGGAGGGGGGACTAAAGGAAGAGGGAAAGGGTAAAAGAAGAGGATGATGGGAAACATATAGTATGAACACGGAGGAAAGAAATGTTTGAGAGATGGAGAGGACCAGAAAGGGGGAAGGAGGGAAGATGGAGCAGGCTGGGGTACAAAGCAGAACCAAGTATAATGAACTAAATGTATGAAAGTGTCACAGTGAAGCCTATGACTTTGTTATGCTAACCAAAAATTAATAAATCAACAACAAAAAAGAAACGTCCTGTATTTATTGGATCACCCTTTGGTGTGTTAGATAACTGAATGGTTTTGGAAGGTCTGCTGTTTAAAGTAGGAAAAACCAACAACTATGAAATAGGGGGCTGCAGAGATGGGGAGCACTTGTTGCTCTTGGAGGGGACCTGGGCTTATGCTTGCGTGGCAGCTCACAACAACTGTTACTCCAGTGGATCCGACCCTCTTCTGACTTCCTGGCATACCAGGCATGCATGTGGCACAATACATACATGCTGGCAGACACTCATATACATTAAATCAATAGAAATGAGGAAGTATAGGCTGGGCAGATGACTCCGTGATAAAGAGCATTTGAACTCTAAGCATGGGGACATGAGTTCAAATTGCCATTGTCTGTATAAAAACTGGTCATGTCTGATTGTGCCTATGTAGTGAGAGCTTCGGGCTGCTTCCCGCCGCCTGGCTCTCGGCCACCTGGCTAGCTTATGCCCCGAATAACAGCACACAAACTGTATACATTTAAACACTGCCTGGCCCATTAGTTTCAGCCTCTTATTGGCTAATTCTCATATCTTGCTTTAACCCATATTTAGTAATCTGTGTAGCACCACGAGGTGGTGTCTTACCGGGAAGAATTCAGCATGTCTGACCTGGTGGCTGGCTTCATGGCGATGACTCAGAGAGGAGAGGCATGGTGTCTGCCTAACTTTCCTTCTTCCCAGCATTCTGTTCTGTCTACTCCACCTATCTAAATCCTGCCCTATCAAAAAGCCAAGGCAGTTTCTTTATTAACCAACGAGAGTCCTCCATCATGCCTATACTCCTATGTGGGAGGTGGTGTAAGGGCTGGGCCTGTCTGCTATGCTTGCACTCCTGCATGAAGTGGGGCTGGAGACAGGTGGATCCCAGGAGTCATTGGCCAGCCAGCTTAGCTAACTCAGTGAGCTTCTGCTTCAATGAGAGGCCCTACCTCAAGACAAACAGGCAGAAAATGGTAGAAGATGACTCCCAAGGTACTCTGTCCTCCACATGTGTGCTCATGGGAGTGCACACCCATGCACTCATGTGCATGCTCCACATACATGTACAGTATACTATGCACACATACACATATGCACATACACACATACATATGCACATGCATACACATGCTAGTAAATCAGGCTTTAATTCTGTCCCAGTGTTCATGTGCTCTTGCATGCTATTGTTTTTGGCTCTGGAGACTTCCTAATATCGAAGGAAGGTGTGGATTTGAATTTTGTCTATCTAAATGCCAACTAAATGCCTTGGGTAACTCACCTGTATCCCCTGTCTTCTCTGTATGATGGAGAGAGGAGTGTGGGTCCTGTCTATTCAGAGTGGCAGTAGAGACCAAGTCATCTCAAGCATCCTGGTGTGCACTGTAACCCCTGATTGCCGGTACTGATAGCTCTGTGACTCATGAGACCCGGAGTGTCAGTCAGGACAATGTATGGAGATCACTCTGGGGATTTGGGGTGAAAAGATAATTTATCAGGGGATCAGAGGCTTCTGACACTAGAAGAAGGGGTGAAGTATCAGCCAAGATGTTACTTCTGGAGTTGTGTTCCAGAACTTTATATAAGTGCTCTAGGAATAGAACATTCTAGAATGATTGCCTTTTGTGTGGCCACAGTCACCTCCAGAAGAAATAGTGGCCAGAAGATGGGGTTCAGGACTTCCCTTCCTTCAGGTCTCATTCAGGTACAAGCAATGCAAAGATTAATTTCCATCTGAAGCATCTGTTTCCTAGACCTAGGAGACAGGCAGCCTTTCACTCCCAGGACTCAACAAGGTGGTAAGGAAAGAGTGGTATCCAATGTGAGCTGATGCGTAAGATCCTCTGTGAAACTAGCGCTAGCCAGGCATGGTGGCACACACCTGCAGTCCCAGTCCACGGGAGGCTTGAAGCAGGATGAACCCACTTCAGATCACATTGAGGGCTACAGCACACGGGGCACGTTTGATCTGAATTCGTCTAAACCTTTACTCTGTGAATAGATAGGATCTGATGCCACACTGCCCATGGCATGGAGGAGGAGACTCAGTCTATGGTGCAGGGTGAGTTCAAGGCCAGCCTGAGTTACATAGCAAAACATAGTTTTAAGACAAACAAAACAACAAAGAACAGATACTGATGAGCTAAATGAAGACAAGAAGAGAAACAATTGTCTTTAACAGTTTTGAAAATAAAAAAACTAAAAGCAATCGAGAAAAGGCTTTGGTAGTGCAGGGTTTCCAGACAGCAAGTGACCTTTACCTTCATGGTAGGAAATAGATTGGAGGGAAAGAGATGATTAAAGAGAGACAAACGAGCCTGGCGCCGTATCTGACAGTCCCGAGACCAGGACGGAAGGAAGCATTTCCTTTTCTCTGTGCCCATCACCGTCCCACAATAATAAAGGAAAACTGTGGTTTATGTAGGAACCAGAGGTCATTACATCACTATGTGTGTGCTTAATTGTGCAAAACACACAATGAATAGATTTTTTAAGGATGTGTGTGTATTTTCCTGTGAGATTCCAGAATGATGAGCACTCTGGAGGACCAGTAGCTTCCTGTGGATGCCCCTCCCCCATATTTCTGGTCTGTTACAAGCAGACTAAGTTGCCAGCCAGGTGGTGTTCTCCGTTTGTGTTGCTCCTGGGAAGCAGAAAGAAAACCTGTGAAAGAAAAACTGGCCAGCCCTTTCCCACCGTCATCAGGCTAGTTCAGATGCACAGGCTCCATCCAGCGTGTGCCTGAGCTGCGCATGTCTCATGGCAGACAGGAAGCACAGTGGAGTCAAAGCAGGAAGTGGTCAGGACAAGCTGTTGCTCCCAAAGACAAGAAACCCCTTACATAATCTACTTCTTCCATCTGAGACCGCCTTCCATCATTCTAGAGCCTTCCAATAATCTAATCGAAATTTGGATCTATCCCTGGGTTAAAGCATTCATTAGGCCACACTCCCTACCATCTATCCTTCTCTGGAAACCCCCAACACAGGGGTGTATCACTAACCACCCCCCCCCCACTGCTTCTCAGTCCCATCAACTCAATAATCAAGATGCAGCCTCAGACTGAATTCCAGTAAAGCCATTCCCTGGTATTCCCAGGTCACCCATTTGACTGTCACGTCCCAACACTGCACATGCATTAGCACAATTCTTACCGTTGTTATTCCTCTGCCACTTTTAATTATCATTTTATTGTTGCTGCCAAAATGCAATCGAAGAGAAAGGTGCAATGTTTGTTGCGGAGTTTTACCAGGTCCTCTTTAGGGCTGCGTCCATAGACAAGGACTCTGGAGATTACTGTGTCTTGGGGATGTTACACAAAAGCTCTGTTATCACAGTCTGACAATTCTTACACAGACCTTCCACAATGTCCTGCAGCCTCATTATCAGCTGTATGAAATTCTGACATAGGCATAATAGTTCTCCACATAATTGCATATGTGCACGTTGCTGTTTCCTCGGAGTTCTCTCCTGGTTCCAGGACTCTGGTGTGAGCTTTCAAAGGATGAGCTTTCTTCTTTGTAGTAGAGTGATGCTTCCCACATTATACTGATACCCGTTTCCATCTGCTCGTTTGCCAGGATGCCCTGTCTTTAGGGGATCAAGAGCTCATGTAATTGTGTCTGAATGGCTCCGTGAATGTATTTTGGTGAAATAACTGTTGAACATAGTTAGACATGAAGGCTGATTTTATTTTATTTATCTATTTATTTTGTTGGAACTTTTAATAAGGCTTCTTAGATTCCACTTCAAATCTCTCAAGGATGGGAGTGAGCCTAAGCGATTTCTGTCATCTGAGATGCTTGGATCATTAAACTCACCAGTTTGGGTTAAGAGTCACCTAGATGAGGAAAGCACACTTCTGTGTGTGTCCATGGTAGCATGGTCAGACAACTCAGACGGTAGATCTATCCTGAATATGTGTGGTGCCATCCGTGTGGTGGAACTCCAGGTGGAGCAGAGACAGGAGGAGGAAGCCACTGGTGCAGGAATGCTTCCTGCTTTGTTTCCTGGCTACTTCATTGGCTCAGGTATACCACAGACTCCCTACCGTGGAAATGCTGTCTTTAATTCTTATCTGTCTGCCTATCTATCTATCTATCTATCTATCTATCTATCTATCTATCTATCTATCTATCTATCTCTGTCATCTATCTATCTATAGTGTGTGTGTGTGTGTGTGTGTATGGTGTGTGTGTGTATGTGTGTATACAGAGGTTATTATGATAGCTGGGAAATGGCTCAGTCAGTAAAGTGCTCACTGTGCAAGCTTGAGGACCCGAGTTCAAATCCTCAGTGCCCACGTAAAAATCTGGATATAGTGGCATAACTTATAATTCCAGTGCTGGGGACTCAGAGACAGGTGGATCTCTAGGGCTCAGTGAGCCATTGGTCTAGCCAGGTTCTAGTGAGGGGCCTTATCTTAAACCACAATGTGGGTGACACCTGAGGCTGTCCTCTGGCTTCCATGCACGTGTATATTCACGCACCCACACAAGTACCACGCCGCAATCACATGCTACCCCCACCCTAGGTTGGATTATCACTTTCCTGATTAGTTAAGGATCTTCTAGCCAACCTCTAAATTCTGTGGTTTTGGGAACTGAACCCAGGACCTAGTGCTATAATGTTCAAGCTATGTTCCCAACCTCAGGGCTGTCCTTTCTCAGCCTCCATGGTCCAACAATTGCAGGAATTACAATAAAATAAAATCTATTTTGAGTTAGAATACATCCCTTAGGAGAAGCATACATTTCTTTGGGCAAGAAAGGAACAAGAATGTTAAAAACCACATTTGCTCTCATACAATCAGAAAAATATCCCCCTTGGTGCAATAAAAAAATGAAGCTCGCTTCCTTTCTTCTGATGGAGGATAGCCACAAGGTGTAGGTCACAAACTAGACCAGTTTCCTCAGAGTGATCCGCAAAGCCATGTGCAGAGAGTGAACACACTCCACCCACATCAGCTCCTCAGTTTGACCCCAACTCCCATTGTGCTCTCCCGAGACTGGTCAGGCTGTGTCTTTGGCCTCTGGGAAACCCAGGAGGACATTTCAGAATAGTTCCTGAAATCAGCCTTATTGAATACATTTTCCCTCTTCATAGACCTGTGCTGAATGTAATTTTCTCAGCTCCTGGATATTTCTGTGTCTCGTAGCAATTTCTTTTTCCTCCTAGTGAAATTTGTATGCTGATATAAATAGTGGTATTACTTAGTCACTTTTCAAATACACATTCTTTCAGCTGTAAAGGCAAAGGGGACTGAGTTTGTTGGGCACAGAGCATTGCCAGGTGTGCATCTCATTTGTTGCCAGGCTTGCTTGACAACCTAATAGGTGCTCACTGATATCAAGGAAAGTAGATGGTAAGTCATTCAGGGGTGGGTCCTGTCTACTATGTACCATCAGTATTTCAGGATTCTTTTACTGAGTCATATCAGCTGATGGCCAAGGAGATGCCTAAACCCTAACCCACCCTAACCCACCCTAACCTTAACCCTAACTTGGTTCCAGGATTCCAGCAGGAAGGAGATGGAAGAGAAGTCGTGGCACACTTATGTTCTGTGTCATAACTAAGTCACATCCACCTGTCTAGCTGCAGAGAGACCTACATCTAATGATTTGAACTCCAAGACAACACACTGCCTTTGCCAGCCCATACTGTGTGCCTTGCTTAAGTCACGTGTCTTAGCCTGTCCTTTAAACATGTCTGTACATTGTCGTTATTCTTTCCACTTCATGGATGGAACTAAAACTGAGAGGTGTCACTTGCCAATTCTAGTTTCCAGAGCTGGTGGGTAAAAAGCTGGAATATGAAACCTAGCCAGTACAACTTCAAAGGTTTGATAGGGGGCTAGGAAGATGGCAAAGTGTTTGCCATAAAAGCATGTAGACCTGAGTTCAGCGCCCAGAACCGTAGGAAAGTTGGGCATGGCAGGTGTGCCTATAATCCCAGCACCAGGGAAGCGCGAGAAGCCCTGGAGTGTGCTGGCGCAGCCAGTCTAACCTAATCGGTAAGCTTCTGGTTTGATGGAGGAGAGTTATCTGTCTATGTTTCTTTCATTGGTTAATTAATAAAGAAAACTGCCTTGGCCTTTTAAGAGAACAGAAAATTAGGTAGGTGGAGTAGACAGAACAGAATTGTGGGAACAAGGAAGTAGAGTTGGGGAGACGCTTCAGGCAGTCGCCATAGTGAGTCTCCATGCTGCTGCTCTCCGAGATGGACACAGGTTAAGATCTCTCCTGGTAAGCCACAACTCGTGGTGCTACCCAGATTACTAAATATGGGTTAAAGGAAGATATGAGAATTAGCCAATAAGAGGCTGAAACTATGGGCCAGGCAGTGTTTTAAAAGAATACAGTTTCCGTGTAATTATTTCGGGTGTAAAGCTAGCCGGCGGCGGGTGGCGGGACGCAGCCCCGCCGCTTCCCACTACAGATTGGCGCTCCAACGTGGTGACTAAATCCACTTAAAAACCTTGCCCGCTTGGGATCGGAAAGAAAGTTCTCTGAGACCATGCCAATGGCTCACTGCTCCCTTCCTGCACCTGGGCAGATGGCGGAATCAGGCTTAGGCGAGCGGGACAGCATTTGCGGATTCCTGCCGCCATAGAGAGAGAGGTGTTTTCAGACTGCTCTGCGCGTCAGATTCGGCTGTGACTTGGATTAAAAGAGTTTCTGTGCTGCACGCTCAGTATCAAAATTAAACTGCTGAGTGCAGCTCCAATGTGGACTGCTGTGTACCTGTAACTGTGTGCAGCTCAGGGACACCAAATGACTGAGGCAGTAGCAGCTCTGGCTCTGCTCCGCCATGCTGAATTGTGCTGAGCTCAGACCGGTCTATCGCAATTACCATAATAACAGCGCAGTTAAGGTTTAGACTTGGCTGTAAACAGGCAGTACCGTATTATTTTAAGAAGTGGTTAACCTTTTAAGAAATGCTCCTGGATAGTAAAAAATTACAGATTCACAATAGAAAAGATTCAGACATAAAAGACTTTTAAATGAGTCACAATGTTGAATGAATGTATGTAGGCTTGAGAGAGAAGAAGAAAACATAAAAAATAAAGTTAATGCCTTAAAAAAAGGGTAAAGTCTTTAAAGAGACAGAGTACAGATAGTTATAGATTAAAAGAAGTAAAGTGATAGAGTAAAAATAAGCCACGTAAAAATGGAAAATTCACAGAGAGTCTGGATTATGTATTTTGTTGTGTTTTCTTTGATTTTTTTGACTGTAAAGGAGCTAAGTACAGAGAGACATTTCATTATATGGGCTGCCAGGCTAGACCAGAATGGACATCTTAACGGTATGACTTTAGGATTTGGATCTAAGAACATGATGCTTTGGAAAAGAGTTTCTTCTTTTGTTTTCACAGAGGACGAGACTCTGTGGATTGCTTCTATCCCAATATGGTATGATAGACCACGCCCTCCTGAAAGGTTGCTGTGAACATCTTCAAAAAATTACTTCACTCAACTGCCAACTGAGAGGAACCTAGCACACAGGTTACACCATGAAAGACCTAAATAACAGCGCCCCCATTCAGCAGGAAGCAGTTTGGAGAGAAAAAACTGCGCCCATTTTCCCAAATATTGTTTATAAATGTTCTTTTACATTTAAAGGGGGAGATGATATAGATATGAATTTGCATTGGTATAGATTTTAAGGTCAATTTTGTTATATGTATATGTATTTCTGATCTTGATTAAGCTATTGTGATTGTAGTTCATTTTAAAAATTGTAATGTATAATTAGGAAATATAGGTTGTTAATGGATAATCATTGATAATAGTTAAGCTTATAGTCATGTTATTAGATTTTCTAGATATGTAGAGACATATTTCAGTTAGATAGACATTCTTCATAACTTTCAAAGACTGCAGAATATGGCATTTAATGTTTTAATAACTTAGGGTTTTTCATGACAATGAGACACGTCTGCTCCTGGCAGCACCAATCTACTTCGAGAGGAAGATGGGCATCGAAGAGGCTACTTATGGAGTTTGTTAGCCATTTGGGCAAGAAACTGCTCTTGGCTGGACTGTTCCATAAACTGGACACAAAGAACCTGCAGAGAGAGGACTGCTGAACTTGCCTAAAGGTGAGATGGTCTTTCGGGGTTCCTGATTCATGAAAGAGTCTGCGAGACGTTCTGCAGGACACAGTAGAAAGTGACTGAACTGTCTTTGGAATTTCCTGCTTCATGAAAAAGTCTGCTGGACACTATGGGCCTGAAGGCTGAAGATGGATGCCCCAACGGTACAGAGGAACTTTGGGTGACTGTCTAGGCAGCGAGTTGTCTCTATCATTTCTAGAGTTTGAAAGTTACAAATGACTTGTTTACTTAGGTAATATTATATCCTTCTGGAGTCTTTGATGGAGTTGAAGAATAAATAGATAGTTATAGATTTCCTTAGTTATGATAAAAGATAAAATAGATTTAAATATTGTAACTGTAATACTTGCTTGATAACTGTTTTGTTATATGTAATTTTGCTATGTTAAAGTTGAAGCCTTTCTTTTTTGTTTAAACAGAAAAAGGGGAAATGATGGAGGAGAGTTATCTGTCTATGTTTCTTTCATTGGTTAATTAATAAAGAAAACTGCCTTGGCCCTTTAAGAGAACAGAAAATTAGGTAGGTGGAGTAGACAGAACAGAATTGTGGGAACAAGGAAGTAGAGTTGGGGAGACGCTTCAGGCAGTCGCCATAGTGAGTCTCCATGCTGCTGCTCTCCGAGATGGACACAGGTTAAGATCTCTCCTGGTAAGCCACAACTCGTGGTGCTACCCAGATTACTAAATATGGGTTAAAGGAAGATATGAGAATTAGCCAATAAGAGGCTGAAACTATGGGCCAGGCAGTGTTTTAAAAGAATACAGTTTCCGTGTAATTATTTCGGGTGTAAAGTTAGCCGGCTGCCGGGTGGCAGCCCGCCGATTCTCACTACACTGGTTCAGGGAAAGACCTTTCAAATACAACAGTAGAGAGTGATTTAAAAAGACTTAGGAAGTCTTCATCTGACCTCCCCATGTGTACACACACACACACATGAAAGTGTACACATGTGTGCACGTAAAATCCCTCTAGCATCGTATTGTTTACTTATTTCCTTTAGAGAAGTGATCTCCAATAGGTGACTTCTTCCCTATTAGTCACCTTGAAACTGTTTTAAAGAGTTTCACTTTCCTTACCTTGGAACAACTGGGGCCTTTTATTTGCCATCATCCAGGAGAAAAACGAAAGTGTCAAATTAGAGACTATGGGTCCTGCACTCCGCAGTGTCTCTCTCTGGCTTTGTGTGCCCCAGTCACCCATTTTGAAGAGAAGAGCAACTGTGTTGTTTTAATATTTATAAAAAACAAAGCAAGGTTGCTGGAGGGATTAGACATTTTCTTCATATAACTTCCTTGTAGGAATCTAGACTATTCCTTCATTACCACCGAGTAGCTTGGGCAGTTTACCCTGCTGTTTTTGGTTGAATGCCAACATCGCAGAACATTATGGGTGATACAGCATAAATATCCAGGTCCACCCTTGACCTTTTTCTGATATCATTTTTTATTCTACATAATTTATATCAACTACATCCAACCTGGTTTCATAATTTATAAGATGGAATGGGTTACTCTGGTCTTATTTAAATTTTAGCAGTATTTTCAGACATAATGTCAAAACACAGTTTTACATATAAAAGCGTTTTGCAACGATTTCTCCAAGGAAGTCAATGATATTATTATAGTTATTTTTGATATTATTTATCACTATTTGTTTTATGTTATTTTTGGACAGAGTCTCATGTGGTCTAGGCTGGCTTTCAACTCACTCTATAGCCAAAGATGCCCCTGAACTCCTGATCCTCCTGCCTCTGCCTCCTAAATGCTGTGTTACATGAAGGGGCCAGGCCTGCTTGTTTGGGTTTCTGTCCTACCTGGTACCCCATAGCCGGCAAGCCCCAAAGAAATAACATAGAGATCTCTATAAGTTATAAAGCTGATTGGCCCATTAGCTCTAGCCTCTCACTGGCTCTCACATCTTGATTAACCCATTTTTCTCATCTATGTTAGCCATGTGGCTCAGTACCTTTTTCAGTGGTTGCAGATCACATCCTGCTGCTTCGGCGGTCTAGGCAGGAGTGGGAGGAATCAACTTCCTCCTTCCCAGAATTCTCCTGTTCTCATTACATCATTTCTACTTCCTGTCTGTTTTTTCCATCTTTACCTCCTGCCTGGCCAATCAGCGTTTATTTAAAACATGATTGACAGGTTACAGACAATTCTCCCACACCAATGCTGGGATTACAGGCATAGGCAGCCATACCCAATTTATCCAGTGCTGGGGATTAAAGCCATGGCGTTATGCATGCTAGGTGGGTATTCCATCAACTAAACCACATCCCTGGCCACAGGGATATGTTCTTATCGGTCAAAGCATTAGTGGACTTAAGCATTTCCTGGGAATTTTGGTGTTTCCAGGAGAAGCTCCCCACCAGTCAAGGGCTGAAACCAGTCTCCCAAGACAGTAAAAGAAGTGAATCGGCTGAGTGTAGGGTCCAGGGGGGATGTAGAGTATTGATAAAAAGATTTTTGATAAAGCATTGATAAAATGATAAAAGGATTCTGCAGCATGTGCAACTGCATCATTGCATTTGGAGAAGAGGATAACGTACAGAGTGGAGGGAATTCCTCATTTCCATTAATTAAGATAGATTGGAAGTGGATTGATGTCTGTAATTCACTGAGGTGCTCTGCTATTAAGAAGATGGACAGGTGGACCCTCCCAGGATTGCCGAGTATTTGCTGACTTTGTTTGTAATTTTAATATTAAACGTTTTAGTCATGAGTGGTTTTGCCTGCATGGATGCCCGTGCACCCCTGAACCTGATCCTGTGAAGGACAGAGGAGGATGTGTGATCCCTGGAACTGGAGTTAGAAGCAGTTGTAAGCCACCATGTGGGCTCTAGGACTCAAACATCGGACCTCAGCACCATTCCCAGGTTATCGCTGTAAAGGTAGAACCACAGCCCACAGTCCCCAAGGGTTCGTTGCCCCAGATCACATGGGAGACAGCACCATGCTCTTGCCACAGCCTCTGGACTCCTGATGGAATTCAAGTTGTCTGTGGAAATTGATAATGCAGTCCCCCAAAGCAGTAGAGTTTTCCAGATAAGAACATCAGGTTTTATTCCCCCTGTGTCTAACTTTATGGAACCTGACTACCTAAAGGAATTGTTAATGCATTATCTTGGCAGCTTGCTAGAAAATGGTTCTATGGATGTATTGGAAGAGTTTAGGATGGAGAGTGCTTTCTGAGGACATTACATTGAAAATGAATAGTTTTTTTTTAAATATAAAATTTTGATTTCTCATGAATCTAAACTCAGGGTTTTCAGAAATTTGATTATTAAGGTTAGAAAGCGTATTGAGGTCAAGGTGATTGTAATTAAATCTGATAGTATTTTTGCTGGGGTAGTGAGCTATTAATAAAGCAGTGGCCAACTCACTCTTTCCATAATGGCATTAATTATGAGTGAGAAGAACAGAATCTTTTGTGGCTTAATCATCTCTTAAAGGGCCCTGTCCCTTAATGATATTATGCCATAATTAAATTTCAACCTGGGATTTGGAAGGAATGTTCAGTCCACAGAACTTAAGGACACTTTTCTTATATTCATTAAAAAATGTCATCATTAACTTAGATTAGCTTCCTAATATACCTTAATAAGGAATCTTTGCTCAGAATTCTCCGAACGTCCCTTGTCGATCTTCTTATATCAGATCTGGCCTCCTCTCTGGTCCATTCTCTAAGTTGCTGCCCTGCCTGAGTTATGTTTCTTAAAGTATAAGTTGAGATTCTGCCTGCCTGTGATTTGCTCTCAGCTCTCGGCTAGTGTCCCATTTGTTTTAGGACAAAGACGAACTCCTTAGTGCCTACCACATCCTTCTCATCTTGTGTCTTCTGGGCCTCCAGGAACAGTTTCCACAGAACCTGTCTTTATACTCTATCTTACTGGCCTTCATAAATACCATGTGTGCTCCCCTGTTTGATAGAGACTCCCGCACATAGTCCCCTTTCCTGGAAGCCCCGGGCCTATTCTTTGTTAATGTATGTTTATCTTTTAAATTCTGTTTGAATTTCATTGTGTGTGTGTGTGGGGGGGGCAGCCTCACTGCATGAGTTGACTCTTATTTGATTCAGGGTCCTTTCTCCACTTCCCTGGAAAGTTCCTACAGAGGCTATTCAGTTGGTAGTATCTCTGTACATAACATTGTGCCTAGAATAATAGAGACTTAATAAATTTTAGCAGAATGAATTAATAAATGAATTAAGTTAGATTTCTATCTTTTTCCCCATAAATTATTAACATCCATCTGACAATTTTTTCATTTGAAACACATCTGAACAAGCTCAGAATCTAATTAGTATCTCTCGTGTGTTCAGTTTTCCACGTTTTGCCCATTAGTTATCTGTTTACGTTTGCCTGGCACCCCCAGCATCCTGCGCATCCTGTTTGGTTGCTCTGCCAAGGTCTCTTTTGCAATAGAAGGCTGCTCACTCACTGGCCGCTTTCTGCTACTCTTCTGCTCTGTGCTGCTGCGTAGAGACTTGGGGTTCATTATCAGAGTGGAGGGGACATCTCTACACTGGAAGAAGTATGTCTGGGAACTCCCAACCTAAAACCTCAGGGAAGAGAATGTGGGTATTGTCAGTTGGGTTGCAATGAGTCCCTTTCCTTACTGTGTGTTTTCCTGTTGCTCAAATACCTAAAACAAGTAACATAGGAGGAAGGATATGGTATGGATTGCAGTTTGAGGATACAATTCATCATGGCCAGGAAGGCATGGTGGACTTGGGGCTGTGGCCACAGTGGCAGGAGTGGCAGACGGTTTGCTCACTTGGTTTTGGACCAGCAAACCAGACAAAGGCCAGCTACAAGTGAGGCTGCCCCAGGCGGTGACTCCTTTCTGCTATTCTCCACCCTACTAAAGTGTCTTCCGCCTCCTCAAACAGAGGTCCTGGGAGAACAGATGCTAAGACACACGATCCCATGGGAGGACATTTTCCATGCAAGCCTTGATTGAACACTGTTGCTCCATGTCGCTCCTGTGTGCTCATACGTCAAGTCTCAGGTGTTGTGAGACATTAAATCTTGTGAGACACAGAGAGAGGGAAATGACTGTTTTGTCAGGAGATTTGTATCTGTAGATGGAGTTGTTGGTGTGGCTTGACTCTGCCCATCTTCCAATCAGACTGACATCGCAGAAAGCGTGTAGGGCAGGGCACTGAGAGCCCGGGCCCAGTCCTCAGTCTCTGTTCAGCTTTCATCCCTAGTTCTGCATCTTGGTGTTCTGTCTTATTTCAGCCTTTCGATCTTTGGGCATTCTGGACCTATTTCCCCACAAATTACATGAGTGGGATTCGTGTTTTTAAATTAACATACAGCCTGCTTGTTTTCGAGTTATCTTGGCTCAGCTGCAGAGGGAAATACCTTCGCTGTGAAGCCCTCTGGAGCCAACATGTTTAGGAAGCAGGCCAGTGGATACAGCTTCTCAGCAACCCTTTGCCAGAGACTGTCACAATTTTTCAACTCCTGGGAACTTGAATCCCTGAAAGGGCTTCAGCCAGGTTATAGTCGAGGCTGGATGTGCAAGGAGTAGAACAGCAGTTCTTTGACTTAAATATAATGATTTTTCTGGGATTAATAAAAGTCACTTTAAGCAATCCCCTAAAGTTACATTTTCAGATTGTGATTGTGTGTTAAGGAGATGGACCTATAGAGGTACCTGGGGGCTCTGCAGTTCTCAAGAGTCAGCCAGTCATAGGTCAAAACTTAAGTCAGTTACAGCCATTAGCTTCAGAAGGCATCAGGCAGCTCTATGGCTGGCCTTTTGTTTGAAGAACAAATAGAAGCAGTGAAGGATTGGGAAGACAAAGGTTGAGGGCCAGGAAACCTTGGGGCAAAGGCCACTGCACTGCACTAATGAAAGCAGAGAGCCACTGCTGCCCATCATTGCCATGTTTTTGGAAAGAACATACTTAGTGGAAATGGAAAATTTCTGTCTTGGATTATGCTGTATCACAAAACTCTTGATAGATAAAAAATACCTTTTGACTTTGCCAGATGGGTGTCAGAAAGTTAGGGAACTCTGGGAGGGTCTAGAGGGCTAAGGGGTGGGAAGGCAGGGTAAGAGGACTGCTTAGGGAAAAAATGACAAAAAGCAAGATGTTCTCAGAGCAATGTGAGTCCCTGGCGTCTTCCTAGTTAAGACCCTGGTAGCAAATACTGTTTCATTGTACTTTAGTCATTAAAAATGAATTTAAGTGTGTACCTGTGCATGTGTGCATGCAGGTGTGTGTAACCATTTGTGTTCAGGTGTTCTCAGAGGCCAGAAGAGGCCTTCAGACGCCCTGGAGCTGGAGTTACAGGTGGTTGGTGGGTTATGAGCTGCTGGGTGCTGAGAACAAAACCAGGTCCTCTGGAAGAACAGCAAGCTCTCTTAACCCCTGAGCTTATTTCTCCAGCCCTTTATTTAATAATTTTAATAAGTAGATGTAATTTCTCAAACTTATTTTCATTTGATAGATGAGAAGAGGCCAAGAGAGGAGTAGCTGCCTCTAAGTTACCTCTGGAACTAAGGTACCTAAGTTACCTATGGTCCACTTCTCTGCTGTTGTGCCTAATGTGCGTGTCCATGCCATCTAGAAGACGGCTGTAGAATATCTGTCTATACACATGAATACATACAGGGTTCATGCTTAATGTCATCCTGTCTGCCTGCAAAGTTTTCTCTGATGAAGTCATGCTTGAAAAGCGGTGAGAAGCAAACTGGCCAGCCCCAAACTTGACAGGGTTTCTTGTGGGCTTGGCATCATGTATAGTATACTCAAAAAAATGGTTCTGCCTCAAAAATTATGCTGTCCGTGAATTCTTTTTTCTCGTAGAATTGCTTAAAGGATGTATGAGCAGAAGGGTCCCTTTAGGCCGCAGCCAACAAAACAGCCAAGGTTTACTTTCCTTGAGTTCTGGTTGGCAAGAAGAGGGAAATTTCGGCATCTTTAAGAAACCCAAACACAGAGAGGCAGCCCCCTCCCTGACATCCAGATACACAAAGTACCCACCTTTCCTCACTTCCTGTATAGAGCAACCGCCCTCCCTAAGAGAAAAGTAAGCCGCTGCTGCAAGAGACAGTGTAAGGAAGATCAAATGCATGTGCGCAGGACAAAAAGAAAAAAGAAAAAAAGAATGGACATTCTAGTGACTTTGTACCTTCATTTCCGTTTACTAGTTATAGTTCTCTACCCAGCACATGTATGCATTCAGTGTGTTTCCAACCTCTACACACATTAGCCCTCCCCCTCCAATCTTTCTGAGTTTGTTGAGAGAGAGTCTCAAACTGTATCCAAGGCTAGCCTGAATTTTACTCTGTAGCCCACGATGGCGTCATTCTTCAATGATCCTTCTAAATTAGCCTCCCAGGTTCTAGGATGACCCATATTCAACTATGAGAGTTCCTTTTTTATTAATTTTTATTTTTCCATTCAATTATTTACACTTCCTTCCCCCCTCCCAATCCCCTCCTATCCCATACCCCCTCCTTCCTCTCCCACCCTGCTTGAGAGAAGGCCAGGAATCCTGCCCTGTGGGAAGTCCAAGGTCCTCCCCCCTACATCCAGGCCTAGGGAGCTATGCATCCAAATAGACTAGGGTCCCAAAAAGCTAGAACATGCCATAAAAACAAGTCCCAGTGCCTTTATCAATGGCTTCTCAGTCAGCCCCCATTGTCAGCCACAATCAGAGAGTCCAGTTTGATCACATGCTCATTCAGACAGTGAGCTCCCATTAGAACAGACACACTGCCTCAGTTGGTGGACCAACGCCTCACGGTCCTGACTTCCTTGCTCATCTTCTCTCTCCTTCTGCCTTTCAACTGGACCTTGGGAGCTCAGTCCGTTGCTCTGATGAGGGTCTCTGTCTCTATCTCCATCCGTTGCCGGACGAAGATTCTATAGTGATATTCGAGAAAATCATCAGTGTGATAGTGGGGCAAGGCCAGTTCAGGCACTCCTCTGCTGTCCAAGGACCTAGCTGGGAACATCCCATGGACACCTGGGATCCCCTCTAGAGCCAAGTCTCTTGCCAACCCTAAAATGGCTCCCTTAATGTAGATATCTTCTTCCCTGCTCCTATATCTGCCCTTCCTCCATCTCCACCCTCCCTCTCCCCCAAGCTCTTGCCAGTCCTTCCCTTCTCCCTTCCCTCTCCCCCTGTCCCCTTCCCCCAACCCAGACCCAAAAAGATGAATTTGGTATGTACTTACTCATTTGTGGACTCTAGCCATGAACCAAGGTCATTAAGCCCATAGTTCATAAGCCCAGAGAAGTCAAATAACAAGGTGAACCTAAAGAAAGCCATATATAGATCCTCCTGGGAATTGGAAGCAAACAGGATTTCAGGGCAAAAGCTGTGGGCATGGGGGTGAGGGCGGGGGTGGGGTGAGTTTGGGAGTTTGGGGGTATGAGAGTTTTTAAGTGAACTGTATCGTCATGAGAATAGAGCACAGTGGCACATGTATACGAGGATGCCATGATGAAACCCCTGCTTTATAGGTTATCCTGAAAACCCAGGGAAGAGAAAAAGAGTAGATAAGCATGCCCGTGTAGAGGAACACAGCATCTGGAACATTTTAAAATTTAAATCAATGTTTTTATTTTGGGTTAGAGATAGTAGATAAGTTTATTTAAATACATGGATTTGGTTTCTCAAGATGTAACATTTTAGGTAAAATATTTAGGAAACAAATAAAACTCATGTGTATTAGAAAAATACACTAGAGATTGAGTAAGCTGACTGTATTTTTATAATTGTGCATGTGCATGTGTATGTGTGAGTCTTTTTGTGTGTGCATGTGAGTGTGTGTGTGTGTGTGTGTGTGTGTGTGTGTGGTGTGCATCCACATGTGTGCAAGTGTAGAAAGCAGCTGTCAGGCATGTCTTTCTCACACTTTTGCCTTAGTCCCTTGACATGGGATCTCTTCCTTGAACCTGAAGTTTTGGCAAGCCGCTTGTCTTTGCCTGCCATTGTTGGGGCGATCAGTATGTAAGGCCCTGCCTAGCTGATTTTCGCTGTTGTTTTTATTTGTTTTACATGGGTACTGGAGATTAGATGTTGAGTTATGGGCTAGGATTTCATTCTATATGAGTGGTTCTCAACCTGAGTCAAGTATCTGATATCCTGCCTGTCAGATATTTACATTATGATTCATAACAGCAGCAAAATTACAGTTATGAAGTAGCAACAAAAATAGTGTTATGGTTGGGCATCACCACAACATGAGGAACTATATTTAAGGGTCGTAGTGTGAGGGTGGTTGAGAACCACTTCTCTAGATGCTGATTCCAGGCCGTGGCCAAGTCAGGATTTGACTCAGCCCTGTTGAAATCCAAATCATTGGCTTTAGCTGTTTATGTAGCCTTGCCTTTCCCCTCTGATTAATACATTCTAAAATGATTATGGTGCAATAAAATCTCTTCCATTGTAATGAGATCTGGGGAAGCTCATTGAATTTTCCATGTAGAAATAGATGAATACTTTATCAGTGCAACCCAAGAAAGCCTGATGAGGAAGTTGAGGCAGCAATAGTCTTCCCTGTGAACACAACTGTCTCTAAGACATCTCTGAACAAAATGATTGGGCCAGTGCTCAAGGTCATGGGCAACAGGAGAAACACTGTGCAGATTGGGTTAATGAATGTATCTTTTAAAGGGGTCTTGAAGATGCCTTGGTCTGGTGATTTCTGCAAAACTTTTCAAACTTTAGTGTCTATATCAAAGCGAGAATAGACTTAACTGATAGCCACCCCCATCACTGCCATAATTGGCAACAATTCCAGTCAAAGGTCTCTTTGTTATCCATGAAACTTGTGATTTTACTGCCTCAACCACCAAAGGGTTAGGCGCCCCATCATCAGTCAGAGGTGTGCCAAACATGACAGAAAATCTTCAGCATTAAGGAACTGATTAAATTGTGAATTGCTATTGCAGTTGAATAACAGGATGGTATAATGAAATGGAAAGAGAACCAGCATACACTGTTAAGCCTTCAAGGCTGAGGGACCACGGGAAGTCATGAGTGAATATTAACATTTTTCTCAATAGAAATGAGAGGAACTTTTCAGAACCCCTGTGGAACTTTTTTGCCCCATAGAATTCTGGGTTTATCTTTTTCTAACTACCCTCCAAAGGGTTCTCTAATTTTGTCTGAGCTCCAGAAGGAAAAGGGGATTTTCTCAGTGAAAGCCAAAAAGTCCCCTAAAACACGAATATTCCTGTACTTTTCTGAGTAGCTTTGCTCTGACCATGAGCAGCACTCTCTGAGTCGCTGAGTCTGCTGTATTCTTGCAGTTCTAGAGAAGCCCATGTAAACCACATCTGTCCTCCAGATGAGCTTCATCTGGCTGCTACCGTGCGGAAAAACCATGTGAAGCACCTGCCAACATTTTGTGTATATCTGTACCTGCCCACATTTGTGTGAATGTACAGTTCTTTGGGTGCTATACATCTTGGTGTGTGCATTTGAGGGGCTGTGAGTGATCCCATGTGTCCTCCTGTGGAGACCAGAACAGAACACCCAGTGTCTTCCTCTGCTGCTCTCTCATTGCCTTGAGACACGAGTCGCTCCCTGAACCCAAAGCTTGTCATTTTTCTGCCTAAGCAAGCCTGCCCAGTAATTTCTCAAGACCTAGCTGTCTGCAGCTCCCATGCTGGAGGTACAGATGCATACAGTTGCGTTTAACTGTCTATGTGAGTGCTGGGGATTTGAACTCAGGTTCCCACGTATGCCTAGGGAGTATTATTCACTTTTCCGATGACCAAATACTTGCCAGTGGAGTGTTGTCTGGGTTTACAGTTTGAGAGAGTAGCCATTATGGTAGGTGGGGGAAGCCATTGTGGCAGGAATGTGAGGCAGCTAGTTATAGGAATAGCCAGGAAGCAGAGAGCAGTGAAACCCTGCATTCTTCTCATGCTCCCCTTTTATTCAGCTGGAGACCATAGGTCATAGATCTGTGCAGTCTGAGGAGGTGAGTCTTCCCTCCTATTCAGCCTTTTCTGAAACATACACATAGACAGACAGACAGACAGATACACACAGATAGACACACACAGACAGACACACACAGACATACACACATATACATACACACAGACATGCATATACATTCACTCACACAGATAGAAAGGCAGACAGAGACAGACAGACACAGAGACACAGAAGGAGGTGTGTTTCCATTGTTAATGGGTAGCACACCAGAGATGGCTACTCAGACACAGTTTATAACCAGTTTTAAAGACAGGCATCTTGCTTGACAGCTGCAGGGACACTTCTGTTTGAAGTAAGCAGTTTGACAGAGGCTAAGATAAGCGGTTAGCTGGAGGGGGTTCTACACAAACAGGTAGGAAGGAAGTAAGAGGAACTTAAGAGGAACTAAGATAAGTTAGTTAGCATAACCTGACCTTTGGTTCCTAGAACAGAATTGGGTAATTTTCCTTGGGATTCTCCATCAAAGAGATCAAATTCTAGTTAACCCAGAAATGTTCTCAGCAAGAATACAAGATGGGGAACCTCTGGACTGTGAAGTTCCATCATGCCATGGATCGGGACCTCTGGACTGTGAAGTCCCATCATGCCATGGATGAGGACCTCTGGACTGTGAAGTCCCATCATGCCATGGATCGGGACCACTGGACTGTGAAGTTCCATCATGCCATGGATGGGGACCTCTGGACTGTGAAGTCCCATCATGCCATGGATGAGGACCTCTGGATTGTGAAGTCCCATCATGCCATGGATGGGGACCTCTGGATTGTGAAGTCCCATCATGCATTGGATGGGGACCTCTGGACTGTGAAGTCCCATCATGCCATGGATGGGGACCTCTGGACCGTGAAGTCTCATCTTGCCATGGATGGGGAACCTCTGGACTGTCCTGTCCCATCATGCCATGGATGGAGACCTCTGTCCTGTCCCATCATGCCATGGTTGGGAACCTCTGAACTTTGTAGTCTGTCATGCCATGGATGGGGACCTCTGAACTGGCTAGCCTATCATGACATGGAAATCTAAATTCATTCCAGTTGACAGTGATGTGTGTGAGGGGTTGAGAGCATTTGATTGATTTTATACCAGAATATTATGGGACACTTCCAGTTTCCCAGCTCTCCCCAGAGGTGTTTGAATGGGTGGGAACGAGACTGCACTAGCGACTTTTCTATTGCTGTTGGAAGACTCTGCCCAGAAGGAACTCAGAAAGAAAATGGCTCATTTCAGCTCACAACTCTCAAGTCACCCTCTGTCCCTGCGGGAATTCAGGTCAGGGACTCAGTCAGGAGCCTGGAGATAGGAACTGAAGCAGAGGTACTGAAGAATGTTGCTAAATGGCTCAATCCTCATGTCTTGTCCAGCCTGGTTTCCTATAGCACCCAGGACCACCAGCCCAGGGGTGGCATCACCTACAATAGGCTAGGCCTTTCTGCATCAAACATCCATAAAAAGAATACCCACAGGCTTACCTATAGCCCTTTCTTATGGGTGAATTTTCTCAATTCAGGCTTCTTTCAGATGACTCCATGAGTCATCTTGTTTCCAGTTGACATAAAACTAGTCAGCCCAGGTTCCAAAAATATACATCGTAAGTATGGGTGCTGGAGAGGCCAATTTATGGTGACCACATTATGAAAAATGGAGAGAAGGTGGCTACGAGGCAGAATGAAGTCAATCAGGTGATTTTAGTTGGGAAACTTAGAGGTCACTTAAGTGATTGGAGACATATCAAGGGGCTCCTCGCGATACTTTGGGAAGCCAAGCTAGGAATAAAGGGTGGTCAGGAGTCACCTCGCTCCCTTTGATGCTTTTCAGAGTAGGGAAAATGCAGGCAGCATTATTCCTAAAAATATCTGATGCTTTATGTCCTGGTTGTTTAATAGATCAATCAATCTTGCTTTCTTTTCTCAATGCAAATATTTAACTCATTAGCTGATCTTAGACTGTTAGTTCAGGTCTCTAATCAGTGAAATTGGATTAACAGTTTAGCAATCCACTGTATTACTGACTAATATGCAATATTTATAGCTGAAGACAATGTGGAAGTCTTAATTCATGTAAAATTTTAATGGAACAAACACTAAGCCAGAGGTCAGGATTTTCGACTTGGCCCTTTGCACAGCGCCCAGTAGCTGGGTGCTTGACAATAAAAACTTGTCAAATGTCCTTAGTTGAATTTTGCTTGATGTTTGTAGTTCTTGATTTGGGGGAAATGGGAGGAAGGAGTACTATTGTGTTCCTTTTGGTGGCAAGGTCACTTCCAGAAATAAGTGAGAGAACAGGAAATCAGTGACAGGCATCGGCTCTGCTGTCAGCAGCGTCCTCCTGCTGACATTTTGGTGGTGGTTTTGCTGTGTGCTGGGGGTGGTTTCCATGAACTGCCTTGTTTGGAAACATCAACAGAGGCTTCTGGTTTGAGACAAAATAACAGACAATAAACCCAAAACTTCCCAAAGTGCTAGAGAAATGGTTTTACCCGACTCCATATAGATTTGCAAGCCAATGCACACAGCTCTGACTCATTGAGCACGAATAAATTCTAACTGGCATCAACTGTGTTTGCACCATCAAGTGTTCCTTGGGCGTGTGAGTACATCCTATCTGGCATGGTACCTGCAGATCTGAAGGGTGAAAACAATCCCATGGGGAGGTGGGGGAGGTGATGAAGGAAGGAAAACAGGAGGGGATAAGGGTGCTGCAGCAGCTTCCAAGGTAGGGAGGCACATTCAGGTTGTGTTTGAGGAAGCAGACATATGCAAAAGGAGAGGAGGGGATGCTGGATATCTGCCTAGTTAATCTGGGGGCGCAAAAGAACAAGCAGGAAGTTCATGGTGGTGGTGGGTTCTGGATACCTTAGTGAAGATCTGTGTCTGAGGGAACATGGTGGGAATTTTAGTTTAAGAAAAAGTAACTTGCACCACGCTTCATTTTGGAAAAATTAGAACATGAATGACTATGTATATATCATGGGGATGAACTAAAGACCATCTATATGTAACCTGTAACTGAGTGTGTGTGTGTGTGTGTGTGTGTATGTGTGTGTGTGTGTGTGTGTGTGTGTGTGTGTGTGCACTCATGTGTGCTCTTAATTACATTGAGGGGAAGAATTCAAGAACCTCTGTAGCACTAGGTGGTATGATGATTTGGAAAGAGAACCAAACAGAAACCAGCTCAAGATTTCTAGTCTATGATACCAAGGGCCTGTTGGTTCACACACAATTTTAATAGGGACTATGGGCCACTTTGTGTCAGGTATGTCTCCTTAGTCCTCAGAGCTCATGGAGCAGGCACTAGTGTGCCCACAGAACAGTGGGTCAACAGAATAAGAGAGGAAACATTGTAGCTGGGAATTGGTTGAAGGCTGATGGGGTTCAGGGGCAAGACCCACTAACACAGCGGTTCTCAACCTTCCTAATGCAGAGACCCTTTAATACAGTTCCTCATGTTGTGGTGACCCCAACCCTAAAATTATTTTTGTTGCTACTTCATAATTTTGCTACTGTTATGAATCATAATGCAAATAGTTTTGTTTTGCTAATGGTGCCCTGACCCACAGGTTGAGAAAATACTAACAGGAAGATGTAGCTCTCTAGGCCATTCCCAGTGAAGGGTATGCAAATATAGGGCCTAGTGATGATGGGGGCATCAGTCCTTCCTGCTTTCAGTCCCACCATGGAGGAGACTTCCTGCTACTTTGAAATGTTATGTGCTCTTATATCTCCTTATACCACAGGGGAAACAATAGCTCCAGTAAATTCTGATGAATTCTAAAATGGAGCCACACACAGGCACAGTGTAAGGTACAGTCTCTGTCTCTGCTTTGGCACTCTGCAGGCAGAAATAACAATAAATAATTAATTGGGCAATGCCTAAGAGATGATCAATAAGTCTTCTGAATGGTCACATGGAGTCATATCATATGGGGTTGTGCCCTCAGCTGAAAGATTGTATACAAATATGCAAAATTTCAAAGCGTTACTTTTTTATAGTGGTTTTAACAACAAATTTTAATGAAAAAAAGTACCAGTTTATGGCGGCCTTGCAAGCAAGAGGTCCTGAGTTCAATCCCAAGCACCCACATCAAAAACCTGGTATGCCATTTACTTATAATTCCAGTACTGGAGATGTAGAGGCAGGAAGGTCCCTCCAGTCTAGCCAACTCTACAAGGCTCAGGTTCAGTGAGAGACCCTGTTTCTAAAAGATGAGGTCGAGAGTGATTGAGGAAGATACCCAACATTGAGTTCTGCCCTCCCAACACAGAGAATGCTCCATATATAAATATTCACATGATTCAATTCCCAGTTTTGCATGTTCTATAGAAAACATGCTACTGACTTACCTTTCTCAAATCTCAATGATGTTAGTAGAGAGGGGATACCAACCTCAGCATTGACGTTGTAGGGAAATTGTTCTCACACAACTGCCACTGTTAAATGCCTTTGAATGAAGAGATCTACAAGTGTTCTACAGTTGGTATTTACATAGCCCTAGAGAAAGCTTGGGATAATATTTTAAACAGAATTCAATAACTAAATATCTGTCATAAGAAGCATTGTCCTTTAAATAAATGAACTAATTACTAGATATTGTTCATCACACACATGCTCCTGCATGAAAAGGAAGAATGCTGCTGGAAATTTAATTTGGACCCCCAAGGACCTCGTCAAATGATGGGAAGGGCAAACACATTCTGGTTTACCTCTTGGAAAGAGCTGGGACTTCTTTGACTTAAGGGCATCTCTCTTTTGCTTGGCCAGAGGGTACCCTACTTGTTAGGGATTTTATTTCTGGGAAACTATTTATCTTTAGTTGACGAAATGAAGCCATTGAGCCAGAGACACAGTTATATGCATCTGAGGGATATTGGTGGAGGGTTGGGGCTTAATTGGTGTGTTGCTTCCAATATAATTAGGTCCTTGAACAGGGCAATGCAATTAAATATGTTGAGGAGGGCATAATTAGATGGGTGGATGATAGTGTAATTACATTCATAAGAGGGGGGCTATAATTAGACGTGAAGAAGGGAGGGGGTGTGTTTAGACGCTTAGGTTGAGGGTATAATTAACATATGTGCAAGAAATTAAATTATGTGTGTGAGTGAATTATAATTAAGTGTGGGCATCCATCTCCAGTGGTAGTTGAGGGGAAAGAGAAAGAATTGGGCTGGATGCAGGGAGGGGTGCGTTGATGTCCTTATGGTCAAAAACTTGAAATCTTCATCAAGAAAAGTGGGCATATGTTTTGACATGGCAACTAAAAGCAGTTGGCATGGTGCTGACAATCATTGGGGTCATTTAAAAGGTTAGCAGTGCAAAACTTCTACTTGTCTGATATGTTTAAGCTCCATACTTAATACTGGCAGTCACTCTTTCTAAAGTCTCATTTGATGGCTAAGAGATATGTTTTTCTGGCTTTAACCTTTAACTATGTAAGGGAGCCTTGTTCTCTGTTACCATCAAGGAGAAAAGGGTTGGAGGGAAATGATGTAAACAAACAAATAATCATCAAACCTCATTGCTCCCACTGACAACAAAAGCATGAACCCTTCCTTCCAGTTTTATCCCCTTTGTATTGTTAAGTGCGAAAATTTGCATCAACTCTTAGCTCAGAGAGTACTACCTGAAGTTACATTCATAATGAAATCAGCAAATCTTAGCTATGGTAGCTCCGTTATTTTGAACTTTGAAAATAGTATTTGTTCCTAAATTGTTATGATATCCACCCTACGAAAGAGCAACAAAGCAAAAAGTATAAACTAGGGCTAGCAAGGGGAACTAGAAAGTGGGGGAGGAAGCTGGCAGAAGAGTCAATGGCAAGCAAAACTCATTCAGTGTACTGAAGACCATCACACTGAGGCAGGAGAATACAGTAAGAATTCTAACGATCAGATCTTCCCTGCATTAACCATAAAACCATGGGAGTCAGGTCTGGCATCACACCTGCTATCCTAGCAATTTGGGAGGCTGAAGAAGGAGGATCATGAGTGCAAAGCCAGCCTCAGCTACATCATTAGTTGAAAGCTGGCCTGGATCACATAGTGGACCCTGTCTTAGAAAGCAGAATTATGCTAATAATGAGCAAAGAAAAAGGAAAACCAACATGAAAGCAATGAATGGAAACAACACAAAAAACTTCATGTTTTTTTGTTTTGTTTTGTTTTATGTGGTTTTTTTTTCTGTTGTTGTTGTTTTCCAAGATGAGTTTTCTTTATAACAGCCCTGGCTATCCTGGAACTCACTCTTTAGACCAGGCTGGCCTCAGACTCACAGAGATCTGCCTGCCTCTGCCTTCCAAGTGCTGGGATTAAAGGCGTGTATCACCACTGCCTGGCCATACTCCATGCTTTTATTGTGGATTTTTTGTTTTGTGTTGGCACTCTTGGTCCAATGGTGAATAGTGATATGGAGGCATAAGCCAAATAACCCTTTCCTTCCCACCCTCTGAGGGTCACGGTGTTTCCGCACAGCAGCAGTGATTCAGGCTAGGACACTCACTCTAGACAATGGTTATGTCTAAGATGGGTGAGTGGGTACACTGATCTCTTTGTACCAGGAACTGAGGTCACAGCATTGGCTCTACACTTGGCTGGGGAGACAGCCCAAGGGAGGGAGGAAGAGTGGAGGCATCTGACGTTGTGACTGACTCTGATTGGCATTTCTTCATTCTTTTAATTATAAAACCATTCAGGGGTGTTCTGGTACTGTTTGCATAAGGCACAAGCCCCCAGGCTTCAGTTTTCAGATACTGATGAATTTTTTTCACAAGTCATTTTGTTGGCCAAGGATATTTTCACAGTTGCCTGTTGGAGTTGGTGGCTGACAAAGTTCTTATGGCTTTCAGGGATGGCAAGATTGTTCAACAGTTAAAGGTGCTTGCTAGGCAAGCCTGGTGGCCAAAGTCTGGTTCCTAACCCTAACCTAAATGTGGAAGAAGAGAAAGTGCTCTACAGAGTTGCCCTTTGACCTCAGCTGTTTGGATACTCCATCCTCTGATGGTGGTACTGTTAGCAGGGGCAGCCTTGCTGGAGGAAGGGCATCATCCTGAGGCCAGCTTTGTGTATTCACAGCCTCTCGCTACTTCCTGTTTCCCGTCTCAGCTTCACACGTGTGTTTGAAGATTCCTACTCCTGCTGCCACGCCTCCCCACCACACTGGACTCTTATCCCTCTGGAGCCACAACCCCAAATAAATTCTTTCTTCCATAAGTTGCTTTTTGGTCATGGTGTTTATCAAAGCAAAGCATTTCGGCTGCTCGGCCACCAATCCATGGAACACACGAAACCATTCTGGTCAGTATTTGATTGGACAGAGAAAGGTTCCAAAAGCTTCGGAACAAAAAAAAACCCTCACATTTTAAATCTCATAGTTTTTTATGTGTTGTAGATACACCTTCAAAGGGACCAATGGTTTGAAAATCTGATTTTGCTAAAAATCTATGTGAATCCTCTAAACTAAAGTGATCTCATACAAAGATGTGGTATATATAGCCATGTTTTAGTAAAACGCCGAGCGCCTTATTTACTTTCTCCTTTCTGGAAGAAAATACCCTGAATAATATCTTAAGAGAAAAGTAGGGTTTTTTGGCTTGCATTTCCAGGGGGACACACTCCATCATTGCAGACAGGGAAGGCACTGGCAGAAGCAGGAGGCTGGCTCATCACATTGAACCCATGCTCAGGAAACGAAGAGTAAAGAGGAGGTAGACCTAAGCTATCCAGACTCAAGGCCCACTCCCAGTGACACACTTTCTCCAACGAGGCTCCACTTCTCTTAAAGGTTCCAAAAACTTCCCAAACTGCACTGCCAGCTGGAGGTCAGACTAGTGAGTCAACGGGAGGACATTTCTATCCAAATCCCCTCAGTAATGCCCCATGAAGGAATTTAACTTTGTATATAGTAATGTTGATTTTTACATAAATAAATGTATTGTAGTGTACAAATCATATATGCATATAGAACTTCACAGTTTCCTGGTGGTGTTCAATGACCTCATCTTCCTTTAACTCTGACTAGAGCGTTCTGATCACACTTGCTTTCCTATGGGGCACTGAGAAGTTGAGGTGCCTGGGAAGTGGGACTCTAAATCAGATGAGCTTATCACTGTGTTTCATCTAGCTAATGTCCTGATCAATCCTTTCACTTGCAGTAATACTTTTTATTAATATGAGCAGGGGTGTGGCAGCTCACTACCATACGTGGCCACAGCAACATGAAAGGAGATACATCAAAAAATTAGCATGGAAGGCTTTTCTAAAAACATGCCCTCAAAAATCCTAAGAGTCACATGATTTGTCCCATGTAAAGTATGCTAGAAGGAGATCCCTTAATATTCTGGGCAGCCCCAACTGTTGCCCAGCACCCTGGACCTAAACTAGACAAAGGATATGATTACCCCATTAGTATGAGGTAGATAACACCCACAGTATTTTCCCAATTAGGTTTTTCTCGTTGAAAGCTTTGGTGTAGTGTTATTGTTTGCTGGTGTATTAGAGTTGCTGGCAGAGTGTTCTCAGGCACTTGAGAGCATCTATTGAAATGAAGTGAGATGAATTTCCTCTGTGAGTCCAGCAGTTAAGAAAACGAAGGCACGAGCAAGTGTCAGGTGAAAGTCAGCTCACTGCCTTTTTCCTAAGTCCTCAAGTTGTGCTTGAGGACTTTGGGGTGATGCTAAGGGTGTAGACATCTATTCCTTAATTTTTCTGCTAATAAAATGGTTCTTTATTGTTAAGATCAAGTTAGACAGTTAAACAAATTGCCCCTTGTTTTGTCGGTAGAAGCACAGGAAATCTGGAATTGCCAAGGCATAGACAAGTCCATGAACTCTGGTGGCGGGAGACAAGGAATGGAAACGGGCTGGGAGTTGTGTGGGTTGCTCTTCCCGGGTCGCAGAGGCTGTTCTGTCCCACAGCATCCTGCACGGTATGGCCTCCCTGCGGAGGGGGGAACAGAACATAGAGGCTTGTGACATCTGCTCCCCGTCCCATAGCCTGGTGATTGGAACTTAGACGCTCAGCTACTCTCCAGCACCATGTCTGCGTACACGCCTCCATGACCCACCATGCTGATAATGGACTGAATCTCTGAACTCTTAAGCCAGTCACTCCAGTTGAATGTTTTACTTTATGAGTTGCCGTGGTTATGGGGTCTCTTCACAGCAATAGAAACCCTAACTGAGACACTCTCCATTTCTACCTCACACAGACCAGTTCCTGTGTGCTTAGTCACACACCTGACGAGGCCCCTTGGACATCTGAAGGTCACAGCACCCTTGATGTTCTCAATGCTGACTTCTTAATCAGTCCTCAGACACTCTTACTGTGGTCTATAGCCCAGAAAGCAGCTGGTCATCTGTTGAAAACAAAAATCTTGGCGCCATTCCCTATTCCTCTCTTTTTCTCGCTCCTTCCTTTCTTTCTGCACACCAGCAAATCCATTCAGCACTTGCTCCCGATCCTTCCAGAATCTGACCTCTTTCCTTTCTCTTGTCTGCTGTTCCAGGTCACTAAAGTCCCTGGTCAGGAATATGACACCAGACTCCTCCCTGGCCCCTTTTCCTGCCCAGACTTTCCTCAGCTTGTTCTCACTCCAGCGTGGGTCATGATGCCACCCCCTGCCCATTTCCATTGACTTGGTTCTCATCTTAGAATAAAAATCACTGTCTTTATGGCCTCCTTCACCACCCTCCCCACACGTTCTTACTGGTCTTTATTCTCTCTCTCTCTCTCTCTCTCTCTCTCTCTCTCTCTCTCTCTCTCTCTCTCTCTCTCTCTCTCTTTCCCTCTCCTAACCCATCTGCAGACAAAGCAGCTCTTGACCCCCATCTCACCCCATGATGCTCCCTCCTCGAGGTCTTTGTACCAGGCGGCTCTACACATCCCTAAGTTCTCACATTCTTGACTCCTACAGGAATCTGCTCAAGGGTTTCCAAGCACTGTGGCTGATCACCTGCTGACCTTTGTAGTTCCTCTCAGGAAGTGTGTCCAGACCCTCTTATGCCTATGCCCTGTTTCTCTCCACAAACCACCTCACCATGTGCCCCACAGTTCATTGCCCCCACATTCCTTTATCCTTCTCTGTTATAGGGTGTGAGTGCCCAGGAAACACGTGTTTTGCTTTGTCACTATCCCCTCACATGTCGCGAAAAACATTGCGGAATATACAAACAAGCCGACATGAGCATCAGTCCCCAGCTTTCCGTCTCACTGATGGGAGATATCGCTGTGTTTTGAGTGTTGATTCCAGATTTTCTTTTTAGGAACGACTAAGAAAAATATGCATTGCTCTAAAACCAAACTGCTTTCCCTTGCCCATCTCCCCTCGTGGACCTCACTCGGGAGCAATTTACTGGGCTGATCTCTGCTGTGGAAATGCAGTTCTTTTCTCCCAGTAGGCAAATGCTTAGACATTACACTCCAAACACCACATATTTATCACCAATATTTACATAGCTCTGGCTGTTCATTTTACCACTAGAAATCAAGAGAATAAAATCTTCTCACATTGGACTAAGTGCCCCCTTCAGCTACCAATGAAAGCAGAGACTCTTGGGAATTTTTTTCCTGGCTGAGTTATTACTTCATGCCTAGGCAGGAGCCTTTTATTGTATATTCATGAGCTAATTCCATTTTGTCTTTGGTATAGTCTGTATCATTTGCATACGATGGATCACATCAAATGACATGGCCTATCAATCTGGCTGTTTTCTAGACCAGTTATGAGTTTATTCAAGGTCTTTCCCCCAAGTACTCCGGTGACTGTGTTCTGTTCCAGCAGCTTCAAGGAGCCTGGGTACCCAGCAGTTCTTGCTGACCCAGCTAGGAGAGGCCAAATGATTCATTTCACGTTCAGGGACTGTTACTGGGTTTCCATATTCCCTGGTTCTATAAATAGCGCTCCAGGGAGCACTCAGCCACACAGAACATTTTCTTTGTAGTCTAGCTCGATATTTGCAGAAGAAAGTCACATGCTGTCTGGTTTGACACAAGTCACCTGTCCCTTAATGGCTCCCAAGTTCTAAACAGAGCCACCCAGAGTGTGCTGCTCACAGCGGCGTGTTTCTTCCAGCAAACACTGTCGCCCTTGTTTGTACTGCGTCCCCTGCCTGGCAGGATCCTGAGTATTCGTGTGTGTGTGTGTGTGTGTGTGTGTGTGTGTGTGTGCGCGCGCGCGCGCCAAAGGTCAACACTGGGTGTCTTTATCAGTTGCTTTACCATTTTGTTATCTTGTTTTGGGGGAAGGATTTTGCATTTAGCCCGGAGCTCATGAGTCTGATGGGCTACCTGGCCAGTGAGCTCCAGAATCTCCTTGTCTTCAACCCCCACCCCACCCCACCCTTACCACTGGGATTCCAAGCACACACAGTCATCTTCTGCTTTTTCATACAAGTTGTACGGCTCACGCTCAGGACTCACATGCACTAGGCAAGCACTTTACTGCCTGAGCCGTCTCTCTAGCCCTCTACTGATCCAAGTGCTAAAGCTTTCTCTGAGGGCGGGGGAACAGTACTGCCTGCTCCTTTAGGGCTTCACATAGCAGTTGCTGAGGCTTCCTCCTTGGCGAAGTCAGCAACTTCATGGTACAGTTTAGCTGGTGGCTGAAGTTCACACTCTTGCCTTTCCTTTCTCTCTTCATACCCCACACTGGGAATCTTGACTTCTGTGTCCTAGCTGTCTCCAGCAGTTAACATAAGAAATACCCAGACTCTTTTGGGGAGTGGATGGCTCATAGTGTCTTTGCACTCACATGGAGAACAGAACTTATTTGACTTTATTTCCCGTCTAAGGCCTTTAGAAGCAATCCTGTGTTTAGTTTGGACTTTTCTGTTTTTCCATGCAAACACCTTGTGCTGTATGCTCGGCCAATTTGAGAAAGAAAAACCAAAACAAAACAAAGCAATAACGCCGTTACATTTAAATATATTCCAAGGACTTTTTTGTTTGTTTTGCTTTACTCCCCACCCCCACCCCTACCCCCTGCCCTTTTTCACCCCAAAGAAACAGGCCAGATTGTTCCTTAGCAATTCAGTGATGTTCTCCTTCTTCCCAGGATTCTTTTTTGCCCTGCCAAGTCTGCCTTCAAATTCCTCAGGTCTGCTGCTGTCGATAATGATTTCTGAGTGCTTGTATGTCCTTTGCAGTGAAAACCCGCCTTGTTTTCTGTTGCTAGGCAACCCCCTTCCAGCTGCCATTGAAGAAATGCGCGGTGGTGGGAAACGGTGGGATTCTGAAGACGAGCGGCTGTGGCCGGCATGTAGACGAAGCAGATTTTGTCATGCGGTAAGAGAGCACCCGCAGCGTGGCCTCTGAGTCCTCTCTTTTGTCCCACCCTTCCATAAGCCCCCGGCCTTTCAAACCTAGTGGCTTGCAATTAATCTCCTGTCGCCTGTCTTCAGTTTCTCTTCAAGCCCATAGACAAGTGAGGTTATGAGTGTCTTAAAGGGAGCAAGGGAACTTCCCCTGAGGAATCTCAAAGCTGAGAAGGCTGGGCAGCAGCAGAGGTAGCTCTGCTGCTCATGAGGGCAGCAGGGAGAAGAGCGTGTGCTGGGATCTTCCCTGAGATTATCTACTTGGGCGATTAAAGCCTTGTAAAGTGCTCTTTCCTCAGGGCTGACTCCACGTGAATAAACATTTTAGTCATTGTGAGGGTACCCTTCTCTTCTTAGCTTTCCCCAGAAGCATTTGAAAGCAGCGAGTGGGATCTAAAGATGGGGTTTTGGTCTGAGTTGTGACTATGAACATGACAAGAAGGATCAGCGAGGAAACCACATCAGAAAGAATCTTGATCAAGGGACTGAGCAGCATGGGGAGGTGGGGACTACAGCTCCAGTGAGTGTGGCTTGGGTATCACGAGACATGGGAGAAGGTATGGGAGAAATAAGAACATCATAGGAGTGGAATAAATCTCACAGAAGGCAGAGGCAGGTGAGGGTAGCAGGGAGCCTCAGCGATGTCAGGCACCTATTCCAATCCCTGGGTTTTCACACGAGGCTGAAAAGCTGATGAAGAACCCAGTGTTGGGAGGACATGCCAACTGCACAGTTGACCAAGCTGGTGCCCTACACTGTATTTTGTTACCTCTGCCTAGGCCATTAGAGGAAGGATAAGGAGATATCCCTCAGTCAATTCTGATTTTATACATGCTTCTATGAATACTGTGTCATTGCCGTGTTTACGCCCTTTCCAAACCTGCAAGCTGCCCCGGATCACAGTTGAGGAGCTTCCTTTAAACGCTAAGTGAAGCAGTGTTAGCAGAGGTTCCAAGGCAGCAGCCTGGTCCAGCAGCTCCAGCAGGCTGCATATAATCAAGTAGCTCCATGATTCTGTCCACCACTGACCCATCATTGTCTCAGCTCTCATCCTGACCGGCAAGCCAATTCTTAAGTCTTCCCTTAAATTGCTAACCTGTTCACGCTGGAGGGTACATACTTGCCCTCATAGATAACTATCCTCATCTGGGGTGGAGGCGGCCTGTCCTATGAGGTTTTATTTGCCTGGAACTTAAGGTAACTCAAGAGAAGGGCTAAGAACAGTAACATTTCTGCTTTAGCACCCAAAAAGTGGGCACAAGATGAGAGGAGACACTAGTCTCTCCTCTTGCTCTCAGTTACCCTATAGCCCAAGGGGGAGTCAAGCTTTTTGGCAATAGCAGATTCTACTGCTGCTGGGTGTGTGTGTGTGTGTGTGTGTGTGTGTGTGTGTGTGTGTGTGTGTCTACCATTAGGAAGATGAATATTTTTAACCTAACATGTAAAAGAGCCAGCCTAAGCATCACCGGGGATTATCTTGTGGGTGTCCCATTTATCTCAAATAAGCACAACTAGGTTGGCCTTTTACGCAACCTGCTGTTGATACTCTCTATACAAGTTCAGAACTGCCGAGTACCTGGGGGATTAGACCGCATGTGTTCTGGGCAAATGCAGGGGGCGAAGGGGTCTCCACATAGTCTTGCCTGTACAGTGTACCCAGATTACAAATGAAAAATGCCCTCTAGGCATGTTCTTCAACCATCCCATAATGATCTTTGCATAGACATATTTTAAACATATCCTTCAAAATGTTAAAAACCAACTTCCCATTTTTCAAAGTGCACATTTACTCTTTAACCAAAAGAAGCACTTTAAAAATAATCTCTGGGGCTCAGTGGGTAGGGTACTTAAATAAAAACTGGACTTGGTAGGACACACTTCTAGCCCCAGCACTTGAGAGGTAGATGGGAAGTTTAGGGTCATCCTTGGCTACATAGGGAATTGGAGACATTCCTGGGCTACAAGAGACGCTGTCTCAGAACAACAATTCTTGAATTCAGATTCTCTAGGACATTTAGGAGGCAGGAGTAGTAACAGGTACATGTTGAAGACTATTGCATGTGTAATGATTACACGCTGAAGATGACCACGTGTGTAATGATTGAAGATGACCGTGTGTGTAATTATTACACGCTGAAGACTGACTGCATGAGTAATTACATGCTGAAGACTGACCGCGTGGCTCACAGCCACAGCATGGCAACAGTTTTGGAGCCTTTTGGATTATGTGCAGAGGAATGTTCTGCATGCTCACACACACACACACACACACACACACACACACACACCCAAACTGTTTTTTCTGAGCGGCGTCTTCTATTCAACACGCCCCTTCCTCATCCGTCCCCCTCTTCTGCTCTTGGATCTCTTTCAGGATCACAAGCATTACTGTTTTGGAAACACTTTAAGCAACTAATATCTCTCTCAATTGTGCCAACCAGCAATAATGTGAAATTTGGGACACTTTATACAATTATGCCTTATTAGAAGCAATTTGACTGTATTAAATGGGCCTTTTATGTAAATCCATGTAATTATCAATTTAGGAATTGAGGAGCTAAGCGCATAGTGCACTTTTCCTAAGAAAAGAGACACAGGGAAGTGCCCCTGCTATTGTGCTGGAAGGGAGTGTTTACAGACCAGAAGGCAGCCGGTTCACTATGCAGTGTCAGCATATTCCAGCAAGCCGCATGTGAAGTCCAGCTTGTTATCAGCACCCCTCTGTTACCGGGAGAAAACCAGTTCTGCAAATCTTATTGTTGTTTGGGTTTGGATTTTATTTGTTTGTTTATCGACTCTGTTTATTGATTGACAAAATTTTTCTTGAGATTTTACTCTGTGGTAGACGATATAAATGGATCCAGTTATATGAACCATGGAACAGAGAAGAAAAAAAAAAACATTTGTACGTGAAATTTAATTCGCTATTGGCAAAACAGGTTATGAAGACTCCCTAGCAAAGTGCAGAACCTGTAGTTGATTCTCAGATGTTAGCAAGGGTGGTCGAGATCAAAGTGTCCTTAAGAGGCCTTTGTTTTATTTGGGAAACCATCTTGTCTTTGCAAAGGTTAGTTAGACAGAACAATCACAATCCAATCCACACTACCGCTTGATGGGAACTGGGTTTTGATGACTGAGTCCACCCTTCTGTACAACCCCTCAGGAAACCACATGGGGTATGGTATTGCCATGAGCTTGTAGATGCATCCAGAGTAGGCTTTGTGATCAGTACCTCCCCAGCTTCCTGTGGTGTCCACCGTTTGCTTTCAATGGATATTCAAGTCACCAGCTATCTGGCTGACCTGTGTGTGGTTACCAGAACATTCAGCTTTTGTATTACTCACAAGCAGATGAAAGGGAGACTTTTAATCAACATGGAGACGTTTCCGCCTGGATGGCCTGGTGTGGCAGGAGTCACGAGGCTCGTAAGAAAGAGCGGCTGAGTGTGGGAGCAGGTCAGCTGATGGGTGTGTGGGCAAGTCCAGCTCCTAGAGCACACTGGTAGGGAAAAGTTAGCAGCTCACAGAGACCACAATATTTGTAATACTCATCTTTATCTATAAATAAACCATGCAAAGTGGACGTGCTCTGATGTGGCAGGAGTCAAGTTGTATATATAGTTGGAAAGGAGAGACTCAACTTATGATACAAATGCACAGTTGGGTTCCTGTGTTCTTTCTGACAGGACAGTTTTGAACTTTGGCTGTCTAAAACATCAGAGACTGTTCGCAGAGTTCTCTTAGTTCTCCCTATGGCCCAGGAAGGCAGACCAAGCTGTTATTCCCTTGTCGGGTCATGGAGGAACTGTGGCCAGGGAACTGCAGCAACCTCCCAATGCCCCCAGACAGGAAGTCACAGGTTTGGATGTGACACAATTGTGTTTCCCACTGTGTGCACTCAGGGCATTGTGACCAAAGGAAACTGTTAGTGCCAGGATGGAGTTTGGGGTTACAAGTGGGTTGATTGCTTTCTCTCATGGGAATACAGCACTGTACAGACTGGGAAGATGGCTCAGCTGGTGAAGTACCGGCCACACAAGCTTGAGGATATGAGTTCCACTCCCCTAATACCTCATGGAAATAGCAAAAGCCAGGCATGGTGGCATGTGCCTATAATCCTAGTGCCATGTAAGCGGAGGCAGTAGGATCCTGGAGCTCACTGGCCAGTTAGTGCAGCCAGGTCAGCGAGCTCCAGGTCCAGTTTGTCTCAAAAAATAAATAAGGTGGACAGGGACTGAGGAGGATGCTTATTGTTGACCTCTGCTCTTCACATGTGTGCACATACGTATGGATGTGCACTTGTATAGCATATGCATGTGTGTGCACACATGAGAGCATATCACACCACACACACACACACACACACACACACTGCTCTTACTTTTGCTCTTGGCAGAGCAGGAATGGTACAGAATGCCACCATTCTTTGGGTGACAATGCCCTGTCATCACATTAACCCACTGACACCTTGGCCACATATACAAAAATCCTTCATGCATTAGGTTAGCTGAATAGTAGGTGACCCAGAAAGTGCTGCTATAATGTAAATTTCTGAAAAATAAAGAAAAACATAGGAAACAACCAAATCCATCAGTGTTTCATAAAAACTGATGTAGGTAGAGAATGTGGGGTGGGGCATCTGCCCTCTACCTTCTGAGCCTTCATTCCAAGTTTAAAGTACTCTGTTCCACACTTCAAATGCTGTTTTTTTCATCATTTATAAAAATTCATCTTATTTTATATAGATGTGTGTCGGTTCATATGTATCACACATGTGCAGATGCCAGCAAAACCCAGAAGACAGCACTAGAGCTCCTAGAATTGGATTGACAGGCAGTTGTGAGCGGCCTTGTGGGTGCTGAGTCCTGTGTCCTCTGCAAGAGCATTAAGTACTCCTAACAGCTGAACTGCCTCTCAGGCCTTTATTTTATTAATTAATTGCTGTGGGACAATGGTCTTTTATTCTGTCACTTGCATTATTTTTAATAAAATGCTGATTGGCCAGGCAGAAAGTATTGGTGGGATGACCAGGCAGGAAGTAAAAGCAGAGCAACGAGAATACTGGGAAGAGGGAAGTGCAGTCTGCAGTTGTGACCCAGACGCAGAAGAAGCAAGATGTGGCTGCCTCGACAAATAAGGTATCAAGCCACGTGGCTAACATAGACAAGTATTATGGGCTAATGTAAGTTATGAGAGTTCATAAGAAGCCTGAGCTACTGGGCCAATCAGTTTATAATTAATGTAGACCTCTATGTGATTTCCTTGGGACTTAACAACTACAGGAACTAGGCAGGACAGAAACCTCAGCCAACAATTCATTCATTCATTCATTCATTCATTCTACTTATTTTTGTTATTTATTTATTCATTCTATCTGTATATTATCTATCTATCAATCATCTCTATCTATCTATCTATCTATCTATCTATCTATCTATCTATCTATCTATCTTTCTATCTATCTATCTATCTGATACAAGGTTTCATGTAGCCCAGGCTGACCTCAAACTCACTGTGTAACCAAGGTTACTTTGGGCTCTGTATCCTCTACCCTCCAAGTATGGGATTGCAAGTGTGGAACACCATACTTCAGATATATTTTTAGTAAAACAGAGACATTGTTGTTATTGTCTCTTCTCTTTGGTAGATCATCTACTTCTGTCACTGACATTTGCTTCTAAAACAGCAACAACACCCACCCACCCGCCCCACACAAATCATATAAGCCCCAGCACTTTGGTAATGCTAATAGTTAATTAGTCATCTAATGCCCATGAAAGGGAACGGTGCTGCAAACAGTTATTTGTGAATTGAGCCAGAATTAACCTTTCTCTTTGGGTCCTTATCATTGACTTGATTTAAAAGTGCATGAGTCATTCTGAAGCGTTCCTTTTTGCGTTTCTAGATGCAATCTCCCTCCCTTGTCAAGTGAGTACACCAGAGATGTCGGCTCCAAAACTCAGCTGGTGACAGCTAATCCCAGCATAATTCGACAGAGGTAAGACCTGAAGGTTTCTCTTTGTGGGGACTGAAGAGGAAGGTCTGTGAAGTCATCAGCATCTTAAAGGGAGTGAGCATAAGTCAGCCTGGAAACAAAGAGGGAAGCCATCTGGACAGGCAGGAAGGATGGAGGAGGGAATCGTAAATAAGCTAGGCAGTGTGGCAGGAGGGCTGGGGATTTCATGCTTCCTCTCTCTGTTAGAGATGGTGTAAAGGACAGGGGGATCGATTGTTTTGCTGGGAGCACCGCATAGCATCCTGCCCACTCAATACTACTCATATCCAGCATGCTGGCTCTGGTCCGACTTTCTGATCAGCAATTGTGAACTGACTTTTTAAACTAAAAGCAAAGAAACAACCAATTTGCCACATGTGCGCAAGACAGCAATGCTTTCAGAATGCACAAGAGCATGTGGTTATATTAGATTGACTATACCGTATCAAACTTTGGAGGGCAGAAGGAAAATTCTTAGCGGTATCAATTTCAGAATACTTGGCAGTCACTATGGGAGCATTTAGGGGACAGTCTCTCATGAATGAAACCTACTGGTGAGCTAAGACTGTTTAGAAAGAAAGAGAGAGTAGGGACCCACTTGTGGGTCTGACCTACTGGATTTGAAGTGTGTTTGTTCAAGTATCCTTCAAAATAATTTAAGAAATGCCATCCTTTTTTAAACTGTTATCAGATTGTTTAGTATTTTTGGCAGGAGTTAAATTGCAGCTGTTCAGTTCCTTATGTGTTATTTATGTTCTGATGTGCCCATTGTCAAATCTCAGAGTGGTTTTTGGTATGATCTGTCGTGGTGTGAAAGCCCGGCTCAGATTACTTCTGTCACAAAGTAAGTGTCACTGGATAGAATCCTCTCCCTGACACCTAATTAGTCAACATTAAATTAGGTGTGGGGACCTGCCCAGAGTCTGTCCCTGAATAAGATGAAGCACAACATATTCTGGTTGCTTCTAGAGATATTCCTGCCCCACTCCAACTCAGAGGAAGACTCCTCTGTTATGACTGTGTCCTTTTGTGGCCTGGAGGTTTGTGCAACATAAGACTTCATTCATCAACAACTGTTTTCTTTGTTTCTTCTTTACCTTTCTCATGTGTGTGTGTGAGTGTGTGTCCACACCACACACACTCACACACACACATATACGTATACACACACACAGGCATACACACATGCACACACATACACACATGCAAAAATACACACACATATACAACACACACACATACATGCATGTACACACATACACATACATGCACACACTCACACGTACACATGCATACACATGCGCATGCACACACACACGTGGAGGCCAGAAGTCAACACTGTATGCATTTCTCAATTACTTTTCCATCTTATTTTATGAAAAATAAAATTTTCTGATTTTTAACTAAATTTAGAGGCCGCCGATTAGCTGGGTTGGCTGTCTAACCGGCAAGGTCACATGATTCTCACACCCCTGTCTCCCAAGTGCTAGGGTTACAGGTCCCCACTACTGCACTTGGCTTTTATGTGGCACTGAGGATCTGAACTCAGGTCCTTCCTCGTGGGAGCAAGCACTTCACGAGTGAGCCATTTCCCCCGCTTCCTAGCAAACATTTTACGTATGTACTTTACAAAAGTATCCTGATTTTTAAGGAAAGTAACTTGGGCTTATATAAGAAGATCAGAACAGTCTCTCTCTGAGTTTATGTGTTTTAGATGGAGCTCCTGAAACTTCTGCCCCTTCTGCTGACTTTCGTCTTTCTCTCATCTTCCAACGCAATACAGTGTTTCACTGCTAGCACCAAGGATTAGCCACTCAGTTGGATTAGAAAGCAGACCTAAAGCTAGAATTGAACGCAGTCGAGATGAGAAAGAAACGCCTGGATTGAGCACAGTAGTGATAAAAATACCCCTAGGATGCTATGGATGCACAGCACTCAAATGAGAGGCAATGTTACAAATAGCATGGGGGTCAGGAGCTGGGTGTGTAGTTCATCGGGAGAGTGCTTGCCGACCACATACAATGCCCTGCCTTCAATCCCAGCACCATCAACAGATCTGCTTTTGAGTTTAATACTTCTACACTTATAGCTCTGTAATCGGAGTTGTTTAAGCTCCTTTCTGTTAGTTGGGAGTAAAATTCTTCATCTCAGGACTATTGAGAAATTGAGATAATGCAACAGAGTCAATGAGATCAATCTGCCTGATGTCTCAGATTGTTCCTCCAGTGGACCTCCTGCTGCAATACATCTTGTTCTTGGGTTAAATGTGCTTTTAAATGCATTATTAAACACATGAGAAAGTTCAAGGGCATCTACATGCTTCCCCTAGCCTCCCCAAATCCAAATACAGAATAGATAGTAGGATCCTAAAACCTGTAAAGATTACACACTGAAGCTTAGAAAAAGAGGCCAGGCCCTAGACTCCAAGTGCCCTCCCTGCGGTGAACCTGAACAGTGGTTTAAGGTGGTTGAAGGTCAGAAGTAACTGTCAATGCCTGATAGAAGCTAATGTAAATTCATTAGGAAAAATGCTCTCGGAGTTCTCACTTACCATGTTCAAACAAATGCAGTGTCATAAGCAAGCCCTTCAGTGCACTCTGGACATTAACAGTGATCATCTTTAGCAACAGACAGCAAACAAAATAATCACCCATACAAATGCCTGAGAACATAGAAGATTGTCCTGTATGCTAAGTTACAAAACATGAATTCATTGTAGCAAAACATGATGAGTCAATAAAGAATTAAAAGTAAACAAATTTGAAAACAAGTAGATCTTTTAGAAATGCATGGAATAATTGTTGAAGTGGACTGACGTCAGAGTAGACACAGCTGAAGAGAGAATTGGTAAACTGGAAAGAAAAGCAAGGATTTTCCCAATACAAAATTAAACCTTAAAGTACGGCTGTGGGACTGCACAATAGACATGAATATTTATATGTCTTAATAATTAATGAGCAGTATCATCTGTGTACTGGGAAGTGGTTGGAGAGATTACACCTAGGGGTTGACAGCTATCACAGATAAGCCATGCCTGGGAGAGCAGTGACTCTAAGAGGTGAAAAACATCAAATGCTTGAAAGAAGCAGCTTAATGTAGGAAGGATTTATTCTGGTTCATGATTTGAGGAGGTACAGTCAATCATGGTAAGGAAGCATGGTGATAAGATAGCAGTGTGGTATCATGGCAGCAGGACCAGATTATGGGTAATGCAGCTAGAGCTGAGGCAACCGGTGACTTTATGGGCAAATCAGGAAGCAGAGAGCTAGGGCTGAAAATGGACTGCCTCATATATCCCAAAGCCTGTCCCAAACAACCCACTTCCCCAGTGAGACTTCCCAAAGATGTCACAACTTCCTCAGACACTGTCTTAGTTAGGGTTTCTAGTGCTGTGAAGAGACACCATGACCACAGCAACTCTTGCAAAGGAGAACGTTAATTGGGTGGCTTACAGTTTAGAGGTTCAGTCCATCATCCTCATGTTGGGACATGGTGGTTGTGCAGGCAGACATGATGTAAAAGGGGTAGCTGAAGAGTTCTACATCTTGTAGAGGAAACAGGAAGTGAACTGAGACACTGGGTGTGGCTTGAGCATTGAGACCTCAAATCCCACCCCTACAGTGACATACTTCTTCCAACAAGGCCATACTTACTCTAACAAGGCCACACCTCCCAATAGTGCCACTCCATATGAGCTTATGGAGGCCAATTGCATTCAAACTACCACATTCCACGCCCTGACCCCTATAAGCTTGCAGTAATATCATAATCCAATATGGATTTGTTCCAACTTCAAAAGTTCCCACTGTCTGTCCCAGCATCAACAATGTTTTAAAGTTCAAAAGTCTCTTCTGAGATTCATGCAATCTATTAACTGTAATCCCCCATAAAGTCAAAACGATAAAAGCAGATCACATACTTCCAACATAGGATAAACATTACTGTTCCAAAACAGTGAGGCAATACTGGACCAAAGCAAGACCAAAAACCATCTGGGCAGACTAAACTCTACATCTCCATGTCTGATGTCAAAACGCTCTTCAGATCTTCAATTCCTTTCAGATTTGTTGACTGTAACACACTTCTTTCTCTTGAGCTGGCTCCACTTCCTGTTAGCAACTCTCCTCAGCAGGTATCCCAAGATCCTGGTATCTCCAACATCTTGGGGTCTCCAAGGCGACCCAGACTTCAACCTCATAGCTTTATCCAGTGTCCAGAACTGGTAGCACTATTTGGGGGAAGCTTGGGTGTCACTGTGTTGGAGGAGGTATTCTAAAGACTAATACCATTTCAAATTATCTTTCTGCTTCCTGCTTGTGGTCTAAGATGTGAGCTCTCAGCTTCCTGCTCTAGCCATCATGCCTCCACTCTGCCACTATAGAGTCTTGTCCTTCTGCAACTCCAAATAAGCTTTCCTCTATTAGCTGTGTGTTCATGATTTGTCCCCACAAAAAAAAGCAACTGATACAAACAGCAGCGGGATATAAGGACAGGTGAAGAATCCACATCTGATAACCATTAACAATACAAAAGTGAAAGTAGAGCAAGCCATGGTCATGCCACAGCATGACGATGTTAGCGTGATGAGCCGGTGGAAAGAGAGCCTGCCTCCATGGGTTACTATGGGGAACCTTTTTATTAAAGCATAATTGACAAGACCTCCTATCTCCAGTGGCTTGGAGCTGTTTATTACAAAAGTACTCCACCACCAAATAACTGCTTATAGATGTAGCCTCCAACTAGACGCTCCCCATGTCCCACCTGGATAAACGGTGATTACGTCTGTCTGAGATGAAGGGTGACGGCTCTCTCTCAGCATCTCTGCTCATTTTGCTGCTCATCTTTCCACATCAACACTTCTGATATTTTGACTGCAAAGCTTTCTTTAAAGTCCGGAAATGACTTTTCTTCGGGAGGCTCAGCCACTGTCTCTGTTCAGCCACCTCCCACTTCTGCCCACCCCACTGCAGGTGACCTCTTCTTTCCCTAGTTTTCCTAGCAACCACATGGAGCTTGTGTATCACATTCTTGGCTCAGTCCCTATTTGGGGATAATGTCTGTTCTTCGTAGTTTCCATCACCTTCCCCTAGCTGTGCCTAATGATCTGAAGAGAAAGAGTGACTGGAGAGCCTGCCCATGCACCTCTCAGAACGAGTAGGGAGTCTTAGACCACTTTTCATGTTGGTTCAAACCCCATCTTTTAAGGACACATCTTTTTACTTTAATGCTGCCTTCCCATTCACCTCCAGCTAATAATATCCTTTCTTCTCACTGAGAAAATAGACGCGAGAACAAGTCGTCGCTATCAACAGCCTCCCATCAGCTCTGTCACCTGAGTCAGTCACCATGTTCTCATGCGCTAGGGGCCTGACGTCCTAGTCCCTTTACCTGGGGTACACACCTGTCCCACACCTGTCCCATCCCTGGTTTACTTTGTTTTCTGAGTGCCCTTGGCTCTCACGACTTCTCCGACCTTCTCAAGGTGCTCCAATAACTTCAGTGAAGCCCAGAGCACCAGAAAGCATCCTTTTAGAGGAATGGGTCCAGAAACACACACATTTTATTCTCTAGTGCAAGGCTAATCATTCCGGAACCTTCTTCCACCATTGTCCTACAGATTAGTGTTGCTCTTTACATGAATGGGACCTCTGAATTCTTATAACTTGAATCATGTTTTTCTCGACAAAGGGTTTTTTTGTTGTTTTAAAATATTGTTTTGCATTTTTGAGCACTTATTCTCCAAGAGTTTCCTCAGAAAAAGTAAAAGAAAGCAAAAGTGTTGAGATCCTTTGTGTCTGACATTGTCAGTATTATACTTTCATATACTATGAATGTTTTTATTAGGATTTTATTTCTAAACATGTTTTTAAACATTTTATTTTTGATTATGTACCTGTGTGGATGCACACCTAGACGCAATGCCCTTGGAGGCCAGAAGAGGGCATAAGATTCCCCTGGAGGTGAAATTTGTGAGCTACCCATCATGGGTGCTGGTAATTGAACTCCCGCCCTCCACAAAGTCAGCAAGGGCTCTTGGATGTTAACCTCTGAGCCATGTTTCTAGCCCCAGAATGCCGTTCTAATTTATAAATCCTTTCAACCTTTTGAAGAAGCTCACCCAGTGTTTTCTATGTCCGGTGTTTGGGGGACATGAAATGATGATATTCCATGTCCTGATCTCTTTGTATGCAACCCGGTCTTTTATTGCCACCTGCTTTACAGTCTGGTTCCCTTCTGCTCTGTATTGGGAGTCTTCGGTTTTGGCTTTCAAGACAATCTCACTCCCGCTCAGGCTGGCCTCAAACTCATAGCAATCCTCCTGGCTCAGCATCCTGGTAGGATTACAAAATATGAGCCACCACACCCAGCCATTCTTCTCTATATTTTGAAATTTCATAATTATTGTGTTTTGGCCTGATTTCTCTCATTGTGTGGCACTCAACGGGACTTTTCAAACTCCAAGTTCACGTCTTCCACTTTGGAAATTCCTGGAATTTCTTCCTCAATCACACTGCTATTGAACCAATTGTCTAAGTAGTTTCCATCTTATTTGAACTGTCAGGATTTTAGGAGACCTTTGATCTTTTGATTCTCCTGTCTGAGCAGCTGTTACTTAGCTTGTTTCTTCCTTCACCCATATGTGCATTGCTAATTTCATCTACGGATCTAACATCCCACTTTCCCTTTCTCTACTTACTGTCTAGACTAGGAGCTCACCTAGTCTCATAGTTCCCAATGCTCCATAGATTCTGCTATGTTCTTTCCCTCCCAGACTATATTTTCAACTCCAGGGTTGAATATCAGATTGGTTACCCAATGGGCACACCAAACTTCAACACTAGCATTCCTAATCTCTCTCATTGCTCCAGTCTGTGGATCCTATAATCTTTTCCGTCTCAATTTTTCTGTTACTGAATTTGAAATCCTTGAAGTCTTCCCTGGTTTGGTTGAAACTACCTCCAGATGATGAGAGTCCAGCTCGCAAATGCAGGAATCCTTTCTCACGGCCACCATAGTCACTACATCGTGTGTCTCAGGAATGTCGGTCACTTTTTAGGTTTCTGCCCCTCTTTTTCTGGCCCTTGTTCTGCAGTCTGATCTATGGTACTATCACCTACAGATCACATTTCTTTGCCCACCAGTTCTATGATACCTCCTGTATTAATCAGACATTTTAGAGGAATAAAACCAAAACAATGAATTTATATTAAAAGAGGAATTATTAAATTGGCTTGCACAGTATAGTCTAGACAGTGCATCACTGGTATCTTCACACTGGAGAGGCTAAAAACCAGGCTAGAAGACATAGCTGTCCCAATCTGGTTCTGAAGAACTGGGGGATTCCTGGAGAGCCACACTGGATTCTGGGAAGTCCTTATGTCTAGGCCATAGTCAGAAGGTGCCATTCCCACTTATAATTAATCCAGTTAAGAAAAGCTCTCCCTTATAGATGTGCCAGAGGCTTGCCTCATAGTTGATTCCTGTGGTGGTTTAAATAAAAGAAACATGCTCACCATGGGCTCGGATATTTGAACACTTGATCCTGAGTGAGCGGTGCTGTTTGGAAAAGTTGTGGAACCTTAAGGAGGTGGAGCCTGAAGGTTGGAGGATGTGTCATGGGGCGGGGGGGGGGGCAGGCTTTGAGGACTGGTGGCTTCAGTTCACTCCCAGGTCACACATTTTGCTTCCCTGTGTGTAGCTGAGATGTGATCTCTATGCTCCATGATTCAGCCGCCTGCTGCAAGCCTTCCTCCCCATCATGGACTTTCCCCCTGGGAAAGCCAAAATATACTCTTCTTTAAGCTGATTTTGGCCATGAGACTTTGTCACAGCAACAGAAATACAGCTGACAAAATCACATGTTCAGACTGATATCCAAGATTGGCCATCCCAGGGGCACTGGAGCCGACTGTGGGAGGCTGGAGGAGGGAGAACAGAGCAAGAGAGTTTACCTTTTCCCATTGCTACCCACTGCCTTCCTGTTTGTGGAGAGCTTTCCTGTTGCTACCCACTGCCTTCCTGTTTGTGGAGACCTTTCCAGTTGCTACCCACTGCCTTCCTGTTTGTGGGGTCCCCTAAGATTACCACTGGCAGTCATTCCTTCCCAGTGCAGTAGCAAAATCCAACTGCAATTTTCCCAAATGTGTTAGAACTGATCAACATCAGATCAGTGATTCTTATTCCCATCTTTTAATAACTTGGCATTTTAAGATCCACAGCAGCTCAGTCGAAGACATTAAACCCTTTGCATGAGCATGACATAGAATTAGCCTGTCCTTGGCCAGCCCAGACTCTTACCCTCCATTTTTGCATGTATGTATACATGCATCTTCACAAGTACTTAGAAGCATGGCCTGTGGGCCCCAAAGTTCACACCAACTGTCTTCCTTGATCCGTCCTGACTTATTTTACTTTATGTATTAAGGCCATGTCTCACTGAATCTGGAGCTTGCCGATGCTGTCTACTCACACTGGGAACCCTATCATGAGGGCTGGCATTGCCAGGGGGCTGGCATTGCCAGGGGGCTGGCATTGCCAGGGGGCTGGCATACGGAGTTCCTTTTATGTGAGTTCCAGAGATCCAAACTCAGGACCTCACACTTGTATGGCAGGCATCTTACTGAATTATCTCCCGAGGGCCTTCCTTATTCTTGTCAGGTGATTTCTTCCCACAAGGGCTGTTTCTTATTGGCTTTTCTTGCTCTGGATTTTTATTTCTGCCTCCTCTGATGCCCAGGGGAAGAAATCCATACTGATTACTCTGAGAGTAAAGATGGCAAGGGGAGGCTGAAGGAGATACTGTTAGAATAGTAAGTTAGGCTTTCCCATGGGGCTGAGGAAAAGTCCTCAGGATCAAGTGTTCAAATACCTGAGTTCATAGCGAGCATGTTTCTTTTATAAATCACCACAGGAATCAACTATGAGACAAGCCTCTGGCACATCTGTAAGGGAGAGCTTTTCTTAATTGGATTAATTCTAAGTGGGAATGGCACCTTCTGACTATGGCCTAGATAGAAGGTCTTCCTATGATAGGTTAGATATTAAAATACTCTTCTAAGGTGACTTCCAGAAATTTACGTACTCAGATTATAGGATGACTATCTCAGAAGCATAGTTTTGGATGTTGGGGATGAAAGACAGTTTTTAGGTTGCGGTCTTTGTGTGCATGTGCTGACATGTGAGTTATGGATTGAATTCACAGCTCTATTATTGCTTTGCCACTGAGCAAACGAACATCCCCAGCCATGAGATATGTATTTTTGTGGTTCTTGGAAGATGTCACACTGTCCTTTGGCAGTGTATCTTAACATGGAGACTCAGTGTCCCAAGAGGTCACCATGTTTGCTGAGGACACGTATGGTGTACACCAATAACTCTGAGTTCCTGTAATCTTGCAAGACTGAGTTTAGCCTGGGCTATATCGTGAAACCCTGTCCTCTTCCTGAAACCCCCTAAACAAACAAACAAACAACAACAGCAACAAACCCTAAACAAAACAGCTTGTTGTTGCAAAGAGAAGAAAAGCCAGCCCGGACTCTCTTCTTTACACTGGCCCCACCTCCACTGTTACAGACACCCTGTTGTTTCCAGTGCACGCCTTGGCCGCAGGAGCCCTCCCCTGGCCAGACCTGTGTTTTGGCTGTCCCTCTCCTCAAGATAATAACAAGTCCTCGGATAAACCGGTCTTTATGGATGCATTCTCGTGGTTGATGAGGAATCACGTTTTATTCCTCTCCATGTTTTTGTATCTATCTAGAGCTACCGTTGAAAACTTAGTTTTCATAAAATGGGCTAACTCTTTATGTAGAGGAATTGCGGACATCTCGACTCTCTCTTAGGGCTGCTGAGGGCTGGGAAGGTATTTTAGGCAGAAGATTAGAAAGGAATTTGTAGTGGTCTTTGCTCATCCTACTTTGACAGCTAGCCCTTCCCAGGACAAATGCTGCTAAGATGAATGACGGCCTTTGGGAACTAATGGGAAACAGACTTGGCTCTCCCATGCCATGAAGTGCCACAGAGGTCAGAGGTCAGGGGTCAGTCACAGGTCTGCTGCTGGCCCTGGCTGGAGACTCCTGCAAGCTTGTTTTCCCCCTACACTTCTCTTTTTCCCTTGGGTCACCTCTCACTCCATAAACTCTGTGCAGCCAAGAAGCTTGTATCTCAAATATGTGGAGGGTAATACCTTGTGCCTGGTAGCACTGAATACCCAGGGGCACAGGCTTCCTAACGTGGCTTCTTATTAGACAGCAGCATTTACTGCTGAAAGCTTTTGTGCTCTGTAAAGGTTTCTGAGTGTCACCAGTAGAAGAGGTTGTTATCAAATGAATATTTGGTGGTAGAGACTCCGTGATTTGGAAGATGGAAACCAGTATTTGTTCATACTTGTGACTCAACTTCTCCTGCTTTTGTGTTCTTGAAATCGGTTTTTCCAGATGCCCTCCATTTTTATCTGGCTTCCTTTGTTGATGTCTCCCTTTATATGTGACCTTTATGTTGATGCTCACCAATGTGGCTTTTGAGACTCTCTCTCTCCCTGGCTTTCTGTCTTTCTCCTTCCTTTCTTCTTTCTTCCCTTCCTCCCTATAGCTCTATCTGTTTTCTGTTAAGGCTAATTTTGAACATCAGTTTGATTGGATGAAGAGATGATGGGCACTGGCAAGGTATGTTTTTGGGTGTGTCTGTGAGGGTCTGACTTACATATCCGAGAGTGTAAATAGAGGAGAGAAGAAGTGTGAGTGAGAATCACACCATCTCATGGACTGAAGTCCCAAACTGAATCGAAAGGAAGGAAAGAGAAAGCCAGCTGTGGGCCCACCAAGAGGTGAGCAAGCAGCCATCCGCTGCCACAACTGGGGACCATTCCCATTGCTGTTTCTTCCTTAAGATGATGAATGGTACGTGTTCAAATCCCAGCATAAAATAAATCCTTCCTCCCCTTTCTTCCTTTGATCCAATCGTAGAGAGGTCACCTTCCCTTGGAGAACTCACCCAGGGCCTCCAGCTTTGGCCATAGCCGCTAGTGTAGCTCTAGCCCAGATCTCAGGTTCCTTCTCTACTCCAACAGCTGTCGGCCTAAATCCAGTTAGACATCCTGCAGGCACTCCACAGCCAATGTCCCACGATGCCTCAGTCATCATTCCCATCATTCCTCTTCTGCTCTGTGAAACCGTCAGTCATTCCTTAAACAAACAAAGTAAAATCTATTCTTGGAGAATTGCACACACGTATACATGTGTTTTGATCTGGTCCCTCTCCCACAGCCTGTCCAACTCCTCGCACGCCCACTCCACAGGCGCTACTCATAGTATAGGGCTGTCCACTGAAGCATGGGCCACACCCTTAGAGAAGACTGGCTCTCCCCATCCCAGCAGCCAGCAGCTGCCGATGGCTCTTTAGCTAGGGCTGGGGCCCCATGAGCCCCTGCATTCACACTGGAATTTTCACCAACGTGACCTCCCGTGGCTTTGGCTCTTTTGCAGACAACCAAGGCTGCTATGAGTTCTCTTGTGTGCAGCAGTCCTGTCATGCAGCCCTCTCCCTCAAGACGGCTGGCTCTTATCACCTGCCTGCCCCTTCTTCCTCAGTGAGCCTGTGGGGAAGGAGTATTTCTCTTCTTGTTGTACTACCACCTTGTACGGATGGTAACAATTACTCCTGTTACCACCCATGTGTACTCAACTGCAGAAACCCCTCAGTATGGCTTCTGTATTAGCCGCAAACTGTACTGACTTAGTATTTCCATAGTCTTTCTTCTGACTCTGACAGTTCCTGGCCAAGAACTGCAGTAATTGTATCCTAATATCTTCCTGAAGTTCTTTAAAAAATGTTCTCTTACGGCATAGTTTTGTATTAAAATCCCAAGTCAGTAGTTTTCACTAGATCACCATATCTCCTACACAGAATTACAGCTCACCATCCCATTCCATTTTCTCCTGTTTGTCTCAGACTCCAGCATCATTTATCTATCTGATGGAGCTGCTCACGGAAGCCTCTGAGCACATACACACCCTTTGTGTAGCATGCCCGTCACTGAGAAGGGTTAGCCTTCCAAAGGTGTTGGGTTCTTTCTCCACATCCTTTTATTCTCAGGGTCCAGTTGAGTGTTTGACACAGAGTAGGACTCCATCAAGTACCAGGGTGTTTGTTTTAACTAAATCACCATAAATAAGTAGATTAAACACCTTGCAAGACACCTGAAAATAGGGACAAGAGAATCACCATGCCCTGCTTGAGACTATGGGAAATTTCCACCAATTGCAAGGAATTGGGGATTGGGTTGGGAGCCACAATCCTAAACCGAGCCAGTGTAGCCGGAATAGCACAGGAATCTGGGAATATGGAAAGCAGTGGTAACTCACCCCGAAGCTAAGTGTGTGGCTTTCCTAGCTGGCTGGTTCTGGGCTGGTCACCTTTGCTGTATCTTTTTTTTCTGTGTGTTCTTCCCAACCTTGCTTCACAATGCACAGCCCCGAAGGTGACCAAGAGTACACAAGAAGGACAGAACTCTGAAGGCCGAGATGAACAAAATCTGCAGGAGGACAATCTAGGGTGGGGGATGACAAGCACCCTTGGAATTGGGGAGATGGAGATGCAGTTTTTCTGTCATTGCAAGAAGAACCCAATTCTTCTTATGAATCCTGAGTCATTAACCTGCTCAGTGGAGCAGAAGAGCCTTTCACGGCGTGGCAGACCTTAGAGATGAATGTGAGCTAGATACGAGGCAGGTTCAGGAGTTGGCACTGCAGCGTTCTCTGTAAGTCTAAATCTAAAAAACAAAACGTATGAATATCTAAATGATTGGCACCTGCAGCCCCCAAAATAATGTGGATACCAGTCTGAAGCCAAGTGTGGCCTGGAAATGAGGCTTCATTTCTTTATATTTGTTTTGTTTTTCTTTTACTTAAAAAAATAGAAAATTAACCAGCACTCCTGAAATCCTAGAACTCAAGGAAAAGTGATTCAAACACCCACGGGAAAAGACATGAGTAAAAATGGTTTTCCAGAGGGACCGGAAGAAAAATTCAAGACATGGAAGGAGAGGGGCTCAGGAGCCCCACCTGAAATTGAGGAGCTTTCGACAGTTGACGGATGCTAGAAAAGAAAGAGTCAGTTTCCTTCAGGAGTGCGGTCAACCATGCTTCGGTAGTGGCCCACACCCATGCCGGTATGGACAGCACAAACTGGATTCAGGGAATTATCAAAAGAGAAAACAAAAGCTGGGAAGCTGGGAGTGGGGGTGATGAGTGGGGGTCGGGGCCTGGAGAAGTTAGAGGAAGAAGTGGGGGATATGTTTGATTCAAAATACATTGTATGTGTATATGACATTCTCAAAGAATTAGTAAATGTAATATGTTAAAATGGGGGAGCAAGCTGGGTGGTGGTGGTAGATGCCTTCAATCCCAGCACTCAGGAGGCAGAAGTAGGCAGATCTCTGTGAGTTCAGGACAGCCTGGTCTATAGGGTGAGTTCCAGAACAGCCAGGGCTACACAGAGAAACCCTGTCTTGAATGAACAAACAAAGAAAGGAAATCCAGTCTGCAGTGAATGCTGCAGAGAGCAAGCGCAGGCCAAAAGGCAACGTCTTCTGTATTTCAACTTTAACAATGTTGACAGAAACAAACAACACACAGAGATGAATATTATTCCAAATCACATAAGGGAAAAGGAAAGATTTATCCGTCAGGCTTAGGTTTTCCAAAGAAGAATCAAGAAATGGGGCTGGGGAGATGACTCTGAGGCAAAATGCTTGCAGTGCCATCATGAGAACCGGGGTTCAGGACTTACAAGAGCGTGAGAACTGGGATTCATACCCCTAGCACTCACAGGAAAGTTTTTGTGGTGTACGCCTCTAACCGCAGAGCTGGGGAAGATGGATAGATCCCTGGAACTTCCTGGTCAACCAATCTAACCAAATCCATGAGACACCCCACCTCCAAAGTCAAGAACAAAACCCAAGAAGGTGGACAGTGACAGAGGAAGGAAGATGGAAGACAGCAGTGTCAAGCTCCAGCCTCCACAGGCGTGTACACATGGATACAGGTGCATAGAACACACACACACGCACACTCATACACAACTTACTCACACACAACTCACACACAAACACTCTCTCTCACACACACACTCATACACAACTCACACACACACGCACTCTTTCTCACACACACATATACACACACTCTCACATACACACTTTCACACACACATACACACTTTCACACACACACACTCACACACACACTCTCTCTCACACACACACTCTCACACACACACTTTCACACACACACACACACACACACACTCAGAGGAGGAAAGTTGTAGCAGCAGGAAAGAATTACAAACAAGCAACCATCAGATCACCAGGCATAAGGTTTTTTTTTTTTTTTTTTTTTTTTTTTTTTTTTTTTTTTTTTTTTTTTTTTGATAAAAAGAGTTTTAAGCACTAAAAACCCTTCCGGAGTCAAAGCAACGCCAGGCTAAAGCTGCCAGAAAGACAACTCTTAGATACATGTGACAACACTGCGAACAACAGAGATAGGAACAAAATTCTACAGTCGGAGAAGCACGGTGTGCTTATGAAGGAAAATGATGGCAGTAGCCTCGGCCTTCTGTGTATCCCAGGATTGCAGGACAGATGTCACACAGGCACAGGTCTGACAGGCACCATCCTTTGCTCTACCCAACATGCACATGTAATCCAAGCACCCGAGAGGACATTTCTAAGACCCTTCCTCAATTATTTGATTATAGTGGATATTACACACATGTCTATTACAGGTAAGTGCTAGAGCTTAGAGCCAAATGCTCAAGAATAGAAACTTCATGTGTGTAGCTGGGACTCGGGTCTGGAAGCAATGTTGAAGTACAGATATGGAAGCTGCCGTACCTTGCTGCATGTTTTTAAACTGGTTGTGGGACTCGAAGGAGCCTTGCTCTGTTGTGTCTGCTGATCTGACTGGCCTTTTTCAGTCTCCCATTTCTAGCTACTAATGAGATGCCGACATGGAGTTTGGGAATGGTTAGAACGTGAACCAAGCCGCACCAAAAACGTTGAAGTGTGTATCTGAGCGAACAGCAATTCTGTCATGAAGAAGCATCAAACTAAGCTGGCTGAGGTTTAGGGGAAGGGAACTGGAGGAGGGGGAGAAACAAGGCAGTCACTTGATTGGTTACAGCCATGTGGGCTATTCTGCTGTTAAGTCCCTGGCTAGATAGCTTTAACCAGGTTAGATGGTGGATTCCAAGTGGGTGAGCTTGCTCCTTTTTCTTAAATATAGACATTAACAAGCAATGATCACACAAACATACATATGCAAAGAAATAAAGACAAACCTAGATGCTAGATGAAGGAAGGAAAGAAGGAAAGGAGGGAGGGAGGGAGGGAGGGAGGGAGGGAGGGAGGGAGGGAGGGAGGGAGGGAGGAAGGGAGTGAGGGAGGAAGGGAGTGAGGGAGGGAGAGAGGGAAAGAAGGAAGGAAGGAAGGAAGGAAGGAAGGAAGGAAGGAAGACAGAAAGACAGAGTCATGGATTATTTATAAGTAATTAGTTTAGGACCAGTGGTGGAGGACATTTCAAGGCATCCTCTCTCAGATGGAGTGGAAGTTGTTGCCTCTGGCCTCTCCTCTAACTAAGAAAACACACAGCGGCAAGAGAATCTCTTGGAGTTTGGCTGTAACAGAGTCTACTGTGGTTACTCCCACTTGTTGCGTGACTTGAAACTTAGCCCCTGACCTCCACAAACGTGTTGCAGTCCATGTGCACATGTGCACACACACAAACAAATGACACATGTAATGAAATATTTTTCAAAGTTTAATTGTCACAATGGCCAGAACAAATGACAAAAACTACAGTGGCTTAAATCAACAGACGTGCCTGCATTTCCAGTCATGAGGACTGAGGATCCAGCTCTGGCCTCTGCTCCTTGAACTGTTTGGAGCTCCGGCAAGGGGCCTTCCCCACCTCAGCCAACTTCTGCTTTAGCCAGAAGCCAACCCCAAGCCCTTCAGTTTCTGCTTCTGGGGTTCCATGGTCTCCTTTCTGTGTTTGCTTCTCTAGACTCTCCATTATAAGGACACTGGGCTAGGACCTACTCTAACTGTGACCTAATGGTGACAATCTATACTGAACCCATTTCTGAGGTGGTCTCTTGAGGTTCACATGTATGGTAACTTTGGGTCAATGGGGATAAGTATTCAATCCAGGTCAAGGATCAATACTTCAAAAATAAGGATATTATAAAACTAAAAAGTCTTCATATGCATACTTTCTGATCGTAGAAATGCAAGAAAAAATGATTTATATATGCCTCCAAATTTGTAAATTTGTTCTAATCAGACAATCATGAAAAGAAGGAAAAGCCACAACCACTTGTGAAAGAATAGTTGTCTAAGCGCTAACAGGAGGAAGGGCAGACGTCTCCTCTCTGTGGATATAGTATGTAGACATCCATGGAAATTATGGAAGCTTGGGAGGTGATTGGCTACAGCATTGGAAAGATCTGGAAGAGGTAAATACAGATGGCTCCTAAGATTAGCAAGTATTCAACCGCATTAATAATTAAATACTTTCACATCAAAACAGCATGTTCTCTATTTTTAACTGCCAGAGTAGCAAAAATAAAGCAAAAAGCTATGGATGCTCCCACAGTCTCCTGTGCCGCTCAACAATAGGAGTGCAAATCACTGCGGTGCTCCGTGGAGGAGAAAAGAAAAGAATTAGCATGGATTGAGAACTTGTAAAGTGTTCCCTCCCTGGGAGAGAAAATGCCTCTAATAAAATCAGTCATAAAGGAACAATCGGGAAATGTGCAATGCATAAAAGATCAGATGGCAAAAGGGACCGACCACTGAACTGGGTGCCTCCTTCAATGGTGTTAGGATGTTGCAGAGGAACCCAGGAAGGTTAGGCTACAGGGAAAGGCTCTGCTGAAAGGCTCTTCAGAGCCAGGGGGAGGGTCCTGATGGAGGGCAATGGGCAGAACTCCAAAAGCCACACTGTATATGATCTGTAGCCATCACCAGTCTGCAGACTGAGGGAACTGCTTTCCACATCGAGGGCCCCCATTTCCTGACCTCCCCACATTTAGCTTAGTTCAGTATTCATGGCATTCAAATTCATATGAACCCATATCTCACTCACTGAACCCATATCCTATTGACTGACCCAGCATTCTATAGACTGATTCTTCTTCTCACTGACTTGCCCCTAAATCCCATTGATCAAGTCTGGGCCTCATTGACTGAGCTCTCATCACATTGACTGGACCTAGCCCACTGGGTAAGTTGACATCGCGTTGACTGGCCATGCAGCAAAGCAGGGGCTCCGCTGTGGGGATGAGGAACCTAGTCTATGTGTTTGCTACACCCCACATCTAAAACAAAATCCACCCAGAGTCTTTAAATGACTCTGAAATTCTTTTGCCTAGGGTTTTTCTTTGTTTTTCTTCCTCACAAAATAATCCAGGTGTGGTGGCATACGCCTTTAATATCGGCACTAGTGAGTCAGGAGCAGCTGGATCTCTGTGAGCTCCAGGCCAGCCAGAGCTACAGTGTGAGACCTTATCAAAATAGAGATATATTTTTGTGTGATCTTACTTAAAGGATACAGATACAAACAGCAAGCACTCTTGAGAAATGTCCCAGTGGTTTAAAATGTGCTTATGGCCATGGCATATTTTCCTTTCCTGAATTATATTTTTAATCTTTTCTAAAACATCGTGAATTAATTTCATCTTCATTTCCTTCAGAACAGGTGAGCAAATGTTTACTCAATAAAAACAGGAATTAATGAAGACAAGCATGAGAAGACAATAAATACACGCATGGCTTTGTTTTTGCTCTTTGGGGCTTGGAGAGATATTTTTAAAAGAGTTGCTAACGCCCGCCTCACTTTGGCTTTTCTGTGGCAGACACAAGCTGTGACTCGTGACAGGGAAGGTACAGGGAGCGTATGTACCTATTTTAGTTCGAATTCAGAGCCCGTGTTTGTCTATGGTAATAGGTTAACACATGCACAGGCATATATATATATATATATATATATATATATATATATATATATATGGTGTAGTACATGATTATACAGAATCTTTTTTTGGTTTTTTGAGACAGAGTTTTGCTGTAGCTTTGGAGCCTGTCCTGGAACTAGCTCTTGTAGACCAGGCTGGCCTTGAACTCACAGAGATTCACCTGCTTCTGCCTCCCAAATGCTGAGATTAAAGGCATGTGCCACCACCGTCCAGCAGTTACATAGAATCTTATTTAAGGTTAATAGGCAAATAAATTAATTTGTCTGTTCTATTAGTTACTTTTCTCATTACCGAGGTCAAACACCTCATAAGAGGCAACTTCACAGAATAAAAGGCTGTGTTTGCTCAGGGTTTGAGGGTACCATCCATTGTGGCAGAGAAGGCACAATGGCAAGAATAGCTCTTGGCTACGGCCACAGGAATGTCAAGCCGCTTGGTCACATCTGGGCAATTCAAAGTCAGAGTGCAGATAGGCATTGGGTCTCGATGGTAATGCCTCAAGACATGCCCCATGTGACACACTTCCTCCAGCAAGGCTCCTCTCCCTAAGGCTTTCCAAACCTCCCCAAATAGTGCCACGGAACCAAACACAAAAGGGTTATTTTACACTCAAACCACATGAAGCACGGAGGAAAAAATATCATTGGAAATAGCTGTTGTTTGTGGCAAAAAGCCCAGCAGACAGTGTGCATCTGACTGTCCCCTAGGTGAGTAGTAATAAGGTCACTTGCCACTTTAAAATTCCTTTAGCATCTTAAATGGATAACCTTTCCTCTCAACTGTGACAAAAATATTCAAGTTCCCCAGCATCTTTCTTCCTTAAATGTTAGAGATTTTCTTTTACACCAAATTGGAGATTTTCTAATGCAAATCAGTTCCTGAAAGAAGGCTGTGAGAGCTGAGCAGAGGAGGTCCTGTGATTCTCCCTTTGAGGCTGGCTCTGCCTTAGCACCATCTGATGTGGAATTCCCCTCTGTATGCTGTGAATACCATTGGTTAATAAAGAATCGGCTTTGGGCCTATTATAGGTCAGAACAGGGCAAGGTGAGAATTGCAAGCAGAGATAGAGGAGAAAGTAGGTGGAGTCAGAAAGATACCAGGTAGCTGCCAAGGAGAAAGACACCCACACGCACCAGTACCGGTAAACCATGAACCCCATGATAAAATATAAAATAATAAAACAGGGTTAATTTAAGATGTAAGAGCTATACATACATATAGTTTCTGTGTGATTATTTCAGGTGTGGGCAGCCAGGAACAAACAAGCTTCTTCCTACTACAACCATCAGCACTAGCTCTCCCAACTTCGCGTGTGAGGGTCTGCCTGACAGTTTGCCTGCCCAGCCCACTGAAAGTTGTAGGCTAATATTTTTTTTTAATTTAATGACAAACACAGGTCACCAACTGTGATGGTGAACATTGTCAAGCTGACAGCATCCAGAATCACCCAGAGACAAGCACCTAGGCACACCTGGCAGGGATGGAGGTGGGCAGATCCATCTTGAATGTGAGTGGCATTTTAATGGGTCTTTTTCTGTTCCCACCAGCCAGCTCCCAAATAATGACATAGAGAGTTCTTATTAATTATAAAATTACTTCTCTTCCATCTTGCACCTCCTAATTTCTCTCCACATCTCCCTGTTTCTTCTACATGTCTAGATTCCTCTTCTTCTTCCTTTCTCTCCCCGGAAGTCCTGCCTATACCTCCTACCTAGCTATTGGACATTCAGCTTTTTATTACACCAATCACAGCAAAAATATATTCCACAACATTTCCTTCTTTTGTCTAAATGAAAAGGAAAGGTTTTACATCTAACATAGTAAAATGATATATAGTAAGAACAATTATCAGGTAAGAATGACATTCATAATGTCTAGTTGATTTGTATTTGGCAGATTTGAAGAAAGTGCTGTATTATTTATCCTATCTTAGTGAGTCTAAAGTTTTATACCTAAATCACGTTTTATCATAACTTGTATTACCATCCTAAAAAATATCGTTTTAGATATTTAAATATCTTAAATACATAACTTAAGGTTTTATGTTTCCCAATCTTATAAACATTACAGCACTTATGTAAGTTTCTTTTAGAATTTGGTAACAGGAAAACTTACTATAATTATCTCATCTTCAACTCCATTAATGATCCAAGAAGGATATGATCTTACCCAAGTGAACTGAAGTGCAGCGATAGCAACTTCCAAAACTTTGGAAATGACAGAGACAGCTGGCTGCCTGGGCAGTCACCCAGGGTCTCTCTGCAACTTTGGGTCATCCATCTTTAGCCTACAGGCTTAATTTATCTGATTGATTTTTCTGAGAAGCAATAATTTTCAAGGACTATCCTACCTTCTCTTGGCAAAGTTTGACACAAAGTCCCAGCAACACATATCCACACCGTGTGCAAATATCCCACACCAGGGCGTCATCACATGGGCTGGGACCTCAGGCTGCATAAGAAGGAGAGAGGGCATTGAGCGGAGCATTCAGTTCTCTGCTTCCAGGCTGCAGGTGGAGTGATGCAATGGGATACCACAAACCCCTGCGTCATGAAGGACTGGACTTTAACTGTGACCCGGAACAAACCCTTCCTTCCTTTGCTTTTCTCAGAGCAGTGGGGAAAGTCACTAAAGCAGCAACTTCCTGTTTGTTTTGTTTTTTCAAACTTACCCTTAATATACATACATTTGATCTCTTACCCAAACACATTACAGTTAGAGTTTAAGACATGCTACCATGTGGCCCATACTATTTCCTTCATTGAACTTTCTTTTCACATTTGAAACATGGATGAAGAATATCGGTTTCATCTATATTTTAGAGAAATAATACAATGACTAATTCTTTTTATATTTGGCATAAAGTTCATTACTCTAAATACTTTTTAGCCTAAGCAGATAGTATTTCAGGACAGATTGGGAGAACTTGCTGTTTGCCCTACATCTGAAATAGGTGTGAGCAGGGAAGAGTTCCCTCTAAACGCTGATGTAATCTGCTCACACTTAGATCACCGCAGGGGATGAAAATAGATGTTCTGTTTTCAACAACTGCAACATAATTAACTCGGAGACTTGGTTTTAACCGGGCTACTGAATCGACAGGATTGCAGTCTGCTGAGCTTTGCTTGGGGCTGTTGGCAGTATACGATTTGAAATAATTGAAGGTGAGATGCAATGAGTGTATAATTAGTCCTTCGTACTGAATGCAGCCAGTGAGACATACCCTCTCACCGCCTCCTCTTTGCTATTTTCTCTGCTCCATGCACAGTCACGGTGGCAGGTATGGAATAGGCCAGTGAAAGGAATGGGATGACTTTTGTTCCATTTTCTCTTTGTCCGTCAAGAACTATTCACGATGGAAGCTTCAGGTTGCCTAATTATATGTTGCCCCAACATTTCTGGGTCTGCCCTGGGTCTTCTTTCTTTTTCTTTTCCCCATTTTGGCTCATTCTTTCTTTATCCACAGGTGTGTGATGAGTTGGAGAACTGGTGTGGTGTTGTTGGTTGGGGAGGGGTAAATCTGAAAGAGCTGCATAGGCACAGGCCGTCTTGATGAATGTGTGCTCAAACCGCAAGCAAATGCAAGCCTTCCTTCTGTGAAGTTGCATCTTGTGAGGTGTTTGACCACACTAATGAGAAAAGTAACTAATATAATTGATAAATTAATTTATTTGCCTATTTATTTTAAATAAAATTATAATTCTAACCCTAAGTGTGTATATATACCTGTCCATGTGTTTACCTATTACCTAAGGCAAACACAGGCTTTGGATTCAACTAAAATAGCTACTTATGTTTCCTGTACCTACCCTGTCCTGAGCTCAACTTATGTCTGCCACAAAAAACCAAAGTGGGGCAGGTGTTAACAAGTCTTTTAAATATATCTCTTCATGCCCCAAACAGCAAAACCAATAGCCACAAACACCTACAGTAGTCATAAAAGCCTCAAGGGTGTCCACAGATAGACCTCAGTGGGCACCACTCACCCCTTATATCCTACATGGGCCATTTTGAGAGCCATGACACTTCCACATTTCCATGAGGAAAATATAAAATGCTGAAAGAACTGAAGGGACAAGAAGTGCCCAAGGCTGAGCAAGGGCATCTGTGGGCCTCTGGGGCAGCGGACACCACAGCTAATGAACAGCCAGAAGCCTGGTCTCCAGAGGAAGAGCCTTTAGCTCCAGCTCCTCAGGTACCATCTCATCAGATACCAGCCCTGGGTCTGAGGACAAGAGCAGGCAGCATCACTAACATAGTGATTGAGAGACAGTTGAAAGATCTGAAAAGGCCACAGAGAAAGGAGGAACGCCTCCTGGGAGAAAAGCTGACTCAGCAGGGGTCATGCGTGCCTTTCGAGCAGTGGGTCTCAGCCTTCCCAAAGCTGCAACCCTTTAATGGAGTCCTCTATGTATCTAAAGAACCTGATTAGTCTCCAGCCCTAAAATTATTATCATTGCTGCTTTATAACTATAATTTTGCTACTGTTAAGAATCATAAGGCAAATGCCTGTGTTTTCCAATGACATTAGGCGACCCTTGTGAAAGGGTCATTTAAAACCCAAAGGGGTTGTGACCCACAGGTCAAGAACCACTGTTTTAGCAACACTAAAAATGTGTAGATTAGCAAACTTTAGGTATGTTTCTTTTTCTTCTCTCTTGCTAGCCATAGAAACAGAAACACTGATGAAGGCAATTGTGTGTGTGTGTGTGTGTGTGTGTGTGTGTGTGTGTATGGACTTCTTTGCATATACTTGTGTGTGTGTTTTCATTCTTGCTATTAGTGTGTATGCAAGAGAGGAATCAGTGTGTTAATGGCGGCAGACTCTAAATGGCAGGTTTGTTTGGTGGTTGTTATTCTTCCTTCATTTATATATTTATACCGTGTCTATCATGTATGTCATCTACACATACATCAATCTGTTTCTTCATCATCATTCAACACGTATTTATTACATAATTACTGTCAAGTATACTCCTTTGTACTTAATTTTATAGCCTAATTTTCTCCCATTAAATCAGTTTGCTTTTATAAACAGTAAGAAGTAATTAAATGCTATTAAAGAATAAATGGGTCTCTTTCACCCCTAGTAGGGTGTGCGTGGCACCTGCCTCTCCCTGTCAGTGTTCAGCCAGGGTTTGGAAGAAGTTTCTGTTCTAGAGTGCATGCTTTTAGTCAAGCTTTTCAGAAGTCAGTCTGCGGAGCAGCTGGGTTCCCACGCAAACATTTCATTCACAAGTTTGGACGTACTGTGTTGCGGTTACATACAAACCCCATGCTGGTTCTGTTTTGATGTGTAGAAGGAGACAAGGTCTGTGGAGGGACAGGACACCTGAGTATTTGCAGTCAAACCCCAGTGGGTGAGAAAGGCTGATGGGAAAGTGAGAGGCAAGACTGGTGGTCGACTCTGCTTCCAAAGTAGCGGGTTCTGTGTACAGGACATTGTAACTCCACAGAGGATGGAGTTCCTTTACTCCCAGGCGATGGGCACCCTCATGGGTGGGTGATGGACACCCTCACTGGTGGGTGGGAACCCCCTAGAAGTAGCTTTGGTCATACATGTCCCACAAGCAGTAGGACATTCCATGTGTTCTTCCACCGCTTGCAAACACACTCTTCAGTAGCCTGAAGGATTTATTAGAGATTGTGTCATGGTGATTTTATATTAGGTGTTCTCATCAAGACAGCTTCCACACTAGGTTGCCTTTGAGTTAGAATAGCCAGGATTCAGCCCGCTAAGGCCAGAGATAGTGAGCATAGCAAGGCTATAAATTCTCAAATCCCCCCCCCCCCCCCGTGATGCACTTCCTCCAGCAAGGCTCTGCCTCCTAAAGGTTCCATGACCTCCCCTAACAGCGCCACCAACTGGAGACAACACCATGCTGCAATATATGGGCCTGTAGCGACATTTCTCATCCAAACCTCCACATCCGCTTGCATTTTCCGTCCAAGTTGAGTCTATGTCACAAAAAAAGGAAATTCAACTGATTTTCTAACTTTTCAGCTGAAAAATAATGAGAGGCTATAAACATATAATAAAACTAAAACACCATGTAATTTAGATTTGTGATGTTTTGTTGGCAAAAAGGCTTTCATTTACATAAAGCTGTGATAATGAAGGGCGTCATTATGTAAGTGAATGTGGTACCCAGAATAAATGAACACTATTAAAAATACTCAATACAAGAATAGTTCAATTAATTACTTTAGAGCAAGCGTGGCACAGCTAAGTTTTTTTTTATTGTAAAATAGAAATGTTGAATTTTATAATATTGAGAGAGGTTTCATTCTCTTATCAAATTCCGCTTATATTTTGCCTTTTCATCTTTGGTATTGGAGAAGTTCTTGGATATTCTTGTTCTTCTGTAAATGAGTTTTACCTTTATATTAAAGACTTATCTTTATTTTATGTGTAGGTTATTTGCCTGTGTGTGTGTGTGTGTGTGTGTGTGTGTGTGTGTGTTTGGTATCTGCAGAGGCCAGAAGAGGATGCTGGATCCTCTGGGACTAGAGTCATAGATGGTTGTGAGCTGCCATGTAGGTGCTAGGAATTGAACCCAGGTCCTCTGCAAGACAGAAAGTACTCTTAATCGCTGAACCATCTCTCCAGTCCAAAGGTTTATTTTTTAATTATGTATGTGCTGGAGGGGGTGGGGGTTATGTGCACATGAATGTAGCTCTCCACATAGCCCAGCATACAGCATCAGATTGCCCGGAGGTGACGTTACAAGCCGTGGTGAGGTGGTCATTGAGCCTCCAAACATGCATTCTGGGATTCAGTTCTCCTCAAGAACAACAGTTGTTCCTAACCACTGAGCCACCCTCCAGTTCCGGAATGAGCTTCTTACGGGTTATATGAGCTTTGCCACTGTCAACCAGCCCTTTCCTACTCTACCTTGTAGCTTCAGGTTATTCACTGGAGGCTGTAAGATTAGCCACATGTTTGAATACTGACTGACGAAAAGAATGGAATATGAGCTATGAAGAGTTACTGGTTCGCGTCGGGTAATCCGTGTCTAAAATGATATGCCAGGCTCGCCCTGCTGAGGGGGTGGAGGGTGGAGTGACTCTGCTAATTTCTAACCTGGCTCCTCGGAGGTGATATTTCTGCAGGAGTCTTGTAGGTCTGAGCCCCATGGCGTGGTCTCGCAAGGAGAGAAGAAAGGACAACCACACGGTTTGTGTCCTTTCCGGAACGCTGCATGTGAGAACATGCCTTGTCCCCCCAGGAGTCCTCTTCACGAGGTGCTGTGTCACCCCCCTCTTAATTAGATGAAGCCGTAAGGTGTGATGAGATAAAGTCACTGGTATGATGTCACGTCTTCTGTGCTGAAGGGGTACATGTTGTCCTCTTGTGAAGGCGTAAATCACAAACAATCCCACACCAGTTTGGAGTTATGATTAATAGAATGGTTATTTATTAAAAGGGGAAAAAACTTACAGATCACCGTCCCAGCCAACAGCCCTCTGCGCAATCAGGAAGGGAGCCTAGTCGCTGGAAGCAGAGCCGGAAGCCAGAAAGCGAGCGGAGGGAAGTGGCCGCATTTTTAAAAAGAGAGACCACGCCCCAATGGGCTGGTATCTCAGCGGCTATTGGCTGAAGGAGCAGAAGGAGCTCCCGCAACACTCTTGAAGTAGATTCTCCATCGCCAGATGTCACGTTGAACCCACCATGCATGTTAAACATATAGATACACAGATGGCAGAACAAATACACACACATACACATGTTTTATGTCAAGAGGGTCATAAGCCTTTTTTACTTCAATGATAGCATTCAGGTTGGAGAGATGACTCAGTGGTTCAGAGCTCATGCTCTGGTAGAGGACTCACTTCGATTCCCAGGACTCAAATCACGGCTCACAACCATCTGTAACTCCATTCGCAAGAGATTTGGCACCCGCCTCTGACACCCAATAGGCACCGGGCATATGTGTAGTGCACATACACATGTGCAGGCAAATATTCACACATGTAAAATAAAATTAATAAATGCTCTTTGAAAAAATGTTGGCATCTGCCCGATTAGAGCACACCTCCTTTAATGATATGTTGCAAAGAGAAGCCGTGTGGCTTCTCTTTTTTTTTTTTTTCTCGTTTTGAGGGTTACTCTGGCTTTGTTTCATATGGACAAGCAAAACCGTAAGCATGACCACTGCTCTGGGGGCCAGCAAAGAGAGAAGACAGAAGAGGACAGAACCGGAACAAAGCAAGCACCATTTCCCCCCTCCTGGAAAAAGAGATTCTTTGTTCTAAGAAGTTCCTGAGATTAAAACCGCGTGTATGATTTCTTAGAAAATTTGGTATTTCCAGAAATTAGCATAATCTGTTTACAAGAAACTGAGCTAGCATTTAATGAGGGACTCGGAGGTAAAGGTGCCATTTGGTACCTAAATACTCATTTTCTAATTCTAGGCAGGGGACGAATTTGCATTAAAAACAAAACAAAATTCAAAAGCCCAAAAAACAAACAAACAAGAAAAACACTGATAGAAAATGGTGTTGGATGAACAGGGGGACAGTCAGAATGTCTCCTGGAGTGCTATTCCTGCGGAAGGAAAAGGCATAGGCATTTTCCTTCCTTTTGTATCATGCTTTCAAATAAATGAACCACACGTTGTGATAAGGGTAGGCTTTCTGAGCATTCGACAACCGCCTCCCAGACCCCTGCCCTTTGTAAACCACAACACTGAGCTGAGAGACAGAGATAAAAAGAAAGGACATTAGCAATCCAGTAAGACAGGGGAATGAAGGTGATAGTCACATGACCAAGTGAGAAGAACCTTGAAAATCCAGTGCTCAGGGAACACAGAGTTAGACACCCAAGCCTGAAGCGTTCCCACAGTTGCTGCTGTGTGCAGAGTCCTGAGGAATCATGGGAGCTGGTAGGGAAGGTAGATGAAGCAGCCAGAGCCTGCTGAAGTTTGAGAAAGGCTGGGTACAGCTACTGGAGGGGCAAGGGCAGACAGCCAGCTGCTGCTGGCCCGAAGGGCTGAAGACATGGACATCACGAAGGGCTTGCCTGCCCAGATGGCTTGGACTCCGTGAGGTTGTGAAACATTGCAGAAGAGCTCTCTCTGTTCTTCCCCTTTCCATGTTCACGTGCGGGGGTGGGGAGCATGCGTGTCTGTGCATATGTTTTCTCATGTGTGAACATACACGTATGTGGATACACATGTATGCAAAGGTCCAGTGTACATGTCAGGAATCATCCTTGATCACTCTTCTACCATATTCTTTGAGGCAGGGCCTCTCAATCAAAGCCAGAGCTAATGGATTGTGGCTAGTCCTGCTAGTCAGCTTGCTGTAGGAAGCCCCTCTCCACCTTCCTGGGCAATGTCTACTTCCCAAGCATGAAGGTCACATCCAGCATTCATGTAGGTCCTGGGGATCAAGCTCACTTATAAGAGGAACCCTTCAATGATTGAACCACCACGTCTCCCAGCCCGAAAGACTGCATTTTAGGTGTTAGGTAAAACACGCCTCCCACCTCAAAGGGAAAAAGAGGCAGTTTATTCTTGAGGCACATATGAGCAACCATGACCTGGGAACACAGACTCAGATTGCGCACAGACAAGCTCAGCTGTAGAGAGGTTCAGTGAGGTGGTGTTAGCTATAGAACAAAGAAAACTGTGAGTCAAGACATTTACCAAACACATCTGCAGGCCACAACTAAGGCAGGTTCCCGGAGAACAGCAAGGCTGTGCTGGGCCTCAACCACTATCTGATGACTTTTTTAGCTTTTGTATTGGTGGGAGCAGAGCGGTCTGCTAAGAATACATTTAAAAGGTTTTAATAGCTATAAGGATGTTAGGTCAGACACATGAGTGCTGACATGATGTTGAAAAAAAAAAAGATGGCCTTGATCTGCAACATTCTAACTCCCCATAGTCATGAAATTCTGATAAGTTCATAGAGGAGATTTTTGGTTTTGTTCATTTGTTTTCAATCAGGAAAGACTTGGGCATGTGACCACATGGGTCAGTGATCAGGGTCAGTGAAAATAAACATGGGTAGAGATAAAGACTATATCGAGGATGTCGGGTCCTAGAGAAAGTTAGGGGGTGAGTCTCAGGTCACACGTGAATGGATGCCAGTCAGCAGGACAGCGGGATGTAGCTTCCCCACAAGAAAAAATACCTCACGGTACAACCGAACACTCCGAGTCTAGACCCCAGATAAGTGAGAAGCTGCCCGTCACAGTTAGTGCCTCCCCACTGTCCCAGCATCCCCAACAATAGGCGCCATTCCCCTTCACAGAGCTATAGCAGGACTTGAATGAAACAACGTGCCCCAAGCAAGAACCTTGGTGTGTGCAAGTGTGCTGTACGTGTGTGGTATACGCACATGTGTGGTCACAGGAACACGCATGTGTGTGCACAGAGGGGCCAGGGGAGGGCGTAAGGTGTCTCCTTTAGTCACCCTCTTCTTAATCCCCAGAGGCTCTCTCCCTGAACCTGAAACTGGTGTTTCAGCTGGACTAGCAGCCAGCGAGCTCCAGGGCTCCTTCAGCCCCTGCCCCCCAAGACATCACTGGGGTCACAACCACGTGGGACCACACCTGGCTTGTTTCCGTGAATGCTGGGAATTCAAACTTAGGTCCTCATTCATGTGCAGCCAATGTTCTTTGCTGCTGAGCCATCTCTCCAGACTCCTACATGGAAATCTGTTGACTATATAGTTTAATTGTCACTGTTTATCCCAGATTGTCACTAATGTTATCAATAAACAAAAACCCAGGCTGGCTCGATACTCACAGAGATCCACCTGCTTCTGCCTCCCAAGGGCTGGGAGCAAAGATGTGCATCTCTATGCCCACTCACAAGTCTTTATTTTGGAAGCAATTAATTCTTTGCTTACTGGATTGTGCCTTTTATGGTTTATTTTACAGTGTTTTTTATGGCCCTGGGTCTTACAGATGTTGCCCTTGTGTTTTCTTCTGACTTTATTTAGAGAACACCATCCCATCTGGAGTTTAATTTTCTGAACAGTGTGGGGCAAAAGTTTATCTGAGTTTTTATTGTTGATTAGCTGGCGGCCGTGGTACAATGTACAGGATAGCCAGTCTCATGTCAGCTGGTTTGAAATGTCCCTCATCAGATGGGGAGTCCTCACATGTGGAGAGGGGCTTCCTCAAAGTGTCCTCAAGGTCCTCGATTGTGGAGAAGTCCCCACAGTCAGACACTCAGTTTTGGCACTGGCAAGGTGCCTCCCAGAGCCCCTGCCCCACCCACCAACACTCCTTCACCCAATGTTGTCCTGAATACAAGCACCGATTTGGTTTGCAGCTTTCAACAAAATTTAGCCTCATCTTCTTGATGAAATACTACCTTAAAATGATATTGGCGTTCAGCTGGGACCATGCTGGATTTACACATGGGTGGTGCTTTGAATAGGAATGGCCCCCACAGTCTCATGTGTGTGAATGTTTGGCCCATATGGAGGGGTTCTGTTAGGAGGTGTGGCCTTGTTGGAGGAAGTGTGTCATTGTGGAGTTAGGCCTTGAAGTCTCTTATATGCGCAAGCCTTGCACTGCGTGACAATTCATTTCCTGCTGCCTGTGGATCAACATGCAAAACTCTCAGCATGGTCCTTCTCCATGGCCTGCTATGATCATAGTGGACTGAACCTCTGAAACTGTAAGCCAGCCCCGGTTAAATGTCCTTTATAAGAGTTGCCGTGGTCATGCTGTCTTTTCACAGCAACAGAAACCCTAACTAGGACAACAGGTATTTGGGGGAGACTTTTATTTTGATATCCATTTTAATGTCTCTGTAAAATATCACATATTCATTAAGCTTGTTTCAGGTTGTTTGAGGATTGTATTGCCATAGCAAATTAAATATTTTTCTTATAGTTTTAAAATGCCACTGTGTAGTAAGATGAACTCACATCTCTGTTGGCTCCAATAAATATTTCAGTTGGCTTTGCTGTATACACTACGTGGATGGAGACTGGCAGACTTCCTCTCGCGGACACCTTGTAAGCATTCTCTCTTCCGCAGTGTGGATGTCTTTTGTAGTTGGCTTCTCACTGAATGTATAGCAGTTGCTTCTTTATACTGAGTTCTTTCTTGTAACAAAATGTAAAGGCACTTTTAGAAGGCTTCTCTTTTATTATATTAAAAATGTCCCCTTTTAAACTAATGACTCACTATGAAGGTGTGGGGATTTTTTGTTTTGTTTTGTTTTTTTGAGACAGGGTTTCTCTGTAGCTTTGTAGCCTGTCCTGGAACTAACTCTGGTAGACCAGGCTGGCCTTGAACTCACAGAGATCCACCTGCCTCTGCCTCCCAAGTGCTGAGATTAAAGGCATGTGCCACCACCACCTGGCTTGGTGTGGAGATTTTTAATATCTATGATTTTATGTATGTGTACTTATATACATAATACATTCACAAACATGGATATGCACATGTATACATATTCATGCATATACACGCATAATACTCATACATGCATTCATATATGTGTACACGTACACATGCAAACATGTATAAATATACATACATATATACACATATTCATAAAGCATACATGCATGCTGCATGTATATACACATACACATATACATACATGTTTACACACATGCATACAGCTTTATCATCTTGTCATCTTGTTATTGACATAAAGTTTTCTTGGTCTTGTGAATTTGATCAGCACATTATTTTATAAATTTTGGGGATTTAAAAATTAACATATTCAGTTTTATAAAAAATAATGCACGCCCACAGCTTTTAAAAAAAAAACAGAGCAATAAAACTTAAGAAGAAACGCAGCTGTCTTAGCCTAAGCCCTCCCTATCCTCTCAAGTCATGTTTCAAGAAATCAATTCCTTCCAGCGTCTCTGGCTGACATTTTTCTTCTTTGATTTGAAAGCAGCATGCTTAATTACAGTTTTAAAATTTCTAATGTATCTATTGATTTCTTGGGGGAAAATAAGGATTGATCTCTGTTCCCCTGGCCTGCACAGCAGCCCTGTCCTGCACACTGTGCTTTGCTGACCTGATTTAGGTCAGTGCCTAGCCTGGTAGCTGCAGAAACCAGGCAAACACCCCAGCATGCTGTTTTCCATCCTGCCCAACTGTGAACTTTGCCTAGGTCTTACAGAGCCCCTCTATGCAGCGCTGGTTCCTATTGGAGCCCTAGCAATTCCCTTTCAACTGCCACACACTTTGGCCTGCTAGGAAATCAGGAATATGGAGACAACAGCCACCTGGGAGTGTGAGCTTTTGCTCAGCACCATCTGATGGGTGGCTTTCAAGGTGACCTTTCAGCTCTTTGCTGGAGTGTCCCTTTGGCAGAACTCATCTGTCACTATATGTTTAATCACCAACCATTCTCATTACCTAAATATTCTCCTTTTATAGCACCCCCGTCTGGATACAATCACAATGAATATTTTTGAACAGACTAATATAGATGTCAAAGCATTTCTTTCTGCTCCACTAATGCTCTTGATTTCTTTTGTTTCTGAGGTCCAGGTTGTCCCTCAGTGCCCTCTAGTCTTGACTCTCTGTTCTTAGGATCTGCTAAAGGTGGTCTTTACTCCAGTGGAGAGTGTGGCCCTCTCAGTTTCTTTTGGCTAGCTCCCAGGAGTCATTTCATGCAGGTGCATGCAGATCTTTGTTCTTGTGCTGGTTGAAGTAAATATCATTCCTTTGGCTATGTAAGCCTGGCTGTGCAGATGTGTCACAGGGTGGCGCCAGTGTCCCTCAGGCTGAGCACACACCTGCCTGGACCTATTACCTCCTCACCCCGGAACAGAGATGACAGACAGAGCAAGACTTTAGGGTCTGACCCACTCGTGTGTCCCTAGCACCCACAGTCAGACCGATGACTTTGCCCATGGTTCTAGATGCTCTCTTCCTTGGTGCCTCCTGCCTGTGCCCACAGGACACTAGCACCTTTAACACACTGCTCTGCAAATTACTTCTTGCTTTGGCTTTTCTAAGGCTGGTTTTCTGTTTTCTATGGGCAACTCATACCGAAAGAGTTCCCCGGAAGTCTGGCAACTCACAAGGGTTCCCCCAAAGTCTGGTAACTCCTGAGGGTTCCTCTAAAGTCTGGCAATTCCAGGGGCAGTCCTCAACACTCTGCTTCCCTTTTTGCTTTCAGTGTAGATATGGACTTTCCAGGACAGTTTTTTTCTCTTATTCCTGGAGACTTGCTGAAGGAAGAGAGAAAGGGAGCCTTTTTCTTTCTTGGTCTTGCTCAGTTTGTAATCCTGTAACTAGCAGCCTGTTAAACAAATAATTTAAGACCAAGGTCCTCCCAACTCCCCCCAGGTCCAGGAAGGTGATCGACCAAGCTGAGAAGGCTCCCACAGAGCCCGTCCATGAAGAACAATCAGAGCCCAGCGCCATTGTCCTTTGCTTCTCAGTCAGCCTCCGCTGTTGGCCACAGTCAGAGAGCCGGGTTTGGTCGCATGATCCATCAGTCCCATTCCAACTGGAGTTGGTGATCTCCCATTAGTTCTGTCCCACCGTTTCCATGAGTGAACGCACCCCTCTCGTTCCTGACTTTCTCCCTCATGTTCTCGCTCCTTCTGCTCCTCATCGGGACCTTGGGAGCTCAGTCCAGTGCTCCAATGTGGGGCTCAGTCACCTTCCCCATCTGTCGCCAGCTGGAGGTTCCCTCACGGTCCTGACTTTCTTTCTCATGTTCTCTCTCCTTCTGCTCCTCATCAGGACCTTGGGAGCTCAGTCCGGTGCTCCAAGGTGGGGCTCTGTCATTTTCTTCGTCTATCGTCAGGTGGAGGTTCTCACTCAGAATAGTGTTTTCTATTTCCATCCATTTGCCTGCAAAATTCAAGATGTCATTGTTTTTTACCGCTGAGTAGTATTCTAGCATGTATATATTCCACAGTTTCTTCATCCATTCTTCCACTGAAGGGCATCTAGGCTGTCTCCAGGATCTGGCTATTACAAATAATGCCCTGATGGCTCCTTGGCCTTGAGAGGGAGGGAGGGGAGGTATGGGTGGAGGGGAGGGGAGGGAAGGGGGAGAAGGAGGGGAGGGAAGGGGGAGGAGGAGGGGAGGGAGGGGGAGGAGGAGGGAAGGAGATGGAAATTTTTAAATATAAAAAAAAAATAAACCATGAGAGAAAAAAAAATAAACAAATAATTTAATATTCTCATTAATTGAAACCTGACCTACATCCCACACCAGTGCTGTAGATTATAATTCCCTCCGGTGTCTAGTCACTTGTCAACTCTGGTGTAAATAGTTTAGAGCCAGTTCCTTTTCATGGTAGCTGTCTCATTTCCATGGCAAAAATCGCTTTTCACGCCCAGCAATTTGGCTGATAATTTCCTCTGCTGAGGGCTGAGTCCACAAGTTTTTATTTCACTTTTTTGTTATTTTATCTATATTTCTGGTAACTGTCTTGCTCATTTGGAAGTTATGTTGGAATTTTCTTGTGAGGCATGACATTATTACTCACACTTCCAAATATCTCAGCGTTTTCATTTAATAACAATTTAATTTTCATTGTTTCAAAGTTTTGTTTTGCTTCTGAGATAAGGGCTCCCGATAACCTGAAATTCTCTGTGTATTCCCAGCTGGCCTCAAACTCAAGCAACCTCCCTTCCTTGGCTTTGAATACTCAGCTTACAGGCATGAACAAACTATATGGTTTTATCTCCATTTAATTTTAATATATGATACACAGCTCTTCTGAGCTAGATTATAAAATGCAAAGGTTAATTAGAGTAGTTCATGTCTTCAGTGAATATATACTCTTAATGGATACATTGATTCTTATTGAAAAATTCAGTAACTTTTTTACTATTTTTAATTATTATTGCTATTGTTCTATGTTTATTTATTTATGTATTCATTGGTTATGCATGTTCAACGAGGCACATGTGCCGCAGCTCCCAGGATTGAACTCTGGTTTTCAGACTCAGTGGTGAGCACCTATACCCGCTGAGCAATCTCTTCCACTGTGTGTTGTGTTTCCCAAGAAACAGTCTCCAGCTCAGGCTGGAGCTAAAACTTACTATGTGGCCTAGTTTAGTGTCCAAATTATGGCATTCCTCCTCCTTCAGACAACCCGGTGCTGGGATTCCAGGCTTGAGCCACCACAGAAGCCAAGGAAGGCCTTTAAAAGGTTAGGGGAGACTAAGGGATTGGCTGTGAATGTTTAGACTGGATTTTCATGAGTCTGGAGAGGATCCCCAGGGCAGTGAATGGGAAAGGGCATCTAAACGAGCCTGGAGACCAGTGGCTGGGATCCTAATAGAATTTTATAACAAATTAGCAAAATTCGAAACCAACACTGTTAAACTATTGATCATTAAATATTGACTACATCAGCTAGACAGCAAATAATTACAGAGTTGAATTGGGTTCCCTTTTTTAAAATTACATTTTATTTACTTACTTTGCCCTTGTGTGTGTGTGTGTGTGTGTGTGTGTGCGCGTGCGTGCGTGCCTGTCTGTCTGTCTGTCTGTCTGTCTGTGCATGTGTGGCATGTGTTTGTGAAGGCCGGAGGACAACTTGTGGATTTGTCTCTGCATCATGTGTTTTCTGGGAATTTAACTCAGATTGTCAGGCTTGGCAGTGGCGCCTTTCCCTGCTGAACCATCTCACTGGCTCTGAATTGAGTTCTTAATTAATGTTATTACTGGAAGAATGGGATAATGAGAAATCCCAAAATATAAATACAGATAACATGAAGAAAATTAAGACTAAATTAAATTCAAGATGGTGCTCATTTTCAAAGTTGAAAGTCAAAGAGAAATGACAGTCCCCATCCAAAGTAATCAATCAGTTTGGAGATAGAAGTAAAACCAGATGTCCTGGTGTTACGGACATCTCCTGTGAGTCCCCATGACAATGCATCCCACTATGATACAGATAATCGGTTCCCCAGAGGAGCAAATGCTGGGGAATGGGAGCCACTGTATAGTAAATCAGAAAGATTGTGGAAGGAGATTGGTGGCATATGAGAGACAGAATGTAACTCTCAGGGTGGGTATATCAAGAAGAATTATTTTTTAATTAAATTCTAGCCTATTGTAGTAATCATTTCACATGTATCCATGCAGCAAGATTGCATTGTACATTTAGAATAAACACATTTTGTACTGCCAAATACTGGTCAATAAAGCCAATGGAGCAGTTCCCTGTGTCTAGAAGCCAGAGAGACTGATTCCCTAGAGGTGGGGAAGGGGAAGGCGAGAGTCAGGAAATCCACCTCAGAGCACAGCTTCTGTGGGAAGAGGCACAGAGCTGGTCCTGAGGTGCTAAGGACAAGAGAATGCAGTCAGGGATGCAGAGCGAGACATTGACGGACAGGTGGAGGCAGCTCACATCCAGCTCACCTTCATGCACATACAGTTCTCCTGATTGCTGTGAAAACGTTCCTGGAATGAGCAACCTCAGGAAGGGTTTGCCCATCATAGTGGAATCAGCGTGGCAACAAAGAGAGATGGATGCTGGGACTCAACTTGCTTTCTCTCTCTTATTCGGCCAGTGGCCTAAGTCCATGAACTAGTGTTGCCCACATTCAGGGTGAGTCTTCCCTGCTTACACAAACCTTTCTGGAAACACCTTCATAGTTACGCACAGAAGTGTGTTTACATGCTGACTATAAACCCATTCAAACTGACAACAATGGTTAGCCATTGCCTCTTCTAAGTGAATGCATTTCACAGACTCAGAGAGATGGATGTAAAAGCCCACCAGTGGTCCGGAGCTCCAGATGATGGGGTATAGGTGAACTCTGTAGATTATTTGAGCCAAAGTACATGGACAGTTCAGTTAGGTCCTCTGTGTGTTGTTTCTATGTCATTAGGAAGGCATCTGTGATTTTAGGAAGGGCGAAGATATGACGGGCAAGACAAGACGTGATAGCATTGCCGAGGTGAGCCAGTGTCCTGAGGTGGGAATTCCTGCGAGAGAGAATGGCAGCACACTGGAAAATGATTGGCTGTGCGTCCTTAGATTGCTTTATGGCAGTGATTCTTCGCCTGTGAGAATCAAATATCAGCTAACTGGCATATCAGATGTTAACATTATGACTCATAACAGTAGCAAAATTACAGTTATGAAGTAGTAAGAAAAATAATTCTATGGTTGGAGATCACTATAACATGAGGAACTGTGTTAAAGGGCCACAGCATTAGGAAGGCTGAGAAGCACTGCTCTAAGGTAAGTGACTACCTGAAAACACGCTCATCGCTTCTCCCTTGGTTGGTGCCATGGGGAAGTGGTTCATGCGGCTTCTGGGTCAAGGACATGTGGAGTCGGAGAGGTCATCCTTCTGGGCTTGAGCAACATGCCTTCTGTTCTTGTAGATGAAGAACCAGAACCATGATTGTCACAGTGCTTTGAAACTGTGTATTCACCGTGAATGTCGCATGTGTACAAGCCTGATTTGTCTCTACCAGCTATGGCTTCACCCTGTTCACAGATGCTGCTGTTCCACCCACAGAGAACCTGAGACAGGACAACTGACCTCCTAAGAAGTCCCAAACTACTTCATCACCCTCTCTGTCCACTTTCCTCTCTACCCCTCCCCTCTCCTCCTCTTCCTTCCCTCCTGCCCCTTGCTTTTTATGTTTGCTAACCCCGCATCCACAGTGTCTTATCTGGGCTCCCAGATGCTAGCCCCTTATTTCCTAAGTGTATCTCCTCAACCTTTGGCATCCAGGCTCTGTGATACTCGCCACAGGCAGTCACTGGGGCATGAGGGGCTCCTCACCACAAGGTGACACGAAGATCAACGTGTTAGAGATATGGAAGATATTTTACAATGTGCCTCATCTCCAGCCACGGTCAGAACCATGCCCAACTTCCACGTTCCAGGAACAGCTAGCCTTCCTAATTTTGTAGCATTTTGTGGGCTCCTGCCTAGGACCTTGTAGCTTCCTTTATGCTCCTCGTCTCTTGTTTCCCTAGCAACAGCTCTTGAAGGGTTATCCATTCTCTAGCTTTCTCTGACATCACTCTCTCCTCCACATCATTGCTGATTTGTTTTTGCCTTCTGCATTCTAAGGGTCTTTGTAGATCTATCCAGTGTGGCTTTTGGAACACTTTATTTTGTTTGTTACACAGCTGCTTTCTTACCTTGACTTGGATTTCTTGACTTAAAACATAAGGCATTCTGATATGAGGGTTTGTGCCTGGTCTTATTGTATCATGTCATGCTGTGTTCATCTGATGTCGCTGGGAGGTCTGCCCTTTTCTGAAGGAAAACAGAGGAGTGGATCTGGGCGAGAAGTAAGGTTGGGAGAGGAGCTGGGAGAAGTGGAAGGAGGGAAAATTGTAGTCAGGATGTAGTATATGAAAGAAGAGTAAATAAATTTGAAAAAAAGAGGCATTCACCTGAGACAATGGCTTGGTGAATTAAGGAGCGCAAATATGAGGACCCAAATTTAAATTCCCAGAACCCACATAAAACTGGGAACAGCAGCATAATCCCAGAGCTCCCATGGTGAGATGAGGAACAGAGACAAGAGGATCCCTATAAGCTTTGAGGAGCTGCAGACTTGGCTTACACAGTGGGGAAACAACAAAACCAAGAAACACTATCTCAAAATCAAGGTGGAAGGTGAGGATCAACACCTGAGGTTGCCCTCTGACCCCCACAATGTACAGTATGCCCATACACACATGCTTATGTAAGGTTAATAAAAGGTTAAGTGAGGTCACAAATATGCTATTAATTGTCTTTCTCTCATGTCTGGTACATAGGAGGTCTTCCATACATTTTAGTTGCATGCATTTGAATCAGAGATTCTCTCTACAGGTGGCTGTGGATGAGCAGAGACAAGCAGCATTCAGAATTGGCCAGAGAGCGATGTGGGCAGCTCTCTGCATGGAGCTACAACAGTAACAGGCCCCGGTTTTCCCATGTACTTATAGTTAGAGCATTGGCCAACTAAAGACTTATAGAACATGGGATTTTGATGGGAAAAGTTGTCTTACAAGTGATTCTTTTTAATCTTCCAGTGAGGAAACCAGTTTTGTTTTTGCCACCAACACCACCCTAATCAGCAGTCTTGACAAAGCCCCAAATCTTAAGTCACTTTCCATTCCAGGAAAGGCGATAACAAAATACACAGTTGGTGTTGGCCTAGGAGAACTTCATTAAGGAATGTTGATGAGTTTATGGTAGGAGTATTTGATGAGTTGGGGTATCTGATGAAGTTTCAGACGAAGTGTTGGTGTGTGTGTTCTCTTTGATAACTTCAACCATCAGAGGACAGGATGAGTGGGCTTTGATGTGTCTGTGTTTCTAAGGTCTGATTGAGTCTTTTGTTTTACATAGGTTTCAAAATCTGCTCTGGTCCAGAAAGATGTTTGTGGACAACATGAAGATCTATAACCATAGCTATATTTACATGCCTGCTTTTTCTATGAAGACAGGAACCGAGCCGTCTCTCCGTGTATATTACACACTGAAAGACGTTGGTGCCAATCAAACAGTGCTTTTTGCTAACCCCAACTTTCTGCGGAGCATTGGAAAGTTCTGGAAGAGCAGGGGAATCCATGCCAAGCGCCTGTCTACAGGACTGTTTCTGGTCAGCGCAGCCTTGGGCCTCTGTGAAGAGGTGGCCATCTATGGCTTTTGGCCCTTTTCCACAAATATGCACGAGGAGCCCATTAGTCACCACTACTACGACAATGTATTGCCCTACTCGGGTTTCCACGCCATGCCTGAGGAATTTCTCCAACTCTGGTACCTTCACAAAATTGGTGCGCTGAGGATGCAGCTAGACCCATGTGAGGAGCCATCACTTGAGCCCACTTCCTAGGGACCAGAAGAAGAAAGAACTGGGCTGGGGAATATTTTTGCTAGGTTTTCTATATGACTTCCAAAAGGAGTGGCCAAAGTGTGTCATGGATTGGCATGATAGGAACCAAACAAAAACCCAAGCAAAACTTTGCATTTGACGTTGGCTTGGAGAAGTAAATGTTCTGGGGAAGTTTTATAGTGTGTTGTGGATTTACAACTGGGACCCCAAGGAGACGATGCCAGCAGATGACGTGTCTGTGGTTCAAATCTAGAAGACAAGATTCAAGGAGCAGATGAACTCTGGTTGCTGAGGCCGAGGGGCTCATGGTGGCAGCATGTGGGAGACGCTGGGCATTGCTGACAGTCAATATACCATGGCATCGTAGTCATTTCAAAAGACCTGTCTTATTGAGACTGGCGTTAGAACTGTAGGTTTTTAAAAATTATTATTTGTTTTTGTCCTGTTTAGAGCTGTGGGTGGGTGATAGGGTAGACTTACAAAATCCTTCCTGCTGATTTTTGTGATTTGTTAAAACAAGTCTATGTTGACTATAGTCCCCTCCGCTAGTACAGTTTTAAGTAAGAATTGCTTCTTGCCTTTTTGGTTAGGTCTATTTAGTATGAAGCTCTGTTGACTTTGAACTGGATACAGACAGCAGGCCATGACTCAGTTCTGACAGTTACATGAGAATAATCTTTGATTACTTTGGTTGATAGTCTAGATTATAGGAGACGCTTCCTCGCTCCAGATGCTGAGAGAGAAACTCAACTTTAGGTCCCTGTTACATCAATCCATGGACTCTGATGCTGGTATTTTCCCCAAATTGCTCTGCACACAATTGCTTTATTCACTTGTAAAGGGGCAAAAGTGTCTTCATTTAACGAGAGGTGAAGTAAGAACTTAGTCTCTGAGGCCGACAGACCAGGAGGCAGGGCCCTTTTCTTTCTAACGTGAATATTTTCCTTTAAGGCAACTCATGTGTACATACAAATGAATAGTCCCTTTCAAGATGATATATGTACATGTACACATGAGTATAAACCCATGTACTCTGACACACTATGCAAAGTAATCAGGGATTATTCTCATGTCATTGACGAAACCGAGCGTGTGTGGCCTGGTGTCTATAACCAGTGTGGAAGCGCTACAGAGACGTCGTATGGAGTCCATTTCATGTTGACACAGGTTGAGCTGGCATAGCAGTTCCTGTCAGTTTACATGCCAGCACAGGGTGCAAGGTTTACCCTCAAATACGTAATCCAGGATGAGAACTGCTGTCTTATTCATTCTGCCTCCCCCACCTCCCAAATCTCATGAATGGGCCTTGTGCTGAGCATAGTGACAAGGAACCTGGTTTCATGCAAGTGAGCAGGTAGGAAGCACTAGCTCTGTATTTTCTTAGTGTCAGGTGCAGCTGCTTGCGCAGCTTGGTACAGCTGCTTTGACACAAGGGAACTCTACGGCCAAACGTGTTTACTGTAGGTAAGGGACACGCAGGGACATCTTATGTGGTTGTTGAGCTTTGAGGTATGTTAGGCTCCAAGGAGCTGTGAAAACTCACGTTTATTCTTTCAAGTGTTGTCATGGTGTAGGTAAAACTGACCCACAAGCTCTACTTCACCTTGATGGTATAAACTTAGTATGTTGACCACGTCTATGAAAACAGGGGGCTTGACAATGAAGGCTAATTTACAAGTCATCAAAGTTATGGAAGAGTTGCACATTGCCAAATGTGATCAAATATCCAGGTTCCTCTAGAAACTAGCATTGGAACTGATATGCGTTGTGCTGATGTTTAGAGAATGGAAGGTTTGGGAAGTACACAGCTGTGCAGAGCTGTCTTAGTGTTTCCATCTTGTGTGGTAGCATCAGACTATCAAGAAGGCAGTGTGAAATGTGTTAGTCCTGTCTGTACAACACTAAATACAATCCCTGTTTTGAGGGACTAGTATTTAATAATTACCTAAGAAAGAATGAATTTCTACCAATAGACTTTATTAAAAGTATAAAAGGCCTAGGAAAACAACACATACAAAGATTAATTAAATGTGCATTCAGAAGAATGCATTTCGGAATTGGTCAGAATCTAAGCAAGAAGCTCATAAAACCAACACATCCCAAGTCACTGAAAATGCTATCTGGGAGTGTGAACTCTTACCACAGGTCCTGCTGTAAAGCTAGTCTACATGGCATCTGAACTGCAGAGCAGAAATGGTCAACACTGTCAGGTAGATCTGTGCTTTCACCCACCATGATTGCCCTTCCCTCTCAGGTGCCATAAGCCAACACCTGGGGACATTTTCTTGTTATAACCAAGAATGCTAGCTGCTTGCAGTAGGAACAGCCGTGGATAGTGGTCCAGCAGCAATGGGTCGTCCACTTGCCATCGAGAATAATCCAGAGAAATGGTAGTAGTATGGAAATTGAGAAACCCCAGGTTAGACCAAAAAAAAAGTTTGTTTGTGTCATTTGCCCTTTAGGACACAGGTTCATGGCATGAACAGCGTCGCTGCGACCTTCCATTATTTTATAGTGACAATTCATAGGTGCATATGTCATATATACAAATTTATGTGTGTTTGATTAGATGATGTAGCTAAGCAAGAGGTAGGTGTGGCTGAATGTGTGTCTCTCTGAGTATGTATATGTAACTATGTGTGTGTGTGTGTTTAACATTATTTTTAGTAAAATATGTTTTCTAACATAGAAACCTCTCCAGAATCATCCTTAGAACCTTCTGGAGTACTCTATTACCTTTAAGAGGTTGGGGACTATTCAATTCTATTTCTTGAAATTAAGGCCTTCAGCTCTGGGCCTGTTCCATTATTTAACGTATTTGACCTTTAACTTGCAGACAGCAGGGATTTGGGTTATGATGGGCATAGTCAATAGAAAACATTGAATTGACTTCAGTGCATCTGCCAAGAAATGGCACCCCTCTCTACCAACAACTAAGCCAGTGATTTAAATGTGTATATGTATGCATGCATGGCAATTCATATATGAGAGAGAGAGGGAAAGAGAGAATCACAGAGAGAGACAGACAGACAGACAGACAGAGACAGAAAAGTAAGACTGCTTCATGGGGGAAAGGATGCAGAGACTACAAATGAGTACCCAGGCAGGAATTTTCATTTTAGTCAACTGCAACTGGAGAATTGCTTTGGTTCTCAAGTCCCTGAGCAAGGATGGCTGCTATTTGATTTCAATCACACTTCAATAAGAATTATGCCAAGTGAAGAGTAAGTCATCCCACCAGAAATAAAGCTTGTACCTGAAAGCCCTTCCCATGGAAGATGACCCCTAGACCCGTGTGCTCACCACTATAAAGTGCTCTACAAAAGTGTATCAAAATCATGTGCCTCAACTAGATTGCTCACTTTTATGACTTCACCAAAGGGAGGGAGCAGACTGAGGGCCTTCTCAGTCCTTAAGAGTTCTGACTGCCCCTGCAGAGGACCTGAGTTCAATTCCTGACACACACGTCCTTGTGCCCAGCTGGTGTCAATCCAGGTCCAGGTGAGCTGGCGTCCTTGTCTGCCCTCCGTGGATGCTGCATGCAAGTGGGAACATATACCTACGGATAATTAGTAAATAAATCTTAATAAAGGTAGAGAATTAATTCTCAAAATGGAAGATGTTCAGGTAGTGCCCTTTGCTCTTCTTTGCTGGGAAACCAATCTACAGTTTAAATTTCTGTGTTTGAAAAGTATCAACTTTGTTAAATTTTTGCTGGCAAACCCTTGTCAGGAGAGATCTAATGAGAAAAACAGTCACCAGTGCACTGAGGGCCTTCACCTTACAAGCTCAAGTACCTGAGTTTGCACTTGCTAATCTGGGTACCCCGTGGCAGAGTCTGATCACCTTGACCCAGTTGCATATGATCATGAGGAGTAGACTTCTCGCTGCACACAGATGAGCTTTCTGAGTCCCTGAAGCTAGGGAGAGAGCAGATATCCCAGAGTTCCTCTGTTTTCTTTGAAACCACGAACTTCTGAAGTCCAGAATGTCTACAACTAAATGTGAGGCCACAGGGTTTAGTCTCAGTCCTATGCAGTTCCTGTTTTATAAGTGGGAGGGTCTCAAATTCGTAGACATCCCTCACACACCCAGGCACACACACACATGTGCATGCACACAAACACAAGAATATGAATAGTATCTGCCTTATTCTCGGCCTTAATGTGCCATTTGACATTTTCACATACCTCCAAGAGATGAATGATTGACGCGTGCACATGAATGGAACCGTTCTTCATACTTTCTAACCTCATTGCAACAAGGAAGGAATGAGCTTCTGCTTCCTTGTTTGGGTTTTCTCTCTGTTGCTGACATTTGTAGTTTCTTTCCTTCAACACAGAGGAACAGGCACATCGAAGTGAGTTATAATATTGTGAGCACTTGAGTAATAGCCAAAGCCCTTGACTCTCACTTGTTAGGCCACAAGAGAGGAATTACATTTTATGGTTGCTCATCTGACCATGACTTTCAGTCTCACTGATGTGTTCAAAACCTTCCTGGTTTCGCTTTTCAGTTAAAAGTGTTGGGATTCAATCAGTAAGGCAGAGTTGTCCAAGAGTAATGGTGTAATTACCAAATAGAGTTTGTGCTTCTTCTAGCTTCTGTGTAACTAGACTTCCTCCAGGTTCCTGTCACTTTCAAATGTATGTTTCATGCCATTAACAGTAAACGCCAAGTGATGTGACTTAGTCCAAAGCAGAGAAATCTGTGTTCATGGAATTCTGGATTTCTCTGTACAGTAATAGAAAGAAAAAAAATGGAATAGAGAAAAAATGTAACTGAAATAAAAACTAAGAGAAAATAGTAATTTTTTTCCACTGCAAAGGACCTATTGGGAAGGGCCTTAGCCTCAGGAGGCAGCTCAGCATACAGGAAGCAAGGGGTTGTTGTCTTAAAATGCAGTTGCAAGAACGGAATGGCTTCAAGATAACAGAAAGGAAGTGTGTTGCCTTGTCATCGTTAGGGTTAGGATGAAAAGATGCTAGATGTACCATGAACATGGATATTGAGGCTGTTGCAGGGAAGACTCTAAGCTGGTACCTGTGTTCTCATGTGGATCTTGGCAGTCTCGAAGACCCCAGGTTCCTGCCCCCTCCAGGGAGTACCCTCCTGGGTGCCTGAATTTAGTGAGGTAAACACCTACACATCGCTCTGTCACCTCTCTTTGGATTTATATTCTCAAGGTGAGTTCTAATTTAGCTGTTCTGTCAAGATGGTGCAGCAATGGTGGTTAATGTCACCTTGATGTTGACCAGTGGACATGGTCACCATACACTGTGCATTGGCAAGAGTTAGTCTTAGCTTCTGGTCCCCACAATGATTCCCAAGAGAGGCAACAACAACATAGATTTATTATCCTTTGTGTTTTAGTTTAAACTCTCTCGCGCCCTCCCTCCCTCCCTCTGTCCTTCCTTATGTTATTTATGCCCATGGAAAACAGGAAAGTGGCTGATTTGGTAATGTTGGGGAGTGGCAGAAGGTGCCTTAACTTTTCCTGGCTTGGCTCCCCTCTTACATACTCCCTTCATGTGTCTGTTGCTTTGCAGGTGTTTCCATGTTTGTCCGACTTGTACCTTTATCGTCAGCAAGGACCCTTTTAAATGTAGCAAATGGGACTGTTTTATAGAAATTCATGATAGCTCATAGGCCTTGGAGAAGTCTGATAATGGTGTGTAAATATCCTTTGCTGAGTTGTGGGACATTTTCTAAAGTCTTTTAGGTAATACCTACAGAAAATTCCTAGAGTTAAGAATGTTTTTCCAGAAAGCTCCAGCATTCATGGAAGCAAGGATCCAATCTATTGCTGTCTTCCATTCTGTCTTCAACACGACAGGATTCTCTTTCCACAGTTAGGGTGACTGATGGCTACCGTGGTGCACCAAAGAGACACTACCTATGAGAAGGGGAGGGGAAGGATATACAGCACACTATTCGAAAGCCTGCTTCATCTTAAAAGATTCTATATTACTAGACTTACAGTCATCATGCAGCATAGTTTGATCTGAGAAATATTGGGGAAATATTTTTACCTTTAGCCTCTATCATTGCTCATTCTAGACTATTCCACATGTATGCAAGCTGTTTTATTGGTGTATATTTTCAGAGGTTGGGTAAGAGTAAAAACAGGAAATTTTAAATATTCTTCCTCATGTACTGTCTACTGCTCCATGATAATTCTGGGAAATACTTTTAGATCAGACTATAAAATTGAAGTTACCTTTGAAGTGTTTGCAGAGTGGTTTCCTTCTATTAAAGCCACCTTTGATGGACAGGAAGTGTGGGAACCCAATGCTCTTCATTTCTTTTCCTTTTTTTATATATAAAATGTAGCAGGTCAGAAAAGCAGTTTAATTGGTACTTTTTACGGTGTGACTTGGAAACAGTGGTGCCTATGTGGTGGCTGAGATGAGCCGTGATGTCCCGAGGGGGGTCACTGGGAAAATACCTTCTCTGTGGTGTGTTCATGAACAGCGCTGGCAGTGAGAAGACAGGCCAAGTCTCAGTTTCTCTACCTCCCTTCCTTGGAGAAGATTTGGAAATGTACCCTGTGAATAAAATGGGTTTTTTTCTCAATGCAGTTTGTGGAGTCCTCTTATTCCAGAGAAGTGTGCTCATTATTTCCTTCTCAGTTCTCTGTGTATCAGCCTTGACTGCCCTGCTCCACTCTTCGCAAACGGGCTGGTGAGACAGCTCAGTGGGTAAGGGAGCCTGCTGCCACCCGTGACGGCCTGAGCCTGATCACGGGGGTCTGCATGGTGAGTGGCGGCTCCTGAAAATTTCCTCTATCTTCCATGCTGTGACACATGTGCACACACAGGTGCACACACAAAAAAAATTAACAAATAAAGCCTAATACAAAAGATAAAGGAAACATACATACACAGTTAGAGTAGCTGTGCAAATAGCAACACCACATGGGGCTGGTGGGATGGCTCAGTGGCTGCAGAGGCTTGCCACTAAGTCTGATGACTTCTATTTGATTCTTGGAAGCCACATGGTAAAAGGAAAGCTGTCTTTTGGCCTCCACATGTATGCCATGTGAATAAATATAAAAGAAGTAAATAATACATAATTGTAAAACAAATGAATTAATGTGATTTTAAAGTTTTATTAACTTTTATTTTTCGTGTATGGTGTTTGCCTGTGTGTGTGTGTGTGTGTGTGTGTGTGCACCACGCAGGTGCAGTGCCTGAGGAGGGCAGAAGAGGGCATCAGACGCCCTGGGACTGGAGTTATGGGTGGTTGTGAGCCACCAAGTGGGTGCTGGCATTGAACTCTTGTCCTCTGCAGAGTGTCAGTGCTCTTAACCACTGAGCCATTTATCGAGACTGAAAAAAAAATTAGCACTGCCTAGTCTATGAAAGAATTCACTTTAGGCAGAGGAGAGACTGTGTATCCCATTAAAGCGGGAAAGCATGCATCTACATGGCATGACTAAGACACACGAGCCTCTTTTTCCGGCAGTAAAACTGTTCATCTTTGCAAAGACTCCATTTCAGTGTGTGTGTTGAGACACTCTCACTAACTGATAACACGGGAACATGAGGCAAGACGTTGAGCCTGTGTTCTAAGAGGGTGGCTTTCAGAGGCCACATACACACTCCTGTCAAGGTCATTTAAGTGACTGCTTTGTACTCCCCATCCCTAGGGCTCTGCATCCCAATTCTGACATTTCCTCAGAGGAAGTGACATCACAAGAGTACCCTCGTTCATCCTTCATTTTCACAGTAGCCTTTTAGGCTGTATCTGCTTTAAGAAAAATGAGTCTATGAATTAGTGGAAATGAGGCATGGTGTTTAGTACATCACTTCATGGGGTAAGAAGCCTTGTCATATAAATGTGGGTTACCATAACTGTGTGAGGAAAACGTATTTACCTTTGGTAACCAATTATTGTTAGGTCACACAATCTAAATTTTACCCAATCCAGTTGTTCCATTCTGCAAGAGCCCAAAGCCATGTATGTATGCTCAGGAGTTACCCCAAGCCTGGAAGCAGGATAATCACAAATTATGGGCTATTGAGATAATATGAGGAATTAAAGGAGGGTGATCAAATTCAGTTCTAATTCATAGTATGGAGTCTTTGGAGCTTTTGAAGCATGCAGACAGCCTGGATATTATCGTTTGTGCCACAAGAATTATGGTTTCTGGGCACAAACTGGGAAGGGAGGAGAACTATCCTCAGTATTGGGAAGAAGTTAAGGTTTTATTTTTATTACTTTTTATTTATATGTAGTGTGTCTGGCACATGTGTTGAGTGTTCTTGGAGACCTGAAGATGTTGGTTTCTCTGGAACTGGAGTTACAAGTGGTTGTGTGTCACCCGACATGGGTGCTGGGGACTGAACTCAGGTTGTCTGGAAAAGTAACGAATGTTCTTAACCACAGAATCATCTTTCCAACCCCATATACTGGGAACATTTTTATGATAAACAGTGAAATGAAAAGTTGAATTAAAAGACAATTAAGAGCTTATTAGTGTCAAACTAGATGTCACTCAAGACTATTCTGATGTTTGCACATGGGGAGCAGACAGACACTAAAGCCTGGATGTGGGGACTGTTGACATCAGCTTCTTCCCTGGTGGCTGTCTGGGGACTGGCTCTACTCCAGAGCTGACTTTCATCTGAGCTTTTGCTGGCTGGGCACTAGATAATCATAAGAAGCAGGTTATCCTTGGGCCTCTGTCCGTGATTCCAGGCATAACCTCTGTACCTGATACCCTAACCACGTGGTAGAGAAGCCGAGAGAGAGAGAGAGAGAGAGAGAGAGAGAGAGAGAGAGAGAGAGAGAGAGAGAGAGTAGTGAGATCATCACAGGCATCCTAGGCATGCTGTTTTTTCAGAAGCTTTTAAAAGGTGAAGACTGAGATGATGACATCAGTCCCTAGAGCAGTCTGGAGTTGCCCACAATGCTCTTCTCCACAGAGCACAGTCTCCATCTAACCTAAGTAGACATTTATCCTGAGTCTTCCTTTCCTATCCTCATTGTTTTCTGCTAACATCAGCATCTATGAACTTAACAATGGTATTTACCATGTTAATATTACATACTGCATACACTATCTGTCTTAGTTAGGGTTTCTATTGCTGTGAAGAGACACCATGATCATGGCAACTCCTACAAAGAAAATCTTTTGATTGGGTGGCTTACAGTTCAGTGGTTCATTCGGTCCGATATCCTCATGTTGGGACATGGCATCATGCAGGCAGATGGGTGCTGGAGAGGCACCCAAGAGTTCCAAATCTTGCACAGGCAACAGAAAGTAAACTGAGACACTGGGCATGGTTTGAGTATATATGAGACCTCAAAGCCCGCCTCCTCAGTGACACACTTCCTCCAACAAGGTCACATCTCCTAACAGTGCCACTCCCTATGAGATTATGGGGGCCAATTATATTCAAACTACCACATTCCACTCCCTTCCCCCCACAAGTTTATAATTATATCATAATGAAAAATGCTTTCAGTCCAACTTTAAAGTCCTCACAGTCTATCCCAGTTTCAACAAAGTTTTAAAGTCCAAAGTTCAAAGTCTCTTTTGAGATTCACACAATCTATTAACTGTAATTCCCTATAAGATAAAAGAAAAAAAAAAAAAAAAAAAAAAAACAGATCACATACTTCCAATATATAAAGGCATGGGATACACATTACCATCCCAAATTATAGGGAAGGGAGAATAGTGAGGAAAAACTGGACCAAAGCAAGACTGAAAACCAGCTGGGCAAACTCCAAACTCTGTATCTTGATGTCAGATGTCAAAACGCTCTTCAGATCACCAACTCCTTTCAGCTTTAATGACTACAGCACACTTCTTTCTCTTGGGCTGGTTCCACTCACTGTTAGCAGCAATCCTTGGCAGGTATCCCAAAACTCTGGCATCTCCAACATCTCGGGGTCTCCAAGGCAATCTAGGCTTCAATTTCACAACTTCACTAAATAGCCTCTCTAGGCCTCCATTCAGGGACACCCCTGACACGTATCTGACCTCAGCAGTTTCCTTAGTGGTGTGGGCAAAGTCCATAGCCCCTTTCTTCTATCCTTAATTCCAGAACCATATGACTGAAGCTGCCAAATTCTGCAGCTTACTGGGGCAGGAAGTGACCCTTTATTCAATTACATACATCTTCACCAACTTTCTGTTTTTGATGGTTTCTTTCACTCCCCTAAGCTTGGCTGTCCTGAAACCAGATCTGTAGACAAGGCTGGCCTCAAACTCAGAGATCCACCAGTCTCTGCCTTCCCAGTGCTGGGATTAAATAAAGGTGTGCACTACCACACCCAGCTCTACGCTTTTCTTTAGTTCCTTTTGACAAATTGGAAATTTAGCTGGGTGGGGTCTTGCCCAGACATCACCTCTTTCTTTATTCCATTTCTTAATCTGTTGATCTTCTTGAACATAGGACGTTAGCTCCATTCCACTTCCTGATGCACATTTTGTATTTTCCTTGCTCAGCTTGCTCCTTTTCATTATAAATCTGTGGAAGAGTAAACAGTAATAACCACACGACAGAGTCTATACAAGGCTGTTTTAAGATTTCCTCTGCCAACAGAATTAATCCAAATCTCTTCACTTTAGCCTCAGGCAAACTCTTCAGACAATGGCAAAATGCAGACACTTTCTTTACCAAACTGTCACAAGAAATATGTCTAGGCAACACACTAAACATCTTCCAAAATTACATTCAAACCACTACACTATCCTTCTGAGCAAGGAACACTCGTTAAACTGAAAGAACTATAGCAGAGGCTCAAAACAGTGGGGCTGGCTAGTGTTGCTCTTAACCACGCCATCTAGAAGACACATGCTTTATTTATTAGCCGTTTGTGTTTATTTTCTGTTTGTTCCTTTGTTTTTAGTGTTATAGAGTATTTTAATGGGGTTGTTTACTCTCTTGATGCTTAACATGTAGCATTTTGTATTTGCATCTGGAAACCCTCTGTGCAATCACATTTTAAAGTTTGAATGCAGCCAAGTGTGGCAGGACATGTCTGTGACCCCAGCACTCCGGAGACGGAGGCAAGAGGATCACTCCAAGTTTTTTTTTTTTTTTTTGGTTTTTCGAGACAGGGTTTCTCTGTGGCTTTGGAGCCTGTCCTGGAACTAGCTCTTGTAGACCAGGCTGGTCTCGAACTCACAGAGATCCGCCTGCCTCTGCCTCCCGAGTGCTGGGATTAAAGGCGTGCGCCACCACCGCCCGGCCACTCCAAGTTTATTGTAGACCTGATCTACATCATGCCAGGCAAGCCAGATCAATAGAGAAAGACCTATTTCAAGTGGAGTAAAAAAAATAAAATAAGAGCTGGTTGTTAAGTGACAGATAAGCTTTCTGTTCAGATGCATTGCTTTTCTGGGCTTAGCAATCCCCACTCCCAGGATGCTAGATCTTTGAGATACTATATATGAGAACATTTTCTTCGCCTCTCCTTAGACTAACATTAGGACCTTGGAGGTTCTTGACCAGGGATTTTGCTCTAGGGCTCAAATCAGTATTCCAACCTCAAGATCACTTTGGCATTGGCCAGGCCTGGTAAGGTACCAATGCTTTTGATGAGTGTTTCCTTTTCCTTTAGTATTTAATGTGCATGAACTGTAGCATAAGCCAGACCAAGGTGCTAGAGGAAAAACTATCCCAGTGACCTGACATTTATAGGCAAAAACAGTTTTAGAAGGGGTCTCATTTTTTTTTTTTTTTAAAAAAAAAAGATATCATGTGTGGCTTTAGGTAGATTAAATGCAGAAAAATAATTTCTGTTCATCATCAATCAGGCATTTTTTATAGTGATATGCTGATTTGTTTATAGTTGCTCATAACTGTGTTCTTTTTAATGCCTTTACCATTATCAATATGATTTTGAGGAATCTCTCTGTCTATATTTTACCATTTTTCTGAACTAGTCACCTACCACTAAAGGAAGAACTCTCTCTAAGATTATCAAGAAGGCACTGACACCTAGGCTGGGGGATGATAGTTCAGTCAGAGAAGTTCTTGCCTTGCATGCACAAGGACCTCAGTTTGATCTCTAACACTCAGAAAAACTCGGGGCACCATGCTCTGTGCCTGTAATCACTAGGGAGGAGAGACAAGAGGATCCCTGGAGCAGCCTTCCTGCTTAGCCTGATGGTGAGCTCCAAGGCCAACAGAGAACAGGTGTCAGAGTGGCCGGATGGTATTCCTGAGGATGACGCCTGAAGTTGTCATCTGACCTCCACACACATGTGCATATATGTGTGTGCTCTCCTGCACACACACACATGTACCCAAAGCCACAGCCACATGCACACACACTGAAAAGGAAGGCACTGGCAAGTGGGCATCTTGGCAGTCTTTCACAGTGAGTGCAGAGGTTACACTGTCTATTGCTGCTTGACTTAAAACCATTTATTCAGTGGGACTGCCACACCCCTTCCCACCTTGAGTGGATTGCTGAGCCCAGGACAAACTGTGTTTCTGAGCAAATCTCTCTAAGAACACCAGCTCCCCAGACTGTGCCACCGTCTTCCCTTCTTCTTGGGTATTGTTGACAACTTGATTGTTTCTCTCTGTAGTATGGAAACATGTTCTGCAAAACATCACAAATTTGCACTAATTTATGTTCTTTTATGTGATCTTCCTGCCTCCTTTTAAGGATAATTGTCCATGACTTTATACATGTGCATATAAAATGGTTAATATTTGAAGATACTGAAATGACCTAAAATTCAACCACAACCAAGCAATGATACAAACAAATGCCCACAGCTCAACTGATGTGCACCAGAGAAGCTTGTAACCAAGTTTCCGAGTGTAGGAAATGACCATTATCCCACAATTGCCACACAGCTAAAGTATAAAAAATGAGGCAGTAATAGCAGGATGCGATTTGCTCTCAGAAATGTCAAAACATGAAAAGTGTCTACTTCAGAATCAATAGGATGCTTTTATTCCCCATTACTGGAGTAAAGTAAAAGCGTTTATGAGGAGGCTTTGGCACACGAGAGAGCTGCCATCAAGGAAATGCCTGCTGCTGTCCCTTCCTCTCCCAGTGAGTCTTAGTGATGGGAGAGAAAAGGATCTCGAATCAAAGGATTGAGTCAGACATTGCTCCCTCGACAATCTGCTCAAATCCTCATGAACCCGAGCTTCAGTAGACATTAGTTGGACACTAGGGGGCTCTAACACACAAGGTGTTATGAAAATATCGGCCGCTTATTTGCTTCTTTGCTTTTAAAATTCGTGCCCTGGATGAGTATTTATGCAACACTGCCTCTTTGGGGAATGTAAAGATGACTGGACTCTGAACGCGGCCGTGAAGAGATCCCAATGTGGTGGGAACGATCAAGCATTAGTGCAAGTGAAAACGGGGAGACAAGTTAGGAGAGAGGATGAGTGAGGAGGGCTGAACGTGATGCTGTACGTCGCACATTTCAGCACCTAGGATGCCGAGACAGGAGGACTGAGGACTGTGAGCTTGATGCTAGTCTGTGCAAAAGAACACACACACACACACACACACACACACACACACACATGCACCCACACGTGTAAGAGTCCTTGTCTAGCTCATCAGGTCAAGTTTCTTTAGCTCAGGGGCGGGGAAAATCTGCTCAATAAAGGCACCAGCAACATGGTTTTGAGGATGCACTGGAGAAGGTGCCAGTGTGCAAGTCTTTCCATGGTGGGACTGATTCTATCAGGTGGACGTGCTGTACACTCTCCACCACGTGCTGGTTCTTGGGGGTTTTCCTTGTTGTTTTAGCTACTACACATCAAAGGGCTGTGGTGTATTTGAAAGTTGGCTTCCTCTGCTGAGCACCTAGCATGGAACAGCTGCAGGGAAACGTTTGGTCTTCCGGATGCAACTACACTGTTGCAAAGTACGTCACTTTACCTGACCAGTAGCAGCTATAGGAACAGTAGTTTCTCCATATTCCCAGCAAAACTCGTGATCTTTTTAATTCTTGTCAATTAAGTTTAGTCCTTTAATATTGGCCACTTATGTAAAAGTAGTCTTGCCTGGTGTCCAATGTCTTAAACCATTATTTCTTATAGTAAGTACATACATATTATACTTACTTTTGAGAGAGGGTGTCTTGTTTCCATCCTATTTATTTTTGAGACAGGGTGACTCATATCCCAGGGTTTCCTCTAACTTTCTATGTAGCCAAGGATGACTGTGAATTTCTGATCCTCCTGCCTCCACTTCCTGAGTATTGGGCACTACTGCACATGGTTTCTGCGATACTGGGGATTGACCCCAGGGGTGCACTCTACCAACTCAACTCTCTTTCTGTTGTTTCTGTTTTCAGCCACCTCCGTGAATGAGAACTCTCTCCATGCAAGCGCGTACCTTTCTGCCTAAGGCAGACAGCTAGCATGTGGCTCGCTCCCAGTGTTCTGGACAACAAGTGGAAATGTATTTTCCAGCCTGGGTTTCCGAGCATCTGCGGGGCCAATAGAAAGAATAACAAGCAGAAACTCACCTTTGGAAAACCTTTATTTCTGATCTCCTTTCCCTGTCACCCGCGCCTGCGCTGCCTGTGTCTCTGTCACCCGTGCTTCTCCTTAGGATCCCTTCAACCATGTATTAACATAATCTCTCCCGGGGTCATGCTACCTCCTCATGATTCCGGAAGTCTACCACTTACTAACATTTTCTGTTCCGGGGCATTTTCTCCTGCGTTAGAGGTCAACATACACCTCTCCCTGGTACCGAAACGATGGAATATAAGAAGCTGCTTCCCAGAGTTGGCTATTTCTGTGAGCTGTCTTCACATCACGTTTTTCACGTCTTGCTTCCTTTGCTCTTTACACCTCACGTCCGGTCACAGATCCCCAGATCATTTCCTGAAGTCGTGTCCTCCCTGAAGCCATGACTCCCTTAGAAAACTCCAAGGACGTTCTAGGAAGGGTCACCAGTAGGCCAGCTGTGGTCTAGTCCAGGCGATCTGCCTGGCTTCAGTTTTAAAACCATTCCCTATGGAGCCTGAGCTGGCTGTCTGTAACCAGGCACTGGGTACAAAACCTTCGGCCCACACCTGTCCTGCCTGCAGGGGCAGTGGTGGCTCAGAGCCTGTGAGAGTGGACAACCAAAGAGCCATCTAATTTGAGGCCCAAGCCGCGAAGGGAGCCCATGCCTGACACTGTCTGCATGGCCAGGAATTGGAAACCGGACGGTTCAGGGACCTAGGGTAGAATCAAACATAACTGACCAAAATAAATAAAAAAAAAAAAAAACTCAATGAAATAATTTCTAACGGTATTCTGCTATATTCATAGATCGATGGCGGGCCCAATTTTCATCAGAGAGGTGTCATCCAGCAACTGATCAGAGCAGACACAGAGACCCACAGCCAAGCTCTAGGCAGAGCCAGGGGAACCCCAAAGAAGAGGGGAAGGAAGGATTATAAGGGAAGGTGGAGAACACCATGAAAATATGGCCCACAGAATCAGCTAACCAGAGTTCTTAGGGGAACACAGAGGTTGAAGCGGCAATCATGGAACCTGCATAGGTTTGCTCTCAACCCTCTGCATACACATTCTGGTTGTTGGCTTGTGTTTTTGTGGGACTCCTAACAGCGGGAGTAGGGGTATCTCTGACTCTCTTGCCTGTTCCTGGGACCCCTTTCTTCCTATTCATCCAGCCTTGATATGAGGGTTTGTGCCTAGTCTTATTGTGTCTTGTTATGCTGTGTTTGGTTGATATCCCAAGAAGCCTGCTCTTTACTGAAGGGAAATGGAGGAGCAGTGGAACTCGGGGATGGGAGAGTGGGAGGGGAGCTGGAGGAGTAGAGGGAGGGGAAGCTTCGGTCAGGATGATGTATGAGAGAAGAAGAAATATAAAGAAAATATTTTAAAATAAAAACTTAAAAAAGAACAAAACCAAAAAAAGTCTCCTCCACTTGGTGAAATAATAGCTTTCATTTAAAAATCAGAATTTTGGATTTGTTATGCAAACCTAAAATATTTTCATACCAGACTCAGCTCCCATGAGGCAATAAACTATGGAGCATCTTTGTTCCAAGGAGACAAACTAAACAGGCTCCCGTTTCCCACAGTCCCACCTCTCCCAGTTATCTTCCTGCAGGCAGCAGATGGCTTTCATTATTTGTAGTTATTTCTATTTGCACAGAAAATATTCTGAATTTTGGTAAAATATCATTTGTTTAGTTTTATAAAGATTTATATTTTAATTCATTGAGGCAGAAAAGGGCATCGGTTATAGGCAGTTGTGAGTCATCTCTGAGGGCTGAGAACTGAACCCTTGGTCCTTAGAAAGAGCAGCAAGCATCTTACTCATAAGTCATCTTTCTAGGCCCCCCTCTCTGAAGGTAAAAGCTTGAGAAGGCCAAATGAATCATTAATGAAAGGCAAAAGTTTTGCTTATGGAAATCACCATAGTTAGGATGAAAATTGTCTGTTCACAGAAGCTGGTCCCATATCAGCCTGCTGTGCTACTAGTAGGTGGCCGACCCTTAAGAGCAGATACCCAGTGGCAGGAAGGTAGGCCATTGGGAGCATGCCCCAAGGAGATAAAGGAACCCTGGCCTTCTCTTCTCTTACTTGTTGCTTCCTGGCTACCAGGATGTAGAGCCCTTCTCCAGTGCACATTCCTCTCATGATTCCTTATGACTCCACAAGGCTATGTAGGAAACCTATGAAACCCTGATCCAAATCAACTCTTGTCTCAGGCATTTGTCAGAACAGCCGAAAGCAGACCAACAAGAGTGAAGGTTGTTTTTCTAAATGTTGATTATGAAAGGCCTTCACATCTATCTTGCCCTTGATGTCTTCCACTTAACTGTATCTCAGACCGTTTCCTACAGGTATCAGACCATGTGACCTCTGGTTGATGATTGAGTACTCCCTCAAAAATCCAGTGATCACAACACAGGCTCAGTTTGATTAATTAATGTTTTCCTGGCCCTGTTTTATTCTTAGTAAGAGTTTATATACTATCTGTGGGGCCAAGACTCCCCCCAAGTTCCTGTCATAGTCAGCCTCATCTGTCAGCTCACATACTTGAGAAGAGGGCACCTCGGTGGTTAGAGGAACTGGGAATGGAGGGGATTGTCTTCCCAGAAGTCCTTGTGTTTTGACCTTACTGTCTGTGATGGAGTGTCCTTGTTGAGTGGGCAGGGAAGGGCTCTGAAAAGAGCAGTAGCTCACTGTCCTTCCCCTTTCATAGATTTTCTGGAATAAACATTTTTTTGGCTGCCATCTACCATTAGGGCAAGTTCTAGAAATTCATCCTAAATGTTTGTTTATTCACGTTATTTTTTAAAGACTGGTTATTCTCGACTACCAGTAGGTCCACCAGGTCCTTGGCTCTGAAAACAGACCCTGTGGATACTGTTAGTGTTGCTGTCCTATTACTTCATGAGTACAAATGCTGAACCCTTTTCAAAGACATATTCAGCTCTCCTCTCATTCTTGAGTTGTTTGATCTTTTTAAAGCTATTGATCTTAGTAGGGTTTTTTTAAAGCCCACCTAAAGAGCACAAAGTTTAATATAAGAGTTTCCATATTTTCTGGCAGTCTGTGTCTTGCTGTTTATTCCCTTAATGATGACTTTAAACAACATGACTTTCTAACTTGTGGAGACCAGTTGTAATACTCTAACACTGAGTACTTTTATCTATCTCTTTGAAGTAGTCTTTGCCTTACTCAAGATTCTGAAGAGATCCTGTTTTCCTCTAGAAGAATTTTATTTCAAACGTTTAACTATCTCTATATAGTATAAGGTGGGATTCATGTCACTCCCAAGAATGAATACCATTCATTGAACAAAATTCCTCTGCTTACTCAAATCCTCCTTTGCCTTGAATCGAGTGACCATGTATGTGTGTGCCATTTTCTGGACTCTTTCTTCGATTCCATTGGTCTATCCGTGTAGTGTTAGGCTCAGTTTACATCATCCTTAACTACTCCTGCTTTGTGGCACCCCTTAAAATCCCTGAAGTCCTAAGAGTTTTTCCCCTTTAAGAGTTCTTTGGCGATTCTAGGACCTTTTTGTGTCTACATAGATGTTGCCAACTGTCATTCACTCAGAGCAGATAGACAAATGTGATTGCCTGTTTGGATTTTGATCCAACAGTATTGATTTTATAAATCACAGAAGAATTTAGACTTTATAATAACCCTGAGTCATCTGCTCTGTGATGTGATTTATTTCTATGATTTCTATATAGGCACTCAATAATGATCTCTGGAATGTTTTCTGTTCTCCCTCCTTTGCTTGGAACTCACTGTGAAAGACTGACACTTCCACACAGTTTTTCCAGATCATCATAAATAGTATTGGTTTCCAAATCCTTTCTCAAATCCTTTTTTCCTCTTTTGACACAAGAGCTTATGTAAGCCAGGCTGACTTTGAACTTGCTATGTAGCCAAGAACGACGAGAAAGATTGTATACTGAGTAAGGTACCCAGGCTCAGAAAGACAAGCATGGCCTTTCTCTCTCATCTGTGGTTTCTAACTCCAAATCTCCAGGTGTAAGTAAATAATCTGGAGGAACTGAGGTAACCAGGAGTAAAGGACCAGGACTGGGGATGAGGGTAGCTCTAGAGAGTGGGATAGCAGGGATACAGGTGATATGAAAGGGAAATGGGAAATCAAGGAAGGGTCTTAGTTGGGGAAGTAGGAAGGAGGACGATACAAAAAAAGAGGAAGAAGGCATAAATTACCCTAATGGTGCTTGGAAAAGACATAGGGAATCCTGAAATTACATATAGCACCAATTTTAAATATATGCATTATATATGTTAAATTAAGTGACGTACCTTGAGGTGACAGTATCCCCCCCAAAGAGCCCTAAACTAACAGAAACCCTAGTACCAGGCATGAAAAGCCTCCCTTTGAGTTGTTGATGAGGGTTGTACAAGAGACTCCCCAAAAGCTAGTGCTATTGTCCTTGGTTGTCTCCAAGAAGCTGAAGGTAAGACCCTGTTGCTAAAGACTCCATGTGCTTTGAACATAGGACTCAGGGGATTTTAGCTGGAATTGATGGGAAAGCCTCCTCCCTAAGGACTGGCTTTCATGGTATTAGAAATTGATATGCAAGCTGCCAAGGGAGGAAGCGATCAATAGTCCAACCTAGTCGTAGTGAGCAGGACAAAGATGATCAGCATGGTGAGATATCCCTGTTTCCACAGCAACTCTTATCTCTTGGCGATAACCAACAGCTTTCTATTTGGACTTGAAGCCCATTCATCAGGAGGGAAACCATGCCCAGCATTGGAAAGTATAGGGCTTGTGAGGTCATGGGTCTTAACAGAGAACCTCCACCTACGACTTACTAGACTAGCATAATTTCTGACTGCGTTCTAAATACTTGTCTTTATAGTCATGGATGCGTGTAGCTCTCATCCCTCATCAAGGAGCTTCTGTTCATAGTAGACAAAGACCATCACAGAAAACCCCAGATGGTCAAAATACAGAGAACAACTCACCACGGGAATGCCCAGCACCCGTGAGTACATCTACAACACAGTTCCTCCACCCAAGGCTCAGGGACCATCAAGAGAGGACAGAAGATTGTGAGAGCCAGAGGACCAGGGAGTCTGCTGTGAGAGTGTGCCTTCTAGCCAGGACAGGGAAACTATACCTGTGAAATCTCAGCAGCATGACTGCCTAAACAGGACCTAAACAATTCCAGCATCAGCTGATACCCTAGTGTAGATGATGGGAATCTCATGGGCTCTATCCCTAGGTAAAGAGCTGTGAGTCATTAACAGCTGCTGAGAGAGGGGAAATCAGCATTTCCTAGGGGTGAGCCCCATTGACTGATTGTTTAATACCGAACGGTCATCCCTATAAGTATATACATGCAGGCAATGCTGAGTTATTCATTTATATAGCTATTTATTTATATGTATAGGTAACAACAAAAATGAGGAGGGTTTGAATTAGGGAGGGGGCTTGAAAGGGGCAGGGGGGAGGAGGAGGAGGACAGAAATGATGTAATTATATTTTAATTAAGTAAAAGTAAATAGTTTAAAAGAGAACCAATGGGGATGGGGGAGATGCAAAAATTAACTATTAAAAACTTAATCCTAACAATAATTTTATTTTTTAAAAGGACCTTGAATTTCCAGTCCTCCAAGCTACCCCTGCTGGGTGTTGGCATTACAGGCCTCCACCACCATGTGCTGTTGCTGTGTTGCTGAGCACCCATTCCAGGGCTTCACACGTGCTAGGCAACTGTATCGACTGAGCTACAGCCCCACTATCAAGCTCCGCTTCCCGTTGCTGTCTCTCAGAGCACAGGTGTCCGGTTCATGTCATGTGCTGACCTCACAACCCAGTGACTATTCTCAGTTCATGTGTTTATTCTATTAGTGAATTCTTTGCTCTTGCCTACATGTATGATCTTCCATTTCTGTTGCTGCCATAGGCATCTTTCTCCTTCAAATATTTCTCCTTTAGTATATCTCTATTTTTGATACTCAATTAAAAGTTTGTTCATTTCTTCATTAATGTATATTGGTCCTTCCATTGTTAGGCAAGCCAAAGTTTCAGTTGTGGTTCACTGAAATGATTGAGCATTTCATTACTGTATCTGATGGAACCTGGGATACTGGAATATTATCATCAAAGACTAAAAGTGACTGAAAGAAGAATTCATTCTTCTCTTTCCAGCCTCCTGTTTGCGTTTGTCCTCGCGAGATCTCTTCCTACTGTGGTATTATGACTCTCATTGTATCTCTTCTAAACTGTATCTCAGAAAAGTTTGTTGAAAGTGTATCTGCCAAGTCCGGGAAACACTCTTGTCTCCCATGTCTCTGTCCCCTTACCCCTCAATTTGTAGCTACTGGCTACTTCCTCTACTGTGTTCATAAGTAGGAATCTAATTTTCCTAAGGATTCCTTCAGTGATATAACTCATTGTAGTGACTAACAGACTTTACCTATTTAGACCAAAGGATTTTATTAGCAGTATTATCTTAACAGTGATTACTCTTGGTTCCCTAGTAGTATTCTGTGCACACGAACCTGAACTGAGTGGAAGAAAACGTTTTGTAACCTGTGTTATCAGAAAAATCCAGATAACACCATTTTTATAATAGACTTTGGCTCAGTGATGGTTTAAAAATTATTCTTGTGAAGAATTGCAGAAGGTATATATAGACACATGGAATGTCAGCTCAGAGATACAGAGATTGCTCTGCCACTTGCTGGGGTTGTGGCCGAGGTCCAGGGCTGTCTGCGGCTTGAGTAGATCAGGGAGACGATGTCACCCCAGACTGAGTCGGGCCTCCTTCACAAGTACAAGGGCATCCTCTTCTCTTCCATGTCTTCGGAAGGACTCCTCGATTCCTTGGATTCTTTTGATGCGAGAGATGATGACATATTTCTGGTTTCCTACCCAAAATCTGGTGAGTTTTTTTCTTAAGTGTACTGTAAGATGCAGAGATGTAACAATAACAAACAGAACAATCATTTTCAAAATAACTTTATTTATCAGAAATTTTATTTGAAAAGGGGAGCATGACTTTTCAGGATTTAATTTTTTGAACTTCAGAAAGATTCAGGTGAAATAATTAAAGCTCTGTACAGCTTTCCTTTTTATTCACTTTGTGAAGAAACGCAAGTGTTGATAAATCATATGCAATAAGAAAAGCATCGCACACAAATTCCCACCGTGCCTTGCTCCAGGCTCTGTGATGAATAAACAGTCTCTGTTCAGTTCGTGCTTATGGGTCTGGAACATTTGCATGTGCCGTAAGAGCCGTCCTTTCCTGGCTAAAACATTTACTTCAGAACTGGTTCCTGAGCAATTGTATACACACCAGCATTAGCCACTTTCTCCACCATCACAAATGGTTTTGTGTTAATTTTGTTTTGTTATGTAATGTCCAATTGCCTGCTGTTATTTCCGTAATAGTGGTCACATGGAGATGGCAACTACCCAGTAACCAGGTCAACAGTGAGCAGGCAAGCTGCTTTTGAGTCGGGTGTGGACTGTAGTCACCAATTAAACCAGGAGGTCCTCATTGTGGGAAGTAGCCAAGTGCACATGGGTGAGAGGTTTTTAGAAAACACACACACACACAAACAAACACACCTCTTAACTCTGATTCTGGGGATTCTGATGTCCTCTTCTGACCTCTGCAGACACCAGGCACTCACAAGACACACATACATACCTGCAGGTAAGACACTCACACTTGCAAAATGAATGGAGCTAAAAATCAAAACAAAATAATAATTAAAAAAAGACTTTCTAAAGTACACTTAACATAAAACAAATCAGAGTGCTAGACTCTGAATATTTACTCAGCCATAAAGGTGTACCTATTGCACCTCTCTGAAGTCACAATGAAGTTAAGGACACTAGCACTAGCCTGATTTAATCTCCATAGGGATGTAGTCTTCAAATTAGCAAATACCCCCACTCCCCCTGTAAGCTTTCGTTTTCCTGCTGCAAAATCATTATCTTCCCTGAAGTGTAGAGTTCTATTCTTGGCTGGGCATATGGGTGTGGGGAGTCTGGTGAAAGAGCACTTGTGGAGATGAAAGAAGCACTGAGCTCAACCCCTGCATCAAAAACAAAACCAAACATAGGTCTATTAGGATTGTTCCATGGGTGAAACCCTTGTTGTGCAAACCTGGTTATCTGAATTTCATCCAGGCACAAAGTGGAAGACAGAACCAACTCTACAAGTTGTCCTCTGACCTTCCTGTGCATTCTGTGACATCCCCCTCACCCCACACATCATATGCAAATACAATGATAACAAGTACAATTTAAAACAACGTCATCAGCATCATCACCATCCCTTCAAAAACAAACAAGTAAAAAAACAAACAAAACTAAGCAGAGCTCATGTGTTTTTCCCAGATTCTATGGTAGCAAACTTTTAGCTCTCTAAGTGTAACAAACATTTATGATCCAAATACTTGGTCTGCAGAAATGCTGTTCTACGCACACACAGAGGTCTGTGTCTATCTTCAAAGGGTAAATATGGAGGTAAACACACACAACACACCATGGCAACTGTATTCTGGTGTTTATACTAACAGAGGAAGGGGCTGGGTACCATGGGGAGACAGAAAAGAGAGACAACTTCTTGTGTGTGTAGTGGGGGGGAAGGTAGAACATAGCCTGTAAGAGAAGGCTCAAGGGCTCATGGAACATGGAATCACATTAGAGAACATGTACATGAGTTGGTGCTTTGAAGAGTCTAGAAATGAATAATAACAACTTGTCTTTTGCCAGGGAATCAGCAAGCACCCCCTGCGAACCTTTTCACTCTTGTAACAGGATTCTACTTAAAGCAAGTTAACATCTCATCAGGTTTCGGGACATCATAGTCACGACTGCTGATTAGAATCATTCCTGCCTTGCTTAACTTGCTCACCTTCTACATCTGTTTCTTCAGCTGTGACATTTAATGAAAGCTGCATTTCATCTTCTGTTTGTGTGAAGGAACCCACTGGGTAGCAGAAGTCATTGAGAACATTCCCAACATTGGAATTACCCTCACATCTCCTATCGAGTGGGGAAATGTCTCTAAGTTTGAAGAGCTAGAGATGGTCCCGAAGAGAAGAGTCATCCCAACCCATCTGAGCTACGAGATGATCCCTGAAACTGTTAAACAGAAGCAGTGTAAGGTGAGTCCTGCTCACAGCGTGCAGCCTTGGAAACGATGAGTTTCCCCCCAAGATTCAAGATTCATTTTCTTTGATGTGTATGTGTGAGCACCTTCGGGTGTGTGTACCATGTGCATGCAGTGGCTTTGGAGACGCAAAGACATCATTGGATTTCCTAGACCTGGAGTCACAGACAGTTGTGAGTCACCATGCAGGTGCTGGGAACAGAACCTGGGGCCTCTGCGAGAGCAGCCAGGGCTCTTACCACTGCGCAGTCTCTCCAGCTCCAGCTAGGGTTCCTGCATTCTTGCCTTGTCGTGAGGCTTGATGGCAGCAAAGCAAGTGCCATTTACATTTAATTATTTTATTTTTTCTAGGAAACAAATTTTATAACAAGAAATGTTAAAGGACAGTTTCCTCAAGCCATTATTATTAACTCATAGATTATTATTTTTAAAAGCCAATTATAATTTACAAGAACATTTTCCATTCTCATGGTTTTCTTTTTCTATTTATATTTTCATGAAGGGGTTTTTGTATAATAAAAGGATGAAGAAACCATGTTCTTAGGTATAGTATAACAAATATTCTCAGTTTGGTTAAAGCATATCTTCACAGGGGAAAAAACACTAAATGCAAATAGCTCAACAAGTAAAGTGAATTTCTAGTGTATGGCGTTAACACTCAATTTCATCGTTTCACAAATATGTGCATAAGGAACATTGTGATCAGAAATAAAACACAAGAATAATGTTCGGAAATCAGAGATAAGACACATATGGGATCCCCAGAAATGAAGCCTCCTCCAACCATGCCAATCATTTTCTAACCACACGAAACAAGGCGCCTGTCACACCGGAAGGCACAGAAGATTCTCCTTCGACTGTGACTGCAGCTCTGCATGCTCCCACTCCTACACAAACACAACCAAGCAGGGTCAGAATGTCAGAACAGGGGAAGCTGTCTGTCTGTCAGAACAGGGGGAGTTGCCTGTCTGTCTGTCAGAACAGGGAAGCTGTCTGTCTGTCAGAACAGGGGGAGCTGCCTGTCTGTCAGAACAGGGGAAGTTGTCTGTCTGTCTGTCAGAGTAAGGAAAGCTTAACTCAATTACATTTTCAAAACGTAGAGAACAGTTTTCCTTTCTGAGACAGAGAGAAGGGGAGGGAGGCAAACAGAGAAAGGCAGTAAGACACTCTCATCCTTCATGTCTGGATTAAATGCAGACCCAGAGAGGAAGGGAGGAGACATGGGAGCAGCAATGTTGGAGACAGAGGAGAAGGGGGAGGATGAGGGGAGGGAGGGAGATGGAGGGAAAGAGGGAGGGGAAGAGACAGAGAGACACACAAGCTCACTGTGAGATAGGAGAGGGGGATGGAGGGGAGAACTAACTACAGTTACTAATGGCATTCTTAAGCCAGGAGGTTTTGTGTTTGTCCCATGCACATGGCACATGTAGGTCATAGGCCACTTAAGAGTAAAGAACCCAAACCTCAGATAAGTGCTTCTTAATCTCCACACTGAAGGTTCAGCCTTAAGGCACAACCTTTCCTTAATGCCCCTAAGGGGAACCAAGGCCTTTGTAACTCTCTTCTGACCTCCAGAAGTTAGGATAAGTGACTCAGCAAATACTCCCTTATCTGGCCGTCCATTGAAACACAAGTTGAATATCTTGTTCCTGTCAGCACATGATGCAAGGCTGCATATAATTGAATATTGGCCTCCATGGATGGGATATAGGTTATTGGCCCTCCATGGATGGATGTAAGCTATTGGCCCTCCATGGATGGACTTGTAGGCTATCTGCCCTCCATGGATGATATGTAGGCTATTCTCCCTCCATGGATGGGATATAGGTTATTGGTCTTCCATGGATGGACTTGTAGGCTATTCTCCCTCCATGGGTGGGATATAGGCTATTCTCCCTCCATGGATGGGATATAGACTATTTGCCCTCCATTGATGAGATGTAGGCTATTGGCCCACCATGGATGGGATGGAGGCTATTGGCCCTCCATGGATAGGCTTGTAGGCTATTCTCCCTCCGTGGATGGGATGTAGGCTATTGGCCCTCCATGGATGGGATGTAGACTATTTGCCCTCCATTTATGGGATGTAGGCTATTGGCCCTCCATGGATAGGCTTGTAGGCTATTTTCCCTCCATGGATGGGATGTAGACTATTTGCCCTCCATTTATGGGATGTAGGCTATTGGCCCTCCATGTATAGGCTTGTAGATTGGTCTTGAAGGCCTGAGAGTAGGTCAAGCTTTCCCTGCCTGTGCAGGGCTGACTTCCCTCTAAATGTCCCCTAAAACTTTTCACTTTCACTTAGTTTCTTTTTTCAGATAAAAATACATTATGTGTATAGGTGTTTTGCTTGCATTTATGTCTGTGCACCACATGTGTAGCTGGGGTGTGTGGTGGAAAGGCACAAGAGGCCATCAGGGAGTTAAGTTGTATTATTTTCTTCTTATTGTTTTTTTCTTCTTTCCTTGTTGTTAGGAAAATCCCTGGCATGAAATTTATATTTTGTAACTGATTTTATGATACTTAATCATGATTTTATTTTTATGATTTGTGTGTGTGAGAGATGGGGGAGAGAGAGAGAGAGAGAGAGAGAGAGAGAGAGAGAGAGAGAGAGAGAGAGAGAGAGAGCATGTGCATATGAGTAGAGGTGTCGATGGACCCCTAAGGCATTGGATTCCTCTGGTTGTGAGCTGCCCAATGTGGGTGCTGGGAACTGAACTCAACTCATTTGGAAGAACAGCAAGGACAACTAAGCCATCTCTCTAGCCCCTCATGATGCTTTAGTTAATAACCCTTTCCCTGCCTCTCATAGAGTATCACACTCTCTTTCCTTTCTAGTCCCTAACTTTCTCTGGTAATTCTTCAGGTTTCTCGGTTGACTCTAACATCTACAATGATGGGTTTCATTATTTTCCTGAGTAGATATCACAGACATATAACAGCAGGGCTTCTCCAGAGGCTTGCTTCTCTGTTCAAACAACTATCTCTAACTGATCAATGGAGGCTTAAACCTTTGCTACTTTATCCCATTTTGTCTTTTTAGAGGTGAGTTTGCCAATCTTTGGGTACTGGAAGCCTGGCACAGTGAGAGAAGGTCAAGGCCTGCGAGGTTGCTTTGTGTGACGTAAGCTAGAGAGGATCTTGGGTGGGGCTGGGTAAAGGTGGTTCTTTATTCCTGCACACATTGACCTTTACACATCTCTCAATTAATGAGGAACCAGGCACTCACTATTCATGTGAGCCACACAGTATTTGGACTATGAACACGCTACTGGGAGATAGCATTGTATTTAAAAATGATCAGCAAATTCTGTCTTATCTAGGCAAATTGTGACTGCCCCAGTTGTGAGTTAAAAACACAAGAACATCTCTTCCTTAACTTCTGCAATGTTGGCTATGATCAGAGATGCTTCATTATCCAGCTTCTGTTGCTTTCTGGGGGCTTCTTACCTGTTCCTTTTGTAATCCTGTCTTAGAACTCCTACCTGCTCCATTGTCAAGAGAACATGTCATTGTCTGTTCCCTCAGCTGACTATATACTGAGAGAGGTCGCAAATCACTTCCATCTTGCTCACTGTTGGAACTGGGTCATTGCATATCACCTGGCATTCAGCACACACTGAATACATGTTTATGAGCTGAATTATAGTTACAGTATTCCTAGACACTGGGAGGGAATCTTAGGTGTTCTACTGGGCAAGGAATTCAATTGTCAAAAAGGGAAGGTCTAAACTATAGTTTTTCCTATAAAATAACAGTGCGTGCAAGTGTTTTCTAACATATAGACAAGCAAAAAGTAATTTTTCCTGACAATAAATAGGGATTTTCCCATCCCTGGCCCTGAAAGACAGGACCACACTCAGTCAATTGATTTAGAAAGTTGTCCACAGGCTGTGAGCACCATGTCTGCTGGGAGATGGTGAAAAACTCAGAAAGCTAGGTCCTTTCTCGGACCTCTGGAATCCAAACCTGTACATTGACTTTTGTCAGTGATGACTCTTACTGCGCACACTGGATTTCCAGTGACAGAAACCTAGGCGTGTTGAGTCATTGACTGCAGCTATTAAAAAAATAAAAGGTAGAATTTGCACAGGTAAGTTTTAGCCACAACTCCTTTGGGAGATACCATGTGTTGTGGTTACTTTCATCCTAGAAAAAGGGATTTGCGTGTTTCAACAGATCGTGTACGTCGTCAGGAATCCGAAGGACACAGCTGTGTCCCTGTTCCACTACTACAGAGACAACCCCAGCCTTCCATCCCCGGGAACATGGGCTGCGTTCTTAGAGCTCTTCCTCAGAGGAGACGGTAAATCTAACAACCATCACTGTCTTATTTTTAAATTGTATCTATTTACTTGTGTGTGTTCATGCATGTGCATGTGTTTATTGTGTGAGTGTGCATGTGTGTGTGTGTGAGTGTGTGTGTGTGCGTGTGTGTGTGTGCGTGTGTGTGAGTGTATGCGCGTATGCGCGCACACACTTTGGCGTGCCGGTTATTAGGAGAATGTTAGGTGTCCTGCTCTCCCCATCCCCACCTTGCCTTCTTGAGAAAGGGTCTTTCACTGAACTTGGAGCTGGGCTAGCCGATGGGGAACCAAAGACGTCCTCTGGTCTCCACCCTGGCCAGGCTGAGGGTACAGAGTTGCACTTGGACACACTCAGCTGTCTTATAACCTGGATGCTGGGGTTTGATCTCAGATCCTGGTATTTGTGCTGCAAGTGTTTGTATCTACTGAACCATCTCCCAACCCTGACAATCATCTTTTAAAAAAATCATTAAATGTTTTGAACTTTCTCGCTCAAAATGAAAGCAGGCTCCAAACCTTTGCTAGATCTGACTGCCGGCTTCTACCCGTGCGCTGAAGAGATCCTTTTTCCTTTTAAGGAAATTCTTGATTCTTTCACAGTCCTTTTCACAGCCTCTGGTGTAGTGATGAGCTGTGGGCTGCATTCCTGCCGCCCTGCTTTCGGCCTCCTGACTAGCTTATGCCCCGAAATAACAACACATAAATTGTATTCTTTTAAACACTGCCTGGCCCTTAGTTTCAGCCTCTTCCTCACATCTTGACTAACCCATATCTAATAATCTGTGTAGCACCACAAAGTGGTGCCTTACCAGGTAGATTCTAGCGTGCGTCCATCTTGGGCTGGAGCTTCATCGCATCTGGCATCTCTCTGAGGAGAGGCACGGTGGTCTGCCTAACTTAAGAGAGGCATGGAATCTGACTGAGCCATCTACCTCACTTCCTTCTTCCTGTTCTGTCTACTCCACCCACCTAAGGGCCGGTCTATCAGATGGGCCAGGCAGTTTCTTTATTAATTATCCAATGAAATCATCAGATAGATAGAAGACACACCTACATCACTCTGGGGAGAAGCATATTTGTGGGTGAGTTATATTTTCAAAATAGAGATTAATTTTGTAAGGACTTTGTTTTCATGCACCGTTTTTTTTTTTTCTGAAGTAATGATGTCCCGAGCGAAGGGCAGCTAGGTAACTTGGTGAGAAAGTACATATGCACACACAGATTCTCCTAAGGAAACCAGCAAACACATCGTGAGCAAACTGATTTCATGGAAGGTAGCAGGACACAATTGCTCCCAGAAACACTGACAAAGCTGCTCGGGGCACATTGCACCTGCATCACCGTTTAGCTCATTCCTTCCCCCTGACTCAGTGGTGGGGGCAAACCTTAAAAAATCTAAATAAAGACAGTATGCCAAGATAGTTAAGAAATTAGGAGACATGAGTTTAAAATGATGAAGGCCTGGAGGACTCGATCTCTTTGCAGGGTGGGCTACTGCACGTCTTTCTCAGTTACACATTTAATAAATAACTTTTACTTGAAGAATAAGTTGCAAAGAATATCTGACTTTCTGCTAACTCCCCACCCCCACCCCATCCTGGGTTACTGAACCTAGGTTAAGGAATTTATTTACATATCACTCTTTTGAGGTTTAAAGAATTTAGTGTTTGAGACTTTCATACTTGTAATTAATGTGATTTAGGTCAAATTCAGTCTCCTAATCTCCCCCATCTCTTCCAACTATTTCCTCCCCCACTCCCCATCCCTCCTGTACTCCTTCAGGTTCTTGTTTGAAGCCACTGAACCCTACCCCGCGCACATCCTGCCTGCAGAAGTGGACACAGAAGGGCTTTCATTTCACAGCTTGGCGGGCAGATAGTTCAGCTGTAGCAATTAGTTTCAGCACCTGTAGCCTGATCCTGAGATCCACAGGGACTGCTGCAGGAGGCACAGAGGACTGGGGTAGACTCATGCCATTTCAGCTTGTCCTTCAGATATAGTTTCCCCTTGACAAATGCCGCACATTTAGCAGAATCCTGATGCCTCAAGACTGGCAGGTACTTTACGTGACTCCAACAGACACCTCGTCTTTGTGTCGCTCCCACAACCTCTGGAGCAGTGAAGGCTTGGGCATCCTAACACTGGGCCCAGGCTCATGAACCCCACACCGGCCACACTGGAACACAGGCTCATGAACCCCACACCAGCCACACTGGAACACAGGCTCATGAACCCCACACCGTTTCATCCTTACTGTCTACTGTGTGCTTCCCATGTGACGGACATGCTTAGCTAAGTACTAGGTAAATACTATCTTGTTTTACCCCCACCAGAACCTCATGTGGTAGATGTTATATCCTCATTTTACAACTCCAAGGAGTAACAGACTTAGGAGGCTAAATAACCCTACACAGATGCATAACAAATGAGGAGTAGAGCCACGATCTAATGTCTATTCCAAAATCTTTCTGCTTACCATGGTGCCACAAGGTGTCCAGTCTAAAAAGCCACCTGATCATGAATTCTTCTTCCACATGACCATCCTCTAAATATTTAAAGATGGTTAGCATGCCTCTCTCTGCCTCCAGCCCATCTTTGGAATAAATAGAGTCTAAACACACATTTTTTTTCAGAACAGACCCTGAGTCTGCTTTTTCTCAAGACGAGAAATGCTATTTTTTGTTCCCATTTTGCACATTGTAGCTCCTTCTCATCTATGCTTCCTGTGTTCCAACCTGGTCATGTCCTCACTATGACTCTGCACGCAGAATGGGAACACGCCCAGGTGAGGTATAGGGAAGGCCGGGCAGTAGCCGTGTGACCCTGCTCCTCCTCCACATGTTAGTTTTCTGTGGACACAGTCATAGAAAGTGCCAGTGATGCGGGAGATTTGAAATAACCAAAAATAGTCCTTTTTTAATAAATCAGTTTTAATAAAAGGAGAAAGAGGGACACTTACAAAGCCAAGGCTCCAGCGAAGCAAAGGGTCAAGTGGGGGGAAAAAAACAGGGCGGCTATCCCCCACCCGGCTCCTTTTAAGGGTACCTCTCTCCCCTGGGGCAGCCACGCCCCTGAACGCAGGGATTGGGCCAGCTGCCCCAACATGCCAGGACAGGCCAGAATGAAGCAAGGCTAACGGGTGCTGGTGAAATGTGCACCCAGTGACTACCATACCATCATAGCAGATTATCTGGGAGGAGGGCAGGGGATGGTTGGAAAAAGTATTCCAGGCCTTTCTCTTACACCTTCTTGGGTGAATGAATACATCTTTAGTTGTAATGGGCTTTTATCTATAAACATCCTACATCTGGGCTCTCCATCCTGCACAAATCCATTTTAAAAGCAAAGCTTTAAAAATTTTATTTGGATGTGAGCAATGGCTTTACTGTTCTTATTTGTAAGACAGAGGATGGACATAGAATCCTAGCACTTGAGAGGATGATGTGGGGGAGTTGGAGTCTGAGATGATCCCGGGCTACACAACAAGTTCAAGAATAGCAGGCTGCATGACACCATCCCAAAAAAGTGTGTGTATGAGTGTGTTACCCCTGTGACCTTCAAGGGGTGTTTGAAGGACTCTGAAGAGTGTCCATGCTTAGGAAGACTAGATGACTGAGGTGGAAGGCATCTGTTCATTCTGTGCTTCATTCTGTGTGGTTTGGGACAAGTCCCCAATCTACTCAGAGATCTATCCTTCAAACTCAGAGCAAGACTAAGAGAATAGCACACCTTCAAGGACCACGCAGATTTAACTTAAGAGAGGACCACATTCCACCGTAGAAGTCCACTCAGCTCTCTGCTAGACATGGAGACTCTCGTGTGGTTTCACACGAGGCGGCAGATGTGCATCCAGGGAGGCTCTTTCCTAAGGACGGCTCTATGATAGCCTGGGTTCATCTTCTCAGCTCCTACTTACATGAAGACAATAGAGCAGAGTGATGTAGCCAGATGCTTATGTAATCATCTAATTTAGCTTTTACTTTCTGGGTAGTAGCTCTCAAGTTAAACAATAGCTTTAAATTTTGCTCTGGTGCTATCAGGCCACATTAATAGCTTAATGAAACTAATGCCTTAATCTTGAACACATTGGCACTTCTAGCTCCCTCTCAAGCCATGTCTTAGGGCTGTCTATTTCCAGGTCCTTTGTTGCAGAAAGTTTTGCTTTATAATACAATAGCTGTATTTTCATAGTAATTTCTAGAAACTGGAACCTAAGAACTGCATTACAATTGGTGTCAGGAAGAAGGCAAAAACAGCTGATGCAGAGAATAGAGCATTACGGTAATGCATGTAGGTGGGTAGGGAGCCTTGGAGCCATAGGTTGGAAGCACACATATCCAGAATCTAAACTCAGAGTTGTATAAAGTCCTCTAGCAGCAACTGGAGAGAGGGAAGAAGATGAAGCGTTTTGCTCTAATGCTGAGTGACTTTTTCTTCTTCTTTAGTTTATTGAAATAAGCATTAAGGTAGCAGGGGACCATTGCTAAGGAGATGGTTGAGTGAGCCAACGAGGAGAAGACATCAGAGACATAATAAAGGGCTGGTAGAGAACGGTAGGAGCTGTCCGGTAAAGCCATTACAGCCACTGGCAAGACAGGGGTGACAGAGATGATTGAGACAGACAGTGTCCTTAGTGACATTGGCTGAGAGACCAGGTTGATTGAAGACTGCGATCAGGAGGAAAAATGTCTCAAACAAACCTTCATTTTATAGGAAGAGGAGGAAGTTCTGGAAGTTTCTACCAAGCAAATTTTCTGACTTACTTCTCAGACACACGGATTGGGCGAGCTCTGCCCATGGCATTCTGGGGAGGGCGGCAGTTTGGGTGTAAGCTAAAGCCAGGAGTGGGGAGAGAGGGCTTGGTGAGTCTGTGACACAGGAAGCGTATGCAGAACAGCAGTTCCCCTCAGAAGAGGATCTGTCTTTACTTTAGAAGTTCAGCTTTCTTTACAGCAAAGCTCTATTAACAACTTGGAAAATGAGGCTTGTGATTTAAAAATCAGCTCTATTTGTCACTAGAAGCGTCTAAGCGGTTTAAGGACTCCTCGGCACACAGGAGTAATGGACTCTCGCAGTGTGCTAGCCAGGAAGCACGCACAGCGTCCTTCTTCTTCCAGCTGGCCAACGTCCGTTTGGAGAAACATGGAATAGAGTTTCAATTCTGACCAACAGAAGAGCTGCCTTTGAAGTTACAATCAGTACAGCTCTGAAATTTCCTCTTAAGTGCAGTTTGTGGCTCGCTGCAGTTCATTTCTTTCTGAAAGAGCCTTAATGGGTGAGGTTGATTACATTCAACCAGTGGTCAGGACTGAGTCGGCTGCGATCCCTGGTTGCAGGACACAGGCTTCTCCGCCAGTCCCAAGGCCTCTCGCTGCATCCACAGTTGTGGGCAGTGACGTCCTATGGGGGCCTAGGCAGTGGGTACTGGTAGGAGGTCGAGGGTGGAGATTGACCTTAGGCTAAGACCCTGCTGGTGTGAGATCATCCTTCATCCCTTGAGGCTGTAGGAGAGAAAAACCTGTCTTCCTTCTACAGGTATTTGAGTCTCGGGAAAGGGTGGCCATTCTTAGAAAACCAGTTCTCTACTGCTGTTGTGGACATCTGAGATGAGATATGGAATAGGACTCAAAAACAGCCTAAAGCATTGCTAAGGAAAAGCAAGGCAACTCTTTGAGGAATTTACTATCTGTCTACCTGGGGATGCTGGAGGAGAAGGCCAACTCCACAGTGACGTCATAATAGTCCCAGAATTTCCTGGTTTAAAAACACACAGCAAAATACGTCAGACTCAGACACCATGTGTTTTTTCTCACATGTGGAATCTAGATTTCGGTGTGTGTGTGTGTGTGTGTGTGTGTGTGTGTGTGTGTGTGTGTGTGTAGTAGTAGTAGTAGTAGTAGTAGTTGTAGTAGTAGTAGTAGTAGTAGTAGCAAATAATAATACTGTACATGTAAATGTCACTAGGAAAATCATTACTGCGAGAATGGATGAATAAAGAGAAATATCTATATGTACAGGATTATTTATTTGCACTTGGCTTCCTCAAAATCTGAAACCATCAAAATTGTAGTTAGCTCATGCGTTAATTATATTGCATCTGTGACACGGAGGTCATAAGCCAGAGTTGGAGACTGGGGTGGTAATGATACCTGGACAATGGATAGTGACCCATTTAAACTTACTCTGCTTTATGGGTCGTGGTTCCAATGAGCTGATGTCCTGAGACAAGAACAGGCTTTCCTTTCTGACCATCACTGCTGAAAAGATCACAGTCAAGGATATTTTATTTTTGAACCTGAAGAATTTTTCAAGGGTATCATTTCACAACAAAATACATAATGGCAATATGTATTATATTATAAATATAAATACCTAAGGCTGAATTGTTCAGTCTTGAACTAAGATAAGTGAATAGAGTATTTTTAAATTTATTATGTTTTTAATGTGGTTTAAAATTTTTAGACAATAGATACTATAACTGTTGTAAGAGCCTTTAAAAAATAAGTTTTAAAACGGCATGATAGCTCATGGTTATACTATCAGTACTTGAGAGGCTGAGGCAGGAGGATTACTGTGAGTCTCGGAATTACCCTTGGCTACACAATGAGACCATGGCTCAAGGAAAAGTGTTAAAATGTTTGTGATAAAAGCCTGAAATTTTGAATGTCACTTTAAAGAAAGAAAATGACTGATACTAAGTATTTTCTTAGAGAAGCTTAAGAAGTTCAGAATATGAATATTGAAAAAGACATATGTTTTGAGTTTGCTGCTGTTTTTCATAGTGATAAAAATATTTACTAGAAATAAGGAAATAAGATAACCAGAGTATTGTGAAAAGATGTGGCCGCGAGCATCTCCTGACAACACACACCCGGCTGGTAACAGTGAAATGAGCCTTTCTGGGCAGTCTCACCCCAGGCTAATGAGCGAGTGCTCTCACCGACCTCTGTGCTGACTAGGAAGGAGCCAGGTGTGGGCAAAGCCATCACTGTAAACAGTAACACCGTTGTGTACTTCTCTTCCAGTTGTGTACGGCTCCTGGTTTGATCACGTGTTGAGCTGGGAGAAACACAAAAATGATAAAAATGTCCTCTTCCTATTCTATGAAGAAATGAAGAAAGTAAGTCTTTCCCATCCGCCTAGGCTAAAACCAAACTAAGTTCCAAGTCAGGGGATGAGAAACGAGGGTGGTAGCACAAGCCTTTGATCCCAGCACTCAGGAGGCAGAAACAGGAGGGTCTCTGTGAGTCTGAAGCCAGCCTGGTCTACAGAGGGAGCTCCAGGAAGCCAGGGTGACATAGGGGAATCCTGCCACAAACGAACAACGGATAACTTTTGCTTAGGGAACAGATTTGGTAAGTAGATAAGAGGCACACTTACTTTCTTTAATTTTCCTGTTGCTCAGGATTTCGTTAAGAGTCTAAATAAAATAGCTGACTTCCTTGGCATTGATGTGAATGACAGCGATGTTAGTAAGATTGCCCGGAGCACCTCGTTCAACGAGATGAAGAGCAACGCGGTGAAAGAGAATTGCGAGCCCAGTCACACCATCTGTGCCCTCACGTCCGACAGGAACCTGGTGTTCAGGAAAGGTAAGCCGAGGAGGAGATGGCCCCATCTGCGGCTCCCACTGGGAGGCGCACTTGGCTTTTGGTTTCTGCACGTTCTTTCCTCATCTGGCAGTCAGCCATGAAGACTGGAGACACTTGAGTATGTGCAGACTCATTTTGTTTTCATTGTTTCTAAAACAATAGCAAGGAACTACTGTGTAGCCGACATTGAGATTGTAATAAGTAAGTAATGTAGAGATGATAAGCGATAACGGGAAGCTTTCGTAGGCTATATGCAGGTTTTATATATGCAGAGCTTAGATGCTATTTTATATAAACAATGTGCATTCCAGAATGTTGGTGACAGAGAATTCTGGAGTAGGTGAAGTTTCTCTGTGTCCCAGTGCCTGGGTCCTAAATAACCACTCAGAAACTATTTATTAATTGTAAATGCTCAGCCAATAGCTCAGGCTTGTCGCTAGCTAAAGTCTTTAAAATTAACCCATGTTTTTATCTATCCTCTTGACACCTCGTGGTTCCTTTCTCAGTACAGCGTGCTCATCTCTTGCTTCCTTTGTGTCTGACTTGTGGTTCCTCTGACTCCACCCTTCTTCCCAGCATTCTCTCTGCCCTGAAATCCTGCCTAGCTATCAGCCAGTCAGCATTTTATTAACAATGACAGCAACACATTTTCACCGTGTTCAGGAGGCTTACTCCACAGCATCCGGAAACCAATCTCCTCTGTGTACAGAAGGACGACAGTGATTGTGTTTAAAGTTCTCATTGAGTTTGTGCTCACCATGTCTTCACAATGGACCTCACATTGCTTATGTGCATAGAGACATAAGAAAAGGAATTAATCTCCCCCAGCGATTCTCCAGGTCCAAGTTAGAAACAAGTAGTGAATATCTGGATGTAGAATCTTTTTATCCCCCCAAATGTATGTGTAAGAGTGTTCTGTCTGCATGTATATCTGTACAGTATAGGTGCAGTACCCAAGGATGCCAGAAGGGAGCATTGGGTCCCCTAAAAGTGGAGTTAAATGGTTGTGGGTACTGGGAACTGAACTCAGGTCCTCTGTAAGAGCAGCCAGTGCTTTCAGCCTCTGAGCAGTCTCTACAGCCCCTATAACTGTGTTGAAGTGTGTGATTTTTTTATCCAGATGTAGGAGAAATGTTCTAAAAATTATAAAGGCAAAGTATTTGTATGCACAGACGCATGCACGATTCCTACCGGAGAGCAAATGTTTCTTTGCCTGCTTTCACGCAGCCCAATATGATGCCCCACAGGAAATACTTGCCAACTCATTGTAAGACAGATATTATCTTAACTGCAAATTTTCTATTGTAACTCAGCCTTATTTATGCAGAGTCACAGAACCAAGGCTTAGAAAGGAGCCAAGCATTTGACTCAGTAAATATTAATAAGCTATTAATTCTGGAACTAATACACAACTATTGAATAAAACACAGCATCACTTCTCCAAAACTTCATATTCCAGACAGAAATGCACAGTGCTAACAGCCTGAGCCACAGTGAGAAGGACTGTGTGGAGTCTTTCTCTGTCCCACAAACCAGTTCACAAATAACCACACAGAGACTTCTTAACTATGGAACCTCGGCCTATAGCTTAGGCTTGTTCCTAACTAGTCCTTATAACTTAAATTAACCCCTATCTATTACCTGACGTTCTTTTACATGGCTCAGTTACTTTTCCACATCCTGCTTCCTCTGCATCTGGCTGAGGGCTCTGCCTTTCTTCCTCTCTGTCCCCAGAAGTCCTGCCTAACCTCTTCCAGCCTAGCTATTGGCCCTTCAGCTCTTTGTTACATCAATCACAGTGCTACAACTTTACACAGTATAAAAGGATATTCCACACCGACTTTGGGGAGGGGGTGTGGAGGCAGGATCATACTTCTCCTGTAGATCTGGGACTGAAAGTTTGAGAAATGGTTATGAAAATGGCGGGAGAGGAATGCTGTCCAGGGGAGCCAATGGCAGAGAGGGGGTCAGAGTCCACACTAGAAGATAAAGGGGCAGCTTGCTGCAGAGGAGTATGCATGGAGCAGAGTGTGGGAGATGAGAAGATAGTGGTGTCAGGGAGCTTAAACCTCGGGAGAAGCTGTGCCTCTCCTCCGTCTCTCCTCTTCCCCACTCCTTCTATCCCCTCTCTACCCTCTCCTCTCCGTCCTTACCCTCCCCCTTCTTCCTTCTCCTCGCCTTTCCCTAACCTGGTTGAAGAAGGACCCACACAAGCAGGCCAGTGTGGCACAGAGTGGTAGAGAGGCTGTAAATGTGATTGGAAGAGTGTGGAAGGGAGGCAGAAGAACTGAGCAAGACACTGAGGAGCAGTTTAGGTGAGAAACGTGGGCCACCCCGGGACAGCGACAGGAGTCCTGCTTGTGAGGTTTAATCAAGAAGTCTGTCAGGGAGCCATCAGCAGGTTGTGAAACGAGGCAGAGTCATCTGGGAGGGAACCAAGAGTGGGTAGCACAAAGGACAGAAGATGGCTCTCAGGGGACCTTAGTACCCAAGGGCATGAAGCAGCCCAAGGGGAGCCAAGAAAAGACATGGGCCAGAATTAGACGGAAAGCCGGGACCACACATGGGAACCTGTCCATTGTTCGTGAACTCTAGGCAGTTTCCACAGTGGTAAAGATGGGAAGGGTGGTCCAAAGAGACTGAAGAGACCTATGGCTGGCTGCATGAGCTGTGAGAATGTACGGCAGAAAGACAACGTGGTACTTGAAAAGGTCTGGAGAAGGTCAAGGGGCATTCTGAAGAGGAGATGAAGAGAGAGCAGAGAGAGCTCAGAGGAGGCAAAAAGAGCAAAGAGGAGAAAGGAGAAGATTGAGAGAGGCTGCATAAATACAAGAGTGAGAAAGGAGGGCACTCTGAGCCCTCATAGTGATGTTTGTATTACATCAGCCTTTGAGAGTCCTGTTAACAAAGCAATCACTGTTCTCAAATCACACCCCATAAACATGTGAGACACTCCTGTGCTGGCTGTCCACCCCCATGCTCCAACCTACCACAGTTATGACCCTAGCAAATATCCACAGATGAAACCCCACCACCACTACCTGTAACTAACAACAGCACCTGAGTACCACCATGTGTTGGATATAAACACAAAGACCAGTTCCTACTGGACACATGTACCAATGTAAAACACTTTACACATAAAATGAATAAATCTTTAAAACAACCCCAAAACATACGGCTAGCAGGTTTCAGTCCACAGGTCATAGTTTTCTGCATTCAGATTCTTGCTGTCTATCTTAATATCATCTCTGTATATTAATTTTTCATATGGGCTGGGCTCATATGATGACCATGTGAGCATCTTTAATCCCCAGCACTCTAGAGGCACAGGTAGGCAGGTCTGAGGCCATCCTGATCCATATAATATGCGTGTTCCAAGACAACCTGAACTACATAATATGACCCTGTCTAAAAAAACAAATTATATAATATCAGTGTTTTTTTTAGTAACATACACAAACTGTGAAAAAGGAAACCAAAGTTAAAACCTTCCTTTTTATTTAAACAGAAAAGGAGAAATGGTGTGGGAAGTCCTTCTGTATATGTGTTGCTTTTATTGGTTAGTGAATAAAGAAGCTGCTTCTGGTCAATGGCTTAACAGAGTGTAGCCAGGCCAGAAAAGATAGATAAAAAGAGTAGGAGTCATCAAAGAGAGGCCATGGAGCATCCAGAGGAGAAAGACGCCAGCTGCTAGCTGGAACCTTCCTGGTAGGCCACAAATTTTGGGGTAAAATATAAAATAATGGAAATAGGTTAATTCTAGATGTAAGAGCTTCCTAGCAATATGCTTAAGCTATCGGCCAAACAGTATGGCAAATAATATAGTTTCTATGTGATTATTTCAGGAGTCTGGGCAGTCAGGAAATGAATAAGTGATCTCTCATAACATATATATTTTAAATCTTTCTTTAAATAAGTAATTATAAACTGTAGAAATTAATATGCAACCACCACAGTCATCATTAGAAACACCAAAAAAGCAAGTGAAAAATGGTCCTCCGTCATCTCACCAGGAGAGACCATGCTCTCCCATGCGACTGCAAAGCTGACAGATTTTCTCTGTGAGCTTCCTGTCTGATAGATTTCTTGTGTTTCTAGGAGTGGTGGGTGATTGGATAAACTACTTCACTCCGAAGCAGAGGAGTGTCTTTGATGAACTGTTCACAGAGAAGATGAAACACAGTGCTGTGGGCAGATGCCTGAAGGAGTATATGAATTCAGATGGGAAATGAAGCCAGTTTCCCAGCTCTGCAGTGCAACACCTAGAAAACGTGTAAATATTCTATGGCCGTGGAAAGCAGGTCTTTCTTTCCATGAGAAACACATACTTCAAGAACGTGTCAAAAGTGGCACTCGTGAGAGACTATTATTGTATTTGGTGACGGTAGAGAATTATTAATAAAAGGAGCTGTAAAATTCTCCAATAGCTGAACTCTGTAGCCATTTCCAATGTGTTCAGAAAGTCCCTGGATAGTTCCTGCTCAGAAAGGTGTTGTTATTGTAAATCCACCATGAGCTGTGCTGATGTAGAAAAAGGGTGAAGGATTGAGTCATATCACAATAAAAACAGACACCATCCTGCCACGCTTGAAATATCCTAATAGTAGGATCCTATCACATGCTGGTGAACACGAAGAATGAATAGTCACTTCAGATGAACATGACTGGGTATGCCTGTATTTTCTTAATGTCATCTCAATTAAATTATAAAGTTTTCTAATTTTTCAATTTAGAGACTGAACTTTCCTTTGAAAATGAACATGCTTACGATTATAGTCTCTGCAGCTTTCTGTAAGGTGTATTACCCTGTGCCTTCACTAGAGGGCACCGTAAGGAAAGCTCTGTGAACTTAACGCCAGTGTTTTCCCACAGGTCTCAGCATAAATTACTTCTGTTGTGCACTCTTACCGAAGGCTTGCTGGGAAATCAAAACTATACTATCTATAGCTCTTAATGCTGAGCTCACCGCAGGAGGTGGTTTTGCTGAGTTCAACTCAACTCTGATTTTTATATCCTAGTGTATTATGAGCCTATGTAAACGTTCAGGGACAAATCTGTTGGGGTATTTTGTGTGGCGTTGATAATTCAACATGAAGTTCAGTTTGCGTAAATCTTCTGTATGCATGCATTTGTTACAAATAAAGAGCATTCCTTTTGACTTCGTGCAACTCTTTTTCTCAAACTAACCTGGTTCACTTTAGCCACTTCCCTTCTTCAAGTAGATGAAATCATTGAAGGACAAACCAGGGTGATCTTGATGCAGCCTTCCTAATGGAGATGGGAAGATGCACAACTGAACTGACTTCACATTCACTCTTGGTGACCAGGGAAGGAGAAGGCCATCAGTCAGGCTGGGGAGACAGATGAGGTTGGAGTGAAGAAAGCATTAAAAGTACCAAGTCCTATAAGCTCCATATGTCCTCATGGCACTAAAATGACCACTGAAATTAAGATAACTAAGACAAATATCTTACGGCATTTTGCTCTTCTAGATCTGCAAAGTGACTTTGGCAGGCTATAATTCAATTTTGATAAGAATTTGCTGACAGTCAATAACCTAAGGGTGTAACCAAGAATCTGAACCCTCAGTCTGTGATCAGTCAGCCTTGTGTGTGATTTGGACAAAGAATGAAGATGGAAGGATCTTTGATCTCAAAATGCTTACATTCTGGTGGATTTCCACAGAGAATCTTTTAGAAGTACCAGATAAGATATTTCACACATCAACACACTCCACACAGAAAGAGGAGAAAAGAAGGAATGGAGAAGCAGGACCCTGGCAGAGGCTCTGTGTATGTATGAGAGACAGAGAGAGAGAGAGAGAGAGAGAGAGAGAGAGAGAGGAGAGAGAGAGAGAGAGAGAGAGAGAGAGACAGAGAGAGAGAGAGAGACAGAGAGACAGAAAGAGAGACAAAGGGGCTCCAGTGCAAATGAGTGCAAGGTGACCTGTGTGTGCAAGCAGGTCAATGAGTAGTGTGCTGCTTAGTTTTCTGCCAAGTTGGCACAAGCTAGAGTCATCTGGAAAGGAATCTTACTAATAAATGCCTCCATCAGATTGGCCTGCAGGCAAGCCTGTGGGGCATTATCTTGGTTGCTGATTGAGTAGAGCCCAGCCCAATGTGGGTGGTACCACCCCTGGGCAGGTGGTCCTGGAGTATATGTGAAAGGTGACTGAGCAAGCCTGGGGACCATGCCAGCAAAAACAGCATTCCTCCATGGACTCTGCTTCAGTTCCTGCCTTCAAGTTCAGACTTGAGTTCCTCCTCAGTTCCCCTTGATGATGGTATCGAACCTGTAAGCTGAATTAAACCCTTCCTTTTTCAAGTTGTTTTTGGTTAATGTTTTACTATAGCAACAGAAAATGTCACCAGAATGGCTGTACACAATTTTGTGATTTATTATGGAATACAACTCTGCTGTGTATATATACCGCATTTTCTTTATCCATTCATTCACAGACATGGTGGCTGACTCTGTAACCTATAATGACTAGTATGTAATAAGCAGGGATATGCAGTTAACTCTATGGTGTGTTGCCTCAGAGTCCTTCTGTTGTACACCCAGGAGTGGTATAGATTAGATTTTTAGTTTTTATATGTTTAGTGACTGGGCTCACGTACACTCAGACTGTACACATCTGCTTGGCCTTGGATTCACAGCACTCGCCCTGCCTCCTCCTCCCAGACACTGGGATAACATGCCCAGGCCATACTGACTGTCTAGGAAAATTTTATCAAAGCATTCTGTATTGATGAGATGAATGCCCTAAAAACAACTTCCAGGATGTCTCAGTGATTAAAAATATGATAGCATAAAATGTCAATGGCATTTGCATCACAGAAGGCAAAACACAACTGAAATACCAATCATGCTGCTGTGATTTCAGATACAACCATGCTCCTCCTCGATGGGCATCTAGGTTTCTGGGGATGCTGATTTCCCTGCTGGAACCACAGACACTGCTTCTGGGGGGGGCAGAGCAGGGCTGAGAACGCACATGTAAACTCTAGTAAATTCTGCTCAGCCCTACTGCTGCCCTTTGCCTGTTTCCTGGCTCATTGTAGAAGTGATCAGACCTGCAGTCAACCAGATGGGTAATAGGCTCCCACAGTCCTGGGAAGACTATGCTTGCTGACAGCCTTTGAATCCACCAGACTGTTCCCTCGTCAGAAGTCCTGGACCCACGCTCCTGCTCATATTTAACAGACAGATTAGTGGGCACCTCTTTACCCACAATGCCACCTATCTTCCCAGGGTGGCTTTTTCTCTTCTTTACCTGCCCTACTGCGCATGCCCCCTTTGTAGTTAATGAGGAATTCCTGAATCTCAGAGCTACTCACCCTAAGTGTCCTTGGGTAGCACTTCCTCATGTCCGAGCATCTCTTGAGGCCACGGCTGCTTTCAGGCAGGGTCTGTTTCACACCCCTAAAGCCTTCTTCCATCCCTGGCCTCCATTTTCATTTCTCCTGCAGACTCTCCAGTATCACTCTTCTTTTCTTTCCCTCCCTGCTCTCAGCCATTCTGGCTTAGTATTATACGCTTAGTATCCGTCTCTTGCCCTTGCCCTGTCCTTTCATGGTGTCTGCTCACCAGGCCCAGCCCAGCATAGTAGATGCGCAACAAGCACAGGCTGTGACCTGAGTTCCCAGACAAGGTCCAGTTTTTAATCTAGAAAACTGACTTCATATTTGCTAAGTACTCCATGTCTGCATTTAAACCTCATCGTGCATTTTCTTCCGTTGCTAAATTTAAGCTCCACCCCACTGGACCAGCCATTTCTTCCGGGTGTTACTGAAAGTGTGCAGACAGCTTGTGGGAATGCAGGATGGAAGCTTTCAATGGTGAAGGAACACATCCCTGTCTGCTCACCGCTTCAGTTCACTGGGCCTGTACACATGAATGCATAAGCTGATTGGGTAGAGAATCACACATGTAATTCTTTACCTTTCTTCCCCTTTCCAAGCCACGGTAGTCACGGTACACTGTGCATCTTGCACTTCAATATTTGTTAGTATATTCTTTATATTCAACTATGTTACAAGAATATGAGCTGGGCATGGTTCTGTGTGCTTATAATCCCAGCATATAGGAGGCTGACACAGGATTACCAAGTTTGAGGCCAGTCTAAATTTTGTATTGAGTTCAAGACCAACCTTACCTACAGAGTGTGTTCAAGGTCAGCCTGGGCTAGAGTGAGCTCCTCTATCAAAACACTCAGAAAGTTCCATGGCATTCATATGACATGAATTCTTAAATTTCTTTTGTGTGACATATTCATGTATATGTGTACAGGTGTGAGTGTGTGTGTGTGTGTGTGTGTGTAGGCCAGAGTTCAATATTAGGTATCTTACTCAATTACTCTCCTTGTTTTTGAGATGAGATTCTCTTGCTGAATTTGTGACTTGGCAATTAGGCTAGACTAGCTGTGCAGTGAACCTCAGGCTAGATTTGCTGACCAGTGAGCCCCAGGCTAGACTAGCTGTGCAGTGAGCCCTGGGATAGACTGGCTGCGCAGTGAGCCCTGGGATAGACTGGCTGCACAGTGAGCCCTGGGCTAGACTGGCTGAGCAGTGAGCCCTGGGCTAGACTGGCTGTGCAGTGAGCCCTGGGCTAGACTGACTGGCCAGTGAGCCCTGCGTTAGCCTAACTATTCAGTGAGCTCCAAGCTAGTTTACCTGATCAGTGACCTCCAGGCTAGAATAGGCTGTCCGGTGAGCCCCAGGGACCAGGCTCCCTCCCATCTCCATCTCCTCAGTGTGGGCATTTCAAGCACACACCACTGCGTCTGGATTCTTATGGGTGTTAGGTGTCAGGATTCAGGCTGCCATGCTTGTGTGGCAAACAATTTCATGACTGAGGCCTCTCTTCAGCCTCCTTAACCTTGTCTGTTTCTGGCATTTTCCTCCTGTACTATGTGAGACTATCAAGTAGAAACATTCTTCACACATTTAGGAAATACCAATGAAAATCAACTAACTGAAAATCAGCATCAAAGGGGAATAAAGCTGAGTTTAGATCATTTCCACACCCTCGACTTTGACTTCAGTCTCCGTGAAAGGCTTAACTCACCCAGCTCTCTGTGCACAGGTCCAGACTCAGAAGGAGCTTTCTCAGCAACCAGAGCAGGCCATGGAAGCAGCTCCATGGCTTCTCTGGATGAAAAGCTACAGGATACAGGAGGCAATGAGCCATCAATCTGGTGAGCCCCACAAGCAGCCAATTAGGAGGCTAATTAGAGCCAAGTACTGTGCTCCACATAGATAAAGACAATCTGAATTGTTCCTCTTCCAAAGCACGAGGGTTGTCATCTCAAAACACAGCATAACAAATTTGGGCAGGTAGATGCCAGCAGAATTTTAGGTTCCCCCTCCCAGTTACTTCGTAATAATTTCATTGAGTTATTTTAAGTTTTCAGTGTCAGTAACATAGAGCCAGGAGGGCTTACTAATCCTTAGTGATTATCTGATTGTTATGACCATTATCTCTGGGGTAAAGAAGAGATTCTCAGTTGTAAATAGTAATAGGATCAAATCCCACTTCAACCATGAATACAATAAATATGTATACGCGCACACACACACACACACACACACACACACACACACATATCCTTTTCAAATGTGCCATTTATTTCAGTGGTTTATATTAATTTACATAAAATTTGTTGCTATAGTGAAAAGCCAATAGTGGTCTTTAGACATTCTCCACTATTTAGATTGCCTGTGTCACTGACAGCTGAGGGGACATTCAGCCAGGCTGTGGGACAATATCCTCTAATGACTAGATAGGCTTTGGGGAGAGGGTGTATATTTATGAGTAATTGGCCCAGGTGGGATTATAATTAAAATAAATGAGGGTGGTCACCAAGACCTTGTTAGGTAGCACTGGCTGGACTGAAAAGTGACATTTTATTCACCCCGACAGAAATGTTTCAATCAGTAGACAATTATGCAAATGGCACTACTATTAATACCGCATGTTTCTTTCTTTCTTTGTTCCTAGTGAAGGTCAACTGTATCCTGTTTGGTATGTTCAGCTCCTGCGCTGTGAGCCTTCATTATCCCCTAAGTTAAAATGCTGTTTCCCCTGACACTCCTAAGTCCTGTGGGGACCCCAGGAGCCTTTCACGGAATGCAAATAAAACTGAGGCCAGAGGGAGACAAGGCCAGGGTGACAGGCCTTGTCACAGCACTCCTTCCAAGGTGCCAATCAAGTGGAGGGCTAATTATGGCGGGAAGGCACCAGGGAAACAAGCTACTTGGGCTTCCGCTGATGTCTGTTCCGCCAGGGAAGACAAGAATCGGTGGCTCAAAGAAGCTGTTGGCCTCTATCCTGCTTTACTTTGCAAAGCTTTGACTGAACACAGGTTTCGGCTATAACAAATGTGAGATGCACAATTCGAAGAAAGGGAACTTGAGTGTTTGTAAGGCGAGCATCTGAGGTTGAAAGCCGGCCCTTTCATTACCTTCCTGGGGGACAGACTCCGTAGAGACAGGAAGCATGAGGACAGGGCAGGTATCAGTGCAGGACGGAAGGCAACGTGGTGACCTGTCCTCAGTCACATCCTGCCCTGACTTTTATGTCTTGCTCTCTACTGACAGAACACCAGGCTTCCTGCTGAGCTCTTCATGGGAGGAAGAGCTCGTGACTTGTTTGTTTTGTGGACAGGGTGTCATGAAGCCCAGGCCACACTCACACTACAGAGCCAAGGATGTCTCTGAACTCCATCCTCTGCCTCTGTCTCGCAAATGCTGGGTTACAGGGGTGTACCACCCACTCCACAAGCCTGGCGCTCTATAGGCGAGAGGAAGATTATGGAATCCTTTAGAGTGGACACCAGGGATTGTATGTCTTGGAAACACTAATGTAGACAGTCTGCACTGGGGACCTCCAAGTTAGTGAGACCCTCATACCCAAACAGGTCTGAGTCTGGAGGAGAAAGGGTAGGAATAGGTAGGTGTCTGGGGCCGACTGTCGTGGAAGCATGTCTACTAAGGAGAGCATCAGAAGGTCTCTGAGCCTGGGTCCTACCCTGTTGAGCTTTCAGGTGCCAACCCCTCCAACTAAAGGGTTCTTGCACTTCAATGTACACAGGTCACCTTATAGACTTCCTAATGTGCAGACTCCTAGACCCAGGTCCCAGGTTCTACACCTGACACTCCAGCACAGGGCTGGCAAATACATTTGCACAATTTGCACAATTATTATGATAAAAGATTGTTTAAGAGCTTTGGCAGGTGATTGAGGGACTCTGAGGAAGTCTGGGCTCCAATCTGTTGCCCTGGAACGTTCTAGAGCTGCCACCTAGTGTCCAGTCTTTGGTAGTTATTGTTGTCTATTGCTCAATTTCTATAAACTAGAGGAAGAAAAGTACTTCCTTTATAGAACTGTGTGGATTAAAAGAAGCTAAGATACACAGAGATCATTTTTATGGTCTGCATAATCAGGCAACAGTGCTACGTAGCTGTATTGCCATTGAACGTATATGAAAAGTTGATCGCCTTTGGTGCACAAAATCACCTCCAAAAGAGGTATAAGTCCTTCAGACTGAGAGGTGGCCACCAGCAAGCACCAGGTTGGAAAAAGAGTGTAGCAACTAAACCTATAAATTTCCTCTCTTGACCTTTGCCATTTAAAAACACATACTGAATACAGAGCCACCAGCTGCTTAGAGGGGGTTTTAAGGCAGGCAGGAAGTGGGGGCAGGACTGGTGCTTAGCTACCACCAGTGTAGAGGGCAGGCAGGGTGGAGAGAACCCTGCTGGGAACCAGACAGGGTCTGGGATTCAACAACACAGGAAGTAAGACGGAATCCCACCAAGCACTCATCACTCAGTATAGCCTTCATATGTATTTACTTTATTTTTACATTTTAAAGTGTTCCATGTATCTGTATCAGGGTATGTGTGCACACACATGTGGGCAGGTGCCTGTGAGATCAGAAGAGAGGGTGTCAGATCCCCTGAGCAGGACTTAGAGGCTCCCAGTGAGCCAGTGATCCACCCAGCGTGGGCGTTGGACATGCACTGGGATCTGCTGGGCAGTAGAACGTCCGCTTATCACTTCAGCCTCTGTACACACACACTTTGAAAGCAAGTATCTGTCAGTGTCTGCCCCAAGGTTTAAGACGTACATCTAACTATAATCTAAATACACCTTCAATAATATTACACAACTCCTTTTATAAGAGTGCGTGCCCACTTTACCCTTTCCATCTCTGAGTCAGTTGCTTCACGTATCTATACGCTGTGGTCATGCTATACATTATACAATCATCGCTTTAGAGCCATCATTTTAAGGACAAACCAGTCTGCCTTCACTTACTTTTGTCTACTGTTCTTTGCATAGATTCGAATCTCTAACTCTTAGATTTTCTTCTCTAAAAACCTCTTCCTCCTCTCCCCCCTTTTTTGTCTTAGCACCTGCATGTATGTCTGTGTGAGGGGGTCAGATCTGGGAGTTACAGACCATCCATATGGATGCTGGGAATTGAACCCCAGGTACTCTGGAAGAGCACTCAGTGCTCCCAACCCCTGAGCTACTTCTCCAGCCCCATAAGCATGTTTTATTGTCTTTACTCTCAAAGGAAAATTCCATTGGATGTAGATATTGAGGTTGGCAGTCATTTTCTTTAAGTATTTCAAACATTATACACTGGTGTTCTCACCTCCATAAAGCCAACCTGCAATCACCTTCTCTCGTCTGTGTTCTCCCAGCGCCTGGGGATTTCTTCAAGACTTTCTGTTAATCTGGGTAGGTTCGGCCACCGTTGCTTCACACATTTCTTTTGTCTTGTCTATTTTGCTTAGATTCCTATCTCTGTCATACTTTTTTGACTTGGTCTCAATAGACTTTTTTGTGGCTATGTCTTTGAATTCTAGTATTTTCTAAATTAATTTTTGAGGTAGTAGAGTTGAGCCTCACTAATGCAGCACAGGCTAGCCTAGAGCTTGGATTCCAGGCATCGGGCACCATGGCCCTTGTGGTTTCTATCTCTTGACTGACATTACTCATCTGGACTTTCCCATCATCTGTTGGCATCAGATCGTAGCTCCTCTAAATTGCTGTCTGGTAATATAAACATCCATGCCATACCTGAGTATGGGCTCCATGCATGTTTTGTCTCTTTAAATTTAGCCATTTCTTGCCTTTTTGTTTTTGCTTTTTCGAGACAGAGTTTCTCTGTAGCTTTGGAGCCTGTCCTGGAATTAGCTCTTGTAGATCAGCCTGTCCTCAAATTTAGAGATCTGCCTACTTCTGCCTCCTGAGTGCTAACGTGAGCCACCACTGCCCAACTTCATTTTTTGCTTTTTGCTAAGACATTTTGTTGTGGAAAACGGGGTTTTCAGTAGAAAGGTTTGTGTCAATCTTTCTGAGAGGTGGGTTATATCTTTACTGTAGCTATAAATCAAATTGTAGAGGAAAATCAAATTCCTCTAGGTCCTTGCCTGTGGCTTGGGAATTTTTCTTTCCCAAGTGAAAGCCTATGTTTTGCAAGTTATTTTGTGTGTGGGGTGGAGGGGTCTGTCAATTCACTTCCTTTACTGGAGACTTGGTGATTGCATGAGGAATAAAAGTGGAAGCTGGTTCCTGGCCATCCAGGCAATGTCAGGAGTGGGTTCCCCCTGGTGGCATTGGGCTCTTTATACCTCAAGTTGGTTGGCCACTCCTACAAGTTCTATGTCACCATTAGCTCAGTACATTTAGCAGGTTGGACAGATTGTAGGTGAAAAATTTCCAACCCCGTTGGTGTCCCAATCTCACTGCTGGAACCTTTCCGTGGTTATAGAAGATGGCTGGTTCAGGCTCTATATCCCCCATCGCTAGGAGTCTCTGATAGGGTTACTCTTGTAGATTCTTGTTGGGTTGTCTGTCCAGCCTTGATATAAGGGTTTGTGCCTAGTCTTATTGTAACTGTTATGCTATGTTTAGTTGATATCCCTGGGACATCTGTTCTTTATCTTTTATTTCTTTTAAAGGGAAAGGGAGCAGTGGATCTAAGGGAGGGGAGAGGTGAGAGGGGATTAGGAAGAGTGGAGGGAGGAGAAACTGCAGTTGGGATATAATGTATAAGAGAGGAATCAAAAAATTTATGAACTTTATTTTTTTAAATTTTCAAATAAATAAAACACTACACACTAAATTTAACCAGAAAAAAAAAAGTGGAATCTGGGGACATTCTAAAGTGGACACTCTTAAAGCTGGTCCCTGTTCCTCATCCAGGAACTTCTTCCCAAAGTTCTGTTTGTCCCCCGTGGTGTTCCCAGTCAGTCTGCTTCCTTCATATCTTCTTTGCTGTTCACTAGATTCTCCTGAGCTGAGGGGAGAGGGTCTTCACCTTGGAGTAGTCTCATTAGGGAGGAGAAAGTCAGGGATCCCAGTAGCTCTCTTACTGCTCTGCCTATGGACATGGAGATGCCCTTGCTTAGATTCCCAGGTCAAGTAAGAGCCCGCTGGCACCCTTGCTGTGAGCACCCCCAGATCACACTCCAGTCTACCCTTAGCCTTCCTTTCCAGACACTACTAAAGTGCCTCATCCGTGGCATCTGGTTGCAACTGCTTTGGCAAGTTTGAGGCTCTCAGGGTGACCCTGTCCTGTTTAGACAAGCTCCAGAAGGCTTACTTCTGTTGTCTCACATCTGTCTGTTGGGAGAGGTGGAGAAGCTCTTGTCTGCACAGGTGAGCACACTGCATCTTCAAGCAGTGGTACCTAAGTACCAGTCTCTATAGTGAAGCTGCACTCTTGCCCCAGAGTTTGGAACAAGGACCCTAGCGAACTTTATTTTCTCACACACTAACTAGCTCCTGAGGGAGCATGTGTCTGAGGAATGAGCAGTTCATGCTGATATGGACTGAACGTGACAACACACTAAATAAGGGCACTGTTGAAAATAATATAAAGCCTTGACTATTCGGGACCACCCACAGTAATGGGAAGCTGTCGTAGCCAGTGTTTGAACTGAAGTGGTTTTTTCTGTGGCTAGCACGGAGTACCTAGAAGATTCTGCAAAAGATAACATCAAATGCTCAAACAAGGGACCTAGAAAAAACTGAAGGGTGTGGACCTGGCAGCATGAGACTCGAAACTTGCTGTCTGAACAGGCACAGAGGAGAAACTGAGGCATGCTATCTGGACTCACCTTGCTGAGTCAAGGTTTCACTGCGGCACTGAACTCCCAGGGGCTGGAGAGTTTGGCATGTGCTACCACACCACACAGACTGTTATCTAGCAGGGGGTCAGCGACTTCACAGACACAGTCCAAGGTTCTGGCCTACTGCAGGAACAGCCTGTGACTGAACCAGGACCCACAACACAGCTAGGAAGTCAAGAGCAAAGGCAAGTCAAGGGCAAGGAAATGATGACAAAGGTGCCTGTCTCTTCCCTCAACTCATGCCTGCCTTCTAGGGACAGACTCAGAACTGCTGCCCACACACAGTGTAGAAGGACCTACTTCTAGTCAGTACTAATCGGAGTTTCTTTTTAATGGAGGCAAGAGTTGCAAATGTTCCATAAGCAACATTTCCTATTTATTAAGTGTCTACATTTATGCCTCGTTCTTGGAATTCAGTGGGGACAATCTGGGTTGGCCACAGGGTCACAGTGAAAGCTGAGTTTAGTATATGAAGGTAGCATTACTTCAGCCATGGCTGCCAATGGTTCATTCTGCCTTCTCTAAACCAATACATGACAGGCAAAAAGACAAGAAGGTATTTAGATGTCTGCATTTACGTGTGTGTGTTGTCTGTACATGGATACACAAAGTACGATCTCCATGAACCACTTGCTTCTGAGCTTGTACAACTAGTACTTAAAGAAAATGCCTAGGAAGGGCCTTCTAAGAACAAAAACTTTATTGAGTTTGTGAACTTTATTAATTAACATGGGGTGTGAATTGCCGGACACACTGCCTTAAAATAAATAAAACCTCAGCATCATTAAAACCACACAAACACAGTTTGACAGAATACAACACAAAATTGATTGTTTATGCTGCCTGACTTGCATTTTCTAAGAGTCTGCGGAATACTAGATCAATCCCTCAGTAATCAATCACCTTGCACCAAAGGAAAGCAGACATAATTATCTTGTGGGTCCTGGAACAATGATTTGAGAAAAGTCTTTGAAAAGTGTCAGGTATCTCACACATCAGATCACACATCTGCAAATTACACCATGGGATGTGATCAAAGCCAAAGCAAAGTGGCTGAAGGAGCCTACATCCTTGCTTCCCCACACGACACCGATCTCTACTTTTGGCATGAGTTATTAACCTTCTCTATCATGAGGAAAATGTGCTCAGCAAACTCGCGGATGGCCCCCCGGCCACCGCTGCATTTGCATATGTACCCCACAGCCTTCTGGGCCCCGGAGCAGGCATCAGCAGGAACGGCGCTGAGACCCACTCTCTTCAGGCATTCTTCATCAGACACTTCATTGCCTGCAGGGGAGATGAACATCATTCAAGTATGAAAGAGACACAGAATGTTGTAGATAAATGATGCAAACGACAACCCACAGGTGACAGGGACAACAATCCAACAGAACAAAACAACACCTGTAGGCACAGTGAGGACAGGCTTCCTGAGCAATTCAGAACAAGCTCTTTCCAGCTATGGAGGGACAGTGGGGTACATATACCCTTTACCTAGTGTATTATAACTATCAGAAATTACATTTTATCATGAGAGTTGTTGAGATATAAGCTTGAGCCTGAAATCCTGCTGCTGTCCCATGCTGAGGTCACAGGCACACTCCAACATGCCTGGCACAGCACTAATACTGTCAAGAAATCTAACAAGATTATTTTTTATTTTATGTGTAGCAGTGTTTTGGCAGCATGTGTATCTGCACACCACATTCACCCAGGTCCTGTGGATGCCCGAAGATGGACCTGGATCCTCTGGAACTGGACTTAGCATTGAGAACTAGACCTGGGTCCTCGGAGAGAAGAGCCTGCACTCCTGGCATGTGTTTCTATGTGCCCATTCCCAACACTGCTCACATTCTGAGGTAAGATTCAGGAAGTATTCTAACGGTTGCTGTTGTTTTGTATTAGCCATACATATCCACGATAGGAACGTTTTCTTAAATGCAAACAAACGACACCACCCAGTACGATTATTACTGCTCCTTTGTCTTCTGGAATCTGACTCTAGGCCTCTGCCTACATAGATGACACATCTCCTACACAGTGTGAAGTCTTCTGTTTATCTTTGGGTCTTTTTCTAATGTTTGTTTAATTTGTTGATTATGAATATATAAAGTCAGTCATATGAGAGCACTCTTGAGGCCTCATGGAGAATGGGTAGAGCAGGAAGCCTATGTATTGCATGGCTGGTGCTTCCTACAACAAACTGCATTTTTCTCTATATTTGGTTCCAAAGCTATTCCAGCATCTCAAGACCACAGGCTCAGGCATCTGTGAGGCTGGTGTGGTCTGCCCGTATGTACTTCATGCATCATCTGTAGTTAGTGTGCACCTTAGCCACTAGTCTGTCTTAATACTTACAATGCTGACATCATGGGGCTGCCAGCTCTGTACACACAATGTTTATGGTTCTAGCAACTAGTTCCTTGACTGCACTGTGGGGACCCGCTATGCACATCTGCTTAATAGTAACATGAAAAGTCTCAGACATATCTGAACATGCCGATAAACACAGATGTCAGCACCGTGGTTAGCATCCACTGTGTGCAGGCGCTGCATTCTTCGGCAATTTAGGCAGATTCTTCTTCTCCCCATGGTTGGCACATTACCCCAATTTCTGTCTTAAAACTGGAACTTGTAAAAAGCAAACAGTAAACATCGTTCTGGTGTACTGGAAACTCCAGGCACTTTGCCTCAGTTGCATGAATCTCTGTCGCAGCCAAGGCATCGCGTTCTCCCAACACCTCCAGCTTACTGATGAAGCACAGCAAGACTCTGCGGCGTATGCCGGAAACACCCACTCGACTATTCTGACCCACACTGTAATGGCAGCCTTCAGAATAGCTGCTTATTTATTTACTTATTTGTGTGTGTGTGTGTGTGTGTGTGTGTAAGCATGTGCTGACCCTAACCCTGTAAAGATTAAAAAGGTAGGACATTTTTCAAAGGTCAGCTCTCTCCTTCCATGGGTATCCTGGGATTGAACTCTGGTCACCTGATTTGGCAGTGATTGCCATTTCCCACTGGCCCAGACTATTCCAATTCTCAGCTCTGCAGTTTAATAGACATCAATTTCCCTACAGTCATTTGGGGACTTTCCCTTCTGGTTATTCTGACAGGATAAGCAGATCCACAAATGACCCACCGAGATAGGCCACTTCTTTCCAGCACAGGCCCATCTCCTTCCTCCACTCATCCACGATGGCCAACTTGTCTGACACACTGACTTCCATTTTGCAGTCCAACTTTAAGGCGGAGAGTGTCTGCTTGGAGCAGGCCCTTTCTGAGATGAGTCTCACCTGGAAAGGAAGAGGGCCGTTAGAAGGGAGGAGATCAGATAGGCTGGATAAGAAATCAAGCTGAGAAGACTCGAGTCACAGACGAGTGGGCCTCTGACTTTCTGAAGGGCCAGGTAGGAAAATCACAGCAGAACAAAGCATGCTTGACTTCTAAATCCCACTAAGGTGACACACAGCCTCTCCCTGAAAGTCAGCTGCTCAGGAGGAACGTCCGCCTCAAGCTGTAGAGCATCATATAGCGAGGATTTCTAGTGAGCTGTAATTATTTAACTTTCCCCCTCCCGACTGTGGACTGAATCCAAGGTATCATCATGCAGCATGGGAGGCAATGCTTTATCACTGAGCTACACCTTCAGGGCCCGCTTCATGTTTTATCCTGAGACAATGTCTTGCTGAGTTACACAGTCAGTTCCCCATTCATGATTTTTTTGTTTGTTTTTTGTCTCAGCTTCCTCGTCGCTGGGTTTCAGGTCTGTGTCAGCAGGCTTGGCTTAACCTTTGTTTTAAGAAATACAACTATACATTAAATCATTCTGAATGAACAATTTCATTCATGTGCACAGGCCAGGGTAAGAAAGTCTACAAGGTGTCTGCCCTTTCTAGTTGTCAACGTGAATTAAGGAAATATATCTCGCCCCAAGGTTCTAAGGAAAATGAAGAGGTGTTTAGAGTATGATTAGATAGATATTAACAAACTGGGAAACCCCCTTCATCTTTCCAGTGTCAGAGTTCTTTAAGCATATATCATGCAGTACTTTGAAAACTTTATGTAATTAGCAAAACTTTAAATCTCTTAATTACTGGGATGTTTCTGACCTTGAATCACATCGAGTACATACTGCTACATCCAGGGATCGCATACCTCAATGCCACTCTTCTTTAATAAACTTATGCCAATAGCATCTTTTACATCATAAGATATTATTTCTTTTTGGTCTCCTGATACGTAAATGTGGCCATTGGTGAGACATCCATCAATATTGCAAACCAAAAGTTTTATCTCCTTCAGTTTCTCTTTTCCAAAATAGCCAAATCTAAAAGAAACCAAGACAACTTCTCAGTATAAACGAGCACCCCTCACGCTGGCCAAGGCAGCCACAGCGGCGCCCTGCTCACTCAGACATCACTCGTCAAATTCGCTTCTCTGTGTGCTTCACGGACGCGAGAGAACTCACTGCTCAGCCAAACCACGCAGCGCACCTCCCAGCTCACAATATAAGTCATTACAGGTGTGGTTTATATGCACCCTTCCCCATTCAAGGAAACTGAGTCCAAATACTATCTCAAAACAATGTCTTCAAGGCTGGTTAAACATGCTGAAAACAGCTCTGTGTTCTGGCCCACAGCTACCACAGGCTCTTTTCCTTCTTTTACCTCAAAACTCTTTGCTCTGCAATCGGCCAATCAATGTCCACGTCTATGTCCACACTATGCTCAGCTCGCATTTCATAATACGCCATCTTTCCACCCTGAAGACAACGGAGATGCCGTGAGTGTCCCGAGAGTCAGTTATGTATCTGTAGCTTAGATTTGGGGTGCATTATTGAGAAAACAGATAACCCAGTAAATCAGCAACACACCCGCAGTGATTATTCTGAAAACAAAGTTCAAACCAAACATGTGATTTTTCAGATTCTGTCTACCATGCCCGGTTCCTGTCCCCTTTAAAACAGACCTGTCTTAACTGAGATGGCAGAGACCCTTCCTCCAGCACTCTGACACAAGAGCTTTCTGAGGAGTCTGAGAGAGGCGGCTTCCCCTCCACAAATCTCACTGTCATCTAATAGCAGCGAGAGATTCTTAGGTCTTTGGTCCCAGGTCAGGGCTGGGGTGGACACCTGCAACTACCGCTGCACAGACTGCCTCAGGTCCCGGGGTGCACGGCGCATGTCAAGGCTGAGACAGTGTCTGGGTACAGGGCAAGAGCAAGACTGTTCCTCTGACACTGTATCAATGAGCAGCCAAGCCACTTTTTTGCCTCATTCCTGCTCCCCAGGCCTCTTACCCTTGTTTCTTTTTTAGTAAAATAAGGGCCTAAATCTCAACAGTACTGTTTCTGTCTTGAATTACTTCATTTATAAAAGTTTATTTTTATGTATAAAGAATGTTGTGTTTGCATTTATGTCTGTGCACCACATGCATACAGTGCCCGAGGAGGCCAGCAGAAGGTGTTGCATCTGCTAGAGCTGGAATTACAGATGGTTATGAGCTGCCATGTAGGTGCCGGGAATTGAACCTTGCTCCTCTGGAAGAGCAGCCAGTGCTCTGAACTCGGGTCAGCTCCTCATTATTTTATTTTCAGAGCCACAGCTGTCACCTCTGTAAGGTGGGGTAGCATGACCACGTTTCTCAGCAGCTGTGCAGACTACTGGAGGTAAGCAGAGTGTTGTCCACAGCACACATGGTAAGAGTGCTTGGCAGCTATAATGAAAGTGAACCAATTTTCCGGTCTGTGATCTAAGAATGAGAGAGGCCAATCCCCTCCTTTCAAAACAAAAACAGCAAGCATGCCCATGGGGCTATAGTCAAGGTGACACAGAAAGAGACATAGAATTTGGCCTTCCAGAAAACCAGGTCGATGTGCACTCAGAACCATTGAACTGGTTGTTTTCTGTTTTAAAGTAGTAGAAATTACTTGACCACACAGCCACAATCTAATTGTAACCTAATGTGGACCACAAACAACTGAGTGCCTTAATGTGAACAGCAGGACACTGTTGGCTCTCAGCCCTAACCCCATTGCTATCTCAAGACACTGTGGGCTCTCAGCCCTAACCCCATTGCTATCTCAGCACTCAACTGAACAGGCTCCGCAGGTGCTCACTGTGAATTCTGAAGACGACCTTGGGGTAAAGCTGCAGGACCAGCGGTCACATCATAACCTCACCTTTCCTCTAGAGATGGCATAGCCGCTTCTCTCCAGAACTCCCAGCACAACACAGAAGGTTGAAGAGTTGTATAAAATGGATATACAAACCTGTAAGTAACCCATCTCTATCAAATGTCTTTTAGCAAAATAAAATGAGCCGTTCTCATATAATTCTCCATCCCAATCTTGTCGACGAGGCCGTTTGGCTGGATTCAAGTTCAGGGGTTCAGTCACTTCACGAACTAAAAGCAAAAGCTACAGTAGTCTACATTACTTGGAATAGACACTGTTCACTAGATAAAAGCACAAATAAAAATCCCCTCAGAATGCATACATCTGTATCTACATAAACAAACGGTGCTACTTCTAAAGCAACAATTGCTAACATCCTAATAATTTGTATCTACTTTTAAGTAGTTAATATCAAAAAAAGTACGTCATGAAAGAATTCAGAGCATTTCAGGTTGAGGGTATTTACAAAAGTACTGTGATGTTGGGGGGCATGCAGACAGCCTTCAAACAGCTCCCAAGGGGGGTCTTGTCATAAAATATCATTCTGTACTTGACCTCTCTAGTCCATTCCTTGGTATTTCCAGCTGCAGAAATACAGTGTGTGTGTGTGCATTCATCTAACATGGTCAGAAAGTGTTCTCATAGAGCGATCATGGAAACCTAAGGACTTTCCCATTCAATCACGGGCTGCAATCCGGCCTGGCCTCAGACACTCAGTCAGTTGTGATGCTCCTGGCTGCACTTCCTGAGTGATGGGCGACACGACGGGCAGGTGCCAACATGCCCAGTGTTATGCAATGCTGATCTGAATTCAGGGCCTCGTGCATGCTAGGCCAATACTTTGCCAATTGACCTATACTCCTAGCCTATATCAAAGCTTTATTTATACCAGTGGAAATTTATAAATGTTTTTATTTGGTGTTTAAAACATATGAACTACAAAAATAAATATTGATAATATAAATAATGAAAGCCCGGCAGCGTCAACATTAATCAGTACAATGGGTGGGACAGTGGAGCTCTGTTAGCAATATGGAGGTATCCTTCCCCCTTCATTGCATTTCCCCAGATTCTGCATATGAATTCGTGTTTGGGGATACATGCATGTGTGTGTATATTTTGGGGGTATATACATATGTGCATGTGTACATGTACATGTCGGTGTCCCTTCAGAATTCTTTACTTTGGGCTGTCACCTCGATATGAGAAGGCTCCCATGACTAACCTTCACTCATTTCCCTTCCTAACCATGTTCTAAACCATCTGACTGGTGTCTGACGAAGTAGGAAAATCCAGCAAATATGTTTGAATAGCCAGTGGCAACAGTTTACAAGCTCCTGGAGATGCAGATGAGGGAGCTCTCCCCTTCAGGGACCTTCCAACAGAAATGTGGACAGGCAGCTAAAAGTCCAGGAGACTCAACATGATGGGGCAGAACAAACCCTTCTCCTGGGAGACACTTTATGGTGTGAAAGGGCAGGTGAGCAAGCTCACACTGGGCACAAGCAGAGGGAGTCTGCTGTGTGAAGACCCGAGGGAAGGTTCAGATTCATGAATGTGTACAGACTGCAAGGTACGGGGAACACACCTGTATTCCAGTTCTTCCCATCGCCATGTCCTCCACGAGGTGGGGGCAGATGGGTGGACTAGAGACTGGGCAAGAGTTTCATAGCAGCAGAGGGCTGGCGTCTTCTGTCCACAGCCCTGTGTGATGGCGTCTCCTGTCCACAGCCCTGTGTGATGTGGCGTCTCCTACCCTGTCTACAGTGGTTGACTGGGGCCTCCCACAACTGGCCCTACACTGAGCGGTGGACTGGGCTCCAGTGTGAGTCTAGTACCACTTTTCACTGGACCCTGGCTATCAGCGCTTATCTCTGTGTCTCGGAGATGGAGGGAAGTCCTTCCTGAAGGAAAACGTGGGTTCCGTGTCTGTGGCAGGTGCACACCATGCCATGAGACACCCAGAGTAGCAGAAACAGGAGGTCACATTCAAGGACGAGCAGAAGGAGAAATGACTCAGGGAAAAGAGCAAAAATGCTGAAATTTGCACCACGAACTTTCCAGTGGCTGCCATATGTATACTGAAGATGTGAAAGAAAGATCTTGAAAATGCATAAGCATGGAAATTTCAACAGGGAATGGAATTTCCAAAAACAAACTCAAATATGCAGACAAGAAATACAACAACAACAACAACAAAAACCCTGAAGTAATTCAATGGTTAAAACTAGCTGAAGGGAGAATTAACACCCTCAGGCCAGCTGGGATTGCTCAAAAGTAGGGAGAGCAGAGCAGACTGGGAAACACAAACCGGAAACTACTCAAAACTAACAGAATGGAATCCAGACAGAGACAAAACACTGTAGAGGAACATCAAGGCCAGTGTCTGGGACAGTTTCACTGCTGCCGGCAGTTTCCAGCCTACTGCGGGGGAACTAAGAAAACACTGCCACACAATGGGGGGAGAGAAGACAAAGGGACTTTATGAGCAGCCCGAGGAAGACGACATGCTACACTTGCAGAAATAACCATGGGACGGCGGCTGAGAGAAGTGCGGAAGACAGAAGACAGCATCTCTCCATGACAGCGCTTCAGAAGGCAGTCTTAAAACACCAGAAGGAAACACTATCATCTCATCTCAACAGTCGGTAAGTAGACGATTATTGACAGATACCATGATCCTTAATTCACATTGAACTACTGAAGTGCAGTGTGTACTTTTCCTTCTATTGGGTGTGTGCACAGAGCTATGATGGTCACACATGTAAGAGCACATGTGTGTGCATGTTGGGGGTGGTGCATAGGAGTGCAGGCCCACCCAACATTTGTCTTAGGCATTTTCCTATAGTTCTCTGCACTTCATTTTGTACAGCTGGGTCTGTCAATCAAACACGGAGATGGCAGACTGATGATAATAGCCAGCCAACTTTCCCAGGAATCCCTGTCTCTGTTTACAGGAGGCTGCCACACCCACCCGTCTTTACACAGGTTTTGGGGATCAGAATGCTGGGCCTCATATGCTGTGGCAAATGCTTTACTAGCCAAGTCATCTCCCCATACCCCTGCGATAGGTATTTTGACTTTTAAGAGACATTTCAGTTTGGCATGGTTAACACCTGCAGCCTGAGCGGTGCTAGGACCACCATGGTGGAATCCACATCTACTCTAACAAGAACAGAAAGTGTCGCAGAGAACATGACTGACTGATTATACAACTGACACAGTTAGCAACTATGATTTTATAAACAAGAATTACCAGCCTGGTGTAGACACCATCCACCAGCAGCATTCTGCTTCCTGGGGGCTCCGAAGGGTCATGGTACATGAAAAGATGAAACAGCAGTGCCCTGCACTAACTCTGGGTTATGTGAGGCGCTTATTCAAGCATCCCCACTTCTTTAAGGTGGATGGCAATTGCTTATGGATCTGTCATCTCTTTAACCTAAAATACTGAGTTTATTCAACGAACTCTCACAGCACATCACCCTCAACACTCTGACGTCAGGATCATCTGTGCTGCAGGAATTCAGTATGGAGGGTTGGTGTGGCTTGGCGTTTGTCTGACAGGCCAAGAACCAACACAAAAGGAGCTGATCTAACACCTGCCGAGCTTGCTTTGCCACTAACAGAAACAGCTGGGAAGTCTAAAGAGAGGAGGCTGAGTTAGTGTGGTTTTGACCATGTTGCTTTATAACAACGTCTAGACTGGAATAACCGCCACTGCCACTGAGCTGTGCACCGAGCACTCTCACTGCTCCTTCGCTCTCCTTACTGCTAATGGTCCTACATCACGAACCAGAACAAAACCTGACTTTCAGTACAGTGAGCCAAGTTACCTCCTTTCTGAATTTCACTCCACCGAAACTGATGGCGCCTCACAACAGAGAAGACAGAGTCATAGCCTTCTTCTCGGATCATCTCTGCAACTTTCTGAAGGTCAGTGGGATGTAAACATGGAGACGTGGCTTGGATATTCCCCACAATATCAACCTCTGGAAAAAAACAAAGACAAGCTGTTGCACCCACCCAGTCCCGGTCATCATGCGATACTGAGATCTTAAATGAGGTGTTAACCCAAGTCTTGTGTAATGGTAAACATGGCTACAGATCACACACAATTTAAATCTGGTAGTCAGACTCACCATTGTGATAGTTAAGGAATTCTACGATGGCGTCTAGTGAGGTAGAGCTGTCTTTGGACGTTTCAGAACTTCTTCGATGAACCTGTGCCCCAAACTGTTTGGCCACATTTTCAATTTCATCATGGTCTGTTGAGACCCACACACTGTTTGAACAGTAAAAAGAAAGTTAAATATCCAAGTCACCAGAAGAGACTGCCAACAGTAAGAAAGAGCTCTGCATTAATGTCCACAACCTGGTGCTGGAAAAGATTTTGTGCAACTACAGCAATATTAATATAGACGTCATGGTCCGTGCCTGGACCCTCAAGGCTCAGGAGCAGAGTGGGGGTAGAGGTGATGTTCCCAAGATCCACACCAGCCAAAGTCACATAGGAAGACCCTGTTTCAAAAACCCACTAACAAAATAAACAAAAATAAATGAACATACAAAACAATGCCAAAATAAAAGCAATACAATACACCGTCATTTAGGGAGCTCCAGATTATAATTCTATGAACTAGGAAAAAGTGAACTCAGTGTTTTTTTTTTTTTTTTTTTTTTTTTTGTAGCACCAGAAATCAAATCTAAGGTGAGTTGAAGGTGATTCTACTTTGTAGTGCCAATTTAAACACAAACTATCTTCCATACAAGACTAATACATGTGTAGAAATAAACTTGACAGCTTAGCTGAAATAGTTTTAAGCTTAGAAGAGAGTAATATCCAGATGTGTGTGCACAGTGATCAGAAAATCCAATTTCATTTTAAGACAGTGAACAGTGGACACCCAAGCAATAACCACTAATGATCTAGACCATGACTGTCTGGGTGGGGAATGTCTACCTGCAGTCACCACAGCACAGCTGCCTGTTTGATTCTGTAAGACCAAGACAGAAAGCAAAGTGCTTCTCTGTAGGGCAAACTCTACTCAAGTCCTGTTTCCGAGCCTTCACAAACTCCCATTCCTAGAAATAGAAGACGTAAATATTACTCGAGCCACGGTGCTTTAATAATGATTGCACGCAGATTTTTCAAGATTTGCAGTCTGTCATGTGCATATAGTCTTTGCTTTCCTTCCCATTCATTCAGCATTAAGCAAGAGAAAAAGAGTATCCATGCCATATGTCCAAGGTCACCTAAGAAAGTAAGGAAAAATTCCCAACCTCTGGATTTCATTTATTAAGTTCAAACATTCCCTTCAGCATTTGTAGAAAGTGGATTTAAGGGCTGGGAGATGGTTCTGTAAGAGATTGGGTCTGCTATACAAACATAAGAACTTGAGTTCAAATCAACAGCCTGCATGTTAAAACAGAGCCAGGTGTGGTTGCAAAGTGAAGAACAGAAAGAAGAGGGTGGCAACTGATGATCGCCAGACTAGCTTCAACTCAGTGAGAGACCCTGTCTCATGGAATAAGGTAGAGAATGATACTGCAGGACTCTCCTCTGGCTTCTGTGCACTGCCTTCCATGCACATAACCCCCCCCCCCCACACACACACACACACACCATAAAGGCACACAACTGAGGACTTAAATAAAAGGAGAAGTGTTGTGAGATATTTGATTACACTGTGTAAAGCTATGTCACTGTGATTTGTTTAATAAAAAGCTAAATGGCCAACAACTAGGCAGGAGGTATGGGCAGGACTTCTGGACAAAGAGCGCTCTGGTAAGAAGAAAGATGGGGTTGCTAGCTGAATGCAGAGGAAACAGGACATGCATGAGGAGAGGTAAAAGTCACGAGCCACGTGGCAGCACATAGATGAATAGAAATGGGATAATTTAAGTTATAAGAGCTAGATATAAATAATCCTAAACTAACGCTGAGCTTTTATAATTAATAAGAAATCTCAATGTAATTATTTGGGAGTTGGCTTGCGGGAGAGAAAAAGACTCATTCATTACACATGGTGCCAAATGTGGGTCTCCAGATGAAGTGTTTATCTATTATTCTTTATCAATAAAAACTCAGGCATCAGATATTGGGTTAAGAACCTGAATGATCAGAAAAGCAGAAAAGAAGCAACCAGTAACCTCCTCTCTCCTTTCTCAATCCAAAAAAGGGCTGAGACTCTAAGTCCCAATCCTACTACTTCCTGTGTCCCTATATCTATCCTAAGTCCTCCAAAATCTCTATGGCTAATTTTGGTCAGCTAGTAGCTTTCACTGCCCTCTGATTCAAAGTAAACTGTATAGTCAGTCTTGGGGGTGTCAAAATGTGATCAAAATATTCCACAAATGGTTGAGGGTATAGGGCCAGAAGGACAGAGAGGAAAATTAAAGCCACATGTGGCTAGTATAGCAATGAATTTATGGGGACATGATTTGTTACAGCAGTGGAAAACACAGATTAACATTCCTCAAGTCTCAGGAGCAAACCATAAAAGAAGTTATTATCAAGAACAGCCAGATTGTTCAGGTTGTACATAAGCAGGGAACAATAATAGTTGGTCTTTAAAAAGTAGCAACAGTCCTACCTTTAAAATGGTTAACTGATAAACCTGTCAGGGTGAACAATGGCCTTTGCCATTAGAAAAAATAACAGGCACTAGAATAGCAGCTAAATGCTCATCATATCGAAAAATCAACCAGTCCTTGGAATTCTCCTGTACTTGCCATTAAAAGGAAAGCCATAAAATGGAGATTTAAGAGCCATAAATAAAGTAATTCAGCCAATGGGCTCTTCACAGTTTGGAATTCCCTTGCCTTCTTTATTAACTAAGGATGGCCAATTATAATGACTGATTTAAAAGACTGCTTCTTACTATATACCTTTACAAGAACAGGCCTTCACAGTGCCAGACTGTTAAAAGGTATCACTGGAAAATTCTTCCGCAAGAGATGTTAAACTGCCACACCTTGTGTCAAAATTTTGTACAACTATTGGAAATAATTCATAAATAGCTTCTTCAATCTATAATTTACCATTCTATGGATGACATCTTACTAGCTGATTCAGACTCAGATACCTTAGAAAAAGTATTTGAAGAGGTATTTGTCTTATTGGGGATTACAAATTGCTCCAAAAAAATACAAAGAGGAGATTCTATTAATTACCTAGGATATAAGATAGGATTACGAAAAAAAAAAAAAAACCAACAAAACAAAACAAAAAAACCTGAAACACAAAAAGTACAAATCAGGAGAGATCAATTATGAACTCTTAATGATTTTCATAATTTGCTGGGAGATGATAACTGACTACAGCCCACAACTGGATTGACAACTCAACAACTAAATGATTTGAGTGTGAGCGCGTGAGAGCGTCCCGAGTTCGAATTCTGTGTGATTCTGATTCTGTCACAGAGCGGTTCCGTGTCCCGCGTGTGTTACGTGTGTCCATGTACTGCTTGTGAACACTCTCCCACCCCGTCTTGTGGGAAAAAAAAGAACTAAATGATTTATTTCAAACCTTACAAGGTGATAAGGACTTAAATAGTCCAAGAAAATTATCAGCTGAGGCTGAGAGAGAATTAGCTCCACCATAAAGAAATTACAAAAAGCACACGTGGATCGCCTGGATCCAGAGCAGAGCTTGACTGTTTTCTGGTTGTTGTACCTTCTAGACACTTTCCTACAGGAATTCTTATGCTGAGAGAAGATAGTATCTTAGAATGGATATTTTTACCACACAGTGTAAAAATTTAAAGACCTATGTAGGAAAGGTTTCTGAATTGATTCTGAAAGAAAAATTAAAACTTCGTCAATTAGCAGGAATAGACTCATCAGAAATTGTGGTGCATTTTGCTAATGTTGAAATCTTCTCATTGTGGGCAGAAAATAGACATTGGCAAAGAGATTCCAGTAACTTTAGGGGAGAGATTTGCAATAACTATCCCCAAACTAAGAGATTTCAGTTTAAAAAGAGAACTAATTGGAACCTTCCTTATATTGTACATGGAACACCAATTTCTGGAGCCCCTACATTCTATACTGTTACAAATAATTCAGGAAAGGCAGGTTATAAGTCAGGAGATTTAAGTAAATTGGCTCATAGCCCTTATGATTTTGTTCAAAAGTCAGAATTATATTCTTATGGTATTATTAGAATTTCTAGAACCTTTTTATATACTGACTCTCAATATGTAGAAAGAGTTGTTTTAAATATTGAAACTGCTGAACTTTTTCCAGATGATTCAGAATCAGCTTTGTTATTCATTCAATTACAAGAAATAATCAGAAATAGAAATGATCTCTTGTATATATAACACATATCAGATCTCATACTGGTCTAGTGGACCCTCTAGCACAAAGTAATGTTTAAATCGATCAGTTATTGGTAGGAAATATATAAATACCATATTAACAGCAGAAGTTCGAAGAAAGGTTTCTCTATCATGTAGCAAGAAGCCAAGGAAATGATAAGAGAATGTCTTACTTGTTCTTTGTGTAACCAAACTCCACTACCTGCAGGAAGTAACTCAAAGGTCACTCAAAGAAATGAAATTTGGCAAATAAATTAGTTTCATTTTGCAGAGATTAGAAAATAAAAATATATACACCATACCACAGATGCATATTCAGGATTTCAATGGGCGGCTGCTTTGAGTTCTGAAAAGGCTGATTCTGTAATTACACATTTATAAGAAGTCATGGCCATCATGGGGATACCTGCACAAATTAAGACTGACAATGCTCCAGCATATGTCTCTAGTAAAATGAAGGATTTTTGCATATTATAACATAAAGCATATTACAGGTATACCACACAATTCTACGGGGCAAGCAGTTATAGAAAGATCTAATCAAACTCTAAAAGATATTCTTAATAAAAGGAAAGGGGTAATAAATACCCCCAGAGATAGACTGAACAATGCTTTATCAACTTTAAATTTTTAAAATGCTAATGAAGAGAAACTGAATAGTAGAAAAAATCCTGCTGAATCAAATCAGTCTGTATACTTTAAAGATGTGTTGACCTCAGAATGGAAACCAGAATATGTGTTACATTGCAGAAGAGATTTTGCTTTTGTTTCCACAGAAGAAAAGCTATGGATACAATCAAAATTGAAAGGATTAGATTTGAAGAGGAGAGACCTCCTGATTAGAAGAGATAATAGTTCATCAAATAGCATGACCATTCCATCTAAACTAACTTATAAGACTAATAAATGCCTTTCATTTGATCAGATATAACCTGCCAAAAAGGAGACTCCCCAAAGTTAGGGTTAGGGCAGGGTTTTGTTTTTGTTTTTCCAAGAGAATAAAGACATCCAACTAAGGAATCTGAAGACCACTGGAAAAATGAGACATCTGAAAAAAAAGCATGAATCATCTAGAGAAAATGTCCCAAGGAAAACAGTAAATGGCCTAATGATACAGCACATTTCCATTAGAATAAAATTTCATAAATTTCCCAAATATTCATTTCTGCTCTTCTCTTTAGACATAAAAGGCAAACAGTCCTTTTGTAATCCCTGTTCAATTAAAATTCAAAGCTAGCTTTGGGCTTGGAATGTGGTTCTCCCCCTCTTTTAACCCAAGCATGTTTGTTAAAGAAAAGTCCAAAATGTCTGTCTCATGTCAGAGAAGTCACCTGGTATGGGACAGAAGAAAAACCCAAATTAAGGAACTATTTATTCTACTGCCACTAATCTTACAATCCTTTGGTTTTATTCTGACTCTTTAAAAAATTTCTTAAGGTATAAATATTATCTCAAATTTTATAAGATAAATATATATGTACATTTAAATTTTCTGTCAAGATATTAATGGTCATATAGAGTACTAACTAATTCTAGAACAAGGCTTCATCTAGCTTCCTGTTTATGATTTAGAGCTTGAGTCTGAATCAGGTAGCTAGGAATTAAGTTTGTATACTCCTAATGTACTTAAAAATTGTGGTTCTTTAACCTCTCTGAGATCTGCATATGACATTTAAAATGTTTAATTTTTCTGCAGTGGGCCATCACCATTCCTAAAAATGACCTTTGAAGTCTCCAAAAGGATGGTGGGAATCTCCACAAGGATGATTCCACCTGGATTGCGGTAATGCCACTATGCTGGCAAACACCACCCAAAGATCAGCTTTGGACTACAAACTACTCAGGATTATTTCCAGGTAACGAGCCAAGATGGTCCAGCCTCATAGACTGCTCCAGCCAGGACTTCAGACAAGCCCTGCTGCACTTTCCCACCACACAGAGCTGGACAACAGCTAGCACTCTCAGGACCTGACCATTATCTCAAATTTCTCAGGATCCCCTACAGATGCAGTCACCTCCAGACAACAGAAACCAGTCCAGAAAACATGACACCCACATTCCCAAGAGGAGGGATGGATGTTTTCTGGTTGTTTGGTAGATTATGGATGTTTATCATTCTTTAGGTGGGTTGACTGTAGTAAGTTGTTAATGGTCATAGTCAAGGAGGAAACTAAGCAAAGAAGATTAGATTCAGGGATCTCATTCTGAAAAGAAAAGAAGGATATAGGAATAATAGGATAAAAGGTAGAAGATAGGATCTACTTTTAAACAAAAAAGTAACTATTAGTCTTAAGTTTTTTACACTGGTATAAATTTTTGCATATTGATACAAATGTAAGGTTATTCTGTTATACTGTATATATATTTCTATTCTTATTTAAAGTATTTTTGTATATTGATACAAATTTAAGGTTATTTTTGTTAAAACACACTATACATATGTTTATACTATTGTTTAAGGTATGGTATCTGTGCACCTCAGTTAACAATGTAATGTAAATTTTTAGTCCTTGAAAGTTATTATTAAAAACTATTTAGGGGCCGGGCGGTGGTGGCGCACGCCTTTAATCCTAGCACTCGGGAGGCAGAGGCAGGCGGATCTCTGTGAGTTCGAGACCAGCCTGGTCTACAAGAGCTAGTTCCAGGACAGGCTCCAAAGCCACAGAGAAACCCTGTCTCGAAAAATTTAAAAAAAATATATTAAAAACTATTTAGGATAATAAAGAAATGCAGGTTAGTTGTCAGTTACTTATAACAATCAAATTTGTAGTCATGTTAGGTATGTTTTCAAGGTCTGAGATATATTTTAGATAAATAGGTGATCCTCAAACACTTCAGAGACCTACAGAATATGGCATTTAAGATGTTTTAATAACATAAGGCTTTTCATGACTATGAGACACATTTGTTCCTGGCATCACCACTGTACTTCAGAGAAAATGATGGGAATTGAAAAAACTCTATATGGAATTTATTTTCTTTGTGGCAAAGATTAGCACTGAGCAAAAAAAAAAAAAAAAAAAAAAAAAAAAAAAAAAAAAAAAAAAAAAAAAAAAAAACTGCCCTTGCCTCAACTGCTGACATTATGCTGTCCAAACTTGGCAAGCAGGGCACAAAAGGGACACCTGAATTTTGCCACAACAAGGTAGGACAGTCCTTCAAAATTCCTGCTTCACAAAAAAAGCCTGTCAAAAATTGACTTGTAGGCTTGTAGGCTGAAGATGGATGCCCCAGTGTTACAGAAGAATCTTGGGTGATTGACTAGGCAGAAGTCTCTGTAGTTTCTACAGCTTTAGAAGTTGTTTGTTCTGAATTTCCTCTTTACTCAGGTAATACTATATCTTTCTTGGGTCTTTGATGGGGTTGAAGGCTAAATAATTATAGTTTTACAGTTTTCCTTGTTACCAATTTTTTTAAAAAATTACACAAAAAATGTAAAGTTTAAAAGGCTGAAAAACATAAAGGCTTAAGTTGTTTACCAAAGAAAATGTTTTGAGGTTTAAAAATATAGTTTTAGATTGGTAATACCAGTTATGATAAAAAGTGGTTTTGTATAAAACTTTGGACTCATCAAGATAGGATAGATAATAGAGTATTTTCTCCGAAATTGCCAAATACAAATGAACTAGACATTGCAAATGTAATTCTTACCTGAAATTTTCTCTTATTGTATTTAGTTTCACTATGACAGAGTTAACCCCACCTTTTTTACTTAGACAAAAAGGAGGAAATACTGTAAGGTATTTCCTTACACTGTGTCAGTGTGATTGGTTTAATGAAAAGTTAAACAGTCAACAGCTAGGCAGAAAATATAGGCAGGACTTCTGAACAGAGAGCTCTGGGAAAAAGTAAAGGGGAGTTGCCAGCTGGATATAGAGGAAGCTGGACTTGCAGGAGGAGAGATAAAAGTCACAAGCTATGTGACAGTACATAGATTAATAGAAATGGGTTAATTTAAGTTATAAGAGCTAGTTAAAAACAAGCCAAAGCTAAGGCCGAATTTTCATAGTTAATAAGAAATCTTCTTGTCATTGTTTGGGAGCTAGCTGGCGGGACAGAGAAAGATTTGCTACAGATAAAGTCAGTAAGCCCCCATTTCTTTCTCTCAAAAGAAGCCTGGTAACCAAGATGGCTGCAGGTTAGTGGTCACGTCCCTGGACTTACTCGTGTTACTTGATGCAAAGGAAAGGCGCTCATGATTTATTCTGCACTGTAAATAGCTTGGTGACAGATGATTTACTTATTTACTATTATTTTTGGCAACAGTATATAACCCAGTGAAACAGCAATGAAGGAACTGCACTGGATTTTGAAAATCAAGATGGAGAATAGAGTAAAACTGAACCAAATGAAAGCACACATCTCCTGGCATTTAGTTTATAGCTGAAGAAGAACTGAGTGATGATTCATTCAACTTGGAGGTTTTAGTGATTTTTTTTTAAATGTTTGCAAGATAAATTAAAAACGAAAGCGATGAATCTGTCGGCTTGTCTCCCTTTCATCTTTCTCTCATCCCTTTTTTCTTGAAATGTGTATTGCAATCTGTTCTGTTCCAGGCACCACACCGGACCCTGGGGCATGACAGCTAATGCAGGGCAGTCTCTTTTCTCAAACTCTCGGCCTTTCATTTTAGAGACAGGCCCATACAATGCTGTAATTCCCGTTAAACTGTCAGAGAGAGGCATGAGAACCAACTAAGTAAGAATGCTCCTTCTAATGCTTTCCCTTCCCCCACACCCTTTACTGTCCTTGTTGACTAACATGCACTCGACTGATGAATGAATGAAAGCTGGGTGGTCACAGTGCAGCAGCAGCTCCAGCACAACGGTGGTGATGACTGTACGTACGCCTATGGCTACAGATACTAAATATTAGTCACTGCCACAGAAAGAAGAGGGAAAATGTTAGCTTCTCAAAGCACTGAAACAGAAGAGGTAATAAAGGACTGCACACTGGCTCAAAGCTTTGTGCATGTAATGTGTGACAGCAGCACTGGGGATAGGAACACAGCACATACAACTCACTAAACACAATGGTCCTCTCTACTAAAGGGACCAAGCAGACAGATCTCTCTTTGGTTGAGGGGTATCAGTGAAATGGGCAAAAGTTAAAGATGAACAAGAATGACCAGACAGGCCAAAAACAACTCCAGGAGAGAAAATGTCAAGGTCCAAGTGAACGGCTCTGGTCTGAAGGAGTCACACTACCTAACTCCACACACAGTATCAGCCATGGTGCCTGTGAGTCACACTCTACCTAACTCCACACACAGTCACACTACCTAACTCCACACACAGTATCAGCCATGGTACCTGTGAGTCACACTCTACCTAACTCCACACACAGTCACACTACCTAACTCCACACACAGTATCAGCCATGGTACCTGTGAGTCACACTCTACCTAACTCCACACACAGTCACACTCTACCTAACTCCACACACAGTCACACTCTACCTAACTCCACACACAGTCACACTCTACCTAACTCCACACACAGTCACACTCTACCTAACTCCACACACAGTCATACTACCTAACTCCACACACAGTCACACTACCTAACTCCACACACAGTATCAGCCATGGTACCTGTGAGTCACACTCTACCTAACTCCACACACAGTCACACTACCTAACTCCACACACAGTATCAGCCATGGTGCCTGTGAGTCACACTCTACCTAACTCCACACACAGTCACACTCTACCTAACTCCACACACAGTCACACTCTACCTAACTCCACACACAGTCACACTCTACCTAACTCCATACACAGTCACACTCTACCTAACTCCACACACAGTCACACTCTACCTAACTCCACACACAGTCACACTCTACCTAACTCCACACACAGTCACACTCTACCTAACTCCACACACAGTCACACTCACCTAACTCCATACACAGTCACACTCTACCTAACTCCACACACAGTCACACTCTACCTAACTCCATACACAGTCACACTCTACCTAACTCCACACACAGTATCAGCCATGGTGCCTGTGAGTCACACTCTACCTAACTCCACACAGTATCAGCCATGGTGCCTGTGCAGTCATTTTCAACCACAGAGTGGCATTTCAGGGACGATAACAGAGCCCAGGCCCCTCACAAATCTAAGTCCTCAGGCTTAGAAGTGAAACAAAAATATATGTTGATTTTCACCATGTTGTACAAGATTCAAAAGATCAACCTGCTCTCAGCTTTGCTCATACCAGCGCTCATGCTTGGTTGAAAAATCAAGACTCTTCCAAAGACGAGAGGAATGGTTCTCTAGTGAACACGCTCACCCGCCTTGTGGGGGACTGCCAGCCACCTTAGCAGCAGAGTTTAGTAACCTGGAAAAGTTCTGTTAAATTCCATCATATACATGCAGGCTGAGCCAAAGCATGGCCTTGAACAAAATTCCCAGTCTTCTCTGGTCCTGAAAACCTCACAGAAGGCTGCTGTAAGTTTCTACCATCTCCTTGGCTGAAGGAAGACAAGTGAGAGCTGCAGGTAAGGGGATGCTCCAAAGTCCCAGGGTCCCACAGAGCCAGGTCAATTCCAATCTATACATTTTAATTGAGGATCTAAGATACACAGGTCACCAGAATGAGCAGGGCAGTGTTTCCTCCTCACTGTTTCTAATGCCCTGCTGGTGGTTGGCCACATTCCTTCCTGGACAGTGCACTGGCCATTCTTATAACACACAGACTCAGAGCAGAGACGTTACAGCAGAGGCCGTCTGCCCTGAAAAATTGGCAATGCACAGTGTGTGGCCCCGTCTAGAAAAAGTCTGCAGAAAGCTGAAAGACATGCTTCCACTAACTTTTTAAAGTCAAAGGGCTGTCAAGGCATTTCCAGGGTTACTAATTATCAGTTTACAAGCAAGGGAACCATGGCCCAAGGGAAGTAACAGATTGTTCTATAGGAGGAAGGAAAATATATATACAAGGAAAACTCAGTGTTACACCAGGGCTGAGCTCACATTATTTCCCTTAATCCTCAAGGAACCTCTCTCTCAGATATGCATTCAATACATCCTGTAGGGGATATGTTGGGGTACAGAGAGGCTATGGTATCATGGTTACCACTGTGGTCTGCACCACCCAACCCCACACTGCTGGCCCCAAACTGGGGCACACATGGCAAATATAGGACTACTGATCAGAGTGGTCAGCACAGACTGATGGAAGCAGTACTGGTCTATTACCTTCTATTACCCAGTTCATCTTGGCAGGTCCCCAGAGGCTGCCCAGAGGGCAGCTCAAAGGAACACAAGACACCATCCAGACCAGCAACGCTTCACATCCTACATGCAAAGAGGACTACATCCTATAGGAATGGAAGACCATGTCCTACACGGATGGAGGACTGCTACAGAGAAGCTGATTCTTCTGAAGCTGATCACTCTTAATGGGAGCTGTGCTGTTTTCTCACTTTATGGATGCAGTGTGCAGAGGCTGGGGCACACAAATGCCTCAGTGTATGGACGAGTCTGTTCTCTCCTTCCACTGCGCAGATTCATTCTGTAAGGGAGGATTTTAAGGTTTATGAGCCCATCATGATCTCACTGGAGCAAACAGTCCATTCTACTAAAAGTATTGCATCTTCTCAGGTGAATAGGTTACAAGTAGGGGACCAAAGTTAGGAATGTGGCCTTAACTGCCAGAGACTATGGTCATGTGTGCAGAGGCTGATGTTTCTCATGACACTCTGCTTGACATCAGAAAGGGACAACCTGTCCAGAAACAAGGAATTGAAGGAATTGAAGGAATTCTCATGACAGAGTATACCACCCCGGGCACTACTTTAGGGCCATTACAATAGGGATTTCGTCTGACACCACACATATGGCTGTGTTCTGTGTGCTTCTCAGCTGTGGTGGTTACGGTGAGAAAAGAACTGGAGGACAGATTTGTTCTGGCCCATTTTCTGAGGTCCAACTCTGTGGCCTGTGCTAAGGCAGAGGATCATGGTGGAGAGGGTGCCGTGGGGCAAAGAGACACGATCCATGGCGGCCAGGAAGTACGGAGACAGAGAAGGACTTGGACTACTTTATTCCCCAAAGAATTAACCGCTAAGGACAGCCTTGCCTGCAAAGAAGCCTGTCAAAGACCAGTATCAGCCACATCACCTCCTATCCATCACATTCCTTCAGGTTTACAAGGATCAGGAATGCCTGCTGATGACTGCTGACACCCGCATGTCAAAGCATCCAGGGAATCGATAAGCAGGAAAATGCACCGCCATCCAGTGCCCACTTGACCAGAGCTAAAGGCAGACTCCTCAGAAGCCTATAGTGCCACCTCCGGAGATACGGATCAAGGGTGACAATCTGCCATCTTCCACCTGCTGCCCTGTGGCCAATAAGTGTTCTCTTCCTACCAGTGTCTGTGTGCTGGTGGTTCTAGAGCAGGCAGCAGGGCTGCTTCTGTCATGATTCCTTATAGACTGGCTCCAGCTGGCTCAGGACAGAGCAGGATTCGTCACACAGTAGGTAGACAGCATCTGCCGAATAAAAGATTCATCTGCTGTCCTTAAGCCTAATTACTGTACTTAAAAGACTCACCCTTTTCTGTATGTGTATGTACGTGTTTGTGTGGGTGCAGGTATGAGTACCACGGTATGTGTGGAGGTCACAGGGCAACCTCAGGGTTGGTCCCCACCCTTCACCTTGAGACAGGGGCTCTTCTGTTATTCCCTGGATACAGCAGGCTGGCTGGCCCACGAGTTCCCAGATGCCCTTTCTCCACCTCCTGCCTTGCTGTAATTAGACACACGCAAAGTCCTTCACCTAGGTTTTACGTGGGTTCAGGGAATTAAACTCAGTTTCTCAAGCTTGCAAGGCAAGCCCTCTCCCCACTGGGCCCATCCCCTTCATCAGTTCCACTGTCCTGCTCAGAGACTGTGTATGTGTGAATATCTGCATGTGAGGGGAAGGGCCGGAGACCAAAAAGGGGCATCGGATCTCCTGGCGCTGAAGTTACAGGCAGCTGCGAGCTACCCAACAATGCTGAACTTGGGTCCTCTGGAAGAACAGAACACGTCCCCCAGCACCGGGCCATTTCCCCAATTCTGCCATTACCCTTTATGAATCCACTTTAAAAGTCATTTCCTGACGTGTGACCTGAATCATAAACAATAACTCTGTTCTCAATCTACTGTCAATATGACTCTGATCTCTCTTGCATGAATGTAAGATTTTACTTTCCCACTGTGGCCTATACACACTTCTCACTCCTCTGCAGTCTGTATTCTGAGAGGGTTAAAAACACAAGAACCAAAACCAAACCTGACCTCCATATGGGATAGAACTGTGCACGGGCCATCTTGCTCTTTCTCGAGTACAACAAAAAGTGGGGCTACAGAAATGTTTACCGAACTGAACCAAATCCAAAGCACTCCCCTATCTCTGCTTTGCACACTTCCTATTACATGTTATTTTCAGAATACCAGCCCTATTTGCTTGGCTCCACCCAGAGCTTCCTTTGGGTTTAAATACACAGAAAATTAATAAATGTATACCTTCTGCTATATCAGTTTTAAACAAAGTTGGTAGGATGAAAAAATCTGCCTATGTAATATGGAGAATGAATAGTTTTCAGAATCAATCATCTTAAAATCCAAACCATTAGAAGGCAGCAATAAATAAAAGCACAATTAGGCTGCTGCTAGCATGTGCGTTGAAATTTATTCTTGGCAAAGGATTTTATCTTCCTCCTTTGATGAATGGCATCAACTTGTAACTCCTGATCAATCTGGTAGAAGCCAAAATGATGCAGAAATAAAACGGCCGTTAGTGAGGCCAAAGTTCAAGAGGTAGGTGAAAGCCATTCACACCCATGAAACAGTCATACCTCGTACACACGTAGGAAGCTTCCCGCATAGTGCTGACTCACAGCCTCACAGCTAGAGTATTTTTTTTTTCAAAGGTGGGGGAAGACTCTCCTGGCTGTCAAGCCCCAACTCTGGACTCCATTCATGCTTCTGCTGCCTCCCCGGCCTTGCAGCACCCGACAGTCAGCGCAGCCCAGAGGTGACAGGTGCCCATCAGCCGGGGCCGTCCAGGGTCAGGCCTGGGGACCCCGACCCCCGACCCCCGGACCCCGCTCCCGCACATGCGCACCTCTGGAAGACCCCCGCATCCAGGGCGGCGCGCAGGACCCAGCCAATGAGCGGAACCCCCGCCAGGCGCTTGATGTTCTTCAGCGGGATGCCTTTGCTGCCGCCGCGGGCCAGCACTAGCGCCGCCAGATGCGGCGGCTTCTCCAGGCCGCGCCCCGCGCCCCGGCTGCGCTGCAGCTTCGGGGGCCGGCCCCGGGACGGCCGTCCACGCGGGGCGGGCACCGACGTGGCGGCCCCCTTCTCCAGCGCGTCCATCTTCCTCCCACGCCGCCGCCCCAACGGCTCCACATCCGGGAGCTCGGCACCGCCGACTCCGCTCGGTACCGCCCGCCTGCTGTGGCAGCTGAGGGCCCCGCCCACGGCACGCCCCGCCCCTGGGGCACGCCGGGAGTTGTAGTCCGCTGCGCCCTCGCCCCGGGGTTGGACCGCCTAGGCAGGCTCAGAGAAAGAGAGGCTAACTGAGCCCTCTCCCAGATGCTGGAGAGGCACTTTGTTCAGTGCGCAGTAATGTCTGGAGAGTTCTAAAATAAAGGAGGATTCGTCCTCTCCTCCACTTCCCCCTTCCCCCTCCACCCCTCCCCGCAACCGCCTCCTTTTCATTCTCCAACCTCTTCTCCCTCCTCCTCCTCCTTCCTTCCCTTCTTTTAGTTCCTTCTATCCTTTCTTCTCCCTCTCCAGCTACCCCCACCCATATCATCATTGTTGAGCCTAGCCTGCTTAGCCCAGTCTGACTGTAGACTCCATCTGCACGATAAATATGCCTGGAATTCAGAAGCAACCTACTCTGCTCCCAGTCAAAAATACTTGTAACTTCCAGTTGCAGTGTGTGTGTGTAGGTGTGTGTGTCCGTGGGGTTTGTGTGTGTGTGTGTGTGTGTGTGTGTGTGTTTTCCCCCCTCAGCTCCTCCTAAATGAACTCAACCTACATCCTGCAGGTAGTTTGGGGCCCCTCACTGCTCAAAAAAATCAGTATCAGTCCGTGAGGATGGAGTCTCTCTTTTCTGACCCATTTTTTTTACAACCACTGTCATTATCCTCCGACTAGCTCTCTCCACCCGGGGCTAGCTTTTTTACCCACTTTATGACCTTGATCTCATTATATAGCTCAGCCTGGCCTGGAACAGGAGGCAATCTCTTGCTGAGCCACCACTCACACAGAATGAATGAATGAGATAAAGAACTTCTCCACTTGGAAATTGAGGCTTATTAACATGTACCGTGGTGTGCATAAGCATGAATCAGTTTTGTTTTAACCTTTACATGTTAAACATTAATGATGTGTGATTCCCCTCTGTATGCTGTGAATAACATTGGTGAATAAAGAACACCTTTGAGCCCATAGTAGAGCAGGGCAGAAAGAGCTAGGTGGGGAAAACTAAACTGAATGCTGGGAGAAAGAAAGAGGAGTTAGAGAGAAGGCATGTAGCCCTGCCAGAGACAGACACCAGAACTTTAGCTGGTAAGCCATAGCCACATGGCGATACACAGATAACTAGAAATGGGTTAAATTAATATGTAAGAGTTAGCCAATAAGAAGTTAGAGCTAATGGGCAAGCAGTAATTTCATTAATACAGTTTCTGTGTGATTATTTTGGGGCTAAGTGGCCAGGAACCAACAAGCAGCCACTCCTTCAACACATTAATCTTTCTCTTAGGCTCCTAATTAACCCCCTCCAAGAAATTACCTCATTTTAATGTCCTGCAGGTGCCTCAAACTCAACATTTTAATCCATTGTCCCCTCCCACGCTTGCTATTGTCTCTGCTAATTGAGTAACAGTGTTACTTTCTGCTGGCATGTCATTTTTACTAATCCCCTCTAGTGCAGTGCAAGCTGTTCTCTTCCATGAAAACTTAAAGACAAAAGTTGTCTCATAAAGTGAGTTTCTTAGGGAAACTACTCTCTCTCACCAGATGCTGTGCAAACACACATTCTTTGCATGGTAACAGTGTGTGACCAAAATTGGTCCTTGAAATTCCCGATCTTCCCGGACACAGCTAGAGTGTGGAAGCAGGTAAGGGCCTGGGACCTTACCTGTTTCCAGATACTTGTGAGAAGAAAAGATCCCTTTCTTGCTAAGTTGTTAGATGTTAAAAGATAGTGAGTCTGAAGCCTGGAGGTAAATGGGCTGAGAGATTGGGTGTTTTGAGAGGGCCAGGAGTCTGCACTCAGTCTAAAGAAAGCAAGCCCAAGATATGCAGAGAGGAGAGAGGAAGACCCTGGTGAGAGAGCTGATGTTGATAGCACTGGATGCTTTCCCCAGATAGACCCCTGTTGATTTCTACTGTTCTTTGCATATCAGCCCTAGTGGCACAGTGACTGGAACAGGATAGGAGAGAGCTGCAGTTGTAAGTATTCAAGGTCAAAGCCTGGAGGGGTGGGTCTGAGTGCAGGGTGCCTTGAGTTGGAGACAGTGCTGGTCCTGTTTCCAACTGTGCCAAGTCAGTAGGAACTACCGTTGTCCCTTCATGCCCATGTTAGGGAATGGAGGCAGGGAAGAGAGCTGTGCTGTCTGTGCAAATGTCACACAGTTGCTTGTGTCTGTGCCCACTCGCTCTGCTCCTGCTGCTCCTGACTGTAGAGTCAGATGCTACTTTTGAAGCGTGTAGGAGTCCATGACCCTGGGAGGAAGCCAGAAATAATGGGATGCCCCAGATAACACACTGTCCAGTCTTTGACTGTCACAATCTTACTGTGTGGGCCGAGCACAGAGATCATTGCATGGAACAGAAAGATCCGGCCGGGAGCACAGTGTCTCTCCCTGATCTATTCATTGTGCTCAATGATCTATGTGTTATGGGTTTCCGTGTTTGACTTTGGGAATATTACTTTTCCTCTGGGAGTCTAAATTTCCTCACCCGTCTCACAGGTATGGTAAGAATAATGCCCACATCCATAAGGTTGTTTTGAGAACTAAGTGGCAAAAGTTAAAAAAAATTACAGCACAGTACAGTGAATATAATATAATCATAGTTCCAAAGGACAGCTTTAAAATATTGTATATTAGCAAAAGAGGGTTAGCTTATAAGCAGGTGCAAAAGTTAATGTTTTGCAACATGTTAGCAGATTTAAAAAACAAAACAGCATAATACTTCAGCTCTCCAGGTAAAAATGCAAAGTATGGGGGGCCAAGTGAGCGGTGAGTGGAGCACTTTAGGATTTTTGTTGTGTGACCTGTGCTGTAAACTGCCATACATGGGGAGTGAGATATAAATCACCTGTACCACCCATCATATTGGCTTGATACCCTTGGTACCCTGTCACTTCTTCTCAAAGAACATTTATCTTGTTATACTGGAAACATATCTGTCTTTCCAATGACACAGAAAAATCTTGGAGCATAGCCCCTTTAAATTTGGCATCTGCCCCGTCACACGTAAAATAAAGGACATGCATTTATAAAACATGAATGAAAGCATAATGAGGACATGATGCTCCTAGGTCTGGTGGAGGAGGTTTCCTGTAGAAGCCAGAGAGAGCATAGCAGCCTTCGGAAGGGGCCACACTGAACCAGGCCAGGGGGTGGGGAAGAGCAAGACAGCAAGAGAAGAGAGGAGAGAAGAAAGTTCCTGGAAACCCAGAGATAAAGAGGCCACGAGGTGAAAAAAGGACCATTAGTCAAAAATGGTTGAAGTTATATAGGAATCAGAGAAGTTGGGGAGAAGGGAAGCCTGGGCTGGACAGTTTAGGGTGGGGGTAGGATATGCCAGCCAGGATGGCTCTGTAATAGGTACAGAGATGCTGTATGAGTCTGGTGGCCAGGACTGCTTTGATGTGTTAAATCGGCACCCCAGTTAGTCATTTGAGACCTAGTTAAACAGGTCTGAAGTAAGTCAGGAAATCTAGAAAATGAGGAGACTGGAGAATTTTACTCTGTCTTGTTAGTGCCCAATGAAAAACAAAACCTACTTCAATCAACTGTAGCAAGGTCACTTGTTGAAAACACAGACAGTAGTCAGAAACTTCTTAGGCCCGCCTCGTCCTTCACACTGGGCCGCGGGTTCTGTTTTCTAAGTTCATGTGCTATTTGAGGTAACAATTTTTTTGTTGTCATATTTTGTTATCTGAGGCCTGGGAGAGGCTCCTCGCCTCTTACATTCAGGCTAAGAAGTCCTGGATGCCTGCAGAAGCTGGGAAGGACAGGGAATGTCTTTTGCCCTGTCGTCCCCAGACAGGAAGCTCCTGCCAACTTTGCTTTTTCTGTCATTATGAAGCCAGCTTCTGATATAGAGGTCTGGGTGACTTTTCAGGCTGATGGTACACAGTTTCAAAGTCTGGGGAGACAGTTCAGTGGGTGATGTGCTTGTCCATACATTTGAGGACCTGAATTTGATCCCCAAACACCCACGTTCAAAACAAAAAATAAATGAACTGACAGTTCAGTGCTGGATGCAGAGCCCAGGAAAAGAGAAATAAAAAGGAAAGGAAGTGATGGCTCCTAGGTGTGGTGGAGAAGAAGGTTATGGTAGACCTGTGGGAGAGCATAGCCAGAGGCAGGGACATCTGGGAGAGTCAGTGACCAGACCGCCCTGGGGCATGTGGGAGGAGGAAAGAGGAAGGGACAGGGGAGATAAGGGAACCATGTGTAGCAACCAGGAAGCCAAAGGTACAAAAAGGGGGCGGGCAAATAACCCAAATGTCTGGATTATATAGGGAAGAACCTCTGGGGAAAGGGCAGCCTGGCTCCTGGGCTGGAGAGTTCAGGGTAGAGGATGAGGTGTTCCAGCCATACTTTGTAAGGAGCAGGGACTGAGGGATGCTGGGAGAGCCTGGTGGCCAGGACCAGCTTTGATATATTAAATAGTCACCTTGGCCATTTAACCAGGGCATTTGACCACTTGTAGTCATGCTGGGGAAGCAGAGACAGGAAGAAGACCCCTAGGACTTGCTGGTCAGTCAGGCTAACCCTGCTCCAGGTGCAGGAAAGAGACCTCTCAGAAAACTAGTGTGGAGAGCAAGTGAGGGCGTCCCTTGGTGTTGACCTCTGGCTTTCATGCGTACACACACACACACACACACACACACACACATGTTGACCTAGGTCCCGCCTGATCCCACAGCAGTTCAGCCCCAAAGAAACACACAGAGGTCTACATTAATCATAAACTGGTTGGCCTATTCACTCAGGCTTCTTATTAACTCTTTCCTACATCTTGAATTATCTCATTATTCATGTCTATGTTAGCCACATGGCTTGGTACCTTTATCAGCAAGGTGTTTTCATCTTGCTTCCTCTGAGTCTGGGTTATGACTATAGACTGAATCTTTCCTCTTCCCAGAATTCTCCTGTTCTCCTTGACCTGCCTCTACTTCCTGCCTGGCTACTGGCCAATCAGCATTTTATTAAACAAGTACAAGAAATAAATCTTTACAGGGTAAAACCATTGTCCCACAGCACATGCACACATACACTTGCACACACATGTGCACTCACATCCCACGCATACACATACACACATGCACACAACACACATGCACACACATGTGCGCACACGCGCGCGCGCGCACACACACAATTACAAGGGTCTTACTGGGCCTTGGGAAGGACAGAGCCTCCCAGCCTCAGACTTGTGCACGTTACAGTTTCTGTAAGGAATTAGCATCAAGGTCTCAAGCCCCTTGGACCTATCACACTTTGTGTATTTGAGTTTCTAGCTTTGGACCTATTAATCCCAATGATGGGAGGAGAAAGACATCGACCTAAAGCATCAAGGCCAAATTAAACTAAGCAATTATTTAAAGTAAGCTTTTTTATTCATGTGCATGGGCTGCCTCCCCCCTAATGCGGGTCTGAGAGGCCAGCGCTAGATGTGAGGAAAGCAAGGCTTCTATAGCTCAGTGGAAGGGGGGTTCCAAATAGGGGGCTGGTGGGCAAAGTGGGCGGGGTTACAGGAGCAGAACAAGCAAGTTAGTCCTGATGACCTCTTGAAACAAAGACAAGGTTGTGAGGTGGGCTTCACAAAGTAGTCATGATGATAATAAGGTGGTTGTATAAGCTTTTGAAACAAAAACAGGATTTCAGCTCCTGGAACATGTAGGACAGAACTATTTGTAGTTAAGGTTACAGGTGGGGCATAGCTCAATTCTTGAAAACCAGAGGTTTAATCATAAACAGGAATTCTTTTGTCCTGTTTGTCTATATTATAAGATAACTTTTAAGCCTCAAATGGAGGCAGGCTGGTTTCTCGGAGCTTCATTCCTAATGTTCTTTTTACGAAGCTTTGGCAGAGGTCTTCTTCAGTTTCTTCTGCAAGGGCCTCCTGTGACCAGAAGGATGGGGAACCCTGAGAGATGACCTTGTGTGAACTTTCCCCTCCTGCTCCTTCCTCATTACCCTTTCTCTGACCTCAGGGGCCACAAAACTTCCAGAGTCCTTTGCTTGGGTCTCTCCACTAGTGAGACAACCCCGCATCGGGCTGGTCCATCTGACACTTAACTGTTGCAGGGAGTCAAAAGGGAAAATGGAACAGCAGATCCTCTGAGTTAGACTTTTGCTTACACCAGTGCAGAAAGTGCTCAAAACCTTCCATAGCTGCTTTACTCAATGACTCAGATTCTAGATAGACTGGTCCACCACCCCTTTCCTGCTCAGCTGGGCTTCTGGTAAAAGAAACTGGTTTTGGATTTCTAGCACCAGAAGTCTTCTCCCTTCCCACTCTCCTTCCCTTCCCTTCCCTCCCCTTCTCTCCTCACCTCTCCTCTCCTCTCCTCTTCCCTTTTCTTTCCTCCTCTCCCCTCCCCCCTCTTCTCTTCCTGTTTCAAACCACTAGATTTACGGCAATTTATTGCAACTGGAGTAGGGAACAGTACTGGATGGTTTGTGAGTCAGCTTGACACAGGTTAGAGTCATCAGAGAGGAAGGAGCTTCAGTTGAGGAAATGCCTCCATGAGATCCAGCTGTAAGGCATTTTCTCCATGAGTGATCAGTGGTGGAAAGCCTGGCACATGCTACATGTTATCATCCCCGGACTGGTGGTCCTGGGTTCTAGAAGAAACAGGCTGAGTGGGCCAAGGAAAGCAAGTCAGTAAGCAGCACCCTCCATGGCCTCTGCATCAGCTCCTGCCTCCAGGATCCTGTCCAGTTTGAGTTCCTGTCCTGACTTCCTTCGGTGATGAACAGCAATATGGAGGTGTAATCCAAATAAACCCTTTCCCTGAAAACTTGTGGTTTTTTTTGGTCATGGTGTTTGTAGCAATAATTGAAACCCTCCCTATGACAGAAACTAATACACTAGCATTTTGGTGAGGATTTTTTTGTCTGCATTCTTAAGTTGTCCTAGTTTCAATTCTGTTTGTTGTGATGAAATATTCCAATAAAAAAGGAACTCAGGGAGAGCACTGACTAGTTTTATGTCAGCTTGACACAGCTACAGTCATCCGAAAGGAGGGAACCTTAATTTAGATAAAACGCTTCTATATGATTGAGCTTTAGGCAAGTCTGTAGGACATTTTCCTAGTGATTTTTATGGGAAAACTGATCCCATTGTGGGTGGTACCAAGCCTGGACTGTTGGTCCTGGGTTCTATAAGAAAGCAGGCTGAGCAAGCCATGAGGAACACATCAGTAGGCAGCACCCCTCCATGGCATCTGCATCAGCGCCTGTCTCCAGGTTCCTGCCCTGCTTAAGTTCCTGCCCGGACTTCCTTCAGAGATGAACTATTACCTGAAAGTATAAGGGAAATAAACCCTTCCCTCCCTAAGTTGCTTTTGGTTGTGGTCTTTTATCAAGCTATAGAAACTCTAACTAGGAGAGGGAAGAAAGCGTTTATTTAGCTTATAGATCCAGGTTGTAGTACACTCACTGAGGCAGGAAGTTGAAGAAGCTGATCTCATCACACTCAAGAACAGAGAGAAAGGGATACATACATGCTCAGGGCTCAGCTAGTTTAGATTTCAGATCCCAAACCAGGGGGTGGTGTAGACTGGGCCTTCCCACTAAGGGAATCAACACAGCCCTTACACATGGGCCCACAGGCCAGCATGAGTCACTATTATCAGTACTAACTTTTGCTCATAGCCCTGCAGACATTTGCAGAAAACATGTTACATGCTCATGATTCCAGCATTTAGGAGGTAGAGGCAGAAGGATCAGGAGTTTCAAGACGGTCTCAGCAAAATGTGAGTTTGAGTCCATCTATGGGAAACATGAGACCTTGTCTCAAAATATTAAGACCAAACAAACAAATCAATAAACCCCCATAAGTTTTCATGAGTGTATCTGCATACCAAAGGTTATATGACATCCACAGAATTCACTTGCTTACTTGATGGTGTTGGCTTCTTTCCTGGTAAAGTATGTCTTCTTTTACATTAAATTATGTGTGTGTGTGTGTGTGTGTGTGTGTATCTGTACTTTTAAATATTTTCTGTTCTGGTATTGAACTTTTATTTAAGATAGGATTTGGGAACTCTGCTCATGAATGAGAACTGGGAATTTCACTCATGAATTCCTCCTTCTCCTGATAGTGGGTCTCAAACCTGGAGCCTCATGCATGCGGCATACACACTCTTGACACGAAAGTCACACTCCAGCCCTTGCTTTTTTGCTTTTAATAATGTTTCACTTTTGCCTTTATGAGCTCACCTCTGTTTTATCTTCACGGCACTTACCTTTATTTCCAGTACTGCCTAACTCCCCCTTCGCTCCTAATACTTGATTTTTCCATTTCCTACCAGTGTTCTATTATTTCTTCCCCTGTCTTTTAAATTCTTACTGTGTGTAGAGGGTTCATTTACAGCGCACACAGTGGGTGTATGACTGAGTGGAAGGACGCAGGTATGAGTACACTGGTGAACTGACTGGTGCTTGCACACGCAGAGGCCACCACGGAGATATCTGGTGACTTTCTTTGTAGCTCCCCGCCTTATTGCCTTGACCCACGTTTCCACACTGAACTCAAGGTTCACCTTTCTGAGATTACACTAGGTAGGTTGGTCAGTGAGATCCCAGGATCTGCCCGTCTCTGACCCCAAGTGCTGGGGTTTCAGGCACTCGCTGGCCTTTCGGTGGGTGTGGGGACTTCCCAGTTAGGTCCTTGCACTTATAGGGACACGTCCCTGCTTCCTGAGCCTGTTCCTCAGCCCATCTTCCTCTTCTTTGCTCTGCCTTTGCTCATTCAGATCCCTGCTGCTTCTTCTTGTCTTCTATGGAGACAATTGCTTTATTAGGATGTTCTCATTTTCATAAATATGTGGTTTTAATTTTTAGCTGCTGGTTGACAACTTTTTTCTGCTGACTGTGGCTATCCCATGAGTTTGGGGAGATAGAGGGAGGGGGAGGGTGGGAAGGAGGGAGGGAGAGAGAGAGAGAGAGAAGGGGGGAGGAGTATGCCACGTGTGTGCAGCTATCCTCAAGTCCAGAACAGGGTGTCATATCCCCACAAGATGGAGTTCCGGATAATAGTGACCACCAGACAAGGATGTTGGGAAGTAAACATCCAGGTCCTCTGGATGGTCATAAGTGTTCTCAACAGCTGAGCCATCTTTCCACCTGTTGATTATTGAAGGAGGCAAAGCTTCTCCTCCACTAACAGGAAGCAAGGCTTGTGTCTCAGTTGGTAGACTGTTTGTCTAGCCTGTGTGAGTCTCTGGGTTCAATTCCTGGTGCTGTATGAAGCCAGGCATGGTGCGCATACATATGCTCCTTGTGCTGGGGACATAGGTTTGAGGCCATCCTTGGTCATGTAAGATCTTGTCTAAGAAACAAACAAGCAGCCCCTTTCTATGCTTCAGGTACCAGCGTGTGGGAAACATACTGATGTTTGCAGTTGATTGACCCTTGTTTCCAACATAGTGCCCCAGGGACACACATCGCTGTGGCTCAGGCCTGACCCACTCCTGTGCTTTATACACATCTTTGTTCTGGCTCTTTCAGAGATAACCAGCTGCAATATTTTTCTCTCTAGTTCTGTGGGAGTGATTCTCACTAGGATGGAAGGCCCTTTCATCAGCTTTGTCATTGGGATAAACTGAATAAAATAAAACTGTCTTCTATGTTCACCCAAAATAACTATTGCTTTCTTTTCTCATTGCTGTTGAAGGGTTTCCAGTTAATGTCAGCTGTGCCATCTCTGTGCCACTGTTTTGAAATAAGACATCCTTGTCTTGACTCTCGCTGTTTGATGGTGGAGAGTTATCTGTCTATGTTACTTTCATTGGTTAATTAATAAAGAAAACTGCCTTGGCCCTTTAAGAGACAGAAAATTAGGTAGGTGGAGTAGACAGAACAGAATTGTGGGAACAAGGAAGTAGAGTTGGGGAGATGCTATAGGCAGTCTCCATGCTTCTCCTCTCCGAGATGGATGCAGGTTAAGATCTCTCCTGGTAAGCCACACCTCGTGGTGCTACACAGATTACTAAATATGGGTTAAAGGAAGATGTGAGAATTAGCCAATAAGAGGCTGAAACTATGGGCCAGGCAGTGTTTTAAAAGAATACAGTTTCCGTGTAATTATTTCGGGTAAAGCTAGCCGGGTGGCGGGACACAGCCCGCTGCTCCTTCAACAGCTGTTTCCTAAGCTTACTGTGTATAATGCTTTCTCTCACTTCCCATTCCTTTTCTTAGTAGATTTTTTTTATGCTTGCAGTTTTAACAAACGACTTAAAAGGTCTTTTATTTTTTACTTTCTACTTTGCTCGTGTGCACTATTGTATCCCTAAAGAAGTGCTGATGTGATTGCCCTCCATACTTCTATGTCAGCGGAATTGGTTCTCATAGCCAATGTGGCTGAAAATCTCAAGGTCATATTTGATGCTGCTTTTTGACCCTTGCTATTGCCTTTTGTCTAGACACCATACTGAAATTATTTCTTTTATTTTATTAATGTGTACATGTATTTGCACCTGAATGTATGACTGTGTACTATGTGTGTGCAGATCTTCTCAGAAACAGAAGAGAGCATCAGATCCCCTGTAACTAGAGTTACAGAGACTTTTGAGTCACCATGTAGGTGGTGAGAGCCAAACCTGGGTCCTCTGCGAGAGTAGTCAGTGCTTTTAACCAGTGAGCCATCTCTTTAGTTAGGATTTATTTTAAAAAATAGTTAATGATTTTTCAAAAGTAGGATATGAAGTAATAGATTTCACTGCGGCATTTTCTCTTTTTTTGATTTATTTAACTTTATGTACATTGGTGTGAAGGTGTCAGATCTCGTGGAACTGCATTTTCAGACAGTTGTGAGCTGCCATGTGGGTGCTGGGAATTGAACCCGGGTCCTCTGGAAGAGCAGTCAGTGCTCTTAACCGCTGAGCCATCTCTCCAGCCCCTCACTGTGGCATTTTCATACAAGTGTGTCATGTACTTTGTCACAGTTCATCTTCCTCTGCTGTTCTCCCCCAGCTCCTGCCTCCCTCCAACTGGTTCCCGTTCTTCTCCTTGACAGTCCCAACTCTATTCTTTTGTCTCACATATTCTAGTCCCTCTTTCCTTCCTGCCTCTCATAATAGTCCTTCTTTCTCTCTCGTGACCTCCTTCTAGTTTCAAGTACTTCACACACATTTATAACTATAAACACACTACATATATATATGTATGTATATGTAATATATGTGTGTGAGGGTATGGGTACATGTGTTTATATATGCACATATGCATGTGTGTTGTGTGATTTAAAATCCACTTTCTACACATGAGAGCAAATGAGGTGTTTGTTTTTCTGAGTTTGACATATTTTGCCTCCCCTACTGATTTCCAGTTCTATCCATTTTCCTACAAATGTCACAACTGTTCTGTGACTGTGAATTCCATTGTCCACACAGTGACTTATTTCTGGCTCTTCCTCTGTCCATTCCATCTAATTGTAGAGCTAAAACTTTGCTAGATGCATCTGAATGTGCTATTTCAGAAGCAGTTCAGCCATTAGCCCATGGTTCTTCCTCACTTCCTCCTTGCCATCCCTGAACATGGCTTTCTTGTAGCACCCTCCTTGGGACTGCATGTCTACCTCCAGGGATCGCCTTTAAACACAGCATCCATCGGATGTGAGAGACTGACACTTCTCTTCTTGGATTCTGCCTTTCCTGTCAACAGCCAGCCCCAGATTAGCTCACAGCTGCTTGTGCTCAGGACACACGCTGGAGTTGAGCATGGACTCACCTGTGTGGGTAGCACTGTGAGAAAGCCAAGGTGTACTACTGAGGAAAAGTGGGGGGTTCTTAAGAAGCAACAGTGTTTGCAGACTTGATTATGGGTTAAAATTCCACATTTCTTCCTGCCATTTGAAAGTTTTTATTTCTTTCCTAAGAAGGTCAAAACTCAGCTGTACATTCACAGCAACCTGTTGCTATGTCAAGACGCTTGACTTCATCTTACAAAAAGGCTGGGCTTAAACAACAACCAGCGAAGACAATTACTCTTGTCAAAATTTATCATGTGATTTCTAACATATGGGTAAATGAGAATGTTGTTTTCTAGTTATGTAAAGTTTATTTTTGTATCTGACAGGTTTTATAATTCCTACTGTTGGAATCAGTGAAAGAGCTTGATTCTCCATAAACCAGAGGTTTTGAGGAATTCCTGTTTACCTAGGGCTAGGGCTCTGTCATCCCGTTCATTGGTAGTGTTGCTTACAGCAGAGTCTCCTGCTTTAAGGAGCTGACAGGGTATAGAAAGGTGTTTTAAAATAAACTATATTGAAGTATAATTAATACACAAAAAGTTGCACAGGCTTAATTATACCTTTTTTGTTTTTTTGAGACAGGGTTTCTCTGTGTAACAGCCGTGGCTATCCTGGAACTTGCTCGGTAGACCAGGCTGGCCTTAGACTCACAGAGATCCACCTGCTTCTGCCTCCTGAATGCTGGAATTAAAGGGGTGCATTACCACTGCCTGGTTTAATTATGCATGTTAGTGAGCTTGGATAGATATGTAAAACTGTGATATCACCACAACCAAAATACTGAAAAGATACAGAACCTCTTAAGAGTCATGCATGCATGTGTGTGTTTCTCTGTGTTTGCCTTTGTGTATCTCTGTGTGTGTCTCTGTGTGTGTGTCTCTGTGTGTATCTGTGTGGTGTGTTTGTGTGTCTCTGTGTGTCTGTGCCTGTGTGTATCTCTGTGTGTATGTGTGTGTGTATGTGTGTGTGTCTGTGTGTGTGACTCTGTGTATCTGTATGTGTTTGTGTCTGTGTGTATCTGTGTGTGTCTGTGTGTGTTTGTGTGTGTTTGTGTGTCTCTCTGTGTGTGTGCTCACTGTAAGCTCCCCTGTCTTGTCCATGCATCATCACATTAACCACAAAGTCTATGTCCTATATCAGATCCCGAGAACCCTGTCATCTGTATCACTGGAGCCTTATGTTCATTGGCAACACTTTCCTGTGGTTTCCTGCCTCCAGATCTGGAAATCTCTTTTCTACTCTCTTCTTCAAACAGTTTGGTTATTTTTGCTCTCTCCTCAGTGAAATCATGGAGTTTGTTCTTTTTTTTTACTTACTTCACTCAGCATTGTCTCCCCCCGCTGACCTATGTTGTTGCCAATAATAGGATTTTTCCTCTTTGAAGATTTTATTTTTGTATGTGTGTATGTCTGTATGTGTGGGTGCAGAGCCTGTGAAGGCCAGAAGAGGGTGCCAGACACCCCAAGAGCTGGAGTTACATACATGTGTTTGTGAGCCACCCTGCGTGACTGCTGGGAACTGAACTCTGACCCTCTGGAAGAGCAGCAAGTGCTCTTAACCTCTGTGTCATCTTCTTCTCACCCCTCTCCCACTCCATGGTCCTCTTGCAACGTTTAACATTTTGCTGTAATATAAACCTCATTTTCCCTATTTTTTGAACACACCTTCTTGCCTCTGTTGCTAGCCTCTTTATTCTATTGGTTTTTATTTTGCTTTTAGAGACCTTTTTGTCTCGATATAGCTTCACTTGCCAAGTTTTTAGTGTTCATGTTTAGGTACCAAGTCTAAAAAAATGTCAATATTAATGTCAAGAAGCTTTCCCTTGCCAGGCCTGGTAGCTTCTAACTATTATCCCAGCACTTCATGGGCATCCTGCAATCTGAGGCCAGTCTGGTCTGTCTCAAACAAGTAAACAAACAAAACAGCTTTCTCCCTGTGCTTCTTAGGGTAGCTTTATATTTTAGAATTTTACCTTTGAGTTGAGCTTTGTGTTAGAAATCTAAGTATTGTGTATTTTTGGCATGCTTATCTATCAAGAAACAGAAAGCAATATACAAAATTGACAACAATAAGTTTTTAAACCATTAATTATGTCAAAAATAAATGAATTAGATTCTCCAATAAAAAGGCAAATACTGAAGCCAGGCATGGCGGTGCACACCTTTCATCTCAACACATGAGAGGCAGAGGTAGGTGGACAGATGGATCTCTCAGAGTTCAAGGCCAGCCTGGTCTCCATTGAGAATTCCACGTTAGCCAGGGGTTACATCGTGAGAGTTGATCTCATTTTTTTAAAAGGCAAAGACTGTTCAAACAGATTAAACGAAGCAAAATGTAAGTTCTGGCTCTGTGCTGCCAATGGCACCATCAGCTCATTTAGCTTTAAGGGCTCTTGCGAAGTCCACGTGTAGAAAAGGGAGCAACATGCAGTGGTATCCAAGAAAGCAGGTGGTGGCACATCAGATGGAATAAAGCTTAAGGCAAATACTGCCAAAGGGACAAGGGAGATCATTAATGAATGAGGAAGACATAGTGATTACACACAATATCTGCCTGACACGACACCCAACAATGTAGAGCAAGAGATCGCTACAGGAAATGAAAGCAAGTCAGTGGGTTGGCCAATCCCTTCACCACAGTGCGTTCTCAACCAGACAAAATCAGTCAGGGGACCCTGGCCTCTAGCTATGCTTTAGATGGAAGGGTTCTAACAGACAGGACATCTCCTATCCCTGGGAGGAGAATACACATTGTTCTCAAGGCTACATGGACTAAGACAGATCACAGGAAAATATAACCTGAAGAAATTAAGAAACACTTACAGTATACCTTCTATCTCTTCCAGGCACAGTGGCACGAAGCTGGAAGTCAGTAAGAAGAATGAAAACTTCACAAATCAGTGTTGACTTTAGAGTGTGAGGACAAACCCCAAAGCCTGGGGCTGGATCACTACATATATATTTCCTGCCCTAAGAGAACCTCAAACTCATAACATTCTCACCACGTCATTATTGTTTTAACCTTACAAGTTGCAAAATAGAATCAGGAAAAATTTATAACCATGGGAAACTGTGAACTGGAGGAACACATTTTGTGGGTTTAAATAAAAATGTGTTCCCATTGCCAGACCATAAATTTCAAGTAAGAGCCATCAAAGAAACATGTTAATTAGCAAAGACAGGAGAGAACAACCAATGGGAATGTAGCATGCTAATGTAGACAAGAGAGAGCAACCAATCCAGAATGTCTGCTTACTGTTGGATGCAAACCATTTTAACTCTGCTGGTAAGATGCGCCAACCATCAAAGATGAGACAGTGCTCAGAATCTAATTAACAGATATAAAGTCATTTAAATTTCACATTATCTATTAACAAATAAAATTATGTATTGTTTGTTGCAGGGAGGCTGCTTGTTTTTCCTGGCCGCCCTGAACTGAAATATTCACAGAAAACTGTACTAATTAAAATCACTGCCTGACCCATTAGCTCTGGCTTCTTATTTGCTAACTTTTACATCTTAATTTAACCCATTTCCATTAATCTGTGCATCACCACGAGGTCGTAGCCTACCAGCAAAGTTTCAGCATGTCTGTCTCTGGCAGAGGCTCCATGGCTTCTCTTCTCCCCAACTCTGCCTCCTTTCTCCCAGCATTCTGTATAATTTGCCCTGAATAGCTCTGTTCCCCTATAGCTCTGCTATAGGCCCAAAGCAGTTCCTTTATTAACCAATAATATTCACAGCATAGAGAGGGGAATCCCACATCAATTGTATGAACCATCTTCTTTATAGAATGTGCTTAAATGCAGTTAGATGTAGTGTCTCTTTTAATAATATTCTACTGTATTATTTTGTATATTTCTTTAAATATTTTGACATGATGGGGGTTGACTAATATTAGTTCTTTTCAACATTGGAAGCACTTATAATTAATACAGAAGAGACTTGAATGGCACAAAGATAACATTTGAAAACTGTGCACTGGCAACTTGGGGAATCACTCAGTGACACAAGGTCATGGGTTCAGCCTCTAGTGCTGCAAAAGTAGTGTATGGTGGGATGCTGTGAACTGTTAAAAGACAACAATTGCCTGCACGCTTACAGGGAGAAAACATGTAAAATGAGTAAGAAATCCCCAACGGGCAAGCAGCAAAGGCCTGATAATCTTTTTGGTGGGCAGAGGGAAAGAAAGGGTTTGACTTGTTTCTTTTTTTAACTTTTTTATTGTTTTTATTAAGCTATATATTTTTCTCCACTCCCCTCCCTTTATCTCCCCTCTCCTTCTCTCCCATGGTCCCCATGCTCCCAATTTACTCAGGAGATCTTGTCTTTTTCTACTTCCCATGTAGATTGAATCCATGTATGTCTCTCTTAGGGTCCCCATTGTTGTCTAGGTTCTCTGGGATTGTGAATTGTAGGCTGGTTTTCTTTGCTTTATGTCTAAAAGCTACTTATCAGTGAGTACATATGATATTTTTCTTTCTGGGTCTGGATTACCTCACTCAATATGATGTTTTCAGTATCTATCCATTTGCCTGCAAATTTCAAGATGTCATAATTTTTTCTGCTGTATAGTACTCCATTGTGTAAATGTACCACATTTTCCTTATCTATTCTTCAGTCAAGGGGCATTTAGGTTGTTTCCAGGTTCTGGCTATGACAAACAATGATGCTATGAACACAGTTGAGCACATGTCCTTGTGGTAGGATTGGATATTCTTTGGTTATATACCCAAAAGTGGTATTGCTGGGTCTTGAGGTAGGTTGTTTTTTAATTTTCTGGGAAATTGCCATACTGGTATCCAAAGGGGCTGTACAAGTTTGCACTTTCACCAGCAATGGAGGAGTGTTCCCTTTACCCCACAACCTCTCCAGCATAAGTTGGCATCAGTGTTTATGATCTTGAAGACATGATAATCTTAATGTAGAATTGGATCCACAGATTTCGGATACATTACAGGCATATTCTGCTTAATTTATACATATTTGTGAAATTTTAAATCTTTATATCATTGACTCTCATCATGTGTTTGGAAAGTTTGTTGCAGACTTCATCTCAAGCGCTCTGGACGTTGTCAGTTTTTCTTTATGAAACATGCTGTATGTTAGAAAAACAAAATCAATGAAGGAGATATGTCACATGGTTTCCTATGATGGAAGAGTTGAGAAGTTCCAGTACTGGCCATTCGCAAGCTAGAGGCCTGGGTGGTTTCACAGCCATTTCCAGGGCCTAAGGATGTCAGAACCAGGAGCACATGGTGCAAACCTCAGTTCAGGTCTCATAGAGCATGGCTCCTGGCTAAAGCCTTCATGCCTCCGACCCGAACATAGTTCTGAAAGGAGGAAGCGATCTCCCGGCTGACAGAGGGGAGATGCTCACTTCCTTTGTTCTTCCATTTTCAGGCCTTTAGTGGGTGGGTAATACTACATTTCTATCAGTCACCTTCCGTCAGTCTGTTGATTCCGTTTCTGACACCTTTCAGACACACGGCTGTGGACACACCGGCCTGTAACAATGTTCCAGCTATCAGCCTGTCAAAGGAACTCATAAAGTGAACCGCCAAAGGCCCACCCATTGTCAGCTGGGCACCGCACACCTTCCTAGTTCATGCTTAATCTTCAAACAAGGATAACAATGAAGCCACAGTTCTGGCTAGGCCCCGAAACCACGCCGTATGCAAATAAACACAGAGGCCACATCCTTGAGTAGTTTACCCTTCCCCCAGCATCTTGTCACTTAAATGGGGTGAGGAATAGTTGACTAGGTGTATAAAGTCAAAGCATTTTATTTTACAAGGACAGGAGACGCACATGATTCTGGCTGCTCACACGGCACAGCTAGGGTTTCTTGCTGCCTTCCTCTGTGGCTCCATCTATGGCCCCTTTGTCCTCACCAAGCAGCTCAGCCTGGCTGTTGGCACATTGACACCTGCGGTCTTTGTCCGAAGGGACATCCTGGGGTTGTTTCCCCCTGTCCTTCACCTCAAGGCACTGAAATGCTCCCAGACATTGTCAGTATTCCAGATAGACCTGGATTCTGTTGTGGAGTAGTTATTCAGATTCCCTTTGGGAGTCAGGACCGACCACATCAGCTGATACAATAGCGTCCATCTTTGCCTATTTCTCTAGAGGCCTGAGGAGTACAAAGTGGCAAGGTGACAACCAGTGTAGTCATTGCTTTGACTCTGTCTGAAAAATATTTTTTCCTCTGAAACTGTGACCTTTATGTCAGCCAAGCAAACAGTCATGAGAACAAGAAGAAAAAAATACATCAGCATGTCAAAAGCGGAAGAGTGAAAGCCACCACTTCTGTTTCCACTTCCTGGTTACCGGGTGAATCTTGATGTCATGTATTCGCTACCAATTCAAATGGAGACATTTTGGAGACCCTGGACCCAGCCAGACAAGATACTGTGCCTAGCTGGTGCTGTAACTCTCTCCAAAAGGCCGCTGCGTTGCTACACCACACCACCTGTGTAAAGATTTCCGGGAACATGGGCCCATTGCTACTCTTCTCTTCCTTTTGTTATGAAGTGGGTTTGTTGATCAAGGCTTTGTGAGATGTCATGGTGGTGTGTAGACGTTTTGCAGGTCTTCTGTGGGTGTCCATCCAGCATAAGCAGTCCAATGCCTATGAGCACAGGAGGGAGATTCACTCACTGGTGGACTGAGGACAAGATAGTTCTGAGCCACTCTGCAGTTCACTGTATATTCTGAAACCACAAGGTGGGGCAAGCAAGCAAGATTTTATAGACGTCTATGTGGCAGTCCACTGGTTGTTAGGGGCAACGGCCCATTATTCCAGCCATTTCTTCAGGTCATTGTGTTCCAGCGAGCAACTGAAGTCATGCTCGGCCAGTAGGCGGTACAAGCCGTGCTTTTAAGTGAATCACTAAATAAATCATTATTTAATAATTAGTCTTTTCTACCTTATTCTACTTCAGGAAGAATACTGTGTCAGAGTTCAGTGTTGGAATAAGTAATTGGCGATGGCCGGGGCTCGTTTGGCACTGGAGAATAAAATGACCATGCTGCTGACGCAAGAATGACCTCGTCCCTGTCACCTCAGCCTTTCGTTTATGAGTTTCCAGGGCAACGGCCAGACTGGCAGAGAAAGGAGGCTGCTGGTATCTGGAGAACAAGTTGATTTATGCATTTGATTGCTAAAACACTTCTCTACTAAGAATTCATCCTTTGGTGAGCACTAGCGCGGGACACAAATGCTTTCACTTTTCAGCTCCTCTTTCTGGGCCGTCAAACTGCATATCTTTCCTCCAAATTACTTATTTAAGTGATTAATGTCCTCTCCTTCCTGCTTCCCCTCCTACTGACTAGGAAGCTGATGACCCTCTTACCTCCACCGGCCGAGTTCTGGAATCACCGCTGTACAGGTACCACCATATCTGGTGTTTTCAGTCACATTCTCCCCAGGTTTACAGTCACACAGCAGAACCATTGCATACAGTGCATGAATTGCTATGTAATGTCCCGTGTTCTATAGCTGTCCATTTTCAGACCGTGCTTGCGTATCATGAACCTCCTGCAAGCCAGGAGAAAGTCGCCTCTCCCTCAATCAGCTGCTCGTGGGGAATTCTCCGAGAGAACTTTAGTACTGGTTGAGAGAGATGCAGGTCACAGGAGTGGGACCCTGGGTATTTGAACCACTTGGTCCTGTTGAAGTGTAAAAGGGACAACTGGAGCAGGAAACCAACCACTGAGCACCCTGACTCTGAACCCAGAGCCAGTGAAAGAAACACACCCTGTATTTGAAACCTGAGCCAGGGAAAGAAACATCTTTATCCCTGAACTTAGTACTAAAAACATGTGCCCTGACTCTGAAACTAGTGTCAAAGAAACATACTTTGTCCCTAAATCAGAGCCAGTGAAAGAAATATGCCCCGGTCCTAAGAGTAGAGCCAAAAAGCTAAAAGTACCAGTGAAAGGAACACAGTTTGAAATGAAGGCAGAGCCAACTCTGCTCCTGACTAGCTAAACTGGCCAATCCCTGAGCAGGTAAAAACTAACCAATCCCCCTTCTCCCTGGGAAAACTCCTATATAAGCCTCTCTGCTGCCTCTCTGTCCCTTCAGTTAAAGGCCACTGTTAATCCCTCCCTGGCAAAGGCAGCCACTGTCCTGGACTCCTTCTTCCCAAGTAAATCTCTTTCTCAAAAGAGTCTAGGGCAAAGACCTTCATTCACCAGCACAGACTAAAGAACCTGACAGGGACGTCCCTTAGGAGATTGAGCTGAAAACCTTGCTGAGACACTTTCTAGGGGGCCTCAGCAAGGCAGAGCAGAACAGAAGAACCTTGCTAGGATGCTCCGGAAGCCAAGTGTTAACAAAGAAGAAACATCTTGGGCCAGAGAAGAAGCAAGCGAATAGCTCTGCTAAGATGTTCCCTAATGGGAACAGAGCAGAACTCAGCTGCAGCGGCTCTCTGGGAGAAAAGCAGGATCCTTATATCCCCCGCTGAACCCCAGCTTCAGGTAGCCTGGCTTCCCGATAGTCAGGACACCTGTCCTCCAGGGCTGAGATGTTCTATTGTTCTAGCCTCCAGAGCTCTCCTATTGTAGCTCTAAGTTTATCCTGGCTTCCCGATAAGGCAGGATATCTCTGCAACATTAAACTGTAACACATTCCCCTACACCTGCAAGTTACATGTCTTCTTGGGCCTAATCATATATACATACATACACACATACATACATACACACACATATATGATACATATACATTATTACATCGTATATGTCATATCATGCATTATTTATGCATATACATTATTATATATGCTCACACACATATATGCACAATATATGTTATGCATTATTTCCATTAGATGATAGAGCATGGCCGTGCATACTCAGTCTTCTGGTCTCATGTATTAGACAACAGACATTTCATTCATGTTCAACTCACACGGTAACTTGGTGGCCCCTGATCAAGCACTTACCCTCTACAAAGGCTCAGTAACAGACTAAGAGAGGGTTTTCTTTTGCCTCAAAAGAGGAGTATTTTCTATGGATGATGTTGGGCCCTTGTTCTAAAAGTCTTATGTGGTGACTTCACCTTCAGGAACCTCTGAAGGTCCTGGACCACAATAGCTACCACTACTTTAAAGACTGCTTGCTGCTTGTGTTTTGACTCGTGACTCCAGCAGGCACAGCAGCGTATGTGGGACCTAGGCCTGGTTTCTCTTGTTCTGGGTCCCGCTCCAGGGTAACTGCTTTTCCCACCACTCAGTAACACACCGCACTATACTTACTCCCAAATTCAAAGAGGCACCTGCCATTGTGATCTTGCTTGGGGTTGGGGACCGGGTGAAATGAGTGACACCTGGAAACCCCCTCCACCATCGGTACCTTACAACCTTACAAACTTCACATATGGCATGTATGTAGTGTGTGTGTGTGTGTGTGTGTGTGTGTGTGTGTGTGCGCACGTGTGCGCGTGTGCGTGTGTGTGTACATGTGTATGTGTCTATGGCATGAATGTCAGAGGACACTGTGCTTGAGGTGGCTTGCTCCTTCTCCTATGTGGGTCCTGTGTGAGCATTTCAAGTCATCAGTCTTTTTGGCAAGTACCATTACTACTGAGCCACTTCCCAAACTCTCTGAGGTTTCAGATTTCTCATACTCTGATAGGGGAATGTCTGCCCAGCAAATCTAGTGAGGTTGTTTTCTCTTGTTCATCAGATTAAATGAGCAAAATAGCATCCACGTACTAGCCTGGAGTGATATCTTCCAAAAGGAAAAGATGATCATGATCCTTGCCTGCTAAATTAGCATGTGAAGCTGAAGGCTAGCATGGGTCTGAGACAGGATGGCGAAGGTGTATTGTTGGCCTTGCCAGAAGGAAAGCAAATCTATCCTGTGGGTCTTCAGGAGAAATATGGGGAAGAAAAGAGCTAAACATTTACTAGACCCACCCATAACTGCATATGAGTTACCAAGGTATGCATTAATTTGTTTGCCCAACAATTAAAACAAAAACACATCTGGTACAATGGCCACAATTGGAGGTGCAGCCTGGCGAAGCTCACGACATTCTGGAATCTTTCTCCGTGACCCATTTGTTTTCCTTACAGGCAAGGCAGGTCTAGACAAGGTTGTGGTAGGAACTCCTCACCCCCTTTGCATCTATCATGTTTTCAGTGTTGCACTGACCTTGGCGATCCTCCAGGAATGCAGCATTGATTTAGATTATGATTGCTCTAAATGGAAGGGCTCTGTCGGCCCCACTTAGCTTCTCACACCGTCACAGTTTGTGTGCATTGGATCAAGAACCCATGTTGACATTATATCTACTGCTAAGTATGTTCAATACAACTATGTGTCTGGGACTGGATTGGTTCAGGGATTTGCTGTGATATGGACATAGGGTGACCCCTGACCCCCATGCTCATCCACTCAATAGCACTTATGGTCACCTGGACCTATCATCATGTTATAGACAGTGTCCAGAAGTCCCCCAAAGTAATGAACATTTGATTTTCCCTTGTGTACAGATATCCTAGTTAAAGGCTAAAGGTCCCTTTAACGAAAAGCTGGGAGAAATATTAACCATATAAATGTTTGATTGAGGACAAAGGTTTTCTCTCTGACTCCAATGATTCTGAGTCTGTAAACCAGCACAAGTTTAGTGATTGGACAAGAAGATTAACTTTCTTTTCTTTTCTTTTTTTTCTTCTTTTACTGTATTGGAGGTGATTTGAATTAGGAGCTTGTTAGCTTGACATAGAACTTAGTTTTTTCACATATGGGTTGAGAATTGAGTCTGTGTCTTGTTCGTCTCACTCCTAGGCTTACTGTGATTAAGGTCTTAAATTTGCATAAGTCAACTATTTTTGGGACCTGCTTGGCTCCATTGTCCACTATGGTAGCTATATCTATGTTCCCATAGATAGCTAAACACTGGCAGTTATCCACTGATACCCAAGGACTACCACTATGTTTACCTTTCCCCATTTAATGGCTGTGTTTCCCACAGTTTGGTCTAGCCTAAGGAGCAAGGCATCATCGAGCTCTGAAGGAGGTCGGGGTTCCCTTCACAAATCTATTGTTTCACACTACCTAGAAAAGGTATGTACCCTCTTTGGAGTGGACAAGTGTGTTGTAAATGATGAATGAACTTGGCATTATGGCATCTCTAAGACTTTGGACTGCTTCTCTACATTGAATCAAAGCACGTTGAACATTTCTGATCCCTCCACAGCAGATTGTGCTTTAATCTACGCTGCAGTCAGTCAGTCAGTCAGTCAGTCAGTCAGTCAGTCAGTTAGTCAGTCAGGAGAGCTGCTGTAACTCTGCCCTGTTCCTTGAGCTGAAACACTCCTAAGTTATCGGCCTGTCTCACCCTTGTGTTCTATTCAGAGTGCTTTGAGCACTATCCAGCTGTATTGGAGGTGACTTTTTGCAGTTATTCAAATGTCAATTGTTTTCTAAATTTACCCCAGGGACACAGGCTGAAATAATGTTATTTTGGGTGTACTTCACCAGAGCCCATATAATATATGAAATGAACGACCACTCTCCTGTATTGCCTTAATTAATCACCTCAGTCTTCAACTTCTTTTATAAATTATTTTTTTCACTAATGAAAATTAAGACGCCTAGCCAACTCCATTGCGTGACAGGAGGTATTCTTGTCTTGCAGTAATACTGAGTCAGTGTGTACCCAGGTGAAGCTGTTCTTTTTAATATCCTGATTTACATTCAAGAAAATCAGTAGCCATGATTTCAGTTCCAAATCTTAAGACCCATGGATTCCAGCACTGGACATCCTTGTGGGAGCTCTCTTCTAGACTGGCTCCACACTGCTTCTCTAACTACACGACTCACATGCTCCCGTTTTCCTTTCAGCTTAAATTAACTTGTACTCTTGTTTTTTCTCAAAAAGGGCATCCCCCCAAAATTTTGAGACAGGGTCTCTCACTGAACCTGGGGTTCACTGATTCGTGTTATTTGGCTGTTCAGTAATCCCAGAGGGTCCTCCTGTCTGGCGGCCCAGTGCTGGAATACGGCTGTATCTCAGGTCCTCACTGCACAGCATGTACTTCACTGACCGAGTCACCTCCTCAGTTCCTGTTATTTCAGATTTAAAAGGATCCGTTAGGAACTTTGATTCCAACCAACTAATTGTGGCTGTAGTGAGCATGTCATTATTCCCTGTCGAGGACTGGCCTCAACAAAAATACCTCTTGCGAGTAATTTTAGAAATATAAGTGAAGAATACAAAGATGCATAAAAATAATAAGACAGAAACCATAGAATAATACTGGGAGCGTAGTCCAGTGATTATTGAAATTACCGGCATTTATTTTTCCACAGCTTTTATGCCCAAAGTTAATGGGTGGGTGGTGGTGGTGGGCGGGGGGGGGGGGGGGGGAGAAGGTAATAAAAGACTTTGTTAGCATGATACAAAGGTTAACTCACACAGTCAACTGCTTCTTCACTCTGAGACATCAAATCATTAGCATTCTGTTGTCCAGGTAGGGAAGCTGCTCTAGGAGGTGGCTCCTCTCCAGGTGACCTCACTGTTACAAAAGAAGGAGCAGAAGTGTGTTTGTACTTCTTGGCCATCTGTCAGAATTGAATGGAGCTATCTTAATGTCAAAAGAATCAAGCAGTCACATCCTGGGTGGGGACTTGCAACTATGCTTGTCACTCGTCACTCCTGACCTTCAGACAAGGTGCCAACGAGGCTGCATTTTTCAGCCTCCATAATTCCCTAAGTAACTCAGCACAACAAATACCAACCTAGAATTTGTATTATAGTAAGTATTTTAACTAAAGATGGTTGCACATGTTATGTGAAGGAACTGAGTGTCCGCAGAGTTTTGTATCTACAGAAAGACGTGGAATCATGTCTTGAAGGGACAGCTGTAGACAGTTGTGTGTAGATCTAATCTGTGCAGCTCGTGGATGCTTGGGACCTTATATCCAACAGGGTCATATGTGCATGTGGCCTGTGCATCCCTTTCTAGATTGCTTCCATGATGTGTGTATTTGAGCTGAGAACAGTCATCTTCCTGCCTCTGTAGTGACAATACATGATGAGCAAGTCTGACTTGTGTGAGTGATGCGGCTGTAGGTAGAATGGCCTCTCAGAGGTCATTCTATGCTGCTATGAGGCTTATGGGACATAAAAGACAAGAACAAGAGATAGGCGGCCTACAGGAAGCCACCATAGGGTGCTCTACAAACAGGCAGTGGGGAGAGAAATATGAATGGTGATAGATAAAAAACAATAGATTTTGGATGTTTAAGGGTAGAAACTAAAACCAATTGGCTGACTATATCGTAAATTAGTCCAATATAAACAGAAAATATTAAAAGGAAAATCACTCCGTTTCAAACATGTACATACAGACTTTTATCCTTTTTACTCCTTGAACAAAATAAGGCAGCATAGATTTCTGTACTCAGTGATGATATTATACTAGGTACAACAGAAGCTCTAGTGATGATCACATGAGGACATTCATAGATTATATGCAGGGGCTGGAGAGATGGCTCAGCCATTGGGGGCTAGACGCACAACCGAAAATATAGATTATATGCAGATATTCTGCCATCTCATGTCATGGGTTGAGCACCCGAAGATCGTGCTTCTGCACAGGTACTGAAACAAACCCTTCACATGTGCCAGGGTTGACTGTATGCCCAGTTCAGAGGACCCTGAGCAGGTAGGCTGGGCTAACGTGATGAGAGCTCGGTGGGTAAGAGCACTGCTGTGCCATCCTGAGGACTTGAGTTCAGATCCCAGCACCCATGTAGGGTGGCTCCTAAACAGCTGGAACACCCACTCCAAGGAATATGATGCCCTCTTTTGGCCTCTGAGTTCACCTGAACACACACATGCAAATAAAAGAAAATAAAAAAGAGCAGGTAAGCCCTATAGAAGAAGAATGTTAACAGAAGCAGTAACTGTTAGGAAAAAATCCTAAAATGGTTGGCTCCCCAGTGCAAAGAAATTCAATTAGGTCAGATCAAACCAAATTAAAATGCCCATCGTTTTATTAAATACGGCACTCTTAGGTGGCCTAGCACATGGCAGAGAGACAGGGAAGGAGGGAGCACATGCAAGCCCAGAACCATGTATTTCTCCTCTGGGAGCCTACTTAAACACCTTGTGGGAGTGGTCCTGACCCTCCCCCGGGGTATGCTGGGATTTGGAGTCCAGACTAGTGCAATGTGCAATTCCTCGGCCAAGGGGGCTGGGATGGATGCCAGGGGTTGAGGGCTATGCTCCAGATTTAACAGTAACTGAGAGCTCATAATATATATATATATATATATATATATATATATATATATATATTTCAAGACAGTGTTTCTCTGTAGCTTTGGAGCCTGTCCTGGAACTAGCTCTTGTAGACCAGGATAGCCTTGAACTCACAGAGATCTGCCTGTTTCTGCCTCTGCCTCATGAGTGCTGGGATTAAAGGCATGTGCCACCACCACCCGACTCATATCTTTAGGAATGTTGGTGGTTATGTGGAATCTTTGAAGTTCACCATTTATTATGCTGTAATTCGATTTTAGAGGAATGAAAATATGAACAGCTGAAATGATGGTCTTTATGTTACAGATACAGAATGTAAAGACACACAGAAGATAAATCAGCAAAGCTATGATCCACCATTATTAAAACAAAAACATATCCTTTTTTAATAGAAAGAAGATTTTTATTGAGGTACAGTATTTCAGAGGGTGAGTATATGATCAGCATGGCAAGGGGCATGGCGGCAGGTAGGCGGGTATGGTCCTGCAGGCAGGCACGCATGGCAGCAGGCAGGCAGGTATGGTACCGTAGGCAGGTTGGCAAGGCATCAGGTGGGCAGCAGGCAATTAGGCACGTCAGTATGCAGGCAAGCATGGTAGTAGGCAAGCGTGTATGGCAGGAAACAGGCTGGTAATAGTGCTATAGGCAGACATGCATGGCAGCGGGCAGGCAGGAATGGTGGTGGAGCAGCAGCTGAGAGCACACATCCTTAAGACAATAACAGAGAGAGAGAGAGAGAGAGAGAGAGAGAGAGAGAGAGAGAGAGAGAGAGAGAGAGAGAGAGAGAGAGAGAAGAGAGAGAGAGAGAGAGGAGAGAAAGAAAGAGAAAGAGTAAGATGGTATGAACTACTTTTGGAACCTCAAAACCCATGCCCAGTGGCACACCTCCTCCAACAAGGCCACACCTCCTCCAACAAGGCAACACTTTGTATTCCTTCCCAAACAGTTCCACCAACTTGGGACCAAGATTCAAATGTCTGTACCTATGGGGGCCACTCTTTCAGACCATCACAGCTCCTTCCCTCTGGGTGTCAGGGGCTGTGGAGGAACTCTGGGTTCTATCCTAGCTTTGCCATTTCCCAGGTGTGCAGAAGAAATAAGAGACTTTACCTTGATGCCCAGCCTCAGTTTCTCCTTCTGGGAAGTGGGAGTTGGGGTCACGGCAATCTGAAAGATTTGTCGTTAGATTTGGAGGGGATAACACTCAGAGCAGGCGCCCATGAGCATGCCGTCCTTCTGTTACTGTAAGTTAGAAGCAGCTTGCTGTCTGGCTTGGGCTCTCACTCAATGCTTGCACTCAGCATGCTGCACACGCACTGGCGTTCCTGCTCTACACACCTCCAAGCTCTAACCTGTCGCATGAATAATAAAAACCCAGAGACAGAAATTGGGGTTCAACCCAAAAATCAGAAAAGTAAGGCAGCCAAACCACTAGGGAAGTCTTACTTCTACCAAGGCTGGGTGACCATAGACTAAGCCGACTAAGCCTCTCTTTCCTCCCATTTTATATTCCCTCTAGTGTTGGGATTAAAAGCGTGTGACTTCCTAAGAGTGAGATTAAAGTGTGAGCCTCCAACACCTGGATTTGTTTCTGCATTGATTTTGCGTAGCCCAGGCTGGCCTTGAACTCACAGAGATCCATCTGCCTCTGTCTCCCAGAGCCTCAGATTAAAGGTGTGTGTCACCATTACCTGACCTCTAGTGGCTTTAGCTTTGCCTCTGGTCTTCAGGCAAGATTTATCTATTAAAATAGAAATAATACACCACTATAATTACCCAGGGCCTTCCCATGATGACAGAGACCTTCTGTGAATAATTTAACTTCCCCTCGGCTTTTAGAGTGACAGAACTTATTGGTTAGGAGATTTCTCTGAATTCCTCCTCTATCCCTTTGAGGCAGGGTCTCATGGTATAGCTGTGGCTGGCCTGGAACTCACCATTGTAGTTGGGCTGGTCCCAACACACAGGGATTGAGTGACTGCTCTGTCTCTGCTACCCAGTGCAGGGATGAAAGGCATGTGTCACCACTCCCCACTTTATTTTTATGTTGAAAACATTTTTGATAATCTGTCTGAAAATATTTCTATAGTTTTTAAACAATTCCAAATACCTCCCATGCAAAGAAATTGTAAATCAGAAGGATGGGGTGGGGGGGGGTGTAGCTAAACAGCACAATGCAGCGTTTAGAAGCCTGGGGTTCAATTCCCAGCACCAACAAACAAACAAAAAGAATAAGCTGTTCTCAGTCATTGTCTGAAGGGGACAAGGAGTGGCCTAGCGTCATGCTGTAGCACTGCAAAGATGAGACAGTTCTTTTTAAAAAGTATTTACTTTGTGTTATGTACGCATGATGGCAGTTGCCTGCAGAGGCCAGAAGGTGTCCGATGTCTTGGAACTGGAGTTGCCGATGCAGCCACCTTTCATGGGCCCTGGGAACAGAGCATGGGTTCTCTTCAAGAACAGAGAGTGCTTTTAACTGCTGAACTGTCTCTCTAGTCCCCAAGATAAAATAATTCTTGATTCTGTATAGAGGACAGGAAGGACCTTGATCCTCAAACACCTTTTACTTTGGCTGTAGAAAGAAACGGTGCTGAAGACAGACCTGGGCACAAGCCCCATTCCATGGCTCTTCTAGTGGATTGATTTGAGATGTCTGAGTTAACAGGTTTAGGGGAAGCAGACAGCAGATAGTGTGCAGTCCATTGTCTGTTATTGTGAATGCCACAGCCATACGGCCTGCTGTGTACAGCTGGGAAAAGCAGTGTGCATCTATAAAATTGGTAGGGTTTGGGTTAGTTAGCAACATCTTAATTCTTAATATAGCTAAGTAAAAATCACATGACTGTGCTGGTTGATCTTTGTCAGCTAGAGACTCTTGGGCAAAGGGAACCTCCGTTGAGAAGCTGTGTCCATAGATAGGTCTGTGGACATGTCTGTGGGGGAATTTTCTTGATTAGTGACTGATGCGGGAGGACTCAGCAGCCTGTGGGCATCGCTCGGCGTGTGGTGCTAGGTCACACACAGAAGCAAAGTGGAAAAAAACCTTGAAAAGCAAGCCAGTAAGTAGCACTCCTCTGTGGTCTCTGGTTCAGCTTCAGCCTTGAGGTCCTACTTGGCTTCCCTGGATGACAGACTAAAACCTGTAAGTCAAGAACACAGCACGAGTCGTTTCTGGTTAGTGTTTATCAGAGGCACAGACATAAACTAGGGAACTGATACACTGAAAGAACAAAATCTAGTGAAATAAAGCTACTGAAACAACATATATTCTCTGAGTTATGACCGCAGAAACATTAGATTACCAGAAAAGGAAACAATAAAAAAGATATCTGTATTTTATTAATTTCCTTAGTTGACTAATGTGGATAACGTGGTTTACTGTCTGGTGAAGACAGTAGATGGCGCTAGAAGTACGCAGTCATGGGAGCCCAGGGTTTTGATGCAAACCATCATGTAATTTATATTTGGTACTTAAAATTGCGTCAGATGCTGTCCCCAAAGTGAATGATTTATTGTGCATATATATACTGTGACTTGTTCAGAATTTATTTTAAAATTTTGTTTGAAAAGCTGTGCATTTTATTTGAGTATAGATAGGAAATGTCTCTGAGGGTCCCCCAACTATAATAAGGTGCACATGTCTGCACTTAATTCTATGTGATAATTTAATAAATTCGTCATTTCAGTGCCACATTATCTCAGGTACAGAAAGAACATTCCTTGGGCACTAACCAATGGGTTATGTCTCCAGTATATTTTAAAAGATCAATTCTTTCTTTCCTTTCCTTTCCTTTCCTTTCCTTTCCTTTCCTTTCCTTTCCTTTCCTTTCCTTTCCTTTCCTTTCCTTTCCTCTCCTCTCCTCTCCTCTCCTCTCCTCTCCTCTCCTCTCCTCTCCTCTCCTCTCCTCTCCTCTTTTCTTTTCTCCTTCCTTCCTTTCTTTATTGTACATTCCTACCGCAGTTTCCCCTCCCTCCTCTCATCCCAGTTTCTTCCTCTACCTCCCATCTGCCCCTCTCCATCCATTCCTCTTCTGTTTCTACTCAGAAAAGGGCAGACTGCCCATTGATATCAACAAAACATAGCTATCAAGTTGCAGCAAGACTAAGCACCTCCCATTGTATTAAGGCTGAACAAGGTAACCCAGTATGAGGCATAGAGTCCCAAAAACCAGCAAAAGAGTCGGAGACAGGCTCTCTTCCCACTGTTAGGAGTCACACAAGAAGACCAAGCTACACAAATGTCACATAAGTGCAGAGGGCCTAAGGGGTCAGTCCTATGCAGGTTGTTGGTTCAGTCTCTTTGATTCCCTATGAGCCCAGCCTAGTTGATTCTGTGGGATTTTTTTGTGATGTCCTTGAACCAAAAGAGCAATACTTTAAAAATAAGATAATAATTTACTCACTGTTCAAAACAAAATTTTGCTTGTTTTCTTTATGCTTCTTTGCTTGCTTATTTATATATTTGTTTATTTTTTATATGTACTAGATGTTTAGTCGAGGATCTTCTATCGTCCACGCAAGCACTCTGCTGCTGGACTACAACCCTGTATTTATTTACTTTTAAACTTTTAATTTTGGTCTCACTAGTTGCCAAGACAGATTAGATTTATGGTTCTCCTGCCTCCACCTCCCAAGTAGCTGGGTTTACAGGTGGGCATCACCAAGCCTGGTTTAGGATTTTGTCTTCATTTTGAATGGTCAGTGGCACTTAAAGTTTTAATGGTCTCTGCCCTCTACATGTGTTTCAGACCTCAGGACTCCTTTGGATGGCCAGAGCATGTCCATGGCTCTCAGGATGGACATCACTTTTCTTCTGGATTCCTCCATGGATTCTTGTCTGTCTTCTTGCTTTTTCTACTTCTCCCTGATGGCTGGGAATGTCCCAGAGAACAACTTTATGGATTTCACTTCCTTGTCTGTACCTATTTCCTTAGTTGTACCATCCAGGATTGTGGTTTTAATACGAATGCTGACAGCTCAAGGGAGAACTGTTTCCATGTTCCGAGCCATGCCGTCAAGACCCAACTGTATGGGAACTGCCGCAGCAAGTTGAGCGTAAACTGGTGCAGAAGAGAATGTGCGGTTAATCGGGTTGTTTTGCTGTTCAAAGCCATGGGATACATTCCTCTGAGTCCTGTGTAGCATTTTCACAGTGTCAATGCCCAGCTCGACAGTGGGGTTCCAAACGCCTCTCTGAGTTCCAGACATGTAATTCCATAGCCTGTGAAATGATAGTAGATGTGTTCAAAATTTCTCCTCTTACTCATCTCAGATGATGTCAACTTGTCACTGTCCAGACCAACATGCAGGAAGTATTTGTCTCACTTAGTCCAACCCACGGAGAATCCTGTTAGCCAAACTTTCAACGCAAACCCAGAATCTGACCACCTGCAGGAGCACTTGAAAGTCTACCATCCTTCTCTCAAATTATTCAGGTAGTCTTCCAACTGATCTTCCATTTTCCACCCTTATCTAACCTAGTTCTATTTTGCATAGATGAGGCCTCCTAACCTTGTCCAAATGTCATGCCAACCACACCACCCCTCTGCTCGACACCCTGCATGGTGCCTGGAGTCACTTGGGGCAGAACACAGCTTTCCAGCTCCCAGTGAGGTCACACAGCACGGGGGCTGTGGCTGTGACCTCTTAGAGCTCTTCACCCACCGCCCTTCCCTTTCTGTCCCCACTTGAGGCAGCCTGACCCCTTTGACACTTGATCAAATGCAGGAGCACACTCCAATGTCCAGCCCTCCGTGTGAGCTTTCCCTTTCTCTGGGAGGCTCAAACAACTGCACGATAAATCAGATAAGCCACTGCCTTGAACAGATCTGTGGTACCTCAGCTTCTGGGCCTACCTCCAAGGGAACTCTGGCTTACCCAGGGTTTATTCATTTTAGATTTGAAGCATTTATGTTGAGCCTCTGCATAACAGACATCTGGAAATGTGAAGGTGGATTATTTCAGATCACCATGGTCCCTACACGAATAACAGAATAATTTCCACGCAATGACATTATCCTACTAGGTGACAGTCAAAATGGATCACTCTAATTTCTTGTCTTCCTATAAGAAAATAAACTCTTCTCTTACCCTAAATTTGTCTGGGCAAAATGTATATAACCAAGTACTTAGTTTTTAAAATATTAGTTAATTAATTAATTGATGTGTGTGTGTGTGTGTGTGTGTGTGCGTGTGTGCATGTGTGCACACGTGTGTACATGCAGGGCAGCATTTGCATGGAGAGGGCAAAGGAGAACTTCGAGCAGTCAGTTGTATTTTTCCATCTTGGCTGCAAGTGCCTTTTTCCTGGCTGAGCCCAGAACCAAGTCCTTCTGTGTGAAGAGAACTTTTGTTTGGTCCCACAGTCAGGCCTACAGTGACCAAAGCCCAAAGCACAAGGCGATCTTGAAGATTGCATGGCGTCTGGGGATGAAATGACACGTTTGCTTCCGTACCTGGGTCTCAGGAGACGGCTAATGACCTGCAGAGCCCAGATACCCCACCCCAGGTCCCTCTGCAGCAAATCCACCAGGGAAAACACCCTTCCCTTGGTGCTTGAGGAGTGGTTCAGAGTCACACGGTCCTTTCCTCTCTCATGCCCCGGTGTTCGTCGAGTGGCTTTTTAGGCCCAGGGATGTTCTGCATCACTTTTATTTTGGGACTGCCTGTCTTGAAACAGCTGGAGAGTGTTAATGGCCCGGCCCAAGCGCTCAGGTCTGCACGTCCGCTCTCCCCATCTCTGAACAAGGGAAACATCCCGGGCAGTGGTTCTCACAGCACAAACTGGACTTGCAGCCTGGGGATCGTCTTCAGTGGGAGACGAGCTATTTTTCAATTTGGCTTTGGACCAAGTACCAGAAAACGTGAAACCATTGATTACATATGACTCCTTTTGGCCCCAAAGTAAAAATTACACAAACATACAAGAACAACTTTTTATTTTTTCCCACATTCTTTCATTTCCCCAGATATATTGTTTAAATTTGGACTGCCCCACCCCAAGTCCCACGGGAGCGACACTTCCCACATGTAAGAGATTTGCTCAATCCCAAGGCTGCTAAGGGACAGATTTTAAGGTCATGTAAAACAACCTCTGAAGCCCTTGTCTGCCTTTCTTCCCGGGAAGGGAAGGAAGAGATTCTAAATCCCTAGTCGCTGTGAGTGGCTGAGAAACATTTTCCCTGACACCAGCCCTAGCATTACCCTCAGGGCATCCTTGCCCATGGCATCTTCAAGTCCTGGAAACCCAAGAGGAAAGATCCTAAGGGGCGGTGTGGTCCCAAGTCGTACTTCTTCCACCACACACTAAGATGGCTCTCTTAGGAGCTAAGGGAGTCCTTGGAGATTGGAAGTCAGGCTCCGTCCTTGTCACGAGCGGTGCAATTTAGCCCGAAAAGAGGGGTGGACTTTGCACTTAACTTGCATGCCAAGGGTGAGCATCCCATTAAAGCTGAGGAGATGTGAATGGAGTTCTCTTCCCCTATCATTGGCTCTGCTCTCTGACTAAAGCCACTCACAGGGAAAAAAATAAAAGCAGGTTCAGTCCTAGACTGACGGCTGCTCCCACAAACTGAAAGAGAGCTACAGTTTATCTGCCACTACAGACGCTTTATTTTCTTATGTAATTCTGTCCTAATCCAGTGAACTTGAATGTATGTTTTCTTCTAAAAAGAGACAAAAACCCTGGAGTGTAGGGTAATATTTGAAAGACTCAAGAGGGCCTTTCGGTTTATTTGCTGAATGTTATAAGCACTGTGGTGTCAAAGACCCACAGCGCTCCCCTGGCCCTGCCTTTCCCAGGCCGAGAGAGAGAGAGAGAGAGAGAGAGAGAGAGAGAGGGGGGGGGGGGCTGATTCCTCTCATGCTGTGCAGACTCATGTCATGTCACATGACATCTTGGTGACTAGCTATTTGGCTGTGACCTTTGACCCACAGCAAAGCCCACTGAGCACTTGTGGCTATGATTTACACATGTGTACAGACGCGCATGTGTACAGATGTAAAATGAATAGCTAGAACAATCTTCTTTACTATTTATAACTAATTTAGTTTTTTGTTTTTCCTGAAACTATGTTTCAGGAAACTCATAATGGCCTTGAAACCTTGAACTTCTGATTCTGCCTCCTGACTGTTCGCTGTCATTTCAGGGACAATGGTGACACTGGCCTTACAGTACAGTCCCATTGCTGTTTCACCTCCCAGGAGTTAGGACTAAGGTGAACCACAGCAAGTTAAAGGCAAGGTCTTTATGAAATACGTGTAGGTCATTGCTGGCGAGGCAGCCCTTATGTAAGCCATGAGGAAGCCAGTCTGAATGCTTTTCCAGGCTCCCTGTCACCTGTGTGTGGAAACACAGAGCTACCGGGACTGTGTTTGGCAGTTTTTTTCCTGTTTTGTGATTGTTGAGGCAGCAGCGATCTCTGAGAGACTCGAGTGCATATCTACTGAAAACCACATTTCCAGATATCCACCATCCATGTAGGAGCTGGAGAGACGCGGGGTGGTTAAAACCACTGCTCCGCTTTCAGACGACCGGTCCCTAGCACCTATGTGGCTGCACAGGACAGTCTGAGGCTCCAGCTCCCCATGATCCAATGCACTCTCCTGGCCTCCGTGGGCACCATGCACATACCTGGTACACATATATACATTGAGGCAAAGCATTCATACACATAAGACAAAAATTTAAAAAATCTTTAAAGAAAGAAATTCATTAAGGGTGTCTAGTTGGGAAGAATGACTGCATTGACCATTGCTGCACATTTGGAAGAGAAAGACCCCGAGAGTCAGCAACAACACCATTCTAGTATTTCAAAAGTAATTCTTCTGAAGATGCCCGCTTTTGTAAATCCTGAATTGTGCAGTTTGAATAACTCCTTGAGCACCTGACAGAAGAAATCGCCATATATGGGCTGATGATTAAAAAATAAAAAGTGGGTTAAGCCCAGGGCATTTACCTTGCAAATCTAATGATCTGAGGCTGATGCCAAGAACCCATAGCGAAAAGAGTGATCCAGCTCCCAGGCCTCTGACCTCTCATCTCTGCGTGTACACTGTGACATGCGCCAACCTACACTCACACACACATACACACACACACACACACACACACTCTCTCTCTCTCTCACACACACACACAAATAGCAATTTTAAAATAAAAAACAAAAAGCAAATTAAGATTAATTTATTTATTTAGATGCGAGGAATTATATAAAGGCCTTTTTAAATTCTTAGTTCCCAGGTGTCTCTCTTTTTTCTCTCTTTCTGCATGTATATGTATATATGTGTGTGTATTCATGTGTTTATGTGTATTTGTGTGGTGTGCAAAGTCATTCTGTATGTGTGTTGCTTTTATTGGTTAATGAATAAAGTTATTTTATTTTAGTGATTTGGCAGAATAGAGCTAGGCAAAGAAACTAAACTGAATGCTGGGAAAAAGAAGGCAGAGTCAGTGAGAAGTCATGTAGCCACCACAGGAGGCAGACACCTCTGCCGCAGCCAACCTAAACTTTGCTGATAGGCCACGACCTCATGGTGATGCACAGATTAATGGAGATGGATTAGTTTAGAATATAGGAGCTAGCTAGCAACATACTTAAGTGATTGGCCAAGCAGTGATTTTATATATATATATATATATATATATATATATATATACATACATATATATTTAATATAGCTTCTGAGTGATTATTTGGGTCTGGGAGGCTGAGAAATGAATGAGCAGCCTCTGCCAACATTTGTGTATGTGTGTGTGTTATGTATGTATATGTATGTGTATGCATGTGTGTGCCATGTGTGTATATGTGTATGTCTGTATGTGTGTGTCTATACATGTGTGTGTACTCATGTGTGTATAAAATCAGACTTTTAACTCAAAGGAAACAGTGTATATTTGACAATTTTCTTACAAATTTAGCCAAGGGCAGTAGGTAACATTGATTATTAGCTTGTAGTTCATTCATTTCTTAAGCTCAGCTGATGGCTTATGTGCCAACTTCCCTTTGTTAATACAATGTAGACTTGACTCTTATCTTCCAAAGTATGTTGCTAAAGAGGAGAAAGTGGAATATTCTAGAACTCAGACTTGTTGCTATTCTTTCTTACACAAGAGCGAATGATGAACAACTCGGAGACTTGACTGGCCACCTTGATATGTCTCCTTTTCCTAGAAGAAGATAGTATCTCCCGGTGAGCGTTCAGTGCTTCAGGGTTTTTCTGGGTCCTCTTCTTCCCTTACTAAGATGCCACAGTGCTACAGGGCCAGAGAACTTAGCTCTCCATCATTGTACAAGAACAAGGGAGCCACTAATGATGGGGGAAATGAAGATTGAAGCAAAGCAAGGGACGTGGCGTGGTACTAGGACATGGATTTCAACAGGTTCACTTTGCCATGACAGAAAGTCAAGCTTCTTTTTGTACTCAGCTGTCCATGACAAAAGGAATGAGACCTGAGGGAACATTTCCAACCCCCTCCATTTGGAGAGAAGCGGGTTGAGGGAATGAGAAGACACCCCAAGGAGAGTCTGTGAACGTGTCACAAGAGCAGAGACCAGTATCTGTCCGAAGACCTTGGTGGAGGACATATGGCACTGAGTTGAGATAGATATCAAAGTGACCCCATCCTGACTAGACAGATGACATCTTAGGAAGAAAACCAGACTCTTGCTCCCGAGTTTCTTGAGTTCTGTCTAGGGTGATTTGCTAGTCGTCAGCACACCCTCAGGCTTCAGCCAGCCTGTAACTCTTTGCTACTTCTGCCATAGCTTTTGTAGGGTGACTGGGAAGAAACAGTGACTTAACCGGGAAAGTGTTTCATTAACTGTCCCCAGACAATTCTAAAACCTTGTACTTTAGATAAATACCCCTCAAAGTGTAGAAATGGCTTGTGAGTCCGTTTAACGTGCATACACAACGAAAAGCAGCATTTGAATTCGGTCCTTGGAGTGCGTCAGGGTAATCCAGTTCTATTTCTCTAACCCCAAGGAGTACTGACAGGCTTTCCCACAGCCATTTTGACTTTCTGACATTTCATTGTAATCAAAGTGTCATTAACATCTGTTTTTGAGCAGCGAGACAGTCCCACAGTAGCATAAGCTTGGATGACTTTTCCACACTGACAAGGTAATGGAAACACTACTGGTGCCCAGGAACAGACAGACCTTTGGTCACTTAGCATAAGCCTGATTGCCTGGATGGGGATGTGAGAATGAGGACACACGTTCATAGCTGCATTTGTTGACAGCTGCACAGGAGAAGCAACCCATGACAGCCTTTCGTTCACTCTGAGCCTATTACAGCCAGTTCTGCAGCCCCACTGCTCTTTCCAAGAGACCCCCACATTGCAATGGATTTTCAGTATGGGGGGGCATAAAACCTCTATAGCTCAGGTTGGCTTGAAGCTCACTCTGGAGTTCAAGCTAGTCTAAGATATCATGTGTTTACTGGGATGGAGCATGGTTTTTCTCCTTCTTCTTTCCTTGGCTTTTCCTTCCTTCCTTCCCTTTCCCCAACCTTCTCCTAACTTCAGATACCTTAATATGAACATAGAAGTCTGACTCCCAAATGGCAGAAATGGGAAAAACTAAAGAAGCAAGAGGCTTGAGTGAGTTGGGTTTAGAGACCATGACCTTTTCATCAAAGCCAGTGAATGAGCTTGGGCTTAGCAGTAGCAGTGGTTTTCAGAAGGAAGCCTAACTGTGATGAGCCCTGTTGCTAAGGCAGAGACCCTTCTCTGATTGCAGAACCACATCCAAATTCTCTAGACATTTAGATTTACTTTAAGAAAGGGAATCAAAAATAATGGGTAAAGAAGAATCTTGAGTGATTGTATTATGAGTAGAGTACTTTCAAATCAGAAATTGTAGTCTTTACATTGGATAGACTTTTCTGCCATTCACACACAGGAAATGTACCTCATATGTTAGTGTCTACAGTAGAACGGACAGCAGCAGCAAGTGAGGACAGCAGTGACAAAAGGCAGAGCTGGCTTTGCAGAAACCTGAGCTCATGGAAAACAAAACAACAGCCCTTAGCATAACTGAGGCGCAAGCAAGGGAAGAGTGTGTTTTTATTTCCGCATAATAAAACACGCAAAATATCCAAGAATTCAAAAGCAAAACTACTAAAATAATGTTTAAACTTAAATGTGTCTGTTTCAAGGTAGATTATTTGAAAAGTGATTTGTTTAATATAAAATTAAAAGGGCGGAAAACATGGTTCAGTGATTGGAGGTGCTTGCTGCTCTTCCAGGGGACCTGAAATTTATTCTTAGTACCAATGTCGGAAGCTGCTGTCCACAGGTATTAAAAATTAAAGGTGCGGAAATATGACAGGTTGAATTCTACAAAGGTCATCTAGTGTTCTAGAGACATCAGATCTAGGGCTGGGTAGTTCCAAAGTCTCTTCTTACCTTCTGATCTGCCATCTTTATGGAATGACTTCCCTTATATCAGATTCATCTCATGCGCACAATGGCAGTTGGAGGGCCAGCCATTGCAACCACAGTCCTAACAGAACAGCAACACCCACATAGGTTCCATTGGCTGTAGCCACTGGAGTGTTTTGTGACTTTGAAAGAAATGAGAATTATTTTAAGAGAGGCAATGGCTATTAGTATGGGAAGTGAGAAATTTCTGTCATAAATGGTATTAAAACTACATGACACATAGAATGTTTGAACATCTGTTCTTGGGCTTATAAAATGAGGCTCAAATAGATGAAACACTGTAGTGTGGGAGATTATCTTTCAGAATCATTGGGAACAGTATGCCACCATGTGTGAGAGAAGCGTGGAGTGGTGAAGGGTGAAGGTTCTAGATCCGGTAGGTTTGTAAATGCCTACTTCATTATCAAAAAATTTGCATGAAACACGTATGCATCAAGAAGTCAACATGCATCCTAATCTGGAGTCTGGGGCTAATCCATGTTAAGAAGTTAAAAAGTCCAGTTTTGAGGCCGTAATGATTCTGAATTTCATAGGGAAGAATGAATGGGTAGAGAAGTTAAGACAAATAGAAGAGACAGGAAACGAGAAGGAAGGAAACATGCCCTGTATTATAGTTTTAAGCCTCTGATGTCTCATTTTAATGAACCCCTTTGCCTCTTGGAAGGAGGAGTTAGATGTCAGCTATAAAGCTATGCTGTCATGGTGTTAGGAGTGACAGCCTTGCATGTTGTCCTGGGGCTGATGGGAGGGGCTCACATTCACATTTTATATGGAAGAAAGGTGAACCTTTGCTGTGTCCATTCCATGAAATTTCCCATGACTCACCTGGGGATTTCAAGTCACTGTTTTGAATGTATCATCATCTTCTTCTGATAGACCTTGCCCTATTGACATACTTCTACCAACTTAGCCCACCTACCTGCAGCCCACTAAGTCATAAATTCATGGATGGAGTGATCCACTCAAAAAATCAGAGCCCTGCAGAGTTCATGGATTGTTGACACAGGGTCTCTCTGCTTGATCATGTCCACACTGTCATGAATGGAAGTGGAAGTATGTGTAAGTTCTGGAAACTTTCCATGGAGAGCAGCTGGTGTGCACCCTTTGGCCTCTCTGCCCACATTCCTTCCTGAAGCTTGAAACACAGATGTGGGTGATGGGCTTGCCTGCAGGTGGATGAAAGAGTCCAGGAAGCCATTTGGTTGGTACTTGACCTGGACCACATTCTCTGATGTACTGTGAACTCAGCATCTGTCTCAGTGGCTTTTACATACCAGGGAACCCAGTGTCAAATCACCACACTGTCCTCTTAAAAGGCAAATGCTTTCAAGAATTAGAGCCACAGGATTCTAAGCACAAGCTGTTTTCTAAAATAGGGAATTAAATGCAGTGTGGGGAAGGATTCTTTCTCATGTGCATTGCAAGGGGTGAATTGTTAAAGGTACACATTATTCATATTGTACTATTTTATTCTCCCTAATGGAACCACACCTCCTCTTAGACATTATCTTTCGGATTGAAAAGTACATATATTCATATATACTAGTCTGTCTGACCTCCCCCTCCTCCTTCCTTCCTTCCTTCCTTCCTTCCTTCCTTCCTTCCTTCCTTTCTTTTTTCCTCCTTTCCTTTTTTTTATTAAAATCAGTCTCATATATCCCAGGCTGATCTCCAACTCACTAAGTAGCAAAGAATGACCTTGAACTCCTCATTTTCCCACCTCTGCCTTCCAGGTGACAGGATTGTGAGTGTAGACAAAAGTGCCCATCTTAAAACTTTGTAATTATAGAAGATGGCACAATGGTAGTGGGAAATTATTTGGATGTAATGAATATAACTATTGAAATTTTTTAAATATCCTTAAAGTACAAACATTTAGGTATATCATCCTTCTTGAGTCTCATTGTAATCCTTTTTAAAGTTTGTGTCGTTTAACTCATAGAAACATCTCATTTAATAGGTCACTGGCCCAAAAGGAAGGGGCACTCACTGTATGCAAATCAGGTCATGTGTGTTTATCTCTTTTACATCAGTTGCTACAGTGATAACAGAATCTTTAAAACAATTGGGATGCTTAGTTTTTCATCAGCTCAGCCCAAGTTAGGGGCATCTGGGAAGAGGGAACTTCAACTGATGAAATGTCTCCACCAGAATGGCCTGTGGGCAAATCTGTGGGGCAAATCTTGATTAATCATTGATGTGGGAGGGCCAGCCCACTGTGGATAGTATCATCCTTGAGAGAGTGGATGCCATTTGTCTAAGAAAGCAGGCTGAACAATCCATGGAGAGCAAGCCAGTGAACGGTGTTCCCCCATGACCTGCTTCAGCTCCCCTGTCCAGCTTCCTTCCTGCTCCAGTTTCCTTTTGTCATGAACCACAGCTTGTAAACAACACGGACCCTTTCCTCTCCAAGCTGCTTTCAGTCACGGAGTTCAAACGAGGACACCAGTTGTCTGTGCAAAGTCATTGCTTCCGTCCATGTTATCCTTGAACTCAAGATAGTCTGAAGATGATGAGGGGAAAACTGAGAACCAACAGTTTGCATCCATAAGTGGAAATCATGTTTAAACACATGAGTGGCTGGATTAAAATCAGCAGCCACTCCTTCATGGAGTAGACTACAATGCTGATTTTCACTTTTCTTCTCCACCCCTGTGCATACACATGCAATGTAATGGATGAAAACCATCTAGTGCTTGTGTCTTCTTCTCTGTTTTTAACCTTTTGCTGATCTAAGTAATATGAGATCTGTCTATGTAACATTTTTGTCTTCTGTAAATGATTCCATCTTTGCTACACAGATCTTTCTAAGCTCAAAGAAAATGATATTAGCAGGACAAATGTAGTCAGAGGCTGAGAAATAGGAAACGTGTAGAAAAGAAGGGAGGGTACGTGTCTAAACTTCACAGTGTTTATAAAATAACACCCAAAACACCAAATCTCTTCAGAAAATAGACTGTGCACTTCAGGCTGTCCTTTTTAGACACTCCTGTTGATTAACTGTCATTGTTAATTTGATTGATTTTAGAGTCAGCATGACTACACACCTCTTTAACTGTCCGTGAGAGCATTTCTGGAAAGATTTAACTGTGGAAGGAAAACCCATCCCAAATGTGGGCAGCCCCAACCCACAGAGTGGAGTCCCAGCCTGGATGAAAAGGGGACAGCGAGCAGAGTACCAGCATTCATCTCTCTCTGCTTCCTGACTCGGGACACACTGTGACCAGCTGCCTCCTGACCCTGCCTCCATGCCTTCCCTGTCATGGTGGGCTGTGCCTTTGAAATGCGAACTGAAGTCAACCCTTCCTGGAGCTGCCTTGTAGAAACTAATATGATCATATTAAACCCCCATACTCATTGGGATATTTAAGTTAGAGCCACATTTTCTCAACTGTTGAAAACTTGTGCCCATGTACAAAAGTTCAAGAGCGCTCTACTTCTTGGGATTTTGGCAAGGCGTCCTAGGACACAAGTGTGAGGTGTAGTATCCGCATTTCCCCTCCAGCTAAAGTGAGGTTTCCAAGCTTTACTTTTTGTCCATGGTTTTGTAAAACCAATAGATTTTCTGTGCACAGTGGCTCATGCCTTTAACCCCAGCACCCAGTAGACAGAGGCAGGGGATTTCTATAAGTTCCAGGCTAGCCTGGTCTATATAGTAAGTTCTAGGTCAGCCAAGGCTAAAAAAATGAGACCCTGTCAAACAAACAAGCAAACAAACAAACAAAACAAAACCCCTAGTACCTGAATAAGTCACCTATAAATAATTTTCTTTAAGGTTATAGGTATCTTACATTGACTAGCACTTGACTTCTTATGCTTAAATTCAGCAAGATTCCTTGCTGTTCCTATTACTGTGGGGAAGAGTCCTGTTCCAATCTTAAAGTAAGGATGTAGGTTATAGGTTATATAGTTTATAGAGTTATAGTCACTCGTGTATTTAAATACAATTTCCAGGGTTATAGAAGACCCCCGCCCCCTCAAAGACCAGGGAGTTTCTCTGGGATGGGGACATGAGGATTTAGGAATATAGAGGGAGGAGGGGCAAACAAGAAAGTCAAGTCTGGTGGTCAGCAGCAGACCAATGAGAAGAGAACTCAGATGAGTTCTCACTGAGGAGAACTCACCAGGCAAAGTCAGCTTTGCCAGTGTCAGTACCAGGAACCTCAGATCCCTGAATACTCAGAAGTCTCACCTACAACAGCGAGAAAATTCCAGAAAGCCATAGGACACAACATCAGGGTGTCAGAGTCTCTGCTAAACTAGGAATTGCCAACTTGCTTCTTTCTATGTATTGGAACTGTATATCTAATGCTTTGAAAAATGTAGAAAAGAAGCAAATACAATGCATTATTTCATTTTATATCTAATAAAATAATGTTATTTGTGTTATAAATGTTTCTAGAACTTTGGCCAAAACCACAAAAGACACATTGTAAATTTAAGAATTTTGGAATTTGTAGAATTTCCTTTCCCATGCTGTCTATTCTGTCCTCGGTACCAGGGAAGGGTGTCATTTTCTTCCATGGTGTGGACACTGGTATGCTGTCTTTGCTCCAATCAGGACACCCGTGTTTAAGCAAGAAACTCTAGTTAAACTCAGTGGATCTCACATGAAAAACAAATATAGAAATAGTAAAGGCCTTGCCAAGAAGAGTGCCACTGGGAGAGGGAGTGGGCTGTGAGGGGGGTTTGGGGTGAAAACATCTAATATTCATTATGTTCGTGCACAAAACTGTCAAACTATAAAAAGGTAAGGGGGGGGATGATTTTCACTGGGAAATTGTGTGTGAATTCTGGTTGTCAACTTGATTGGGTTAAGAAATCACAATGAGGCCACCTTTGCATGAGTCTGTGAATGTGCACCTGAAGCTGTTGAGTAAGGAGAGAAGAACACCCCAAATTCGCTGCATCATATCATGGTCTGGAGCTCTGAACTCCAGAGGCAAAGGGACTGGCACCCCCCTCCTCTGCTTTCTCTGTCTCCCATATCTGAGGAGGTGGGAAGACATGGCTCACAGGGACAGGACCCTCACACCACAAGCCCCAATAGATATTTCCTCCCCTAATTTGCTAATTTGCTTCTTGCCGTGATCTTGATCACAGCAATGGGATACAGTAACTCATTTTCAATATGTAAATGTTGTGACTCTTATCTCTTCTTTATAAATTAGCAAAAACCTAAACAAACTGTGACTATCCAGTCTCTTAGCACTAGAGGGAGCAACACGTAGGGGAAAGAACATGAAAATGCAAGCTTCACGCCTGTGGTAGATGCAGAACGTTACAAAATGGCAAGGAAGGAAATCCCACATCACCCACCTGGAGGTTCCCACAGCAGAGGAGACAGCCTGTGCCAGATGGAATCTGATGGGAAACGGAAGCCACTCTCACGCCTATGAAGGCGTCAGCATTGACCTTGATCTTGACTCTGACCATGGACTCCAACTGATGCTGTCAGTGGCCAAGAAACTCAATGTGATGGAAAGGAATCACTCGAAGGCTGAAAGCTAGGCAGTGTGCTTCAATGAGACTAGGTGACAAGGCTCAGTGAGCGGGGCTGGAACCCTAAGGAAGAAGGAGTGAAGTGAATTAATGCTAAGAGCCCAGACTGTGGAGCTAGAGAGACAGCTGGTAGCAAAGACAGCTCGCTGTTCTTACAGAGGGCTGCAGTTCAGTTCCCAGTTCCCACATCAGGAAGCTTGCAATCGCTTACCACTCCCACTCCAGGGCATAAGGCACTTTCTTTTGGCCTCTGTGGGTACCCCCCCCACACACATTATATATACAAACGTAGATACACAAACACAAACACATAAATAAAAATGAAAAACATCTAGAAAAGAAATTGGAAGAATGTAGGCTGTGATCTAAACACTGCCTCACTAGAAGTAAACTCGATACTAGCTACAGGGAAATAATGTTTATCTTGCATGATATGTAATTTTAAAGGTTGAGAGTTTAGTGGCTGAATAACTGTTTTCAGATTTAAGTAAAGTATGAAATGTCCTTACCAACTATGTGTCTTATGTACGGTTCTTGAGACAGGGTTCTATGTACTGGGTTGTAGGCGGAAGCTGCTTGTTTGTTTCCCAACTGCTCAGACCCAAATAATCACACAAAAACTGTATTAATTATAACACTGTTTGGTCAATAGCATAGCTGTCTTTTTAGCTAGCTCCTATATATTTAATTAACCCTTTTCTATTAATCTATGTATCACCACAAAGCTGTGGCATACTGGTAAGGTTCTGGCAAGGTTCTGGCATCTGTCTCCTTTGGTAGTTACATAGCATCTCCTTGACTCCTCTCTCTCTCTCTCTCTCTCTCTCTCTCTGTATGTGTGTCTCTGTCTCTCTCTTTCTGCTTGGATTTCCTGCCTGTCTTTGCTCTGCTAAGCCATTGATTGAAACAGCTTTATTCATTAACCATTGGCCATAAAGCATATTCACAGCATATCCCACATCACTGGGTACTGGGATTACAGGTGTATGCCACCATGTCCAGTCTATGGGGTGCTGAGAACTAAACCTAGGACTTCATGCATGCTGTGTAAGCTCTCTAGTAATGAAACTACTCATCTAGAGCCATGTATTATGCCCATTAAAACCAAGCTGTAAAAATAAGCAATTATAGGGGCTGGAGAGATGGGTCCACAGTTAAGAGCATTTGTGCCTCTTGCAAAGGATCCAGGTTCTGTTTTCAGCACCCACACTGAAGCTCCCAACGATCTCTGACAACAGAACCAGGGTATCCAACGTTCTCTTCTGACCTGCTCCGTGCCAGACATGTACATTGTACACACAGTCAGGAAAATAATCATACAATTCAATAAAATAAAAGTTAAACATAAGTAATCATAATCAAAATAAAGTCACTCTACGAATCAAATCTCAACATGACATTGAAGTTTTGCATCTTAGACTCAAGCAACGGTTCTTTATACACACATGTGTATGGTTGAACTTTCAGTTGGCATTTTAGCTTTTTCTATCTCATTCCGACTTGACTTTATAATCCTTGTCCTCCTGCCACATCATCTCTCTTGCCTTTACATGATCTTTTCTACTTGGACACATGCACCCCTGTTGCAGGAGACCTCTTGGGTTGTCTCTAAAGTATAGTAACAGCCTTCCTCCTCTGGGGCACCTCTCACAAATCTCATTCATTTGTTTTACTCTCTTATCAAATATTCCCTGATTCCCTGTTACTGCCTTTGGAGTAACAGATGGAGAAGATGATCACGGCAGACAAAGAAGTAGGAAAACAGAATAGCGGGAGACAAAGTAGAAGGGACGGTGGTGCTCCTATCAGTACCGAAAGGGCCTTGCTGAGTGATGGCAGCTGCCAGCTACAAGAACAGAGAATGAAACTGATCCTTAGCAGACACTTTTTGTACAAACATAGCGAAGAAGGGAATGTGAGGGTTGTGTTTCCCAGTCAACGAGACATGAAGTACCCAAGAGGAGAGGATCCAGGGAGAGGAAAACCAGGGAGCCATAGAAACATTCATATTATTTCCTTATAAATAAGCTTGGTATACACATAATTCTACCATTTATTAGAGATCAAAGTAAATTTACATATTAAAGAGGCAGTGATTGTTTATTGTCACATAAAGAATTAAATCCTGGATGGATATCTGATACCACAGAACATAGGATGTCTTCACTATTTTTAAGAATTGATCAATATTTTGATTTTATAGTTATCAATGCTGAGAACACTTCTCTGAATAACTATGTACTTTAAAATGGCCAAAGTATGTTTTGGGCCACTTCAGAAATTGTTGGACACTCTGTCAGAATCCCAAGCCAAAATTCATTTAACAATCTTTTTATGAAACTCAAGTCAGCAACTCAAAGAGATGATTTTCAAACCAAGCATTTGGATGGGATAAAATTTAAAGATACATGGTCTTAATACTTACAAGGAATGGCATAGGGAAGAGTATGTAGACATCTTTTGCTATAATTAATCCATTAATTAAACATTAATCTGTTTCTATGAGAGCAAAAACTTTGTACATACATCGAAAACACTGCAGTTTATAACACATGTAGTCTTTTATCTGAGCCCAACTGTGTCAAGCTATGTTCATTGGCGTTGCCTGATGGAACAGCATAACCAAGGTGTATGTTCAAAACACAGGGTGCAGAGATGTCCCCGGATGCAACATGGGCAAGTTCTGTTGGCATTTGTTGTGTGTTTGATATTGGGTTAACGTTTGTTCCTGAAAGAGATGGGATTGCAGATGGTTGTGAGCCAGCTTGTGGGTGTCAGGAATCAAACCCACTTTCTCTAGAAGAGTTACCAGTGCTCGTAACTGCAGAGCCATCTCTCAAGTTCAGCTTGTTCATTTTTTTGTTGTTGTTCAAATTGTTTCTCAAGTGCTTTTCTTCAGAAGCCAATTTCTTTCCTAAGTGAGAATATTTCTGTAGCTATTTAATGATACCTTTGGTTTATTTCTTTTCGGAAGTAGTACTTTTAGCTCATGCTGGTATTTATTTCACATTATATGATTTCTTTCTCTTGTTTCTGTTTTAATCTTAACCTATAGGAAGTACAGGCTGAAGGAACCCATCCTCACAGATATGTGTGTTTCGATACTTCGCTATGTGTATTAATTACTAATATTTCACTTTCTCGTACACTCTTCAGTCACCAGCATGTCATTTTTAAACCTTCTCAAAGGCATCAGAAGCTCTCTGCAGTTACAGCTGGAGAAATGATAGCCTACCGAGACACTTTCTCTCTCTTTTCAGGGGTATTTTCTTTCCATCACTTAGCTTTGAGTGATACTGGGTCGACAGTCAGGAGTCTCCTCTTTCCCTTGCCCTTCTGCTCCCTGCCAACCACACACAGGTCTCCTGGTTGATAGGAGTCCATGGTCACAGGAGCCTCTGCCTTCTCCACCCGCCACCGACCCTGCAGTTTGCTGTCAGCATCCTCTACCCCAAACACCTTAGTGGACAAAACCTTAGAGGGCTCAAAACGTTGGGGGACACCAACGTTTTGAGCCCTCTGTCGTTCATTATTTCTGATCTAATTTCTAATGGATTAGTAATTTTCTTAGTCTACACTTGAAGCTCGGGCTTTGACGTTCACCTGTTCTCTAAAGTCTTATCTACTCCTCCTCAAGTCTTCCCCAAGCTCCTGCTGAGCTCAGTCTGCTTCTGTTCTAGTTCCATTGTAGCTTAAAAGACAAACCCAAAACTTCTGCTCACTGCACTATTTGCTTTGAGTGCTGTTTGGTTAATCAAGTATTTTGGTGAAACTTAGCTCTGTTATAATGGGAAGGGAGAGAGTATTTCTGGTGTTTCTCTAAGTAAAAAAATACTGATTTCATGAGGTCTTCCTCCTAAACTTGGCCTGGCATTTAAATGATCATTGACGTCCTTACAACTCCTATGGTTTTTTGCTGTCAATAATTGGTCGCTCACTGTCATAAAGACTGTTAAATGTCATTAACATAAAAAGAAGTTCTTAGGCAAGCTCAGAGAATTGTGCCCACACTGGGGTCAGGTGGGGGGATCATTGGGCCCCTCTTAGGAATTTGCTTTTCTGCTTAGATAACTATTCCATTTGGCATCTTCTGTCACTTCTCTCACACAGATGAGGATTTCAAGTCGAAGTTGGAAGATGTCTGTCCTCTTTGTCTTGCTTTGGATCCTCGCAGTCCAGAGTGAACTTTAAGGGTGTCTAACTAAGTAGGGAAGAGAATCTGGAGGGAGGGTATGGAGAACACGGAGGGATGAAAGAGTTCCAGGAAATAAACTGGGGAAAAGTTGACGTCCTCAAGAAGGATAAACAGGAAGGGCTCCTCACTGCTCTCGGCGGAAGATGACGTGACCTGGCTTGCATGCTCCCGGGCCACCAGATGTGTTCTATTTCAGTAGGATGAAGAGGAATCAGTCAGAAAAGTGTCTTGTTTACCTGGCAGGGGGCATGGAAGCCAGCTAGTAACAGGTGGTTGTGAGCCACCCAATGTGGGTGCTGGGCAATGTGGGGTGTGGGTCCAGGTCCTTTGGAAGAGCAGCAAGTGCTGTTAACTGTGGAACTCCAGCACTGACTTTCTCAAATGCAGGTGGCTGGACTATAGACACTCTGTGTTATTCTTAGTGTCTCACACAACAACACCAAATAGACCACTTCAAGAGCATTGATGCGACTATTGGATGCTGGCTCTTCCTGACCCAGGCAAGAGACTTACACTAATTCTTAAGTGAGGCTCACAATTTTTCAGGAAGGGTCTTTTAACTCTATAAAGGTGAGAGAAGAATTGTTGAACAACTCTATCTTTGCTGTAGATAATAGCTATATTCAATGTTATATACAGATACACATGGATATTCTGTAAAATTATAAGCTACCCATTTTTTCTGATGTTAATTTCTGATGCATAAGAATGAAGGCAAATTTTTACATAAATATGCCAGGTATTCCAGCTTGCATTCTGGGAAGTGGATATACCTACATAAATCCATAAATCTGGAAGACTTACATAGCGCATAAGAGTTAATACATCTGGAATCTGTCTTACCAAGAAGCACTCATCAAAAGGAAAGCAAAAATGGAAGTACAGCTGTCTGGTCATGCCATTGTAAGGAGGGGGTGTATTTACAGCTGTCACTTAGACTGTCACTCAACACAGTCACCCTTGATCTGAGCATAATACAAAAGCAAGCAAGAGTCTGGAGATAAGGCTTTGTCAGTATAGTGCTTACCACATAAGCACGAGGTCAGAGTTTGATCTTCAGAACCACATGAAGAAGCTGGCTATGAGGCATGCACCTGCAATCTTTGGACAAGGGGGGTAGAGACAGGAGGGTAAACTGACCAGCAGGCCTAGCTTAACCGGTAAGCTTCAGGTTCAGAGAAAATCTGCCTCAAGAGACAAAAGCAAAATACACCCCAAACAAATAAACAAACAAAAACAAGGCAAAAGGCATCCTGAAGAACAACATTCAAGGCTGATCTTTGCTCTGGCCTCCACATATACACGAATGTACATTTGCACACATATGTGCTTGCATGCAAATGTGAACACATACATAGTAAGCAACATTTTATTTTATTAGATTAAAAGGTTGAGTTTTATTTTCCATTTTTTTTCTCATGGTTTATTTTTTTATATTTAAAAATTTCCATCTCCTTCCCTTCTCCTCCCCCCTCCCTCCCCTCCTTCTCCCCCTTCCCTCCCCTCCCCTCCACCCATACCTCCCCTCCCTCCCTCTCAAGGCCAAGGAGCCATCAGGGTTCCCCACTCTATGCTAAGACCAAGGTCCTCCCAACTCCCCCCAGGTCCAGGAAGGTGATCGACCAAGCTGAGAAGGCTCCCACATAGCCCGTCCATGCAGAAGAATCAGAGCCCAGAGCCATTGTCCTTTGCTTCTCAGTCAGCCCCCGCTGTTGGCCACATTCAGAGAGACGGGTTTGGTCGCATGATCCATCAGTCCCATTCCAACTGGAGTTGGTGATCTCCCATTAGTTCTGTCCCACCATCTCCATGAGTGAACACACCCCTCTCGTTCCTGACTTTCTCCCTCATGTTCTCGCTCCGTCTGCTTCTCATCAGGACCTTGGGAGCTCAGTCCAGTGCGCCAATGTGGGGCTCAGTCACCTTCCCCATCTGTCGCCAGATGGAGGTTCCCTCACGGTCCTGACTTCTTTCTCATGTTCTCTCTCCTTCTGCTCCTCATCAGGACCTTGGGAGCTCAGTCCGGTGCTCCAATGTGGGGCTCTGTCATTTTCTTCATCTATCGTCAGGTGGAGGTTCTATGGTGATATGCAAGAAAATCATCAGTATGGCTATAGGAACTGGCCTTTTCAGGCTCCCTCTCCTCAGCTGCCCAAGGAACTAACTGGGGGCGTCTCCCTGGAAACCTGGGAACCCCTCTAGGGTCAAGTCTCTTGACAACCCTCAGGTAACTCCTTAAATTAAGATATATGCTTTCCTGCTCCCATATCCACCCTTCCTATATCCCAAGCACCCCATTCCTCCGAGCTTCCCCCGTTCTCCCCTTCACACTTTTCTCTCCCCATCTTCCCTTGGCCCAGTCTTGCCCAACCCTCAAGTTCCCAATTTTGCCTGGCGATCGTGTCTACTTCCAATATCAAGGAGGATTATTATATCTTTTTTTAGGAGTTCACCTTCTTATTATCTTCTCAAGGATCCCAAATTTATAGGCTCGATGTTCTTTAATTATGGCTAGAAACCGATTATGAGTGAGTACATCCCATGTTCATCTTTTTGGGTCTGGGTTACCTCACTCAGAATAGTGTTTTCTATTTCCATCCATTTGCCTGCAAAATTCAAGATGTCATTGTTTTTTACCGCTGAGTAGTGTTCTAGCATGTATATATTCCACAGTTTCTTCATCCATTCTTCCACTGAAGGGCATCTAGGTTGTTTCCAGGATCTGGCTATTACAAATAATGCTGCTATGAACATAGATGAGCATATGCTTTTGTTGTATGATTGGGCATCTCTTGGGTAGATTCCCAATAGTGGAATTGCTGGGTCCTGGGGTAGGTTGATCTCGAATTTCCTGAGAAACCGCCACACTGCTTTCCAAAGTGGTTGCACAAGTGTGCATTCCCACCAGCAATGGATGAGTGTACCCCTTACCCCACAACCTCTCCAGCAAAGGTTATTATTGGTGTTTTGGATTTTAGCCAATCTGACAGGTGTAAGATGATATCTCAAAGTTTTTTATAAAACTTTTTTATAAATAAAAAAGATTTGCATTTCCCTGATAGCTAGGGAGGTTGAGCATGACCTTAAGTGTCTTTTGGCCATTCAAACTTCTTCTGTTGAGAATTCTCTGTTCAGTTCAGCGCCCCATTTTTTAATTGGGTTAATTGGCATTTTACCGTCTAGTCTCTTGAGTTCCTTATATATTTTAGAGATCAGACCTTTGTCAGTTGCAGGGTTGGTGAAGATTTTTTCCCAGTCAGTAGGCTGCCTTTGTGTCTTAGTGACAATGTCCTTTGCTTTACAGAAGCTGCTCAACTTCAGGAGGTCTCATTTATTCAATGCTGCCCTTAATGTCTGTGCAGCTGGGGTTATGCGCAGGAAACGGTTCCCTGTGCCCATTTGTTGTAGAGTACTTCCCACTTTCTCCTCTATCAAGCTCAATGTGTTCAGATTAATATTGAGGTCTTTAATCCATTTGGACTTGAGTTTTGTGCATGGTGATAGATATGGATCTACTTTCATTCTTCTACAGGTTGACATCCAGTTATGCCAGCACCATTTGTTGAAGATGGCCTCTTTCTTCCATTGTGTACTTTTGGCTCCTTTATCAAAAATCAGGTGTTCATAGGTTTGTGGTTTAAGATCCGGGTCTTCTATACGATTCCATTGGTCAACTTCTCTGTTTTTATGCCAATACCAAGCTGTTTTCAATACTGTAGCTTTGTAATAGAGTTTGAAGTCATGGATGGTAATGCCTCCAGAAGAACCTTTATTGTATAAGATTTTTTTGGCTATCCTGGGTTTCTTGTTTTTCCATATAAAGTTGATTATTGTCCTCTCAATCTCTGTGAAGAATTTTAATGGGACCTTGATTGGGATTGCATTGAATCTATAGATTGCTTTTGGTAGAATTGCCATTTTTACTATGTTGATCCTCCCAATCCACGAGCAGGGGAGATCCTTCCATTTTCTGGTATCCTCTTCAATTTCTTTCTTCAAAGACTTAAAGTTCTTGTCAAATAAATCCTTCACTTCCTTGGTTAGAGATACTCCCAAATATCTTATGCTATTTGTGGCTATTGTGAAAGGTGATACTTCTCTGATTTCCCTCTCTGCTTCCTTATCCTTTGTGTATAAAAGGGCGACTGATTTTTTGGAGTTGATCTTGTAACCTGCCACGTTACTGAAGGAGTTTATCAGCTGTAGGAGTTCTTTGGTGGAGTTTTTGGGGTCGCTTATGTATACTATCATATCATCTGCAAATAATGAAAGTTTAACTTCTTCCTTTCCAAATTGAATCCCCTTGATTCCCTTATGTTGTCTTATTGCTATTGCTAGAACTTCAAGCACTATATTGAAGAGATAAGGAGAGAGTGGACAGCCTTGTCGTGTTCCTGAATTTAGTGGGATAGCCTTGAGTTTCTCTCCGTTTAATTTGATGTTAGCTGTCGGCTTGCTGTAAATAGCTTTTATTATATTTAGGAATGACCCTTGTATCCCTAATCTCTCCAAGACCTTTATCATAAAAGGGTGCTGAATTTTGTCAAATGCTTTTTCAGCATCTAATGAGATGACCATATGGTTTTTTTCCTTCAGTTTATTTATATGATGGATTACATTGATAGATTTTCGTATGTTGAACCAGCCCTGCATGTCTGGGATGAAGCCTACTTGATCGTAATGGATAATTTTTCTAATGTGTTCTTGGATTCGGTTTGCCAGTATTTTATTGAGAATTTTTGCGTCAATGTTCATGAGTGAGATTGGCCTGTAATTCTCTTTCTTGGTTGAGTCTTTGTGTGGTTTAGGTATCAGGGTAACTGTAGCTTCATAGAAGGAATTTGGCAGTGACTCTTGCATTTCTATATTATGAAATACCTTAAGGAGTATAGGTATTAGGTCTTCTTGGAAGTTCTGGTAGAATTCCGCATTGAAACCATCTGGTCCTGGGCTCTTTTTGGTAGGGAGGTTTCTGATAACAGTTTCTAATTCTTCGCGACTAACAGGACGATTTAGAGCATTTACCTGGTCCTGGTTTAACTTTGGTATATGGTATTTATCTAAAAAACTGTCCATTTCTTTTACATTTTCCAATTTTGTGACATACAGGCTTTTGTAGTAAGATCTAATGATTCTCTGAATTTCCTCTGTGTCTGTGGTTATGTCCCCCTTTTCATTTCTGATCTTATTAATTTGCGTGTTCTCCCTCTGCCGTTTGATTAGTTTGGCTAAGGGTTTGTCAATCTTGTTGATTTTCTCCAAGAACCAGCTTCTTGTTTCATTGATTCTTTGGATTGTTTTCTGTGTTTCTATTTTGTTGATTTCTGCCCTCAATTTGATTATTTCCAGTCTTCTACTTCTCCTAGGTGAGTCTGTTTCTTTTTTTTCCAGAGCTTTCAGGTGTGCTGTTAAGTCACCAATGAGCGCTTTCTCCGTTTTCTTTAAGTGGGCACTTAGTGCTATGAACTTTCCTCTTAGCACTGCTTTCATTGTGTCACATAGGTTTGAGTATGTTGTGTCTTTGTTTTCATTAAATTCAAGAAAGACTTTAATTTCTTTCTTTATTTCTTCCTTGACCCAGGTGTGGGTCAGTAGTTGACTGTTCAGTTTCCATGAGTTTGTAGGCTTTCTGGGGGTAGCATTGTTGTTGAATTCTAATTTTAATCCATGGTGATCCGATAAGACACAGGTGGTTACTAATATTTTTTTGTAACTGTGGAAGTTTGCTTTGTTACCAAGTATATGGTCAATTTTCGAAAAGGTTCCATGAGCCGCAGAGAAGAAGGTATATTCTTTCCTATTTGGGTGGAATGTTCTATAGATGTTTGTTAAGTCCATTTGGTTCATTACCTCCATTAAGTCTTTCAATTCTCTGTTAGGTTTCTGTCTGATTGACCTGTCCATTGGTGAGAGAGGAGTGTTGAAGTCTCCAACTATTAGTGTGTGTGGTTTGATGGCTGCCTTGAGTTCTAGAAGTGTTTCTTTTACATAAGTGGGAGCTTTTATATTAGGGGCATAGATATTCAGGATTGAGACTTCATTCTGATGGATTTTTCCTGTTATGAGTATAAAGTGTCCCTTTCCATCTCTTCTGATTGATTTTAGTTTGAAGTCAACTTTGTTGGAAATTAGTATGGCCACACCCGCTTGTTTCTTAGGGCCATTTGCTTGATAAACCTTTTCCCAACCCTTTACTCTGAGTAGGTGTCTGTCTTTGTGGTTGAGGTGTGTTTCTTGTAAACAGCAAAATGTTGGATTCTGTTTTCGTATCCAGTCTCTTAGCCTGTGCCTTTTTATAGGTGAATTGAGTCCATTGATATTAAGTGATATTAATGACCAGTGGTTGTTAACTTCAGTCATTTTTAGTAGTAGAGTTTGTGTGTTTCCCTTCTTCTAGTTGTGCTGGTGAAGGGTCGCTAGATGCCTGAGTTATTGTGGGCATTGTTGGACTCCTTGGTTTGTGATTTTCCTTCTATTACTTTCTGCAAGGCTGGATTTGTGGCTGCGTATTGTTTAAATCTGTTTTTGTCCTGGAATATCTTGTTTTCTCCATCAATGGTGAATGCAAGCTTTGCTGGGTATAATAGTCTAGGCTTGCATCCATGTTCCCTTAGTGTCTGTAGCACATCTATCCAAGCTCTTCTGGCTTTCATGGTTTCCATTGAGAAATCAGGTGTAATTCTGATAGGTTTCCCTTTATATGTTACTTGACCTTTTTCCTTTGCAGCTCTTAATATCTGTTCTTTATTCTGTATGTTTTGTGTTTTGATTATTATATGGCGTGGGGATGCTTTCTTTTGATCCAGTCTATTTGGTGTTCTGTAGGCTTCTTGTACCTTCATAGAAACATCCTTCTTTAGGTTGGGGAAGTTTTCTTCTATAATTTTGTTGAATATGTTTTCTGGGCCTTTGAGTTGTAATTCTTCTCCTTCTTCTACCCTAATTATTCTTAGGTTTGGTCTTTTCATGGTGTCCCAGATTTCCTGAATGTTTTGTGTTAAGAATTTGTTAGATTTGTTTAGTTCTTTAATCTGTGAGTTTATTTCCTCTATAGAATCTTCAGAGTCCGAGATTCTTTCTTCCATCTCTTGTATTCGGTTGGAAATACTTGTCTCTGAAGTTTCTGTTCGTTTACTCAGAGTTTCCATTTCCAGTCGTCCCTCAGATTGTGTTTTCTTCAATACCTCCATTTCATTTATCAGGTCTTGTACTGTTTCCCTTACCTGTTTGATTGCTTTTTCTTGTTTTTCTTGTTTTTCTTGGGTATCTTTGAGCGATTTATTTATTTCGTCTACCTTTTTGTTTGTCATCTCCATTTCTTTATGGCAGTTTTTTACCTCCTGTTTAAGGTCCTCTATTATTTTCATAAAGTACTGTTTAAGGTCGGTTTCTTCTATATCTTCTGGGGTAGGGTGTTCAATTCTTGTTGTTTCGGGATGTCTGGCTTGTGGTGATGTCATGTTGCCTTTCATGTTGTTGGAGGAGCTCCTGCATCTCTTCCTTCAAAAGGAGCCCGGAGGCATTTGGTGTCCTAGACCAATCATTGCTGTGACTGAAACTGGTTGGATCTCCCCAGTGCCAGAGGAGGACCTATTCCTTGCGTCACAATCTGAAGAAGCCCGCACTCCCTTGCAGGAATCCTCAGACCTGCCTGGAGGCCAGAGTCTGACTCCTCTGGGTGGATGGCCTTAGAACAGGAGCAGGACACCTGAGAACACTAGGGAAAGCTTGGGAGACACACAGGGAAGGGAGAGACCGACACAAGCCTGCAGAGGGAAGTGGGGGTAGGGGGTCTGTGCTCTCTTCCAGGGCAGGTTGCCCCAGGGTCCGCATTCACTCACCAGTTCAGATGGAATGTCAGGGCACAGGATCAGGGATTCCAGGCAGCCCAGGGTCGCAGCCCAGACAAAAGGGCCAAGGTGGGGGCAGGGCGGGATGGAATACCACACAGCAAACCTGGCAGCACAATCTGATGGAGCCCGCACCCCTCCGCAGGAATCCTCAGACCTGCCTGGAGGCCAGAGTCTGACCCCTTTGGGTGGATGGCCTTAGAACAGGAGCAGGACACCTGAGAACACTAGGGAAAACTTGGGAGACACAGGGACCGGAGAACTGACACAAGCCTGCAGAGGGAAGTCAGTAAGCAACATTTTAAAAGACTGCTATTGTGTAACTTCCCCAAGTCCCCGGGTCCTCTGGGAAGTGGCATTGGTGACACAGAGACAGGAACTATATAGAGAACACCCATGTTGGTGACATGAATATAAAATGCTATGTTCGGTGCCCTTTGCTATCTGGATGTAATCCCAGATAACTTGGAAGGCTGAGGCAGGAGGATTGAAAATTCAAGGTCTGTCTGAGCATCAGAATGGGTTCAAGGACAACTTGAGCACTTTATGACAGAAAATGAAAAAAAGAAAGAGAGAGAGAAAGAAAGAGGAGAGAGGGGGAGGGAGGGAGGGAGAGAGGGAGGGAAGAAAGGAAGGAAGGAAGGAAGGAAGGAAGGAAGAAAGAAAGAAAGAAAGAAAGAAAGAAAGAAAGAAAGAAAGAAAAGGCTAGAGTTATAACTCGGGGGTATAGCACTTCCCTACTCTGGCATGACCTTAGGTTCAAATCCCAGTATTTCATAACGAATTATCATAACCCTTGACTAGAAATCAGAACATTTAGTCTTGCATTGCTAGGCAGCCTTAGCGGTAAGCTGGCAATGGAATCATAGCTGCCATTTAGACACTGCGGCACTTGGATCAGGTGATATGGACACCAGCAGGTTGTTCTGTGGTTGTCACCAGAACATGTCTTAGTTACTTTTCTGTTGCTATGAACAAACGCTATGACTAAATTCCATTTAAGGAAGAGTCCATTTTGGCTTAACATTCTAGATGGTTTTATGTTGTTATCAGTGGAGACAGGAGTGGAAAGCGGAGAGAACACATATTTATCCACACTGAGAAAGCAGAAAACAAGCTGGAAGTAAGACAAGGCTACAGACTCTTAAAGCCAGCCCCCAGAGTTGTACTTCTTCAAGACTCATGACGTACAAACCTCATAACCTCTCCAAATAATTCTACTAACTAGAAACAAAGTGTGCAAATATGTAAGCCCATGGGAAACCCTTCTCATTCCAGCCACCAGAGAATGTTGTCAAGATTCACGTGAGCCACCCACTGGGTATTAAATCTATTTGAAAAGAACTTCTGTGAGTCATATTTTCTTGAGTAATAAATGGTTTGAATGTCCTCACCATTCATACTGAAACGCACTTCTCGGGGTGAGGTGTTAAGAGGGTAGTCGAAGCCAAGCAGAGACTCTGGGGAGGCAGTTAAGGCTAGATGAGACCTTGACGGTGGGGCCCTAATCCAATGTGATTGCGGCTTTATAAGCAAAGGAAAGAAAGACTACACGGGTATGCCTTGTGTCTCTCCACCACAGGTAGGAGCCCATGAAGGCCTTCACCAAAGGATGCAAGATGCACACCCTCTACCTTGCACTGTCCAGCCTCCAGAATGGTGAGAAATCAGTTTCTTTCCTGTGTTAATTGCCTTTCCAGTGGTAATCTGTTTTAAACTTACAAATGGGCTAAAATGCTCACAGATTCTCTTTCCTTGAGAATCGCTGTTTTGTTCTCTTGCTTTTAACCAGTTTGCTGGGCTCTGAAAGTGCGGAGGCCTTTGGGCGGTTGAAAGAGGACCAATGTTCTGCTTCCTCTTCATGAACCATCCAAGCCCCACCCTGTAGGCCCCACAGATGCTGAGGTGCACTGATAGGATCTCTCTTCCGAACAGCTCTCCAGGCAGGTGAGGGGAGTGAAGTAGCAGACTGCCCTGTAGTTGGAGCCCCTAAGACATCAGTTCTCAACCCCTAGGCTGCCACCCTATTCGACCCATCCGGAGGGGGTCAAATGACCCTTTCACAAGGGTCTCCAAAGACTCTCCTGCATACCACATATTTCCATCATGATTCAAACAGCAGCAAAATTACAGTTATGAAGTAGCAACAAAATAATTTTGTAGTTGGGGTCACCACGGCATGAATTGTATTAAAGAGTCGCAGCATCAGGAAGGTTGAGAACCACTGCCTTAGCCCGAGGCTAAACAAAGCAGGGTGAATGACTGAGGAGTTAGCCTTCCACAGCTTAGCTTTAGATGCAGCTCCCTGCTGCCCAGGCACTGTCTGATACACTAGCTCCTCCTTCCACTTTCTGCTCAATAGGCTACTGTACAGTGCTCAGCATCTGTCTCGGTACGTGTTTCCCCCAGGAAGGAACGTGCTCTGTCCTCAGACAATTCAGTTCCCCCTACTGCCACATGTAACTATATTCCTGAACAGCCCCAGTAAGACTCTTGAATTAAGGGGCAAAAGCGCCAGCAGAGCAGAGCCAACATTTAAGGCTCCTTGTGTTTTTCATCACCTAAAAGCGGGCATCGTTGACTCTAAAGGGAGCCAAGAGAATAAACAGCTAATTATTCAAAATAGTTTTGTGTATTTTCATGTTCTTTTGACTATGCTTTGTTGTTGCTGCTGCTTTTATTTCTGAGTGAGGAGGCACACCAGATCTTCAAACAGGTTAATTTCAGATATGGAGTCTGTCCATTGTGCTATTAGCCAGCTCAAAAAAAAAAAAAAAAACAAAAACCCTCAGTTTTATTTAATTTCATTTAACTTCCTCTTTGTCCTTTAAAAGAATCACTTGAAATATATTCCTTGGCATTTTCCCAAAGAAACAAAACTGAGGGGTGGGGTGGGGAGCAAAAGAGAGCATTACAGAAAATGTCTGATGAGAACTTAACCGTTTTATACTTTTTAAAATTTCCCTGGCCAAGTTTAAAACCATGAAGTCTTAAGTGGCTAGTAAACAGAAGCCAGCGCCAGGCAAACAGGACCTGGGTGACACAGCATCACGTGATCCTGTGTTGCATTTGAAAGAGGGGTCGTTCTCATGTAGTAAACATGTGTCACACACAGCGCCAGATGAAGCCATGCCTTGTAATTCTGTGGCGAATTGCCATCTGCCAAGAGCTTTTACTGTTTTATGTGCTGATCTTGAGGGAAAATGATCCCAAGGCTGAAGTATGGCGTTTAGTCTTTGCAGATTCTGCATCACCAATGAATGATGGGAAAGTGTGCTGTGGAAGGCTGAGACAGTAGAGACCAAAGGCAGCAGGCATTCTTGAACTCCATCATTGCTATCTGGGTGTATGGGAGACTCAAGAGTCACAACATGGCTCCCATACGTGGGGGGAATTTATGGAATGTCCCCAACTTTACCTCTTAACCTATCCTCTCATCCTTCAGATTTGCCAAGGACGGCTTGGTGTTTGTGCCCTTTGTCCCCCAAGCGGCAGCTGACAGGTCCTGGCCTCATGAGATCATCTATATCCCCTTCTCATAGCACACAGTTAACAGAAGTTTCCCCTGCCATTTTCCTTGGGGACAACTCTATTCAAAGTTCTTCCTAAGTCTTCCAAATCCTACTTCCCAAGTCTCATTCAAAAATTATTTCTGACTATCTTTTGCTCCAGATGTTACGGGACTTAAAGAGCTATCCAAGTGGTTTTGTACACCTTGTTTTTACAAAGCCAACAGGGTATTCTATTTCAGTCTGATATCTGGTATCTGTGGGCCCAAATCAGATGCAATGGTCTGTTTACAATGTTTTCAGGGAACCATGACATCACACACACACACACACACACACACACACACACACACACACACACACACGCTGCTTGCACAGATGAGTGTATGCAAGAGAGTTGGTCCACCATCAAAATGGATGGATGGGTCATACATCAAAAGTTAACCCTAGTGTTAAATAGACTGTTGAGCACCTCATGAATCCATCCTGTGACAATTTTTGAAATATTTAATTTTTTTTTATTTAAAAATTTCCATCTCCTTCCCTCCTCCTCCCCCCTCCCTCCGCTCCTCCTCCCCCTTCCCTCCCCTCCTTCTTCCCCTTCCCTCCCCTTCCCTCCACCCATACCTCCCCTCCCTCCCTCTCAAGGCCAAGGAGCCATCAGGGTTCCCCACTCTATGCTAAGTCCAAGGTCCTCCCAACTCCCCCCAGGTCCAGGAAGGTGATCGACCAAGCTGAGAAGGCTCCCACAGAGCCCGTCCATGCAGAAGAATCAGAACCCAGCGCCAATGTCCTTTGCTTCTCAGTCAGCCCCCGCTGTTGGCCACATTCAGAGAGACGGGTTTGGTCGCCTGATCCATCAGTCCCATTCCAACTGGAGTTGGTGATCTCCCTTTAGTTCTGTCCCACCGTCTCCATGAGTGAACGCACCCCTCACGTTCCTGACTTTCTCCCTCATGTTCTCGCTCCTTCTGCTCCTCATCAGGACCTTGGGAGCTCAGTCCAGTGCTCCAATGTGGGGCTCAGTCACCTTCCCCATCTGTCGCCAGCTGGAGGTTCCCTCACGGTCCTGACTTCTTTCTCATGTTCTCTCTCCTTCTGCTCCTCATCAGGACCTTGGGAGCTCAGTCCGGTGCTCCAATGTGGGGCTCTGTCATTTTCTTCATCTATCGTCAGGTGGAGGTTCTATGGTGATATGCAAGAAATTCATCAGTATGGCTATAGGAACTGGCCTTTTCAGGCTTCCTCTCCTCAGCTGCCCAAGGAACTAACTGGGGGCGTCTCCCTGGAAACCTGGGAACCCCTCTAGGGTCAAGTCTCTTGACAACCCTCAGGTAGCTCCTTAAATTAAGATATATGCTTCCCTGCTCCCATATCCACCCTTCCTATATCCCAAGCACCCCATTCCTCCGAGCTCCCCCCGTTCTCCCCTTCACATTTTTTCTCTCCCCATCTTCCCTTGGCCCAGTCTCGCCCAACCCTTAAGTTCCCAATTTTGCCTGGCGATCGTGTCTACTTCCAATATCCAGGAGGATTACTATATCTTTTTTTGGGAGTTCACCTTCTTATTATCTTCTCAAGGATCCCAAATTTATAGGCTCGATGTCTTTTAATTATGGCTAGAAACCGATTATGAGTGAGTACATCCCATGTTCATCTTTTTGGGTCTGGGTTACCTCACTCAGAATAGTGTTTTCTATTTCCATCCATTTGCCTGCAAAATTCAAGATGTCATTGTTTTTTACCGCTGAGTAGTATTCTAGCATGTATATATTCCACAGTTTCTTCATCCATTCTTCCACTGAAGGGCATCTAGGTTGTTTCCAGGATCTGGCTATTACAAATAATGCTGCTATGAACATAGATGAGCATATGCTTTTGTTGTATGATTGGGCATCTCTTGAGTAGATTCCCAATAGTGGAATTGCTGGGTCCTGGGGTAGGTTGATCTCGAATTTCCTGAGAAACCGCCACACTGCTTTCCAAAGTGGTTGCACAAGTGTGCATTCCCACCAGCAATGGATGAGTGTACCCCTTACCCCACAACCTCTCCAGCAAAGGTTATTATTGGTGTTTTGGATTTTAGCCAATCTGACAGGTGTAAGATGATATCTCAAAGTTTTTTATAAAACTTTTTTATAAATAAAAAAGATTTGCATTTCCCTGATAGCTAGGGAGGTTGAGCATGACCTTAAGTGTCTTTTGGCCATTCAAACTTCTTCTGTTGAGAATTCTCTGTTCAGTTCAGCACCCCATTTTTTAATTGGGTTAATTGGCATTTTACCGTCTAGTCTCTTGAGTTCCTTATATATTTTAGAGATCAGACCTTTGTCAGTTGCAGGGTTGGTGAAGATCTTTTCCCAGTCAGTAGGCTGCCTTTGTGTCTTAGTGACAACGTCCTTTGCTTTACAGAAGCTGCTCAACTTCAGGAGGTCCCATTTATTCAATGCTGCCCTTAATGTCTGTGCAGCTGGGGTTATGCGCAGGAAACGGTTCCCTGTGCCCATTTGTTGTAGAGTACTTCCCACTTTCTCCTCTATCAAGCTCAATGTGTTCAGATTAATATTGAGGTCTTTAATCCATTTGGACTTGAGTTTTGTGCATGGTGATAGATATGGATCTACTTTCATTCTTCTACAGGTTGACATCCAGTTATGCCAGCACCATTTGTTGAAGATGGCCTCTTTCTTCCATTGTGTACTTTTGGCTCCTTTATCAAAAATCAGGTGTTCATAGGTTTGTGGTTTAAGATCCGGGTCTTCTATACGATTCCATTGGTCAACTTCTCTGTTTTTATGCCAATACCAAGCTGTTTTCAATACTGTAGCTTTGTAACAGAGTTTGAAGTCAGGGATGGTAATGCCTCCAGAAGTACCTTTATTGTATAAGATTTTTTTGGCTATCCTGGGTTTCTTGTTTTTCCATATAAAGTTGATTATTGTCCTCTCAATCTCTGTGAAGAATTTTAATGGGACCTTGATTGGGATTGCATTGAATCTATAGATTGCTTTTGGTAGAATTGCCATTTTTACTATGTTGATCCTCCCAATCCACGAGCAGGGGAAATTAAAAAATTTTCTGTGTGTGTGTGTATGTGTGAATTGTGTGTATATATGTGAATGTGTGTTATGTATATGTGTGTGTGTGTGTGTGTGAATGTGAGAGGGAGTGTGTGTCTCTGTGTGTGTGTATATGTGTGTGAAGGTGTGAAGGTGTGCCACTTGTGTACAGATGCTGAGGAGGTCAGAGGAGGGCATCAGACCTCCTGGAGCTGGAGTTACAGGTGTTTATGATGTGGCTGCTGGGAAACAGTCACAGGTCCTCCGTAAAAGCAGCAAGAATTCTTAACCAGTGAACCATCTCTCTAGTCCTTTCCTCAACATTTTTGAACACATATTTATCAATTAAATATTGCAAAATTCACCCAGCCGGTGGTGGCGCACACCTTTAAATCCCAATACTTGGGAGGCAGAGGATAACGCAGGCAGATCTCTGTGAGTTCAAGCCCAGCCTGGTCTACAGATTGAGTTCCAGGGCAGTCAGCAAATATTTACATAGGTTTTAGATGCCAAACCCAGGCACAGAAAAATGTCTGAAAAAACCCATAGAAATATACAAGGCAAACCCAGCATATGAGGAGGCTTTTACCCCCAGTGACAGATTGCTAACTGTTTGTGCACAAACACACATCTAGGTGAGGAGATGATCACTTCTAGAAGGGGACATGCCTAGCTGCAGCCAATGTGACGTCCCTCCTAAGAGCAGGCAATCAGGAACCACCTTCAGCTTCTGTTCTGTGTGTCCCTTCCTTATCAGATTCTTCCTTCTTACCACTAGCATTGTGATTTAAATCCCACGAGGCACCTCGATGTTGAAGCTTCCCCCTCATTTCTACCAGTTCTTTGTGAATTTCACATATTGTATTAACTGTATTTACCCTACTCTTCCAAGATTCTACCCTCTTTCTTGCCTTCCCTGTTGTAGGGGAGAGGGCTGCTTGTTTGTCCCTGCCACCCAGCTAGCTTAGCCCTGAAATAACCACACAGAAACTGTGTTCATTAAATCGCTACTTGGCCTATTTAGCTCAAACATCTTATTAGCTAACTCTTACACCTTGATTTAGCCCATTTATATTAATCTATGTGCCTCCACATGTCAGTGGCTTACCAGGGAAGATTCATCATGTCTGATTCTGGCAGCTCCATGGTGTCTCTCTCTGACTCTGCCTCCTTTTTCCCAGCATGCCATTTAGCTTTTCCCGCCAACCTAGGCCAAGGCGGTTTCTTTATTCATTAAGGAATGAAAGCAACACACAAACAGAAGGAACTCCTATGTCACTTCCCAGTTTGGTGTCATTTAAACAACAACAACAACACCGAGTCCTGTTTGTGCTGCCCATAGACCCTCGGATGTATGGTCTTCCACTGAAGCACAGTTGACTTTCCAGGGACACTCTCTTAAACAAAGCGAACTCACCATGTTCCTGCAGCTCCCGGCTGCTCGAAGACCTGAGGCATGGCTTGTTTTGTTTCATCTCCCTTTACTCTTCTTTGCATTCACTGTACTTTAGTTACTGGCCACTGCTTCTACTACAGAGTCTGTGCGCGCGTGCGCATGTGCTCGAACACATGCACACGTGAGCATCCAAGTCATGCATGTGTGTATGAAGGCAAGAAAAAGGTCTCAGATCCCCTGGAGCAGGAGGTACAGGTTGTTGTGAGCTGCCTAGCGTGGGTGCTGGGAACTGAACTCCAGTCCTCTGAAAGGGCAGTGGACTGAAAGGGCACACTTAATCTTTGTGTTGCCTCTCCAGCCCCATGTCATCTGGTTTCCATCCTTACAATTCCATTACAACTTCAGTGATGTAGGAGGTCCTTCTGTTTATGTGTTGCTTTCTTTGGTTAATAAAGGAACTGCTTTGGGCCTATAGCTGAGCTATAGGGGAACAGAGCTAGGCAGGGGAAACTATATGGCATGCTGGGATAAAGGAGGCAGAGTCAGAGAGACGCTGAGGAGCGCTGCCAGAGTCAGATGTTCTGAATCTTTACCAGTAAGCCACTGCCACATGACGATATACAGATTAATAGAAATGGGTTAAATTTATATAAGAGTTAGCCAATATGAAGCTAGAGATAATCGGCCAAGTAGTGCTTTAATTAATTCAGTTTCTGCGGGTTTGTTTTGTTTTTGGGCGACCAGAACGAACAAGCAGATCCTCCTTGCTACACTTCAACTCAAGAAGTGTTCAGATTTTCTTCTTTCTTAGATTTGAGGCTATGGAGAGAAAATCCAGCATGCCTGCCTCACTCAGTGCTCATTTCTCCGACTAGAGTTAAGGGATGTTCTTAGCACCTAATAAATATTTAAGGAAAGAACAAATTGCCTGATAGTCTGAACAAACTGACCACAGTCTGAGTATTTTGTTTTAAAAAACAAATGTTTGCCAGGTGTGATGGCGCATGCCCTTAATCCTAGCCACATGAGAGGTCAAGGCAAGAAGGTTGCAACATCAATACCTACCTGGGCTATGCAATGAGTCCAAAGCCAGACTGGACAAGTTAGTAAGATTCTGTCTCAAACAACAACAACAACAACAACAAAAATAGAAGAAAAGAAGCTGAAGGACTAAGGATGTGGCTCAGTGGTAAAACCGTAGCATGAAGACCTTGGGTTCCTCTCTGGTACAACAAGGAGGAAATCAAAATAACAATAAAATAAGGGGCACTTTGGTTTTTAGCTGATGCAACTGCAGTCTGTTGATTCCCACTGAATTTTCATCAAACACTAATGAGCCAGACCCTTCCTGGCTCTGACTGCTCTTTCCCACATGAGTCATTAAAGAAGGAAATGAGCTCTTTTTAAGTGGTTCACATTTGCAGTGAATGAAAGCCGTGTTCGTGACTAAGCCAACATAATCCCCAGTGCTTATCTGGCTTGCTGAAGGCAGTAGGATCAGCCTAGTTCCAAATCGGCCACTGTGACCTGCTATTCCAGGAACAGCCACGTTTTGACTTTGACCTTAGGTCCTCTTTGGTCATTTCCGAAGAAGTTTATCTGATTCACATCCTCAACAAGATCTTTCCGATATTCCGTTTTCTATGCTCGGAGGACATGAGGCCATATTGGCGGTTTGTGGGCTGCATCGTGATGCAGATATGGGTCTTCAGGGCTCTGAGCATCTGTCCTTCCTCTATCTGTCTTCTTGGGAGAAAGTGTCAATGGCTCGATTCCTTCAACTCAGTGTAGCACTGGCTCAGAGCAAAGTTCTTTGCTTTCAAAGCAATTTACGTGGCTCAGAATTCTTCGGGGGTGGGGGAGTGGGGGATCAAGCCTACAGATGGTGCTGTCCCCACTAAGCTTTCAACAGCATCTTCCACTCTATGTTTCTCGCCACTTGCATGTTTGCTCTCTGGGAAGGATGACATGGAGAGTCCATGACAGTGCTCCTGTCAGGGGGAGCCAGCAGACTCAGGTGGCAGAGGGTTGCTTGTCTGATTAGGTTTCTCGGCTCCGACTGTGCTCCCCGTCGTGGTGACCTGAGCACTAACAAGGAGATGAGAAAGAGTAGAGACCACTGGGATGGATTTAGGGAACAGCAGGTAGCTTTAACTAGAGCCTGTACCATGTTGGGAGAATCACTGCAAGAGCCACAGAGAAGGTGGCACGGACTGTGATTACTTGAACAGAATTGGAACACACATTCAGTTTCGCAGTATGTGTGACAGAGTGTTTGGAGCACAGCTGTCTGTGTGACACATTGAGATAGGACATACTTCATAGAGGGGAAAGCAGGACAAAATGGCCCAGGCATTTGGATGAACAGAACTGAGGATAATGGTTTGATGTGTGAATGTGCGAGGAGTTCTGCAGGACAGGTAGACGACTCGGTTGGACTATTGAGGTGAAACCAGCTTTGAGACAACGCTAAGCAAGAGTGAGACACGGGAACCTGGGAATGCTGTAGAGCTGTTAGCAGCACCTTGGGCCCCTTCATCTCTTTTTTGTTGCTTTCCAAATGGCATGAGGGGAGCAGACCTCCCTCAGCACAGACCCCTAGTGATGCACTGGGTTGACACAGGCCCAGACAAAGGGAGAATTCTGAAACCGTCGGCCAATGCCAACCTTCCTTTTAAAATGGTTTATCTCAGATACTCGTCACAGTGCAGGAATCTGACCGGCAAAGACATATTTTAGTGCTGTGTGCTGTGCACCCTTCTTGCTGCTGTGTATTTATCGGTTAACAATGAAAAGTCTGCGGTCAACCCAGAAGACACAGACAATGAGAAAAAGAGATAAACGCTGGCAAGTGTCTGCTCTAGTGTACTAGCTGGGTTTGTGAGTCAACCTGACACAGTCTAGAGTCATCAGAGAGGAAGGAGCCTCCATTGTGGAAATACCTCCATGAGCTCCATCTAAAGGGCATTTTCCCAATTACTGATCCATGGTGGGTGGTTCCATCACTGGGCTAGTGGTCCAGGGTTCTATAAGAAGGCATGCTGAGCGAATCACATGAAGCAAAGCCAGTAAGCCACTCCCTTCCATGGCTTCTGCATCAGCTCCTGCCTTCAGGATCCGGCCCTGCCTGAGTTCCTGTCTTGGCTTCCTTCAGTGTTGGACAGAATGTGGAAACATAAGTCCAGTAAACCCTTTCCTCCCCAGTGCTCTTTGGTCATGGAGTTTCATAGCAACAATAGAAACCTAAGACGCCTAAATAGACGACAGTCAGACTGATGAGTGAGAGAGCCAAAGAGAGAGTTAGGAATGCTCCATTATCTCCAGTCTCATGAATTATACATTTGAATATATAACATTCAAATTATACCTGTATTATCATCTTTATTTGATAGTATTGCACCCCACAAAGTTGATTTAAAATATATTTTATAGGTCTGGAGAACTGACTGAATCGGGTACCAGCACACACTGGTCCCCCAAAAGACCTTAGTTTCCAAGCACCAACAATCAGGTGGCTCTTAACAAGTAGCTCCAACTCCAAGGTATTCGATGCCCCCTTCTGGCATGTTAGGGTACTGCATTTACCCTCACATGCCCACACACAAACACATATTCACATAAATAGAAATTTAGAAAAGATTATCTTGAACAAAGTAAACTAAATTTATTTTATAACCCAGTGTGGTGTCTCACTCCTATAATTACAGTCTGGAAGATTGAGACAGGTGGATTACTGAGTTCAAGGACAGCATGGATTACATAGTGAGACCCTCTTTCACTATACTACACACACACACACACACACACACACACACACACACACACACACATTAAACTACATCTTGGAGAGATGCCCTATCTTTTGCTGGTTTAGAATATATTAATGTTTAAGACAAAATGCTAGGAAGTCCCATATACTTGAGAGGGTGCCAGGTCCAGGTTGTTAAAAAAAAAAAAATTACCACGTGCTGGAACCAAGATTAATACAGACTGTCAGAAAATCCTAATCAGGCAAAGCATAAAAATAGAACAGTGACCTTCATAGTGTAATGTGCAGTCTTAGCAAGGGGAAGAGTGGAAAGGGAGTGGTGTGGATGGACGGGAAGCAGGACGTGGAAGCCATCAGGCCTCAGTAACTTACTTCTTAGCTTTAATGGACACCAAGAAGGCTACAAAAGGAGAGTAAAACAAAAAATAAAATGGAAACAGGCATGAAAAGGTTTAAAATTCACACACATATATGGCCACAATAGTAGAGTTGGGCTGATTATAGTTCTAGGCTAAGAAACAGAGAGTGGATCAACTGAACGGCGTAAGTAGCTTAGAAACACATTTAACTATAGAGCTGTCACATGCACATGGCAAGGCCAGCTTCACAGACAGGGACAGAAGAGCAGCAGTGGTATCATGTATAAACTACATCAACTCTCATCCCACAGCATAAGGTAAAATGAATCCGAGAATAAAAAGCAAAGCATTTATAATAACTATCAAAGGTGGCCAATGTTTATTGTGTAAAGCCTTAGACGGCATTGCTATGGGGAAAGGGACAATATATCTATCTAAGCCAGCATTCCTTACCAGAAGTGTGCAAGGGACTGGCCAAGGGCCTTGGCTCGGGCAGTACAGTGCTTGCCTGGCATGCACAAGGCCCTGGGTGCAAACCCCAGTACTGCTCGGTGAAATGTGATGGCACAACTCCTATGCGCAGGAGGTCAAGGTCAAAGGTCAGGACTTCAAATGCCATCCTTAGGTACATAGGGAGTTCCAAGTCAGCCTATACTAGAGAAATATAGTATATTTCTAAATATATTAAAATCTAGAAAAATGTAAGTTTTTTTTTAATTGAAAGTATTGGGTGCTTGTTTTGTTGTAGAATACAGTTGCCAGTTTGGCACTGGTTCCCAGAGGCTCACACTTTTGATCCTGCAATTACTATTCAGAAAATGCATTTTTTTTCTAAGCAGGTTCTCATTATATAGCTTTGGCTAGCCTGGAACTTACCATGTAGACCAGGCTAGCCTTTAAGTTAATGATCTTCCTGTCTCTGCCTCCTCAGTGCTGGAAATGAAGGTGTGTACCACCATACCTGGCCCCAAAGGGTGTATCTTAAATAAATTGCCTACTAGAATTAATTAAAATTATGTTTAGGAACAGATAGTATGGAAAAATTAAGAATTTCAAGCTCAATATCAGGACATGTGTTTAAGCCACAGAATGGAATATTATGCAACAAGTTAAATTATTTCTATGGCCTGTTTCAAGTGTCCTGGGAAAGAAAATAATGGCTGCAAAAGAGACAGATTATGTGTTATTATTGCAATAATTAAAACATGCATAGTAAAAATAGCACAAGAACAAAATAGTCATGAATGTTTCTGCAGGAGAGGGAGTCTGATTAGTAATGTGAAGGCCGTTTACATTTGCCTGAAGCCTGCGACACATGAATCGTGCTTTGTTGTCTATCTGTCTGTCTATCTATCTATCTATCTATCTATCTATCTATCTATCTATCTATCTATCATCTGTCTGTCTGCATCTATCATCTATCTATCTATCTATCTATCTATCTATCTATCTATGTATCTATCTATCTATCATCTATCTATCTTTCTTTCTATCATCTATCTATCTATCTATCTATCTATCATCTATCTATCTATCTATCTATCTATCTATCTATCTATCATCTATCTATCTATCTATCATCTATCTATCTATCTATCTATCTATCATCTATCTATCTATCTATCTATCTATGTATCTATCATCTATCTATCTTTCTATCTATCTTTCTATCTATCCATCCATCTATCTATCTATCTATCTATCTATCTATCTATCTATCTATCTATCATCTATCTATCATCTATCTATCTATCTATCAATCATCTATCTATCTATCTATCAATCATCTATCTATCTATCTATCTATCTATCTATCTATCTATCTATCATCTATCTATCATCTGTCTGTCTGTCTATCTATCATCTATCTATCTATTTATCTATCTATCTATCTATCATCTATCTATCAACTATCTATCATCTATCTATCATCAATCTATGCATACTTTTGGTGTCATTCTGTATCCCAGGCTTATTTGAGCACCTCCTCCCTCAGCCACTCGTGTGCTTTGTTATAAATATTGTTATACGTAGCCTTAAAATAGTGATGATTCCTTTATAAGGTTGTTTTTATGTGTGTTTACTGAACATATGTATGTGTGCCATGTGTGTCTGGTATCTTCAGAGCCCGAAAAAGGCATCCGATGTCCTGGAACTTGAGTTACAGAGAGCTGTGCATCCCTACATGGGTTCTGGGAACCTACCACAGGAGCACTCTTAACCGCTGGGATGTGAAACCAGTCTCAATAATAGTAGTATTTTTAAAAAAACTCCTCAGCTCAACTTCCTTTTGTGTATTCCCATTCTAACTGTGTACTTGGCATTCTCTACCAGTTCCCAATTCTTTCCCAACTTGGTGTCTCCACACTTTGAATGTAGTTCTGAGACTCCCAGATCTCAGACCACACTCTTCCTGCCTCCCCAAAGGCTCACTATAGTGTACAATTGAATGTCATTCTGAGGCTGGAAGATCAGTTCCGGGACCTTCCCAGGTGCCACTCTCTCAGGCCTTGTTGGCCCCTGGCAGTGGCACACACTGGTCCTGGAAACTGGCCAAGATCGCATGGATCTTCCCAGAAAGCAGCTTCGTTCTAACATCCCCTGGGGAAGATTGTGCTGGGGTCAGCTTCTGCACCAACTCCAGGAGGTCAGGAAGCCATAGGGTTCTGAGTTCAGCTCAGCAACCAGGGCCCCTAGGGGACTGTATGAGGAACCTCACAGGCACCAGCCCGCCAGGCTGACTGTCCTTTATCTGATCAGGACAGTTGCTGAAAACTCTGATTACTGAAAAGGACTCAAAACCTGACCTTGGGAATTCCAAGAGTTTTTAGTCAAGAGTTAGTGGGATCAAAATTATCCAGTATGATTGTGGCTTACATCTGCAATCCCAACAATCCAGAAACGGAGTCAGGAGGATTACTGCAAGTCTGAGTCCAAGCCAGGGTTTGAAACCTTCATCCCCAGCCCTGAAATAAGTAAAATTCAAAAATTTAAAAATTCACTTCTTACTTCTAGAGGGAAAGCTAATTATGGAACAAAACACATACGTATGTATATCAAACGTGTGTGTGTGTGTGTGTGTGTGTGTGTGTGTGTGTGTCGCTGGCTTCTAACCCTTTGTGTAGTTCTCTGAGGTTTGAACTCCCTGCATCTTCTCCCAAACGCTGACATTTCAGAAGAGCACCACCACAGCCTGCCTTCAGTTGATCTTGTTTTAAGTAGGTTGTGTTGTTTCAAGAGTTAATTCCATCTGTAGTTGGTGAAAGCACAGAAACAAGAAAGTACTGTTGATGCCGAACCTCAGAATCAAAATCACTCATCAAGGGCCACTAATAGATCTAGAAAGCAGACAAGTTCTCCTCGGGTCACTGGAAGCTTCTGCCCTGCGCCTGCCCATCTAAATAAGACATGCGCGCTTACTTAGCCTGGTGGCGGGTTCTTCTGTTTAGAATGAACCCTTCAGTTCCCAGTTCCGCTGGAAGGGATGACAACTCCAAATCTGTTTCTTGGTGGTCAAAGCAAAGGCTGACAGCAGAGCTGGTACCTTGCGTGTTTTCACATCTGACAACCCTAGTTTTTAGGGTTCAAGCGTCTGTTTTTGCAAGTTCTACTATCTAGTGGAGTTTGGGGGCCGCGGCTTACGGCACTGGTTTCGCACATCTTCCCTGAGCTCGCCCCTAGCGGAAGAAAGTGGCTCCGGAGAAGGGTGGTGGAAGATCCCAAGCGGGCATGGCCCCGACTAGGGAGGGTCGGGGTGGAGAGGGTCCCGGGTAGTGAGGGTCCCGGGCCTCAGGCGATGTGCCCGGGGCTTCTGCGGTATCCTGCCTGGGCGCGGCGGAGTCCGCCCGGCCCGCAGCGCAGCGCAGCTCAGCAGCGCAGCGGAGGAGAAACGCGATAGGAGGCAGCAGCTGGCCTCCCACCCACCCTAAAAATAATCCACCCGCCGGCTGTCGACCGACCCGGGAGGAATACTTGCTGTCCCATGGAGCGCGCGAGCTCCTCGGCTTGCTACAGAGCGATCACCGACCGCTTTGAAGAGTCACCGGCTGTAAGCTGTTGATTTTGATCTAGTATTTCCTCAGTATAGGCGTTCGCTATTTCTAGGATTCAGGGGACAGGGCCCTGGCTGGAGAGAAGAAGGTGGGGATCAAGTTTCCAGTCTGATTTACACAACCCTGCCTGCTGGAGCCAAAACCTACAGGAAAGAGGGAAAGGTGTCACTGATTAATGTATAGACTTCTTAGCCATTCCTATTATTATTCACGAAGCAGTTTTCGATCCACTGAATTTGTTCCTTTTTGCTCTTTAGGACTCCGGTGCACTGGTTTGAAATATACTTCTTCAGACTGTGGGCAGGCGTTTGGAAGGTAGCTCGACTGGCCGGTAGGGGGACTGAGTACAGGAGCCAAACTCAAGGTATTTATTATTTATTTATTTTCTGCTTGTTTGCTCCTTGTTGATTACAGTGACTAAGAAATCTTATCTGTGGAAGGAGTCCATCATTGGCTTTCCTGTGTCACAAAACGTCACAGTCTCTGAAGGGTAAATGGATGGACTAAGATCAAAAATTCCATCAAGTGAGTAGTTATTTTTGTTAGGAAATTTCCTCCTTGGATCTGTATAGAACCAGCCAGAGAGCTAGCTAGACTCACTTTGTGAGGCCTCTACCGAGAAACTTCGATGAAGTGATTGCAGCGTTTGCCTTTGTAAACAATGGGCATCCTGGGTGTCAAGGAGTATCAGGGATGCCTTAGGTGCCTTCAAAGGGCAGTGCTAAGTGCTGAGTAATCAGGTGAATTGTTTCATGTGTTTGGAGGACAGCCAGCCTGTGCATGTTTGTCTTAGATGATCCCTGAGCCTGAGGTTGGCTGGAACTGTCAATGGGTCACAACTGACATTTTCAACTAGGTGGGCAGGTAGGTGGCTGCTTCTCACTCAGGGACTACATTGGAAGGAGGAGGCTGGCAGAAGCAGCTGGCCTCCATGATACATGGTGCTGTTTTGGCATGTTTTAGGAACTACATCAGTTAGCCTTTGTTCTCCTTTGGAAGAGTCAATCGAGTTGATAGACGAGCTATTAGACATATGAACGAATACCGCATTTTATAGATCCCAGGTGCGGTGGACTAAGTAAGCTTTTGAGTTGCTACTCTCTCTAGGAAACAAGAAGTTAGGCCATGAAGAAATCCTCTCCCCTCTGTTTTCTGCTCTGCAAGCCATCCCATAGTCAAAGTTTCACTTTTGATCTTTGTTTTAAAGTTTGCTCCTTCCAGTTCCCCAACCCTGATGGCTGTTATAAACACTTGATGGTCTTTCAGAGGGATTTTGTGTGGGGGAAGAAAGATGTTCTGTTTTCCCTTTTGATCCTCTGCCTTGTTGCTGGGACTTCTGTGCCTAACTGAGCCTAAGCAGATCCAGGGTGGAAGACACTAGTAACAGATGACAGTTTAGCCCTCAAGAGCATTAGTGGAAAGCCGTCCTGAAACGCTCACAACAGCCTGAGCTCTGGAACCCCAGACGCTGTTGTTTGGAAACTTAAGGATTTATTAGAAGGTTGGGGTATAGTTTGGTTTGTAGACTGAATGCCTAGAACCTTGAGGGTCTGGATTTGAATTCTAGAACACAGACGGGTGTCTCACCACACACACACACATACACACACACACACACACACACACACACACACACACCATAGGCACACACTCATGCACAGACACACCATATGCATACACACAAACCACATGCACACTCACACACACACACACACACACACACACACACACACACACACACCATCTTGATTCAGTGTCTTTGATGGATACAGACACTAAATTAGCTGCCATAAATTTTCTCATTCCCTCCTTTTGATTTGCTGTAGCTGGCTGCTAGAACCTGCTTCCTGGACAGGGGGTTAAAGGTCAAAGGGTCAGTGGAGGAGATGTCAAAAGGAAACAAGGAGAGCTATATAAGTGGAGAGAGTGGGAACCAGGGCAAGGCTCAGGGACCACAGCAGGGGAATAAAATCGTCTAGATTTTTTCTGTGGAATGTGAACTTGAGGGCAGGGGATAGTGTGTGCTTCAGTGGTAAAACATTTGCCTAGCGAGCTCAGTGCCCTGGGTTTGGGCTCCTGAGCTGCAGAAACAAACAAAATTGATTTAGAGTTTTATTTTATCATTTCCACTAAACAAGGAAATAGTCTTAAAAATCTCATTGCTAGTTACGATTTTTTTTTAGATTGCTTTTCCATCTTTATCAGAACACGTCTACTAATACACATATGTGAATGTTTAACTTCCATTTTGCCACTATTTGGAAGTTTTCAATTCTTTCTCCCGTGTGAGTTTTTTTTTTTAGTGTGTAATGATTTACCAAATATATAGCTGAATTTTGAATTTGTTGTAAAAATACAATTTTTTTAAAAAAGATCTCAACTAGAGAGCCTGTCAGTGACTTATCCACAAAAGCCTTTATCAAAAATAATATGTGTGAAGTGTTATAAACAAACATTTGGAATATAACCATACAAGCTTTCTAACTAGTTACTGATGTTCATGCAATGATTTTTAAGACCTCTGAGGGAAAGTTGATTTTCCCAGCAATCTATCTAATACTGTCAAGATTCTCTCTGTCATATTATTCATCTTGTTTTCAGGAAAAAATCATGTTAATTATTAAATTAATAAAGAAAAAAGACAAGTGCTGCTAGCTAATAAAATATTATATTTTAATGTTCTGACTCAGAATCCAACATGAATGTGGAAAAGTCTTCGGAGGTTAAACTCTTAAACTGCTATGTGTTTTAATATGAACAATTAAGATCGGTTCTGTAAAAAAAAAAATGGGTGGGTGGCTAAGTGATAGAATGGAAAAGCACAGATCATAAATCTGACAAGTTGTCTACCAGGTGACAAATGGCTGGACTCATCCAAAGCTCAGAATAGTCTGCTATAAACCCCCACAACATCACCGACAATACATGCTTGTTCTGAGAACTTCAGGTGACATCCGGACAGCACCAAGAACGAAGTCGATGCTATTTAAGTAGTAGGCACCACACAAAAGGTTTCAGGTTGCTGGAGGACTACTTGGGGTCCCCAGGTCTTACGCTGATGGAGCAAGTGCTACTGTCTTTCCAGCCTAGCAGGGAGAAAGGTCTTCTACTTAAAATCAAAGCCAGAGCACATCCTGGGCTCACACCCACACAGGGTGGAAGCTGAGGTCCTCGCAAAGCCTGGCACGAAACCCTGTTTCCTTCCCACCTACACCTTCTTATATTGCACAGGAACACTGATCTCCAACTCAGTAGCTAGCCTTTGTCTCAACTTGGACAGAGTGCTTTGAAATTAGGAATATTTCTAGTGGTATTTTCATAACACCTAGAAGTCTGCACTCAGTGCAAGTCTATCAACTGATGAAAAGGTTAAAATGTGGTAGAACCTGTACCATGGAAAGCTGTTCATCTTGGTGCTTAAAATACTGTTGAAAAAGTACACAAGACCTGGTGAGACGGATCAATGATAAAGCTGCTGGCTGCTAAGATGCATGACCTGCATTTGAGCACCTACCTAACCCAGATGGTGGAAGGGAGAGCTGACTCCTGCAAGTTGCCCTCTGATCCCCACATGCCTACTGTATCTCTCTCTCTCTCTCTCTCTCTCTCTCTCTCTCTCTCTCTCTCTGTCTCTCTCCCTCACACACACACTGTAAAAAAGAATTAAAACAGAGAAAATATGTTACTTCTTCCTTAAGGCGGGAGGATGAGAAAATGGGAGCAGGTAGATCAAAGGATATTAAGTTTCTTTGGGGATGATGAACATGTCTAAAATTAGCTTGGTGACAGCTCCACACTGTGACTGTAATAAAGCCATTGGGCCACACTTGCTCAAGAAGATGTCTGACCCTGAGGCCTCAGGAATCTCCTTAACTTGTCAGGCATCGTGTTAAATGTGTCTGAAATTTTTGACATTGTTCTTCTTCAGAGAAAGGCAGCTCCTGTCTGCATCCCTGTCTGCTTCCGTTACTATTTCCTATAGGAGAAGAGAGAGCTGTTCCATTCATCTGTATCCAGATAACATGACTAGGGAACCCTCCTTTTTGATTCTTGGCGAATGAGCCTGGGAAACAATTTCATATCATAGATTCTGACTTTGCACTCACCAGTGTAGTTTCTCCCCCTTTCCCTGCCATATCACCGTTATGTCCTTTGACTTTCCCTTAGTCAGGTCATACTTCTCTGAGGCACCACTTTGCACAAGTGTTTTTCTTTTTTAAAAGGTATGGAAAGAAGGCCTAGTAGAATGTTATGGAAAACCCGAAGTTACCTTGATATAGCTTGCTGCTTCCCCAGGAACAAAAGCAAGGGACATTAATTTACCCCATAGTCCCCTCAATTAAAGCCATCATTTTAGGAAAGAAAGTTTAATACTGGCATGGTCTTCTCTCCATTTTAGGCTAATCAAATAAGAAGAAATGAGCCTTTCGTTCTGTGGGAACAACATCTCCTCGTATAACATCTGTTATGGTGTTCTCCAAAACCCCTGCTTTGTGGATGCACTCAACCTGGTCCCTCACGTCTTCCTTTTGTTCATCACCTTCCCAATACTGTTCATTGGTGAGTCCTCAAACGTCCTCCCGAGTACTGTTCATTGGTGAGTCCTCAAACGTCCTCCCCAGTACTGTTCATTGGTGAGTCCTCAAACGTCCTCCCCAGTACTGTTCATTGGTGAGTCCTCAAACGTCCTTTGCTGCAGTACCTCACATTTCTTCCTCACTGATGGTGGAGGTTCTGCATGATGCCGTGTTAAGTTTTCCACCTTGAAAGTTGATGTGTAAGTTTGTGAAGACAGTGTGATGCTGTTTTTGTGTGTTTTAATTGTGTGCGCTTGCGGTAGAATATTCCACATGTACGTGCCAGCTGTGTGGCAGCAACTCTTTCAAAGGGAGCAAGGATAATTTTGCGAGACAGAACCAAAGTGTTTGTGGACTGTTTGCCTCATGCATGGAGGCAGGATAGAAACTGGGAAAGATGAGCTCCCACCTCCAGTGCAGACCACAGGAGGAGATGAGCCACCATAACTCCATCTTGTCAGCCCCTTTGCAAAAGCTCCCTGAGAACTCACCTGCTGGAATAGCTGACTCCTGGGGAAGCATGAGGGAACAATTGTAGGGTGACACATCCGGGTCTTGAAAGAAGGAGGCTGGTAGGTTGCAACTTAGGGAGAAAGATTCCTATGGAAACCATTTGCAAAGTCGCCTGGGTGTGGTGGCTAAGCCCTGCAGTTTCAGCATCTGGGAGGCTAAGGCAGGAGGCTAGCCTGAGTTCTAGCCCAGGATGGGCTATACAGTGATACTGACTCAGGAAACAAACAAAAAACCTTGTAACTATGCTTTATTTAACCATTTATATATGCACACAATCAGTTATTTAGGGCAGTTATATATAATTTTAGGAACTTCCTGCAAACAATCAAAATAGATCATTTCCCTTTCATTTTTTCCTCTTTATTTTCCTTGAGAAAAGTTTCTGTTACACAGCTCAGATATCTGAAGTTTGCTATGCAGCCCAGTTTGCCCGTGATCTTGTAATCCTCTTGCTTTAACCTCCCGAGTGATGTGGGAGTTCCAGGCATTGCAACCAACCACAGTTGGAAAAAATAGACCCTTTAACTCATAAAACATTAAACCATTTTATGTATAAAATGATTAAGATTAATGTAAGACTAAATATCTTGACTAATGCAAAGGAGAAAAAGCTGATCTGGCTTGCAGTTCTACATTGGAATTCATTCTTGTAGGGAAGTCGAGGCAGTCAGAACCATCCCTAGCTGGGTGGATCTGGGCTGTCTAAGAAAGGTAGCTGAACAAGCTGGGGCACCTAGCCAGTGAGTGGCAGTTCTCCTAGACTTCTGCTTCAAGAGTCTAGCTTGAGTTCCTGTCCTGGCTTCCCTTGCCTTGCCAAGGGACTGTAAATTGCAAAAGGAACTAAGTGCTTTCTGCCCCAGGTTTGCTTTGGGTAAGAGCGTTTATCACAGAGGCAGAAAGGAAACTTCCACAGGTATCATGGAATAACATTCCAACAGAGATCATCTGTCATCTGGTGCACAGAGAGACCAGTATGACACTTGGTACATTGCTAATTATGCTAAATAGATGTATAGACACTGAATATGCTAGCAGCAGAGAGTAGACACCCTGCTCAGTTTTTCCGCAGCGGTATCTTAAAGCGTTACTATTTTTAAATGCAGGTCTGTAGTTAATAATTCATATCCTGACATGCAGTTACCCTGTGTAGTTAATAATTCACATCCCTACACACAGTTAGCCTGTGACATCCCCCACTTCAATGTCACCACAGCAGCTGACCTCTAGGATATTTAAATAGAAGGACTGATGGAATGTTCATTTATGACATTGGCCACTTAGTATGAAAGTAGTGCCGCATCCTAGGGGAATGATACCATCACAGGAGAGAGACAGAGCTCGCTTGCTAGAGGTGAAGGTGCAAAGCACAGGAGAATATGTTAGGAAAGCTTATCTTCCAGTTGTGAGTGACATTTGGACGTTCTGAGATGTGAGTCGGGTTTTCTCACAGACGCTCTGCTGTCTCCCTTTGTCTACGCAGAATTTCGTTCTTACAATATTTTCTAGCAGAACTTCTCATTAATTTTCAAAGTGCATTGTCTATTTCTTTAATAAAAATCTAGAAAGAAAGAGGAGGGCAAAAAATGGAGGTGGGATTCTGGTCTAGTGTACCATAAGTGATGATATTCTCTCTACCTACAGTTTGGGGAGGAAAAACTTAAAATCTGAGCGAGAAATAATATTGTTTTTAATTCTGTTGTGATCACAGGGGGAACCAGTAGTATTCTCAGTTATTCCCAAGGCTTATGTGAATGACTGAATATTTTTATTTTACTTTATTATTTTAAAGTGTGTACGTATGCATGTATACTTACATGCATGCAGATACCATGGCTGGAGCTAGTGTTATAAGCATCTGTGATCTGGAAACCGAATTCTGGTCCTCTGTAGTATCAATATGCAACTGCTGAACCATCTCTACAGGCCCCAATTTCCTTGAGAAACACATAGTACTCTTGTTGAACAGTGCTCATTGCACTGCTGTGCAAGCATGGGGACCTGAGTTGGAATCCCCAGAACCCATATAAAAAAGATGCTCTATTGCATATCTATATTCTAGACACTCCTGTTGCAAGATGGGAGGGGGAGACAGGAAAAGCCCCAGAAGCTCACAGGTCAACCGTGACCAATAATAGACCTTTGTGTTAAACAAAGTGGAAGGTTAGGACTTCCATATGTACATCATGACATACATGTGCTCGTCCCCCACACGTGTGAACACACACACACACACACACACACACACAAATACATTCATGTGATTCAGAATTGCCTCTACAAATGGGTCCCCTATCGTACTACCAAATATGTGGTTTTTTTGTTAGGCCCCTGTGTAGCAAGGTCTCAGGTTTTAAAAGACTACAGATGCTGATCTTCTTTAGATATTGTTATTATTCATTTTCTTGTTGGACGAATCAGAAGTTGAGGGTGCATCAGTTATGAACATGCTGCTCTCAGAGGTGGAGAGTCATGTCTGAACAATGTACCATGTGTTAACGTGTGAGCCTCCATGGTGTTGTAAATCTAACTTAAATAGTTATTTTTAACACAAAGAAAATAGACCAAAGTTTCCATTGCTGTGAGGCTCTAGTGTTTTAGGAATTTCCCCAAAGCATGCGGCATTCAGTAACATCAATTGCATTCCTGGTTATAATGACCTTTTTGTTAATCATATTTTTGCCCCCTTTTCTCTCAGGATGGGGGAGCCAAAGCTCAAAGGTGCAAATTCATCACAACACATGGCTTCATTTTCCTGGACACAACCTGAGATGGATTCTGACATTCGCACTCCTGTTTGTCCATGTCTGTGAAATAGCAGAAGGCATTGTTTCAGACTCGTAAGTGACCCAGCTCATTCAGTATCTTACTGGGTGTGAGCAGGCACAGAGCTGTAGCTCAGAGCACACAGTCAGGCTAAGCCGGGGAGGGGATCAGATCATGACTTAGTAGCTGTGATAACTGCCACCCACACCCACCGTACAGGAAAACCACGTTGGTTTGTTTTCGTTGTGTGTGTGTGTGTGTGTGTGATGTATGTATGTTCATGTGTGTGAATGGGGTGTACATGTGGAAAGTACAACTTTTGGTGTCGGTCCTCATTGTCTGCCTGTTTGACATGTGATTCCATTGCCATTGCATACACCAGGCTAGCTGGCGCCCAGGCTGTCTCTGATTCATAACCTCCCTCTGTCTCCATGACATGTAAATACATATAGATAAATGGTGCTATATATTTATAAAGAATAGTAGGATCCACAAATGGGAGAAAATGTCTTCATACCTCTCATTATTCTTGATATTATGTTCAGTTGCATTTTTTCTGTATCCCAATCTCCACTGTCACTCATACTTCCTCAAATATGTCTTTCACTCTTTTGGCTCATTGTTTTTACTGCTCTGGTGATTATTATTTTAGCGGGCCTGACTTGACATGTAATTTATAGATCAATGTATAAATTCATGCACACACACACACACATATACAATGGTGGGTATATAGGTTTTGTTGTAAGGATTTTGTTGTTTCGTTGTATTTAATTGATGCTTTGTGTTCGGATGAATGTTTTCAGCACAACTATGTCTCACAGCCATGATGTATTTGCTCTCATGCTCTCTAAGGAACTACTATTGCAGTCTGACTTTGAGACATAGCTGAGTGAGTTCTCATCTGAAGGTTGCAAACACAATGAAGAACTCTCTAGAACCCTTCGCTTAGACACTGACACTGTTTTGCTCTCTCCAGGCGGCGGGCATCCAGACATCTCCATCTTTTCATGCCGGCCGTGATGGGATTTATCGCCACCACAACGTCCATCGTGTATTATCATAACATCGAAACATCCAATTTCCCGAAATTGCTTTTAGGTAAATATTCTCACAGATTTTCAGATCATCCTCCACAAAAGAACCATCTTGTTTCTTCTCCAAATGACAAATAGATAGCAAAGGGGGTTGGGAATGGGAAGTATGGAAAAACTCTTTATTCTCATGGAGTCTCCCAGTGAATGTGATGTTGGGGGACATTAATGCATCCTAAGCTGTGGCAACTCCATTTTCCCTCCAATAAATGCCCTCTGTGATGTGCTAGTGTGGGGGAAAGAGAGCGATGTGTTGGCCTTGGGGACATCATTTTTATTGGAGGAGATTATATGTTTAATGAAGGTAGAGAGAGAAAAACCGGTGTAATTCCATCTCATTGTGGTTTGGGGCTGGATGACAGTCTCTGCGTCTCTAGTTTTTATTCCCATATGGGCCTGAATGGCAAGTTTACTTAAATCCATTTACAGTCCAAGAGTCAGGACAAGAAGCACAGGAAAGGGACAGATTTCCCACTGCTTAGATAGACTTCTTTACATTTCAGAAGGATGATCACAGTAGCTTCCTTGGAGGGGGAATGGCAAGTTCCTAGAGGAACATGGGGTTACCGAAGCTAGGGGTCCTCAGAGGTGTTACATCCACTCTGTTGTTTGCCTCTCTTTCCTCTTCTCCACCATGGGCCTTGGAGGACAAGAGGATCAGATGCTACACAAACCTTACACACTCTGTTGTGCTGTGGTGTCACAGCCTCTGACTCTACAGGACTTGTGTTCTCCTTACTGGTAATGTCTGTGAAATGGGGACAGGTAGCCCAACAGTGGCCATAGCCCCTGCTTGACTACTTACTGTGCTTTGCCACACCCATTGTGTTTTTTTAAATTTGATGAAAATTTACTTTAGTCAGCAACCTTGCAACTTTTATAGAATAACAGATGAATTTAAAAAACACTCCTGATGAACTTGAGGGTCCTGTGAACCTGTCAAAGTTAGAGCTAGAGCTACAATCACATGTTAGTATGAGCGCAAGCTTAGAACTGCCCAAGAACCTCAGATTTTATGTGGTTGATGTAGGAAAATGCCATTGACTACTGACCAGGAGATTATAAGAAGAAATTAAATATACAGTAGTGCTTTATTGTCAAGAGGGTGTTGACAGTCAATATGGCTGCATAAAAAAATACTGATTACTTAATTCTGGGTTGCCTGACACATGGCTGGGGGAAGGGAATCTAATTAGCACAAAAGGTTTGCCAAAGCCTGAACTCTGACAAAGACTTTCTAGTAACCACGGGAAATTTCTAATGGTCAAGAAAAAAGAAAAATTTGAAAGCATATAATTAAGTTACAAGATACAAATAAAAAGAACATGTATTAACAATATATTTAAGGACTTGACGTCAAAATCAGTGCACAATTGTTATGTAGGTGGGAGACAGGGCTTTAGTTTATGTCTTAAATGGGGAACTGACACAATGAAAAGACGGGGCTACTTTCTCATCATTTTAAGAGAAAGATTTGAGCCACAAAAAGAATGCTCATTTTAAAATCATGAACTTGCAATTTGTTCTAATTACAAATTCACAATAAAAACTTCCAAACCTGCAGAAAATTGAAAGAATTATACATGTACTCATTTACCTACTGCCCAAAATTCTTCAATTTAGATTTTATTCTGTTTGTTTTACCAAAAATCTTTATTTTTCTACTCTTTACACATATAAACACACACACATAAACACACACATATAAACACACACACACACACACAAACACCATATTCCCTAAATGGAGTTAAACCTTTTTCTATAGTTCTTTTTTGTGAACTAAAATTTGCATTCCTGAAGTCAAGAGGTCTTGAACTGTTAGCTATGTATATACCATCACCCCGCCACAGCATCACCCCCAGCTGAACATGGAGCCTCTGTCTGTCTTAGACTACCCTCACTTCCCTTCTGTTCACACAGAGATAATATCCATCCTGATTTCCTCCAACATGTGGAGGTTGGCTTGTTCTCCAGTTTCACACAGATTGGATCAAATACTCTCAACTCTTTTAATGTTGGCTGCTTTCTCTCAGCATCATTCTGTGAGGCTCATTTACGGTGTGCTTTGATCAGCGTTTTGTCTTTAGGATCAACTGTGAAACAATTTTCCTCTGTAGAAACTCCCTTTTTCCTGTGGTGTTGACACAAACCCAGACTCAGTCTGGAGTCGAGCTGTTATGACAGTAAAGGGCTATTGTGAAATTTCATGGAAACATGAACTTATTTCTTTAGGGTAAAACCTCTGAGAGAACTTCTGGGCCAGAGGGCAGGTAGAGGTATATGTCTATATCAGCAAGAAACCAACAGATGTTTCCCCAAAGTTGTTGAATCGTTTTATATTTTTGTTAACAGTCTGCTACATCTTCAGCTCTTTGTGGTCACAGACTCAGCGAGCTTGGTGCACCTCACACATCTAGACTGGTGGGTGTATACCAGTAGCTTACTGTGGCTTTAATATGCATCTTCCTTGGTTCCTAGCACAGAGTGTCATTTGATGGATTTCTTGGCTGCGTCTTTGTGAGGTATCAAGTTGGCATCCTTGCTATCTTTTAAAAGTGGTTGTTGTTATGTCTTGTCCTATTTTCAGTAAGTTGTGTTTTATCTTTGAGTTGTAGGAGTACTCTTCGTGTATTAAATACCATGACATCATCATAATATTTTCCTCCAGGTGTGGAACATTAAAACTCATGTCTTTAACTGGGTCTCCTGTTAAATAGAAAAATCTAATTTTGATGTGGTATAGTTTATCCAATGGTTTTCTGTTGTTATTTCTTCCTATGTTTTAAATCTTTACTATCTCATGCTTTATCTGGTAAGTTTATAGTTTTAAGTTTTGCTTTTAGAACCATGATCTATTTAAAATCAAGGTGCTATAAGATACCATTAGAAGGCAAGACTCTTTATTTCACACACACGGTCATTGGTTATAAGCAATTCCCTTTGGCATAAGCTTTCAGATAGGATATCATAAAGTTGTCCCTGGTTATCATCCTCACAGATGAAGCTAGAAACATAGCTGCCTCCATTCCCAATGCTGGTCACTTTAGTCTCCCATTTTACCTAACCTGGTTAAGGAACTCCCGGTCTGCTGTGGTCCTTTCTGATCGGCCTTGCTGAAGTTCCTGAGGGCAGTCATTTAATCAGTTGTTTGCTTTGCGTTCAGTCCTTTTCTACTTGCAATCCACTGCCTTTCTTCTCCAGATTTTCTTCTTTGTCCTCCTTTCCATAACGTTTAAGGTAGAAACACTGATTTGGGAACCCTGCAAAATGAATGTCTAAAACTAAAGCTTAATCTAAGTTTAGTTTTTCTTAAGTAGAATTTTCCTTATAAGTTACTTAGAATGTTTTCTAGTGTGTACAGGAACTATCCTTTCACATGGATTATTAGATATACTTGGTTAAATTTCTAAGCATTTGGAGACATCTAGCTAGCTTCCCGAACAGAAAGACTCTGAGGTGACTACTCTGTTTCTGTGTGTGGTGTTCCTAATCTGTCACATATTCTCCTGAGGTCAAGGAGGCTCCAACAATGTGTGGCAAGGACAAAATTTCAAAGTCCATTGGTCCACTGCTGACCAGCAGTGCAGCCCCTGCTGTCATCACTTGGCTTGCTGTTTGTTGAAAGAATCCAGATGACACATGCTTCAACTCACAGCACGTGAAAACTGCCAGACAAGTGTGGGCTGTTTTAAGTTGTTAAGTGTCTGTCACTCATTAAACAACAAGCAGAAGTGACAGGCATTGCTCTTGACTTTAAAAAAAGGAACACTTTCATTTTTTATTTTATTTTATTGTTTTCGTTTTATGTGTACGGGTGTTTTGCTGGCCCGTGTATCTGTGTACCATGTATATACCCGAGAAGATACTGGATTTCCTGGAATTGGAATTACAGACAGTTGTGAGCTACCATGTGGGTTCTAGGAATTGATCTTGGGTCCTCTGGAAGGACAGCCAATGCTTTTAACTGCTGAGTCATCTCTCCAACTTTGTTCTTGACATTTTCCCTGTGTGTGTGAGAAAGGGTCTCAATATGTAGTTCGGGTTGACCTCAAACTTCTGATTCTCTTGCATCAGAAGAGTGTTCCACGTTCTGGGATTACAGGCATGTATCACCATTCCCGGTTTTATTTTAAAATTCAATTACATTGCAAAATGAATACAACCGTACTGTGAATGGTTCCTGTTGTTTTGTTTCCTTCACTTTCATATGCATGTTTGTATTGTGTCCATATGCCTATGCATGTTCATATATGTGTGAACACGTGAATGCATAGGTGCAGATGCACACATGTGCACATGTGTGTGGCTGCCTCAGGTGATGTTAGGAATCATCATCATTGCTCTTCTGCCTTATGCAGTGAGGTAGAGTCTTTCGCATGAACCAAGAGTTCACCAGTACAGCTGCTCTGGCTAGTCAGCCTGCTCCAGGGGTCCATTGTCTCTGGCTCCCGGGTGCTGAAAACACAGGCAGGTCACTGAGACCACTCAGCACTCATGTGAGTCTAGGGATCTGAACTCCAGTCCTTGCACTTGCTGCTTATGCAATAACTGCTTTGACTGCTGAATTATATCTCATTCCTGTTTTGATTTTATAATGCCCCTTTTCCTAATTACCAGCTCCATGGTCAGTTACTGTGAAGGTATAGTCTGAAGGCGGTGAGTAGATCTTAGAATGCCAAAAACTGGATAGTTTCACTGACATCAAACAATATGAGATGCTTGAGAGTGTCTAGATCTTCAAGTGTTCATTGGGTCACTCATAATTTGATTGTTGAAAAATAGGACCCCTTTAAGGCAGGGTGTGATGGAGCACACTTTTAATAATCCTAACACTTGGGAGGCAGAGGCAGGTAGATCTCTGTGAGTTCAAGGCCAGTCTGGTCTACAAAGCAAGTTCCAAAACAGCCAGAGCTGTTACATAGAGATACCTTGTCTCAAAAATACAAAAACCAAAACCAAAACCCCTTTTATTGTTATTAGATTATTAATGACATTTTTTCTTCCAGATAATATTTCATCTTGAAGTCTGCTTGTCTTACAGTTAATATGGTTTCTCCAGGATGCCATGCTTTCTAGTTTCAGGTCATATCTTTTCCATCACGTGTTTTCAGGCTGTTTCTGGTATTTAAGGTGGATCTCTTTAGACAGTGGATTATCTGGTCTGCTAATATCCCTTAAATTTATCCCCATTTCTACATCTTCAGCTTAAAATCCCTGATACATGTTGAGTGCTGAGGCCAATGTGCACCCTGCTTTAGGGAGGAAAGGGTGAGCACTCTGAAGCATTCTGGCTCTGCTAAATGTTGCCCAGACTGGATTGTCTGGTGTGTTCTAGATTCATATTTAGCCTGTATTTGCTTGTAACAACCCCAGTACAGAGCAGACTACTTTCATGTAGCTATCTCTTTGTTTCTCACTCCCATTCATGGTTTGATGCTGGTTGTGGTGGTGAGGAGCGAGGAGTCCACTCTTCTCATTCAGCTAGCTAGTCAAGGACTAGGCTGCTCTTCAAGGTCGTTGCTTGTTTCTGTGTCCTGCAGATGGCTGTGCTGTTTATATGAAATCTCAGAGGTTATTAGTGCTGGGCCTGGTGGCACATCCCTTTAATCCCAGCACTCAGGAGGGAGAGGCAGGAAGATCCAGGAAAATTACTTGTTTGAGAAGCATCTCTTCCTCCTTGAAGGTTAACAGTACAGCAGAAGTTCTGCTCCACAGCTGTATAAATCCCATGGCGATTCCATGCCAACAATGATCCACACACACTGAGAACTACAGTATACCTACCTAAACAATAAATTACACAGATACAACTTGTTAATTCTTCATGTAACTGAAGGTCTTAAGGAGTACATGCAGACAAGCTACTTCAGAGACTGACAGAATCCTATATGTTTGTGTTGAAATGTTAGTGAAGTTTTACATTTCCCCTTTCTCTTTCTGCAGCTTTATTCCTATATTGGGTGATGGCCTTTATTACAAAGACAATAAAGTTGGTCAAATACTGGCAGTTGGGGTGGGGAGTGTCAGATCTGCGCTTCTGCATCACAGGCGTGATGGTAATCTTGAATGGGCTGCTGATGGCTGTGGAGATCAACGTCATCCGGGTCAGAGTGAGTACCAATTGCATTTGTGTGATGACTGCCACTCAAGACTGCAGCCTAACAGACTACAGCCACACAGGAATAGGTGGTGTTTCTGAAGAAGGGGAAGAAAGGATATGTAATCCATGTGTGTTACACTTAAAGAAGAAAGGGTTTACTAGGGGTAATAACAGTATCAGAGGATTAGTGTTCATGTTCATCATGACCAGCATGGTGGCAAACAAGTAGAAGGACAAGCAGGCAGGCCGGCAGGCACTGGAACAGTAGGTAAGAGCGTATCTCTTGATCCACCAGCATGAAACAGATAGACAGATATAGCTAGATATGTAGATAGATAGATAGATAGATAGGTGGTAGATAGATAGATAGGTAGGTGATGGATAGATAGATAGATAGAGAGATAGATAGATAGATAGATAGATAGATAGATAGATAGATAGACAGACAGGTGGAGAGACTGGGAATAATACCAGTCTTCTGAAATTACAAAACCCACCCTCAGTGGCATACCTAATCTTCAACAAGACCACATCTCTTAATCCTTCCCAGTTTCACCACCTGAGGACCAAGTATTTATGTCTATGAGCCTGTGTATGTGTGTGTGTGTGTGTATGTGTGTGTGTGTGTGTGTGATGTCTTGTTCTCACTCAAACCACCACACTGTTAATGTCTCAGAATCTGTGTGAATCAGACTCCATTTATGCTCTCACAGGTAGTAACTGAATACTTCATCCATGACTGGTCAAAGGCGTGTCTGGGTTTATGAAAATATGAACCTTGAATTTGATGATTATTGAAAAGATAATTTTCTCTACTCTTCTCATTTCCCTGATGAAGGGTCTATAGTGGTAACTAGGTACATGTCCAAAATGTATTAATTAAAACCATAGTTAAGGCACACAGAGCCTGTGCTTTCAATCATTCTTTACTTTCTGTTCTTAATGCTGTCAGTTACATTGTGTAAGACTAACACTAACACAATTTTCAATATTCATTTTCTATCAAATGACTTTATGAGTAGAAAGATACACATTGCCATGAATGTGGACAACAGACAGTTAACATTAGCCAAACCATGTAACTCAACAATGGTGTTAAAATCTCAATGATTTGATAAAGTGATCTTCATTAATATTACCCTATCATAGAATAAAAATAGGTTCTTTTAGTGGGCTAATTAATTTTTCAGGATTGTCTCCAAATGGTTTCAATATGGAATTCTGGCAACTAGTTAGTCTAAGGAAAGTAAGGGAGAAACATTGCAAAGGATATTTCAGAATGCAATGGAAAGAACCATAAATTAAAACATGAGTTTTGGCTGTCATAAACAAAAATGTGGGAAATGTTGTGGTTTTACTTTTAGTCTGTGGAGAGAGAAGGTAAGCTAATGGTCACACTGTGGAATTCTTCCTCCTGCAGAGATATGTTTTCTTCATGAATCCTCAGAAAGTGAAGCCTCCCGAAGATCTCCAGGACCTGGGTGTGAGGTTCCTCCAGCCATTTGTGAATTTACTCTCCAAAGCAACGTACTGGTGGATGAACACGTTAATCATATCTGCTCACAGGAAGCCTATTGATCTGAAGGCGATTGGAAAGTTGCCTATTGCAATGAGGGCAGTGACAAATTATGTTTGCCTGAAGGATGCCTATGAAGAACAAAAGGTAAAGGGAGAGAGAGAGAGAGAGAGAGAGAGAGAGAGAGAGAGAGAGAGAGAGAGAGAGAGAGAGAGAAGGGAGGGAGGAAGGGAGGGAGAGGGAGAGGGAGAGGGAGGGGAGGGGAGGGAGGGAGGGAGAGGGAGAGGGAGAGGGAGGGGAGGGGAGGGAGGGAAGGAGGGAGGGAGGGAGGGAGGGAGGGAGGGAGGGAGGGAGGGAGAGGGATGTAGTGTGAAGCGGCGGGGCTGTGTCCCGCCACCCGGCCGCCGGCTAGCTTTACAACCGAAATAATTACACGGAAACTGTATTCTTTTAAACACTGCCTGGCCCATAGTTTCAGCCTCTTATTGGTTAATTCTCACATCTTCCTTTAACCCATATTTAGTAATCTGGGTAGCACCACGAGGTGTGGCTTACCAGGAGAGATCTTAACCTGCATCCATCTCGGAGAGGAGAAGCATGGAGACTCCTATGGTGACTGCCTGAAGCGTCTCCCCAACTCTACTTCCTTGTTCCCACAATTCTGTTCTGTCTACTCCACCTACCTAATTTTCTGTTCTTAAAGGGCCAAGGCAGTTTTCTTTATTAATTAACCAATGAAAGAAACATAGACAGATAACTCTCCTCCATCATTTCCCCTTTTTCTGTTTAAACAAAAAAGAAAGCCTTCAACTTTAACATAGCAAAATTACATATAACAAAACAGTTATCAAGCAAGTATTACAGTTACAATATTTAAATCTATTTTATCTTTTATCATAACTAAGGAAATCTATAACTATCTATTTATTCTTCAACTCCATCAAAGACTCCAGAAGGATATAATATTACCTAAGTAAACAAGTCATTTGTAACTTTCAAACTCTAGAAATGACAGAGACAACTCGCTGCCTAGACAGTCACCCAAAGTTCCTCTGTACCGTTGGGGCATCCATCTTCAGCCTTCAGGCCCATAGTGTCCAGCAGACTTTTTCATGAAGCAGGAAATTCCAAAGACAGTTCAGTCACTTTCTGCTGTGTCCTGCAGAACGTCTCGCAGACTCTTTCATGAATCAGGAACCCCGAAAGACCATCTCACCTTTAGGCAAGTTCAGCAGTCCTCTCTCTGCAGGTTCTTTGTGTCCAGTTTATGGAACAGTCCAGCCAAGAGCAGTTTCTTGCCCAAATGGCTAACAAACTCCATAAGTAGCCTCTTCGATGCCCATCTTCCTCTTGAAGTAGATTGGTGCTGCCAGGAGCAGACGTGTCTCATTGTCACGAAAAACCCTAAGTTATTAAAACATTAAATGCCATATTCTGCAGTCTTTGAAAGATATGAAGAATGTCTATCTAACTGAAATATATCTCTACATATCTAGAAAATCTAATAACATGACTACAAGCTTAACTACTATCAACGATTATCCATTAACAACCTATATTTCCTAATTATACATTACAGTTTTTTAAATGAACTACACAATCAAAATAGCTTAATCAAGATCAGAAATACATATACATATAACAAATTGACCTTAAAATCCATACCATTGCAAATTATTCATCTCTATATCATATCTATATCATATCCCCCTTTAAATGTAAAAGAACATTTATAAGCAATATTTGGGAAAATGGGCGCAGTTTTTTCTCTCCAAACTGCTTCCTGCTGAAGGGGGGCACTGTTATTTAGGTCTTTCATGGTATAACCTGTGTGCCAGGGTCATCTTAGTCAGCAGTTGAGCAAAGTAATTTTTTGAAGGTGTTCACAGCAACTTTTCAGGAGAGCGTGGTCTATCATACCATATTGGGATCCACAATCCACAGAGTCTCGTCCTCTGTGAAAACAAAAGAAGAAACTCTTTTCCAAAGCATCATGTTCTTAGATCCAAATCCTGAAGTCATACCATTAAAATGTCCATTCTGGTCTAGCCTGGCAGCCCATATAATGAAATGACTCTCTGTATTTAGCTCCTTTACAGTCAAAAATTTCAAAGAAAACACAATAAAATACATAATCCAGACTCTCTGTGAATTTTCCATTTTTATGTGGCTTATTTTTACTCTATCACTTTACTTCTTTTAATCTATAACTATCTTACTCTGTCTCTTTAAAGACTTTAACCTTTTTTTTTAAGGCATTAACTTTATTTTTTATATTTTTTTTCTTCTCTCAAGCCTACGTACATTTATATGTCTGAATCTGTCCTATTGTGAATCTGTAATTTTTTAATATCCAGGAGCACTTCTTAAAAGGTTAACCACTTCTTAAAAACTTAAGTTGCACCAGGTAGAGGTAATACGGTACCGCCTGTTTACAGCCAAGTCTAAACCTTAACTGCGCTGTTATTATGGTAATTACGATAGACCTGCCTGAGGTCAGCACAGTTTAGCAAGGCGGAGCAGAGCCAGAGCTGCTACTGCCGCAGTCATTTGGTGCCCCTGAGCTGCACAAAGTTCCAGGTACACAGCAGTCCACATTGGAGCTGCACTCAGCAGTTTAATTTTGATACTGAGCGTGCAACACAGAAACTCTTTTAATCCAAGTTACAGCCGAATCTGACGCGCAGAGCACCGTGCAGTCTGAAAACATCTCTCTCTCTATGGCGGCAGGAATCCGCAAATGCTGTCCTGCTCGCCTAAGCCTGATTCCGCCATCTGCCCAGGTGCAGGCAGGGAGCAGTGAGCCATTGGCATGGTCTCAGAGTACTTTCTTTCCGATCCCAAGCGGGCAAGGTTTTTAAGTGGATTTAGTCACCACGTTGGAGCGCCAATCTGTAGTGTGATGCGGCGGGGCTGTGTCCCGCCACCCAGCCGCCGGCTAGCTTTACACCCGAAATAATTACACGGAAACTGTATTCTTTTAAACACTGCCTGGCCCATAGTTTCAGCCTCTTATTGGTTAATTCTCACTTCTTCCTTTAACCCATATTTAGTAATCTGGGTAGCACCACGAGGTGTGGCTTACCAGGAGAGATCTTAACCTGCGTCCATCTCAGAGAGGAGAAGCATGGAGACTGCTATGGCGACTGCCTGAAGCGTCTCCCCAACTCTATTTCCTTGTTCCCACAATTCTGTTCTGTCTACTCCACCTACCTAATTTTCTGTCTCTTAAAGGGCCAAGGCAGTTCTTTATTAATAATGAAAGTAACACATAGACACTCCTCCATCAGAGGGAGAGGGAGAGGGAGAGGGAGAAGGAGAGGGAGAGAAGGGGGGAGAAGGCTTGGCAAATATGAAAGTACAAAGCTCATCAATATCTGGCCAAAGGAACATAGATTTTTTTTCCCATCTGTCTCACCCAGTAGTTTGACTTCATCTTGATCACACAACCGGGGAAAAGAGGAAGGGCTACTGGAGTAAAAAGATGTAATGATTGCTGTCCCTAGTCAGATAAGGAAAGACAGTGGGGGCACAGTTTTCCCCTGGGACACATGCTCAAGTACACATTGAGTGAGCTCAGTGGCTCAGAGCACTGACTGTTCTTCCAGAGGTCTTGGGTTTGATTCTCAGAACCTACAGAATGGCTCATACCCATCTATCACTCCATTCCCAGGAGATCCACCTTACGGCTTTGGAGGGTACTGCACACATATGGTACACACACATACAGATGGTAAAACGACCATACACATAAAACATAGTAAGTTGAGTGACCCCATATAACTAACTTGTTATCATAGAAAATTAATAACTCATACATTTTAATTCTTCTCAAGTATCTTGGGAATAACTTTTCTCCTTATGATAAAAATATCATATATTTATAGTAGGCTTTCTCTCTGGACCACCAACCAGCTCCCAAACAAGACATGGAGACTTATTATAAGTTATGAATGCTCAGCCTTATCTTATGTTTCTCCCAGTAGTTTTTATAGCTTAATTTACTCTATTTATCTTCATCTACATTTTGCCTTGGGGCATTTACCTTTGTTTTCATTCTGCATGTCCTACTCCGTGTCTGTCTGTCTGGCCCCAGGCATCTCCCTCTCCTTCTCTCTTCTTGCTCTTGTTGCTCTCCTCTCAGCCCTACATTCCTCCTCTTCCTAGTTCTCTCTGCCCACCAATCCCGTCTATCCCTCTACTGCCTAGCTATTTGCTATTCAGTTTTTTATTAGACCAATCAGGTTCCTTAGGCTTAGGCAGGTAAGGTAAAACAGCAACACAGTTTTACATAATTAAATAAATGTAGCATAAACAAATTTAACAATTTTTTGCCTAGTTAAACAAATGCAGCATAAACAAATGCAATACTTATTTACATAGTTAAAGTAATATCCCCACAACATATGTTCATTAATAATTCCCTTTTTTAGTTTCTTGAGACAATATTTCTCTTTGTAACAGTCCTAATTGTCCTGGAATTTGCTTTGTAGACCAGGATGGCCCTGAACTCAAAGAGATCTTCCTGCCTCTCCCTCCTGAGTGCTGGGATTAAAGGGATGTGCCACCAGGCCCAGCACTAATAACCTCTGAGATTTCATATTGATTATTAACAAGCTGGGTCCTGTAGTTCAGACTTGTAAACTGTAGATATTAAAGGAGTGTCAACTCTTATGTTATATATTATCATAAATGTCTTCAAAAGTTGACTGCTTCTAGCATTTTTTTGTGTTTTAATAATTTCCTAAAATGTTAAAAATAAGTGGCTATTTCATTTAAAAAGTACTCTTGCTTTATTCTTTAACAAGTTCATACATGTATACATTGTATCTCAACCCCACTTACTCCTTTGGAAATTTGAATTTGTCCTGTTACCATTTCAAACAGTCCTGGGTGTGATGACACACAGTTGTAAATATATTTTGGTTACAACTGTCTGTAAAATGTTGGTATTCATGATAATGGAAGGAAATCTTGCATGCTGAATCCATTAAAGAGTTATTTTTGGCAACTCTAAGTGAAAATTAGCTAAGTGTTTATGGTAAATGATGAAAATAACCTCGTATATCAGAATCCTGTGTTTTGAAATTGCTATTGCAGAAGAAGGCTGCTTCAAATGGGCCTGAGTCATTTTTCTGGTTTCCCTTGAGGAAAGTATTGTATCAAAGTGTGTATATTTCTCTGCTAAAGTAAAGATTTAAAATATAGACTAAAGTTACCCCAGGTTTCCTGCACAATTTCTATGTATAGCTTGAACTTGCCATGCTCATGTACTGTGAGTAAACCTGGGAAAATTAAATCACTGACTTTAATGGGCAACTAGAAAGACCAATTCTACTCCATTGTGTGTGTTTGCGTGCATGTGGAGGCTATATAATAGTCATAGGTTGCCTTAGGAGATTTCCACCAGTTTTTTGAGACAGGGTCTCTCAGCAGGACACAGGAGTCCTCTATGAGGTAGGTTGGCTGGCCAGGGAGCCCCAGGGATGCCTCCCTAGTGTTAGGAGTCTGAGTCACTGTGCCTAGCTTTTTTCATGTGGTTTCTAATGATTGAACTCAAGTCCTCATGATGGGAAGGCAAGTGGTTGACCAGCTAAACCATCCCCCAGTCTTTGATTCCATTGACTTGTCTTCATTGCCACCATAGATGGTCAGGCCTTAAAGTCTTGACAAAAGATGGCCAATGTGTGAGTCAATGGTCACTTTGAGCATGTATCCACTTTTTCTTTTTCAAACACAAGCCTCCAACAATTTAAAAATGAACTGACTACTACTCTTCAGGAAGCTAAGAAAATGTGAAAGGTAAATCATGTGAGATCATCTGTTTTAGCTTAAAGTATTGTGACTGGGAACCTCTTATGAATACAAAATTCAAACACGTTTGAATATTCAAACATATGAGCCTATGGTGCCATTTTATTCAAATCTCTATAATATGTATGTGTGTGGACATTTGCATTCAGTAACTTATATAGAGAGATCAGGGGACAATTTGTAGGAGTGGATCCTAGGGATTTATCTCAGGGCACCAGGCTTGGTGGCAGGCACCTTACCTCACTGAACCATCTTGTCCCTCACAGTATTTTTGAAAGGAAATACATGGTTGGAGCCTCATAACACCTAACCTTATCTCTCATCATTTTGTTTTTATATGATTTTCTTTGGTTATACTCATGACTGATATTTTCCAAGCTCAACAGAACTAGATATAAATTTGTCTATAAGAATCCCCTGTCATACCTTGATAACTAAAAATAATGCAGAGATGTAGAAGAACTAGCTTATATACTATGTTGTATCTGTTTTGTTGTGGAGGGTCTGGTAGCTACCATCTGCATAAGATGCAATGGTGCAGAATTTCCCATGTTGCACAGAAATTTCCTCAATAATTTTTAGGTCTTTACAATATCATTGGGATTTCAGAAAGCACACCACTGTCAGTTGCTGCTTCATTGTTTTACTTGGGTCTCTTGTTTGTTTCAGAAAAAAGTTGCAGACCATCCGAATCGAACCCCATCCATATGGCTGGCCATGTACAGAGCTTTTGGGAGACCAATCTTGCTGAGCAGCACTTTCCGATACTTAGCTGACTTGCTGGGGTTTGCTGGTCCTCTCTGTATTTCTGGAATAGTTCAGAGTGTGAATGAAACCAAGAACAAGACGAACAGCACAGCAGGAGTAAGTTCATGGTCTCTCTTTTTATTATTTAGTTTGTGTTTGCATTAGTTACTTTTTATTGCTGTGAAGGCACTGTGACCAAGGAAACTCACAGAAGATAGAGTTTGTTGGATGATTATAGTTCCAGAGGGCTAGACTTTGTGACCATCATGAGACCATCATTTTGGCAGCAGGCAGGCAGGCATGGTGTTGGAGCAGTAGCTGGGAGATAACATCTTGATCCACAAACATGAGGCAAAGAAATGGATAACTGGGAATGTCATGTTATTGAAACTTGAAAGCCTGCTCTCTGTGACACAGCTCCTCTATCTAGGTCACACCTCCTCATCCTTCCTGAGCAGTTTCACAAACTAGAGTCAAGTATTCAAACATAGGAACATATGGGAGACATTCTTACTCAGATCACTCAGTGTATATGTTTGTGGACATGTGAACGACATAGCTAACATGTGGAGATCAGAGGACAAGTCATGGGAGTAGAGTGGGTTCTCTCTTTCTACCATGTAGATCCAGGGGATTGGTCTCAGGCCATCAATCTTGGTGGCAAGCACCTTTATTCTCTGAGCCATCTTGCCTGCCCTGCTCACAGTACTTTTGAAAGGGAACACATTATTGGATGATCACTTTGTAATTGTCACTTTTTATTAATGTAGTAGCATGAGAAATTCAAGCAAGCTTTTTAAATAGAGAAAATGAATGTTTAAGTAAAGTTAATAATTTTCCTTTAAGAGAAAATAATATATATATATATATATATTATATGAATGTAACTAACCATTAAAATTATTATTCCTAAAACTTGGAGTTTATAAATGTTTCATAATCGCCCTTCATGAGTAAGGAACTTTATGCAAAAATTTCACATTAGTTATCTTACTTGAATTTTATAGTAATCTTTAAATAGGATGTGAGGGCATTAAGTTACTGTTTCAAAGGTCTGTGGCAATAGTATGAGCAATGTGGTTTTTAATATTGTATATTCTTCTTTGCTGTTTTATTTTGTGTGTGTATGCATGTGTATTTTCAGGTGAGTGTGTGTGTATATGCATGCATATTTTCAGGTGAGTGAGTGTGTGTGTGTGTGTGTGTGTGTGTGTGTGTGTGTATAGACCAGAGGTTGTCATTGGGTGTTCTCCTCAATCATTCTTCTACCCTGATGCTTTTCAAGACAAGCTTATCACTGAGTTTGGAGTTAAGTTTGACTAAAACTGGGTGGCCACTGAGCCCTAGTGATCCTCCTGTCTCCATTTTCTTGACAGAAAAGGACTTGACACCTAAGCATAAGAAACTAGGTTCTTTTCTTCAGTAGCGGTGTAGAAAAATCCAGGCATAACAGCCCACACCTGAACTGCAGGGCTAAGAGAATGGAGTCAGGGTAGGAGTGGGGGTCACATGCCTGAACTTGGGCTGGGAGAATGGAATCATGTTAGGAGTAGGGGTTCAAATGCCTGAACTAGAGTTGGGAGAATGGAGTCAGGGTAGGAGCAGGGGTTTACATGACTTAACTAGAGCTGGGAGAATGGAGTCAGGGTAGGAGAGGGGGTTCATATGCCTGAACTAGGGCTGGGAGAATGGAGTCAGGGTAGGATCAAGGTTCAAATGCTGAAGACAAATGAAGAAGCCAAAAGAAGTAAAAACTTTACTAGATTAAAAGAAAAACACTTTATTAAAAAACAGGTAGTGGTGTCACACACCTTTAATCCCAGGACTCAGGAAGCAGAGGCAGGTAGATCTCTGTGAGTTTGAGGCCAGCCTGGTTTACAGAGCTAGTTCCAGGACAAGCATCATGGCTACACAGAGAAACCCTGTCTCAAAGAACCAAAATCAACCAATCAACCAACCAACAAAACAAATAAATACACTTTACTGAAATCCCCTCACAAAGGGCAGCATCGCATATTTAGCTCAAGTTCATCATCCGAACAAATGCTTGCTTGCCTAGTCCCTAACTCCTTCCATTTCTGTGAATTTTGCTGCTGTTAGAACGGCCTTTCTGATGCACAGAATTTGCTTAGGGTTTTACACATCGCCTCCAATTACATTTTTATTCACCACAAAAAAAAAGGAAGAGGAGAAGATGGGTGTAGTGATGAGAGCAGCAGGCCACTTCCCGCCACCCGGCTAGCTTTACCCGACGTAATTACACAGAAACTGTATTCACTGAAACACTGCCTGGCCCAATAGTTTCAGCCTCTTATTGGCTAATTCTCACATCTTGCTTTAACCCATATTTAGTAACACCATGAGGTGGTGGCTTACCAGGAAAGATCTCAACCTGCATCTGCCTCAGAGAGGAAAGGCATGGAGTCTGCCTTAAGCATCTGTCTGACTCTGCTTTCTTTCTCCCACAATTCTGTTCTGTCTACTCTGCCTACCTAATTTTCTGTCCTATTAAAGGGCCAAGGCAGTTTCTTTATTAACCAATGAAAGTAACACATAGACAGATGACCCTCCTCCATCAGATAGGGACTATAAAGGAGTTGAAACTACAAAATCTGTTTGCTTTCTAGACTCCGGCACAACACTAGATTTCAATAATAAAAGGTGGAGACTGTCTTTAGTGATGCCGTGTGCTTCACTGACTGTAGCCATCTGTTTTCTTATCCCTATGATGGGGTCATTCATTTTCCTTCTGAGTCAAATTTTCACAAGTCATCCTTTCTTCCTGGAAGTGATGCACGTGAAATGAATGACATGTTTTAACATTTGTCTCACTAGGTATGAATCAGGATACATGGAAACAGGAAGAAGTTAACTGTGTTTAATGTTAAAGACAATGGGCAAGGGTAGCTCATTCAGTCAACTTCTTGACTGACAAGCAAAAAAGCCAGGTGATTTATGATTGTTGTGCCAGCACTGGGGAAATGGAGACAGGAAAGTCCCTGGGGCTCAACCCCAGCTAATCTAGCTGACCTGGTGAACTCCAGACCAATAAGAGAGCCTGTCTCAAGGGAGATAGATGTCTTCATTGTGAAAACATTGAGTTTTAAATTGAAAATCATGTATCCTTTAAGAAATACAAATTATACATCTGGTAGATGGAAAAGCTGGTTTTAATTTGGTTTCTTCTTCTGTTCTGGGATAAGATTTCAGAGACGCTCTCATCGAAGGAATTCCTGGACAACGCCTATGTGCTGGCAGTCCTACTCTTCCTGGCCCTTATCCTGCAAAGGACGTTTCTGCAGGCATCCTACTATGTGACCATAGAGACTGGCATCAACCTCCGCGGGGCGCTGCTTGTATGTAGAACACAGGAAACTTTGTGTCTTGTAAATGCTGTGCACTGTGTATTGGTGAGACCACTATCAGGGAGGGAATGCTACCACTCCATTTTGTTTGATACTGTGGCAGTAAGCTTCTAGGATCTACTTCTTTAAAAACTTGTCATATAAAATAATGGACTTTATTGTAACATTTTCATATGTACATTTCATTATTCTCTATTCTCTCTCTCCCTCTCCCCCCTCTCTCTCACTGGTAACTTTCACCCCTGAAAATAGCCCTTCCTGTTTCTGAGTCATACATATTCAGTTACCCTCCCCAAACCCCACCTTTGGACCTCCTCTTCCTTCCCACAGCCCCTCCCCCTCCCTTCTCATAGACCCTCTTGGCTTCCAGGTCTGTAGCTTCTACTTAATGAAAGAAACACGAACTTAATGTATGGGGGAACTTTCAAGATAACACATTAAGAAAGATATTTCAAAAGTCTTGCATTTACCATCCCTCTGTCTGTTTATTCATGAACATAATGTTTAAAGTTGAGTGTAGGTTTTAATTATAATCCTAGGAAACACAAGTTCATATTTAAGAACATGATTAGTTCAGGAAGATAGAGAGACTTGTAAATTTTCAAAAAACTTAAAATAATTGTTTTTTCAATGGAAGTAACTTATTAGTGTTGGATTTAAGTTTGAAGCTTGGCATTCATCTTTCCCCTTCTCCTTGTAGGCTATGATATACAATAAAATCCTTCGGCTCTCCACTTCCAACCTATCCATGGGCGAGATGACCCTGGGACAGATCAACAACTTGGTTGCCATAGAAACCAATCAGCTCATGTGGTTCTTGTTCCTGTGTCCCAATCTGTGGGCCATGCCTGTTCAGGTAGATCAATACACATAAGGCACTCACTGGAAATAGAACAAGCAGAACTGAGAATGCTTGGCTCAGGAAGGGGTTTACTGTTCGAATGTTCTACTGTCCTTTAGCCAGTTTTGTAGACAAGGAATATGAGACTAAGGAATGTGAGCAGATTAAAAAGTCTGATTTGGGATTATATTGCTTAAATTCCAGTGCCTGTGTGCCCCTTGCATGCATGGCTGTCATGCCCCTCAAAGTTTGGCTTTCTTTAACTGTACGATGGGCAGACTACACATATCTTCTTGGCATAGCTGTGGAAGTTGTCAAGTTCAAATAAGTCACTGGGTCCAAAGCATTTGGAAAGAGGGTCTAACATTTCATAGCACTTAGTATCCACTGGCTGTTGAATTTACTGTTCAAATCCACACCCTGGTTTGGACTCTTTCATTCTGTCAAACTCCTACCAGCATTTCCTAACTAGAGTGGTCACTTCAAAACATTCCATGGCTTTAACTGGGTGGTTGAAACATGACAAGCTGCAGTGCTATTTAGTTATACATTATATAAAGTTGCATTTTAAATGAGGTTTTTAAAAGATGGGGTTTTCAGACCCCTGGATAAAAATAGCCAAAGAAACACTTCCAGATATTTTTTTCTGGATTGCCATGTGGAGCATTTTTCATTATCTCAAAAATTTCATCTTTAAATTAAAACTCACACTGTATACTACATTTATTAAAAGTACATAAAACAATAAAATACAAGTTCTTAAATGTATTATTTATAGTTTGTTTTTAGTGGAAATTTGAATTCATAAAATACAAGTGTTTGAGCATAATGGAGAGCAAGCATGGGGCCACCCTTGGCTAGTTTAGCCAGCCTTGTCTATGTAGCAAGTTGGGAGCCTCTCCCAGAAACCAAAAATAAAAAAAAAATGGATCAAAAGAGAAAAATGAATGGGATAAAGTAGCCTGAGAGTCTTTATAATTGGTTGGTTTTGTTTGTTTGTTTTTTCTTGTTGGGTTGGGGCTTATATATGTAGTCTTAGCTGGTCTTGAATGCACAGCAACCTTCGTGCCTATGGCTTCCTGTTGTCTGAGGTTTCTGTCCTGCCCAGTTCCTGCAGTCGTTAAGCCCCCCAAAAAATCACACAGAGGTCTACATTAACTATAAACTGATTGGTCCATTAGCTCAGGCTTCTTATTAACTCTTATAACTTATATTAACTCATTATTCTTATCTATGTTAGCAACGTGGCTCAGTACTTTATTCAGCAAGGTAGTCACATCTTGCTTGCTCTGTGGCTTGGCCAGGACTGCTGAGGAATGGGCTTCCTTCTTCCCAGAATGCTCCTGTTCTAATTGACCCATCTCTACTTCCTGTCTAGTTGTCCAGCCTATACTTCCTGCCTGGCTACTGGCCAATCAGCGTTTATTTAAAATATAATATATATGACAGAATACAGACCATTGTCCCACACCAGCTCCCAAGTGTTGGAGTCTACAGGCTAGTGTCATCACATCCAGCTTTCTTCACAAGTTTGGTTAGTCCTAGATTTTTTGTCTTAAGTGACTTTTGGAATCACTAAGTAGGGACCTCTGTTCCCCAACAGCTCTCCTATTCTCATATGAAATGCTGCCAGTACTTCCTTTCCACAACTTTGAAAATTTAGCACAATTCCAAGGGAACTTAGAATGTCAAGGTTATGGTGAGTGACAGCCTTTTCCATCCTTTAAAGTCTTTTCAAGTTTTCAGCTGTGTTATCTGGTCATAAACACCAGGAGACTGTTTTGCAGCTTCATGTAAAAACCCAGACCGACACCAGTTGTACAGATCAACACACTAAAAATATATTCCCACTGCTTGGCTGCAAAAGGAAATCTTAGCAAAACCCAACTGTCACTTTTGAGTTGATCCCAAATAAACTTAGCATGATAATTAAGAGTGTACATTATCACTAATGGCACCCCCCCTCACTGTTTCCCACAGTTCACTCACGCTCTCTTTCTGTGCTTCCTCCCAGATCATAATGGGGGTAATCCTGCTGTACAATTTGCTTGGATCAAGTGCCTTGGTTGGTGCTGCTGTCATTGTGCTCCTTGCTCCAATTCAGTACTTCATCGCAACGAAGCTAGCTGAGGCACAGAAGAGCACGCTGGTGAGTCACGTCCTTGGATACATGATTAGGGAACTGAGCAGTGCTGACTGATTTCTGTATTTTTTTTTTTTTTTGGTTTTTCGAGACAGGGTTTCTCTGTGGCTTTTGGAGCCTGTCCTGGAACTAGCTCTTGTAGACCAGGCTGCTCTCGAACTCACATAGATCCGTCTGTCTCTGCCTCCCCAGTGTTGGGATTAAAGGCGTGCGCCAACCACTGCCCGGCTGATTTCTGTATTTTTATAATAGAGGAAGTCTAACCATTTCAATCTGGATGATTTCAAAATTTTGTATGCCTTATCCTGCCCTCCCCTCTCCTCCCCTGCCTTTATCCTTTCTCTCATTTTCTTCTTCCTTTCTTCCTTCTTCCTTCTTTCCTTCCTTCTTCCTTCCTTCCTTCCTTCCTTCCTTCCTTCCTTCCTTCCTTCTTTCCTTCCCTCTTTCCTTCCTTTCTTCATTCCTTCCTTTATGCAACCCTGGCTGTCTTGAACTTTGCTCTGTTCTACCTGTTTCTGACACCTGAGTGCTGGGATTAAGGGGTTACCATCCCGGTCTCATTTGTATTCTTGGTGAAGGAATATGTATTTTTATTACTGCAAAAATATTTAAAATTAGTATCTATTCATTCTATGTATCAAATTTCACCCAAGCATTTAGTATATGTTGAATATATTCTATCTGTATCACCCACAACCCCTCTTTTTCTCCCATTAAACTCATTTGTTTTTCTAGACAGTTCCCACATCACTTCCATGTTATAAACACATGGATGAATTTATGTATCTGTGTAAAACCTAGAACTCACAGTTGACGGAAAATGTGATCTTTGTTATTTTGAGTCTGATCTCATTTTCTTGTTATGAGGACCTCCAGTTGCGCCCATGTCCTGAAAAGAGTATAATTTTGTTCCCCTTCACGGTGGAATCAAACCCACTGTGTGTGCATGCATTTTCTTATCCATTTCCACTTCGCTTAGTTCCAAATCTCAGCTACCATGACTGGTGCTGTATTGACATGGATGTATCAGTCTCTGGTGTGTCCACTTGGAGTTACACGGGTCAGAATTGAGGGATGGTGTAGCTGGGCCATGTGGTAGATATAGCTCCAGTCTTTTTGAACAATTTCCACACTTATTTCTGTAGAGACTGGGCAAGAACAACTCACAAAGGTAGGCTGGAAACTTGAGACTTGACTGTCTTAGTCTCTCACTATGAGAATCACAGGGGGCAAGGTTTTTGGCCTTGTTTTGTTTTATTTTGCTTTTTTCTTTTGAGACAGGTTCTCACTCTGTAGCTCTGGCTGTCGTGGAATCCACTATGTAGATTGGGTTGGCCTTGAACTCACAAAGATCTGTCGGCCTCTGCCTCTCCAGAGCTGCATTAGAGGTGTGCACTATCATGTCTGGATGGGTCTTTTTGGCTGCTGTTATTATTTCATGATCGTTTTTATTTAAAAAATTTTAAATTTTACATATCAGCCCTAGTTCCCTCTCTCTCCCCTTCTCCCCCCAACTCCCCCGCCCATAACACCCCCATCTACTCCTCAGAAGGGGTAAGGCCCACTTGGGGAGTCAACAAAGTCTGGTATACCAAGTTGAGTGAGAACTGGCTGGATTTTTTTAAAAAAAAAACTTGTCAAAAATTAATCTTAAGCATATTTTGAGGCTACTGTGTGCCAGTTATGACAAGAAAGAATGAACCAAGCAGGGGTCACAGATCAGATTTGGTACATTTGAGGTTAAATTCCCTCCAATGGTGACCTATCAGTGGCAGCCAATCCTACTGAGCGAATTCACAGTCATGTTGGCAAGGGGTGGGGGGACAGGCCAATTATTGAATTTTTTCTGGCTTGAATTTACCATGAATTTATTTTACAAGGAATTAATCATCTTTGCTCACCCACTGATCCTCACAAGAAAAGTATATGAGCTAGTAATAATTGGGCTGCTTTGTCTTTTGATCCTTAACCTCAAAACTGTTATCAAAATATCTTAATCTGATATCATTCTAAGGCTTTGTTTCAGTGCCCAACATTAACATTTAAAGAATTTAAGATAACTGAATTACTGGGACTCAATTGTTTTTCTTAGTTATTAACCTAAGCCACAATTTATATGGCTTCTTAATAGAAACTCCTGCGTTCTTGCTGTGTGACACTTCCTTGTTATATTTTTCATTCTCTGCAGCCTCTGCTTTATCAGAGGCAGGGACACCATTTTATCCTACCTTTACTATATTAATTTTTCCACTAAACTAACATCTGCATGGACCGACTCAGGAGAGCCACTCAGACAGTGGGAGAAGCAGGGTCTTGGTAACAGGAAGGCACAAGTTCGGCGAATGACAGACAGACACAACACACAAGAGAGTGGTTGGAATCTGCTGCAATTTTACTAAATTCATGTTTTCATTATATAGTATTCAAACAAAGAACAAATCAGAAGGTCATGTGTCATCAGTTGGCACAGTATGAAAGCTTCTTTTAGTCACATCAGTGATATTTAAGAAAAGCATATTATCAGGGACAGGTGTTAGACATAAAGCATCCTTAGAAGAGGAAATCTTGTCCTTGGGAACTTAAACCTCAGTCAAGTAGTTTTACCTTCAGAATAGAAAGTTTCTGTCTCATTATCGCTATCATGGCCTTTCCTCTTTCTAACCCTTTCTTTATCTCATCTAGTGACCAAATATGCCTAATCAGCTCTCTGCACCTGTTGAAATACACTTTTTAGTACCTTCTTATGGAGCAGACACCATGGGGGTTGGGATCTAGCAAGCTTATCCATAAAATTCAAAGTATAACATAACAGTCTTTGTCCATCAACATTATCCTATCTATTCCCTTGCTCATCATACACCCTATGTATGACAAAGGTTCTGCTGTAGTCTTATACATTCCCATACTGTGCTTCCCTATCTCAAAGCTGTTCCTGAAGAGAATGATCCTTGTCTTGTATATATAAAGACTATCATTATTATGAAAGAAATTGTGCAAAGCTCATATCCCACATAGCCAGCTAATCGAGAAACCTGTCTATGCCCCAAGGGCAGCCAATACCGGGCTGTCTGCCATTGACCTCCAGGAAGCCTAGTTCCATGGGACACTTAGCTCCCGTCCGGCATAGTGACATATGTCATGTCACACAGATGACACTGGAGTTGGTGTGGCAATAATTCTTTACTATATTTATTTAGTAAAGCCCCTCACTCATCAAAGTCCTATCTAAATTAACACTATTATTATATAAACTCTATGTTCCAGTTAAACAGTACAGTTTAGGAGGAAATCATCTTTATAATAATCCACAGGTAAAATTTCCCAGTAGAATGAATGTTTCCTTTAGATAAACACACTACATTAGAGGCAGTGGGGATCTCCCCACATGCACTCACACCATGCCAGATACCAGAGGAAGATGGCAGTGGCAAACGTGAAGGCACAGCTGAAGCCAGACATTCTGAGGTCTGTGGTCTTGGGGCCTTGCCTATTCAGATTTACCTATCAGGGTTTTATTTCCTGATGGGAAAACCCCCTGAAGTCAACTGCCATCTGCTGCTCCACTGACCTGACTAGTACAAACCACCCACCTTCAATTCACACTTGTTCTTCTGTGGTGGTGTTGAGGGGAGACCGCAGCCAACCAGAGCCTTCTCACACTCAGTGTTAACACTCATACTTAGGTTCAGTTGTTACTCAAGGACACCGTGCGAATCTGAAGAACTCACTAGACATTTTGGAGTTATCTCCTTGGTCGGTTCTTCATTTTAAAGCTGAGGAAACTTCTTGCTTTGACAACATACATGCTAAAGCTGGAATGGTTCAGAGAGTGTGTGCATGGCCCCTGGGTATGGATGACACAAACTGAAGAAGCAGTCCATATTTTGTGTGCATTTATGTGTTTGTGTCCATTTGTGTGTGTCCATGTGTATGTGTGAGTGGCATGTATATATATGTGATGGTATGTATGTGTGTATGTATGAGCTTATGCAGGTGCATGTGTAATGTATCTGTGTATGCTTGTGTGTGCACCTGTGCAATGTATCAATGTGTATGTGTGAATATATATACATATGTGTGTGTGTGTGTGTGTGTGTGTGTGTGCTGCGAACCCCCCTGGCCAGCAGGGAAGAACAACCACCAGTCGAGGATTCTTCTCAAATCATGCTTTATTGGAGCGTCTTGGTTAAAGGGAGAGCAGGAAGCGAGGGGCCCTGAGTAATAAACTGAAGCCGCTTATATAGGGAGAGTGGACACGGGTCATGCCTGGTTTGGCTACACACTCGTCTTTTGATGCCCCCGGCCACAGGATTGGCCATGATTACTGCGCACTATTGCGCATGCGAGAGGTTCTGTCTACAGCCTTGCCTAATATGGAGTTGTTTACTCGGTGGTGCAGGGGTCCAGCGCCATCTTGTAATGGCGGCCGGCAAATCGGCTCCCTGCATGTGTGTGTGTGTGTGTGTGTGTGTGTACATATGTGTGTTTACATGCATATGTGTTTATATGCATTTATGTGTGTGTCACCATACTAGGGAATTATATCAGGAGAGGAGGCTATTTTACAGGAGAGAAGGTAGAGAGGGCAATGAAATACATGTGGTAAGAAAGCAGAAGGTGGGATTGGTTGGGAGAGGAATAGGATCCATCTGCAGGGGAGAGAGGACATGGGGGAGGACAGTAAGAAGGGGAACAAACAGGAACACAATATGACACATTTGGATAAAGAGTCCACGACAAAATCCATTACTTCCATATCAGAATGAATGGAGGTGAGATTGTGGCACTGGACTGAACAAAGCCGGGGACTTTCTAGTGTGATTAACTGGAGAGCTACTCAGAACCAAGGCCTCCCAAGGGCCTGAGCGTCTCTGGGTCCCGCCCACTTAGTGTAATTGTCTGCATCTTGCATCAAGGTTTCTTCCTTTGTCTTATAGGATTATTCCACCGAGAGGCTGAAAAAGACTAATGAGATCCTGAAAGGCATCAAGCTCCTCAAGCTCTATGCCTGGGAGCACATTTTCTGCAAAAGTGTGAAGGAGACGAGAATGAAGGAGCTCTCCAGCCTCAAAACCTTTGCGCTCTACACGTCCCTCTCCAGTGAGTCATCACTGCTCTCTGAGCGGCCGATATGTACACAGTGTTGTGTCTGGCTTATGAGCAGTGAAATGTGCTAGTCCTCAAAGGAAGCCCATTGCTGTCTATACTGGTCCACATGACACTCTACACCAAGAAGAAAAAGCACAAGGCTGGTCTGGGACACCTGAGTCTGGCTCTTTGCAAGTTGTTTTTGGCTGTGATATATCACATACTGAAATCCTTGGTACTTTTTTTAAACTTTATCTTAAATTGTTGATGTGTGTGGGCATGTGCATTTGTGGCACATGTGTGGAGGTCAGAGGACAGCTTTGTGGGATGAGTTCTCTTCTTCCACATTTATGTGGGTGCCAGGAATTGAACTCAGGTTGCTAGCCCTGTGCAGCAAGCACTTTTACCCACTGAACTCTCACCTGATTCTCTGAAAATGGCAATGATGTCAGCTGGTAGCTCCAGCTGAGAACTCTCATCAGTTACAGTTGGAACGTCAGCTAGCTCAGTAAAATGGGAGCTATTTCTGAAGATGATTTGACTATCTTGCTAATGTCCATCTCTAAATTGTTTCAAAGATCCCACTCTTGCATATGTTATCTGTTTTGGAGGGTGCGTCTGATAGGCTTTCCTGAAGAGTAAATGAAGGAGGAGAAAAGCGTCAAGTGAAAGAAGTCAGACTTTATGACCTCACCATCTGCTTTCCTAGTGTGTTCTTGAGAATGTTTACATACTGTTCCCATCTTCAGTACAAACTCAGTGTTGTCCAGAAAAATGGGTTTACGTTACTGTAGTTTATACATGCTTAGTCAAATGTCACCCACTCTTACTTGATTTGATTTGTGGGTTGTTTTGTTCTCAAAAGTCATTAATGACTTAGGAATTTGAAGGTTTATGCATTATTTTCTCTTGAACCATAAATGACTTTAGATCATTGTGATGTTATTTGTTTCTGCTTTGAAATGGAATTACAGTCAACATTGAGGGCACATTCTATTTTAGGTGTCATGAGAAGTCTTTATACTCATTGGTTCTTGTATCTATATGACAATGGTGCAAGATTTTGATAAAGCCCTGTGGTTTCCAAGAAGGATCCTAATGAACCATCTATCTGGCTTTACTATTACTCAAACACTAATATTTTGGTGATGTATGGCCATACCCTCAGCCCTGGGAAACTAAGGCAGAAAGATTGCCTTGAGGGTCAAGTCAGCCTGGGATACAGAGTGAATTCAAGTCCAGCCTCAGCTATAAAGTGAGACCATGTCAATAAATGAAAGCAAAAATAAAAACAGGGCCTGGAGTTAAAAGCATTTACTGCTTTTGCAGGGGACCTGGTTTCGATTCCCAGCACCCACTGTTGCGGCTTACAACCAACCACCTGTAATTCTAACTCCAGAGAATCTGATGCCCTCTTCTGGCCTCCTCAGTCAGCTGCACACATATAATGCACATATGTACACTCGGGCACAAGTACATAGACATAAATTAAACCAATCTGTCTTTAAACAAAACAAGAAAAAAGAAAGAGAGAAGAGAAATATACTCACTAAATCCCTTTAGAGTTTTTGTCTAAAATTCTGAGTTGCCCCACTGTTGACTCTGTGTTTATGGTTTAAGGAGGGGTGAAAAAATGAAATTATTTGTTAACTGAAAGGTCTAAAAGTGAACGCCAATAACCCCTATTAGACCCTGAGCATGAATTAATGTAAAATTCTCATTTTTGATCTGCATAACAACCAAGTTTCAATAGACCTAATAAACTCTAACCCATACATGCTCTCAAAATACACATTTTAAACATTTTAATAATTTGCATCATCAAAGGATTCTTTTATCTGAATTCTGTTGCTTAGAGCTTTCTGGCTAAAATGTGTATGTGGGAGCTCACATAACCAGAGATGAGGAGAAAGTACATGGCGAGTCCAGACAGAATGCTACTAACATACTCTGCCATTCTTGTCTTCATGGAGCATTAAAGTAATAGTGGATGATTAATTTAAGTGGGGAAAATGTTTGCACTGAAATAACACATTTGATTTCTTCCCGCAGTTTTCATGAATGCAGCAATTCCCATCGCGGCTGTTCTTGCAGTAAGACACTTTTTCTTCTTGCTTTTAGAACTAGAAGCAGATCAGTGCTCATGAATGACATCTCACAAAAAATGTGTGGGTGGCCGTGGCTGTTATTTCCCACATCACTTCCTTCTCTGTAGTTTCTAGTCCAATGGTTCTAGTCCAGGATTACTCAGCCCCAACAGCATGATACTTTGGTTTGGACCGTTCTTTGCTGTAAGGAGATATTCCTAGCATTTGTATAAATAGTGGTGTCCCTGGCTTCAAATTTACTATATGTCAGTACCTTGCTCAACCATGACAATAAAACCTATTCCCAAATGTGGGTGAATGTGATTAAAATTAACAGTGGTTGGAAAGTATCCATCTTCATTACGGTGGCCTGGTCTCATAATTCTTATAACAAAATAGTTCACATTAGCAATCAGGGTGTGTTAAATCATTACATTCTATTTCTCTATATAGTGTTTAAAGATGAGAACAAGTCTTCACTGGACTGTGGTGTTGGAATTTTAGTACAGTAGAGACCTTTAAATGCTAGACCACTCTCTTTGCTTAGAATAGCGACTCTGAGTTGCTTGGAAAGTGTCTGGCTGGGTGTTGGGGACTCTGAGTTCTCTGTTCAGTTTATTCCTCCATAGACAGCAATTTGAGAGAAGTCACTATCCTGTTCTATAAATAGACTGTCTTGTCTGTCTTGCAAGTTTACTGCTAGGATTATGTGCAGATCACTGTGTCTTTATCCATGGCTAGTATTGTCTCAGTCTTGAGTTTGGAGTCAGTATTTTTCATGGTTCCAATGGACATGCCAGCACAGTAGAACATGCTGGGATAGACTAGTTGAATGTCAGTGTGTGTGTCACTTTCTCTAGGACTTTCTAATAAACCTTTTTGTGTGTGAATGCAGACGTTTGTGACGCATGCGTATGCCAGCGGAAACAACCTGAAGCCCGCAGAGGCCTTTGCCTCCCTGTCTCTCTTCCACATCCTGGTCACACCCCTCTTCCTGCTGTCCACAGTGGTCAGATTCGCAGTCAAAGCCATCATCAGGTATGCACTGAACTGTCTGGGTCTCTTTGTTTATTGATGGCATGAATAATATGTGTCCTTGCTGGTGAACTTGCAGAAGTACAAAAGGAACTTAAAGATGATGCCAGAGATTTTCACTGTTAGAAATTGAGTATGTTGACGTTCAGTGTTTTAGTTCATATGGAACTGTTGTAGATTTCAGATCCTTGGTTTTCCCTCTTTTACTATTATATTTTTTGTTATTTGAAACAATTTTTAAATTTAAATTATTTTTATCATATTCTTTCCCTCTCCTAAGTCCTTCCAGATCCTTCCCTGACCTAACTATAAGTTCTTTCTCAAAAAACAAACAGAAGTCCAATACAATAAGAAAAACAAAAACAAAAAACAATAATAAAACCACACCAAAAAGCACCAAATTGTACCCAAATAAACCACACACATATATACACATATATACACACACACAAAAAAAAAGAAACAAAAAGCCATGGAGGCCACTATATGTTGGTCAACTGCTCCTGAACGTGAGGCCATTCCTGGAGTGGTTGATACACACAGTGTCACACTGTTGGAGAAAACTGATTTTATCTCTCCTAGTAGGTATAAGTGACAGTTCAGTTGTGGGCCTTTACCCCAGTGGACAAGTTTTCATTCATTCACTTATTTTAAAAAATATAACAAAATAAAATATAAGATAAAACAAAAACTATCACCTTGAAGTTGGATAAGACAAACGAACAGAAAGAAAAGAACCCAAGAGATGGCACAAGAATCAGAGACCCACTCATTCACACACTCGGGAGTCTCATAAAAACCCTAAACTGGAAGCCATAATGAGCGCACAGACGACCTGCTGCAGACCCATGCAGGCCAGCCTTGTGCTTGCTGCTTCAGTCTCCGAGTGGACATGAGCGTGGCTCATGTTGATTTAGAGGGCTGTGATCTCCTGGTGTCCGATCCCCTCAGACACTTACACTCCTCATACATCCTTCTCCCCAGGATTCCCTGGCCTCTGAGGAGAGGGAGTTGGTGGGGGTATTCCATTTGGGGCTGAGTGTCCCGAGGTCTCCCATTCTCTGAATAATGTCTGGCAGTGCATTTTTATATTTGTTCCCATCTGCTGCAGGAGGAAGCTTCCTGGCCATGTCACAGTCTATTCTTTAGAAGCAGTCTGATTTATTGAACAATTGGCCTTTTACTGAGCATTTAGAATGTCTTTGTTCCCTCACCCCCACATGCTTGATATCAAGGCAAACTCTTCCATTTATCTCTGCAGTCTTCTCTGGTGGTTGCATAGGTCACATTTCTCTAAGCGATGGTGCTAGTTATGGTGGTATCTTAAAGGTTCTTGATGAAGTTGGCAAACATGCTTTTCATCAAATTGACATAGGTCAAAGCTTTCATGTATATTTAATATATCTATGATGTGGTCATCATGTATCCCTGAAGCTGCACCAATCTGTAGGTGTACCAGCAGCGATGGGATATTTTTGAATCAACAGAGTATGTTGTATGGTTTTCAGTTTAATTGGCCAAAAAGAAAAGTAATAAGGCCAGTTGCTACTTTTTGAAAATAGAAAGACTTGAAACTTTTCTCTTTTAAGCATGCTTCAAGTCAGGGGAGACTTTGTCTTAGTTATAATTTCCCATAATCAACAGCTACAAAAGTAGGTGTCATATGATGGTGGCCATTTCCCGCTTCTTCCATTAGTACCACACACACAGCTATGCTGACAAGCAGGTTGTGCTGTCTGTGTCTCCACTGCTGTTCTCCACCATATTATAAACAAGCCAGTCTGGAAGTCATATGTTACTCTCACTTCGCAATTTTTATATGCCTTGTAGAATCTCCGCATTTACTGCAAATGGCTTTTGTCATGTTTATATATGACCTTTGAAAGATATGTTTACATGTTTGAACCCTGAAGAGAATATGAGCCCTTAAGGGTGCATTCCACCATCAACAGCAATGTAGAGCATCTCAAAATTAAATAATTTCCACAAGGCACATACATGACTGAGAAACCTAGCATTTGATGTTCAGTGCATTGGTTGTAGGCAACGCTTTGTATCAACTTGCCAGTGACTAAATACCAGATAACAATTCAATGCAGATGAGCTGTTCCGAAAAGCGGCAGGTTATGATGGGGTGGGTGGAGGAGATGGAATCCTAAGAGAGTTCCAGTCTTCTCTGAGCCAGGCTCTCAGTAACTGTTCCAGAGCTGCTGGGCTTTGGAGCTCCGACCCTCTGACCTCGGCTACCCTCGTTTCTTTTTTCATTGTTCTGCCTTTGGATGGCTTACATAGATAGACTGTAGCTCGTAGTCAGCCTTCCAAATTAGGCAGCACTCTGGAAGGGAAGCCACTTCAAACGATAAAATTGATAAATAGCCAGAGTCTGCTATTTTGGTCCCTATTTTCATTTTCTCTGTTTAACGGCTATCCCTTCCGTGGTTGCAGTCTTAATTAACTGAAACTTGATTTTGCACTAGAAGTCGAAATAAAAAGCAGTCTATAACTCATAACATATCATGCTTTTGAAACAAGGAGCTTGCCAAGCATTAAAAGGACTTTGACAGTTGATTTGAAAAAGATGAAAATCTAGCATTACAATCCTGCAAGTAAATCTTAGTGTGGTGGAAGGTAATAATGCCCTCTGTGGATTTCTCATCACCCTCTTCCTTTATCCCTCCTGGGGAAAAGGCATTCGCCAGTGTGATAAAGCCCAGTGTGCTTTCAGGGCCCCCAGCCAGCTTCCCCAAGCCACAAGCCAAACAGAATGTGCTTCTAAAAGCTCACTTCTCTAAAATGACGTTCAGCGTTGATTTGCAAAGACATCCTACAAAGACGGTGGGTCAACAGAAGTGTCCAGACTTTTTCCCACTGGATTCTGGTTCTGGGAACCGAAAAAAGTATTTTCCCAGTGTTGACTGGCCTCTGCATTTGCTTCAGTGCCTGGGAACCCGTGACCAATCTCAAATGCCAGTTGGCTTGCAGTGAGCTGAGCCGCCTGTTTATAGCGGGAGACTTTGGTCAGCTGATTTTGAAATCTCCTCTTCAGGACTCTAGAAGTCACAAGTTCTTTACTGGATTCTTAAATATATTCAGACACTTGGTGGGTTGGAATGGGCTGGACTTCTGCTATGTGTGCATGAGAGAAAATAAGAAACCTCTTCACTGGAGGAAATGCAAGGCCGTATAGAATTCCCAGCTCCAGGATAACTCCCACACTTTCTTTTGAAAGAGTTGTTATCAATATTCAGGAAGCCTTGTGATGTTCATTGGGTAGAGCATGTTCATATGCACACATGCAATGTACCTGTTAGTATGTTTATAATAACATGGAATGAAGAGACACATATGACCCAGGTTGTCTTGGCGCAGCCTCTAACATCCCACCCTGTTTGAGTTTCACTTTCAGTGTTATGAAGCAGAATAAAGAAATGTCTCTTGCTATTTCAAATTTGACTCTAGTTCCAGGGGATCGAACATCTTCTTCTGGCCTCTGCGGATGCCAGGCATGTAGTGATGTACAGATGTACATGCAGGCAAAACACCTCTACACATAAAATTAAAATTAAAAAATTAAAATTCTTATAAAAGGAGCAGGCATGGTGACACAAGCTTGCAATCCAAGGGCTTGGGAGGTAGAGGCAGGAGGATCAGGAGTTCAACGTTACACTGTGCTCTGAACTGAGCAACTTGGGCTCCCTGAGACCCTGACTCAAAAACAAAAAGTATTTGAGATTTGAGTAAGAGTGATTTTTTTTTCAAAATGGTAAACTTTATTCTCCACCTTCTTAGAAATAATTTGTGGGTCTGGCCCTTCTTCAGCAAACTATGTAGTATTCCTTATAGGTATTTAGTATTTGATAGGTAATGTAATGACTATGTCCAAAGATGTTAGTTGCCAAAGGGGAAGAAAACATTATTAAAGAACCCTCTCATTTTCAGGGAAAAGTAACAACAACAAACATTGCTTTTTCTCTCGTGTGCCTCTCAGAGATGTTTCTGCTTGGCAAGTCTCCTACATCACCATCTATGAAATAGATAATTACTGATACTCAATCAAGCATGCTTACACCTTGGCCAGGTCTCTGTATTTCAGTTAACAAAACTTTATAATCTCTATTAAAAAACATACAACTATCAGCCACAAAATTAATATTCTTAATTACTGTAACACCTGTTCAAGGTTTTCAAGTTGTGCCTAAATGTCCAACGTCATATTTGAAGGGTTGGGATGGCGATTCAGAGGTTAAGATTACATACTATTCTTCTAGACAACCCACACTAAGTTTCCAGCACCCATGTTAGACAATTCACCACCTCCTGTAATTCCAGCTACAGGGGACCTAACACCCTCTCCTGGCCTCTCCTGGCACCTGTCCTCCACTTGCATACCCATAACAGACACATAATCAAAGGTAAAATACATATTTTTTCAAAAGCCAAAGTAATGTGACCATGTAAAACTGTGAGCACTTCTGTCAGTTCCCTAAACAAATGAAACGATAGTAAAATACTGAACTTAAAAACAGTGGTGAAGGAAGGCCAGCAAGCTTGTTTGTATCAAACATGCTGACTTTCCAATCCTAGGCACAAAGTACTTCTCGTTCTACTTCAGATATGTTGTCTGACTGTATCTGAAGCTCAGTTTTCTCATTTATCAAACGAATACCGTAATATCACTTGCTTCTGAAGGTTGATAAAATCATGACACTGCATAGAAATGGCCCAGAACCCTTTCTAAATCAGGTAGGTCTATTTTACAAATCTCAATTTTCCTCATTTACCGCCTTTATTATCACCAAATGTCTAAGCATCTTAGATGGATCTTCATTCTCTTGGGGCCGCATTAATAACTAACTGTAAAGAAGAGAGATAGAATGGCTACAAGTGGAGAGTCCACCGTGGATTTAGAAATGCCAGGAAGCAAAATGAGCCCTAATACACAGAATGGCATGACCTGAGGATAACTATCAGTTCACTTAGAGGAAAGGGAGGCCATCTTGTTCATGGTAGTTTGGAGGGTGTGACCGTACCTGCTAACTCTAAAAGGATAAGTGGCTTTTGACTAGTCAGAGGAAGAGGGAAATGAATTTTATCAGAGGGGGTAGACATCTTGTGCACTTGGGGGCCTTAAAGGTGTTTATTTTTTGTGAGTGGAGCAATGGTGCTGACACTAGAATTATTTGGGGGTAAGACTGGAAGATCGTGGGGAAGATGTTGAAAAGCAGGGAAGTGCGGCATCATATGTGATCTAAGAGGGGCTTCTTACATTGGTGGGTTCGCAGTGCTTAGCCAGCTTTCTTAATCTTCTCAGGGCCACCTACCAAGGGGATGGGTCGTTACCCACAGTGGTCCAGACCCTCCTATATCAACTGACAGTGAAGGCAATCCCCACAGACTAATTCACAGGCTAATCAATCAAGGCAATCCCCACAGACTAACTCACAGGCTAATCAATCAAGCAATCCCCACAGACTCTTTCCCAGGTCAATCAATGAAGGCAATACTTACAGACTCACCCCTAGGTCAGTCAGTCAAGGTGATCTTTGCAGACTCTCCCACCGGTCAGTCAATCAAGGCAATCATTCCCAGGTCAATCTGATCTAGGAACTCTTCCATTGGAGACTTCACTTTCAGGTGACTATAGGCTATGTCAGGTTGACAAATGAAAGCTAGCAAGGACAGGATGTTACACAGAGAAGAGAAAGTTCTTTCCACTCCCAGAGTAGCTGAGAAGTTATGGTTTCTTAATGTTCAGCAACATTTAGACTTATGTATTCCATAAAACCTTCAGTGAGATTTGTGTGCATACTAGAAGGGAGAAATGGAGAACTGGCCCCACGAGCTATAGTGTGTGAATCATTAGTCTGTTTATTCTTTGATTCATCGAGCAACCTTCCACATAACAGTGTATGCCAGGCACTGTTAGACTCGTGAGTCTGGTCTAGGCACCCGTCCTTGTGTCCGGAGGTACAACATGAGTGTGCGCAGGGCATATTCCTGTAGTTGACAAGACTATTCCTCCAGACCACACCCTTTAAAACACCAGAGCACAATGGCAGCTACACCATGCATACATCAAAAAGGAACGCTTGACATTCAAGATGGAGAGCACACCATTACCTAAGACAGTTCTAGCGCTGTGACTTTCTGGTCCTATGTTGGTAATGAAGTCCCAGATTGAACAAGTCAATGCTCTTCTTAGACAATTGCCTTACCTAGTATCCTGACATAGTGTTTCCTGGTTTCTTTCTGCAGTGTTCAAAAGTTGAATGAGTTTCTCTTGAGTGATGAGATTGGCGAGGACAGCTGGAGGACTGGGGAGGGCACACTGCCTTTTGAGTCCTGTAAGAAGCACACTGGAGTGGTAAGTCTTGCTATACAAAGGACAGGCCAAACAAGTAATATGTTTTTATATAGGTGCAGCTAGAAAAGAACTGTAAGCTTTATTTGTTTGAATCTACAAGAAGAAAAGTGGCTACTTGCTTCTACAAAAGCAAATCTTCATGTGCCCAAAATCAATACACAGATAAAGGAATATAGCCTCTATAAATTGTGAGAGAATGAATTAGTTAGTTTGATTAACAACATATCACTGCACGTTACCTGTTTTTATTTTCACTTGAATACACTGGCTTTGCATGTTCCAGTGGCTTGAACAAAGTCATAGATGAGAAGGATCAGAACCAGTTTTCACCTGAGTTTTGGCACTTGTAACCCAGCAGGTTCACTCATCCTCGCCAAAAATGTTTACTCAATAGTTGCAGAATGTCTGGAAGCACTCAGTTCTGTTTGGACGTGTGTCACAGGCAGTAGATATCAACCACTTGTCATGTGTTCACCAGGCTTCCAGACTTACTGTCTCCCTTGTATTTAATGCCAAGAGCTAGACAGTCACTCTGAACAAGGCACACAAGGTCTTTCCCAGCATGCTGTGTTTTCTTGCAGCAGGAATCAAATGATAGATTAGTTTGAATTACAAGATCATTTCTTGCATGAAAAGAGAAATAAAAAGGAAATGAAAAAGTGAAAGGGTACTACATTATGGTGGCCCGTCACCTGATGATCCCTCTGAGAAGCCAGCCTTTGGGCCAAGACCTGAAGAACACAGATGTGTATTTTCCAGGGGGACGCTGGGAAGAGGAAGGCTAGCAAGTGTGAAGGTATGCAGTGGTGGATGGATTTGGTTTATATGAAGAGCAGAGGGCAGAAGGGCAGTAGGTTTGGGGTCTGTGAAAAAGAGGGAGATGAGGAGCAGTTATGATAATGATGGGGGGGTTATAGAACAAGGGGAGGAATGCGATCTTACAGACGTGTGGTAGGAACCATTGGACAAGGCTACTTGTTTGCTTGTTTTTGGGTTGGGAGACAGTATCTCATGTATTCCAGACTTTCATAGACCTCTGTGGGACTGAGAATAACCTTGAATACCTATTCTTCCTTTCATGTCCACACCCAAACGGTGGGATTACAAGCACGGTACAATTTTACTAATTTTTTTTCAGAGTTAGTTTTGGTTAGTTAGAGAAATCAGTTGGACTGGGCAAAAATTGCAACTGGTTGGTGAGTAGAGGTGGTTATAATAACACAAGCAAGAGATGATGGCTAGAATTCGGATTCTGTTGCAGTCATGGTGAACATGGTAAAGAAGAGATTGAATTCAGAGTATTTTGTCTGTCTGTCTCTCTCTTCCTCTGTACGTGTGTGCGCGCGCGCGGCTGCGCTCGCACGTGCGTGTGTGCATGAGCATGTGTGTGTTGTTCAGGACTGACTCAGGACCTCACCCATGCTAAACAAACCCTCCACCACTGAGCTACACCTCCAGATACCTCTGTGTCTTTTTTTATGTTCAGTTAATAAAAATGTATTGAAAGATTAGATGGCAACCAGGGAGAAAGAAGACTCGAGGATGGGAGCTTTCTGACTGGCTGACTGCTGGGTGTAAAGAAGAGCCATTCACTGAAACAGGGCTCTGATTAAAGAGGCAATTACCATTAGGATAAGATCAATATGGGTGTCTTTTACAGTTGATTTTTTGCAACACTTCCTGTTGTCCAAGAAGAAACATCAGCATCGGAGGTAGAAATTACGACACATAGGCCATGAGATGAGCTTTAAGTCAATGGGACTGGGGGAAACGTTTCTTCGACTATGGAGGTGGCTCTTTCTGTAAAGTGAGTCACGAAGCTTAAGGACCTGAGCTGATACCCACAGCATCCACATATAAATCTGGGTGCAATGATGTGCTCTTGTAATTCCAGGGCTGGGGAGGCAGAAATAGTGAAGATGAGTGGAACTCAGAAGGTCTTTGCCAGGAAATCCATCTGTATTAAAATTTTCTTCGTAATGAGTTTAAAATTGCTAGAAACAGTTAAGCCAGGTGTTCGAATATTTTTATGTGTACTGTTTTCTTTGCTTTTCTGTAGCTAAATAAAAGAACCCTTTTTTAGGCTGAGCAGGTCAACATTGAACAGGTGTGGTTTTTGTTTGAGAAATAACTGCCATGTACGCCTGTCTATATTGCATAGCAAGGCCTGCCAAGGATGCCTGATATTGCGTGGACATGTGCATAGTCCAAACGCACATGAATGGACGGCTAGTTCAGGTTAAAGCAGGGAGCTTATAGTGTTGCAGGTCAGGGGTGGCATCCCTGCATGGACCAAGTAAGAAATTCATGGGGGCTAGAAGGGCGACTCAGTCAGCATAAGAACACTCGATGCTGCTGCAGAGAATCTGAGTTTGGTTCTCAGCACCCACGTTGGACACTTCACAATCACTTGTATATCCATCTCCAGCGTCTCTGACACCCTCTATGGCCACTTCTGCCTCTATTTGCACCTATACAAACCTGTATACACACACAAAGAAAAAAAATCTTTAAAAAGTATATTCAAGTGTATCTATACTTTTTAAGAGAAAGAAATCAAATCTTTGATTAGAACCAGGTCCTCATATTTTTGTTGATTTTCATCTCCCAGAAAATGAATTAGACCATTTTCTAGAGGGGCAGAGTGAGCAGAGCAAGATGACCTCAAAGAAAGGGGAGATCAAGTTCATGGAGTTGGAGATATCTGAAGAATTGTTTTCTGTACAAGATGAGGCAGAGGAGTAAAATCACACTGCAAAGAGATTGTTGGAAGAAAAGAGAATCTCCTTCAGACCCATCCAATATCTTCAGTTATTGAATCCAGGTTGAACTTCTAGTGCCTTCCAGGGTCATTCATCACCGTGGATGGCCCAAACCACAAATGACAAGCTTTTTTTTTAAAATGGTGTGTGCTTGAAAACAATACTGATGGAAACTCCTTTTTGAGAACACTTGGGATGCTATATATTCTGTGAGAGCTTAGAGTTGAGTAGTTTTGGCTGTAGCATTGCCACAGAGAATTGATGGTGCTCTAGGGCCAAAGTCTCTTCAAGTTACATCTGTGGAGCCATAACTCAAGTCTCTGTCAACACATCTCTACTTGTCGGCCTCGCCTTGGTTTCAGGAAGAGCATGAAGTCATCCTTCTGGGCCTCTGGGGCAGCACTACCACAGTCATCATGACTCTAGAAGACTCTAAAAGATCTATACATAGATCTATACATAGAGTATAAATCCAGATCTACTAGCATGCAACATATATCGACCCTAAAGAGTTGTGATAATTCCAGAATGTTCCATGCACTATGCCTCCAGTGTTGTCTGTGAGAACCTTGGGGAGGACATACAACTTACCTTATATTTCATCACCCCATCTTCTTTTAAAGCAAGGTGTGTGTGTGTGTGTGTGTGTGTGTGTGTGTGTGTGTGTGTGTGTGTACAGTGCATCCTAGATGGCTTAACCTTGGCTGATCCTCTGCTGTCTATTTTCATACTGAGATTTTGGTTTGTGCTGCTCCCATGAAGCCTTGGCATTTTTTTCTGCTTGATAGCTGATGTTCTTTTGGGACATCAGTTGATGGAAGTTGGAAAGGCAATGTCTTGTTTGGATAAAACTACTGATTATTTTCAGACATTGTTAGTTCTCATAGAAGTTATCCTTTTTAAAATAAATGTTAAACCTGAAATTTCAGGCAGAAATGTTTTTAAAAGTTTCATGCTTCAATCATTTGGTCTTCTAGGCAAATTAACAGTTTCAAACTGTTACATTTTAACTTTAATTATCTCTACAAGGTAGTTGAATGTGACATATAATTAATTATTCATGGGGAAGTACTTCATTGTTAAACTTATAAACAAGTTTTGAGCTTTTTGCTCTAAAATTTTTAAAAATGTTTTTTATGCATATAGGTGTTTTACCTACATGTATGTATGTGTAACATGTGTGCAGTACCCACATATGCCAGAAAAGAGGAGGTATACCAAGTTGTGACCTCTATGTGGGTGCTAGGAGCCAAAATCAAGTACTCTAGAAGAGCAACCAGGGCTCTTAACAACTGAACCATCTATCCAGTCCTTGTGTGTGTTTGTAGGTACCTGTTGACAGAGGTTTCTGTCCCAAAGAAACACACAGAGGTCTACATTAATCATAAACTGGTTGGCCTATTAGCTCAGGATTCTTATTAACTCTTACATCCTACATTAACCCATAGTTCTTGTCTGTGTCAGCCACATGGCTCGATACCTTTTATCAGTGAGGCATTCTCATCTTGCTTCTTCTGTATCTGGGTAATGACTGCAGACTGAACCTTTCCTCTTCTCAGAATTCTCCTATTCTAGTCACCCTATACTTCCTACTTGGTTAACCTGCCTATACTTCCTGCCTAGCTACTGGCCAGTCATCATTTTATTAAACCAGTACAACTGACAAATCTTTACAGAGTATAAGACCATTGTCCTACAGCAGGTACCTATGTATGTGTGTGCATGTTGTGTGTCTCTCTGTGTGTGTGCACTTTGTGAACTCCTGTGTGCAGAGACCAGAGGACAAACCTGGCTGTCATTTCTTGAGTGCCATCCACCTTGTTTTCAATGAACTTTCCTTGGCCTAGAATGCTTCATGTGAGTTGATCTGGCCTATCTCAACTTTCTTCAATGTTGAGATTGCGAGTCCTTCCATCATATACAGATTTTTTTAAAAAAAAAAATCAGAGTTCTGGGTATCAAACTCAGGTTTGCTTGCAAGCATTCTACAGGCAAAGCTATCCTCCTCCCCTTACTGCTGCTGGTTTCCTTGCAGGGGATAGGTCTTTCTGCTGACAAAGAACTGTACTACAATTGAAATAGATCAGATCACATTGTAGCTCCTATGGATCTCCTGGTGATGCATGTCCACCTTTGTGTACACCTAGGTCTTGTTCTCCTGACAGTCCACAAGAGATTCCTGGTGTGTTCTAGTTTAGTTTGATTTACGTACATATGTCAGATTTATTTAAACTTCTCATGATTCCCCAAAGATGACATGTAAATGTCCTTCTGGGATGTTTGCATATAAGTCTGATGGCTCTTCCAGATGGTTTGCAATTTGCTCAGTGTTAATCTGATCAGCCTGTTTATAGTACACAGGGTTTAAAAATATTTATTTGTATGTTTGTGTCTGAGTGATGTGTGCATATGTGGATGGATAGATAGGCTCACAAGCCTATGTGTACAGAGAGGCTTGCTGAGGGTTTCACTCTCACACTGTGCCTGTTCTCTGAGGCAAGATCTCACTGAACCAGGGCCTCAGGTTTCCTGGACTAGACTGAAGCCAACAAGTTCCAGGGATCAGCACCCTAGCAACCACCATTCGCAAGCACTTCATATTCATTTTTCAGTTTTCTCAAGAGGTCAGTTAGTTAGCTTTAAAGTTTTAGCTAATTATTTTTTTGGCTGTTAGTTCTTGTGGAGTAGCCATAGGAGAGACTAAAATTTGACATTCACTTTGCTTGTTTTTCTTGGAATTGAAGTGAAATAGCAATCTGAGCGAACGTTTGGTAAAAAATCTCAATGTTTTTATAACGCTTCAACTTCTGTCTGTTTCTATTTGGAACACAGCAATCAAAACCAATAAACAGGAAACAGCCTGGAAGATACCACCTGGACAACTATGAGCAACCACGTCGTCTTCGGCCCCCAGAGACAGAGGATATCGCAATAAAGGTTAGTTCATCTGTTACATTCTTACGCAAGTGGAGCACTTAAGTGACACTCCAGGCTGACGTATGTAAAAGTGTCCCAAATGTGTCTACAGGGCCTCCTAACTGTGGCCACAGGCCTGATGATCTTTAAACTATACTTTATTGAGTTTATACTTTTCTTCACCTCTTGACCACAGGTTCTGTTTCATCTTTGTATTTTGTATTTGGTACCCAGAAAAGAGCATTTCTTTCAAATCTACCAGAAGTTAGTATTCAACTCATTCCTCCAGGACTCACATTCAAACTGACTCCTAGAAAATACCAGGATTTCATAATTCCATTTTTATAAAGAAAAGCTAGTTGTTGCATGGCACTATTTCTAGGGAGATATTAACAAATGTCTATGCATCAAAGACAGGAAGCTAATGACAGACTAATGTAATGACACCATTAAAGTCCAACATGGTGAACCAATGAGTCTAGTGGGGTTACTTACAGGAGTATGGGTCAGGGGTTACTTATAGAACCATGGATGACCCAAAAAACAATATCCACTCCAGAATGGGTAATGACTCAAGAAAGCAGGAACCAAGGCTCTCTCTGCACAAACTGTAGGGAACAGAGCAGGTAGGAGCATCTCCTCTTTAGTCTTTACTAGTTGATAATATTAGGGATTGACAGGCAGTGTGAATCTTGTAAGTTTCAGATACTTCCTGATACTTGTGAGTTGTTGATTGCTTGAGTCTTAAAGGAACCCCCCTTTTGAAATTCCTGATTCTCGATAAGCTTCCCTTCCTGATAGAATGCTTCACCTGAGAGGGAATTGGTACCCAATATGAATACATGTACCTTATGGCTTCACTCAGCCTCTTGGGCTCCATAGAGATAGAATTTCAAACTTGACTTTATACCTTCCCTGGCCTCTGTCCTTAGATAGAGCTCAGGTAGAAATGCCAGCTTTGGGGGCACATCTGGAGACTGATGGTTGGGACAAATCCCAGGGAGGGGCCAATAATGACACTAGTGTGCCAGAGTCTTGGGACATTTCCCTTTTGGAAACCTCTTCCCCAGATCCCCAGGCCAGGCCAAGGCAGTGAGGGTCAATACCTGGCCTATGGTCAGCAGGCAACTGCTTGTTTAAGGTGACTGTACGCATTCCAGGCCCTTGTCTGGTGGTTTCAGGTGAAGCTATGGCATCTTCAGTTGCTTGTCACATCTGTCACCAGAGGCGTCTTAGTTCTGTCCTACTTTCACTGGTGCCATTAGCACTGCCCTCCTTTTCTAGTACATGACAAGTAAATATAATTGTTTTCATTTTAAAAAGTTTGTATTTACTTGTTTGCTATCTGTATGTGTACGTGCCTGTATTAGTTTATATGTAGCATGTGTGTAAGTGCTAACAGAGGCAAGAAGAGGGCATTGAGTTGATCCCCTGGAGCTGGAGTGACCGTTGGTTGTGAGTCAGGTAACGTGGGTGCTGGGAACTGAACACAGGAGCTGTTTGAGAGCAGCAAGTGGTCTGAACTGCTGAGCTGTCTCTCCAGTCTCCCATTCTTCATTTCTCATTTATAGCACTGAATACTTAGAACTCAGATTAGGCTGCCACTGTGTGCTGGAACTTGTGTTAAATATTAGAAAGGAGCTGCACTTCAGCTGCTCACTAGTACCGTGCACGTAACTTCATTCCTATATCCTTACTTTCTAGGTGACGAATGGATACTTTTCATGGGGCAGTGGTTTGGCTACGTTATCCAATATCGACATTCGAATTCCAACAGGTAAGGAAGGCCTGTTACTTAAATATTTTTGTATTTTTTTTTCAAGATTATTGAGCCTAACAAAAAGTAAAAAGGGGGATTTATTTATGTTTATTTAGTTTCCATTTCATATCTGTGTGTATTTGTGTGTGTGGGGGGGGGTGGGTGGGTGGTATGAATGTGTGCATACATCTTTGCGTGTGTGTGAATATGTTTGGAGGGGGTGAGTTCTTATATGTGGAAACCCGAAGTTGAGGTCTGGAATCTTCCTCAGTTAATTTTCCACCTTATTCAGTGAAACTCATAGCTCAGTGATATGGTGTGTCTGGTTTACCAGCTTGCTCTGGAAATGCCCTGCCTCCATCATCTTACTCTGGAAATGCCCTGTCTCCGCCATCTTGCTTTGGGAATGTCCCATCTTCATCTTGCTCTGTCTCCATTATCTTGCTCTGGAAATGTCTTGTCTCCATCTTGCTCTGAGAATTTTCTGTCTCCACCATCTTACTCTGTGAATGTCCTGTCTCCATCATCTTGCTCTGGGAATGCCCTGTCTCCATCTCCAGGGCTGACTGGACTTACTTGGGCTCTGGGAATCTGAACTTTGGTCCCCATAATCTTAATCATTGACCTGTCTCCCATCTTTCCTGCCTGTTAAAGGAGTTTTGAAAGATACAACCATAGGTTATGTACTTATATGTACTAGGTTCCTCATGAGGCAACTATATCACGGTGAACTAGAAATTATAAAACTGGACAGTCATTTAAAAAGCTTTGACTTTGAACAAAATTATTTATTGTTCACTTGGTGGTTCAAGGTATTTAAGGAATTGGGATTGTTGGTTTCTCTTTACCTCTCCTCCACTCTGTCTGTCCAACTCCCTCACTGTCTTGCTTTCTTCTCCTGCTGTACCAGATTCTAATGCTAAATTCCTCTTTCTGCCCAGAAGTCCTGCCTAACATCTCCTGCCTAGTTATTGGGCCATTCAGCTTTTTATTAAACCAGTCAGGTACGCTAGATAGGCAAGGTATAACAAATCTTTACAGTTTACTTAAAGAACCGGCAATGGATGGCACTTGAAAGCAATTCAGGATCACCCATCTGATCATTTTATTTGCTCATTAATTTTCTTGGCTTTAAGTTTTATTAAGATACAACTCGTCTACAATAGCTGTATCTGCTTAGTATTTCATTGTAGCCAGGCTTTCTCTGGACTGCCAAGTCCTAAATAATGACATGGAAACTTCTTATTAATTATGAAAGTTTGACCTTAGCTTAGACTTGTTCTCAACTAGCTCTTATAATTGTATTAGCCCACCTGCATTAATCTACATTCTGCCACATCATTTGTTACCTCTGCTCAATACCATGCATCCCACTTTCTCCATGTCTTGCTGGCAAGTTTCACCTTTCTTTCTTCCAGAGTTCCTCACTCTCCCTGGAAGTTCCACCTATCCCCTCCTGCCTAGCTATTGGCCACTCAGCTCTTTTTAAGCCAATCAGAAGGTGCCTTGGAAGGCAAAGTTACACAGCGAGACATCTTCAAAGTGTACAAAAAGATTATCCCACAATATTTCATTTTGAGTTTTTTTAAATAATGTTTTTATTAGTTCTTTGCAGAATTTTTATGCTGTATTTTGGTCATGTTCACTTCCATCTTCCAACTCCATCCTCATTTCCTTATTTCCATAACTTTGAGCCTTTGTCTTCCTTTCTAAATCCATCGAATAGTTTCTGTTGTTTAGCAACTCTTGGGAATGGGGTCTGCCCTGAAGTATGGTTGATCTACCAGATGTCATGTCAGAAAATAAAACTTAGTACGTCTCTACCAGCTGCTATCTTATGCTAACAGCTCCTCAGTTAGTGGTGGGATGTCATGTCTACCTCCCTACCACATGCTGGGATTTTGTATGGCTGGATTTTGGGCTGATTTCGTGTGTACCGCCATAACCACTGTGGGTTCGGATGTACCACTGCCCAGTTGTATCTGGAAAATACTGATTCCTTGAAGTCATCCAATACCTATGACTCTTAACAGCCTTTCTTTCTACTTTGAGAATTTGGGCCTAACTTAGGCCTCTGATGCTATCATAACAGTCAAGAACTTAATGCATAGTCACTTCCAAAAGTCACTTCCTTTTATTTTTCTATTAATTTATAAACTTTTGTGGGAAGAACATAGCCTGAGCTATCCTGCCACAGATTAAAGTTATTTAGATACTATACAGAGCAGATATTGAATCATTTGGGAAATTTTATATCCATTAAACAACAGTTCCCCCACAGCTCCCTTCCTCTGCTCACTGGCAACCACTTTGGCTGTTTCTGCCTCTGTGAGTTCGACTGTTAGAGACCGTATTCATCGCCCATGCCTTGTTCTCTCTTCTATGTCTGTCCTACTTTGCTTCGCATAAGGTTCATCTATGTTGTTGAAAACAGTGGGGATTCCTTCTTTGATAGATGAACATTTTATTACATGCATGTAGCATGCTTTCTTACCTTGTCAGTGGACATTGGATTGTTTCTATCTGCACTGATATCATGAAAAATGGTTCAGAGAGTGTGGAAGTACAGACTTCTTTGACTATCTGAATTCTAATTATTTTGTAGAGATACTGAGAGGTGAGTTTGATGAACCATATGGTAGTTCTGGTTTTAATATTCGAGTTACCTTCATACATTTTCTTTTTGTGCTGAATGCTCACATTCTATTTTTCTCCTGTTGAGCTGTAGAAAATTCTTATAAATCTGAATACGAATGCTTTACCAGGTAGCAGGCTTGTGAGTGTTTTCTGCTATTTTCTCTCTGCTCATCGTTTCCTTTGCTGTACCATTTACATGTTTGAGGTATTCCCATTTCACTATGTTTTGTTTTCATTTAAAAATCCAAAAATTCACACCAATATCAGTATGAAGAAGCTCTCCCCTTTGCTTTTCTTGAGGGTTTTGAAGTTTCTACACTGCCTGTTAGGGCTTTATGTACCACTGTGAGATGACTTTAGGACGCCGTGGACTCCAATAGTCGAAGCCCAGTCTTCGCAAGTGTTTATTCGGTTTGCCCATCACCACTGTTTCCTTCCCCACTGTGTGATCCTGAAGTGCTTACCGAGGATTAGGTGACCAGATACATGTGTGTTAGTTCTCGGCTCTTCATTCCATTTTGTCACCCAACATGCCATTAGCACACAGATCACGGAGGCTTTGGAATGTATCATTTGTAGAATGTTTTTGGCATGGGATCCTGAAGGTTACATTGAGTCTGTAGATAGTGTTGGAAAGCACGGACATTTTAATAATATTAGTTTGTCAAATATTTAAGCCTAGGGTTATTTCCATCTCTCTCTGTTTTCTGCATGCATTTTATTACCATGTGAGAATCTTCTTCCTTGGTTAAGTTTTATTTCTGTATTTTGATGTGCCAGCAACAAATTACCCAAGAAAGAAATCAACAGGACAATAGCATGTATAATAGCACCATAAGAACAAGATACATCGGAATGGTCACAATAATTTTATTTAAAATGTTTGAATAACTGAGTAGAAATATTTGTTCAGCCTGGTGTGATGATCAGTAGCATTGGCATTTTCTGTCATGCCTGGAGGTCAAAGTGAGGAGCTAAAGAGTCTTAACAGTCCAAATCACTTTATCTCAACTACGACTTTTGTCATAATTGCTCCTTCACTGTTTGAATTTAATAATGAAGGTAAAACTAGTGTTGATAGTATAAGAAGTTGTTCCTTTTATTCTTTAGTTAGTACCAGATACTTTCCATTTAGAAAATACTAAAGCATGGGTCTGCAATGAAGCTCAGCTGGCAGAGGCAGAAAGTCAGAAATTCACAAGTTATAGGGCAGCCTAGCCCACAGGAGGTCTTTCAAGAAATTAAGGTAGTAAGTCAGACCCAGAGCTTTTATTTTCTTCTTTCCTTTTGCAAAAGATAGGGGCAGGAGCTGCTTACTCCACTGCTTGGTACCAAACTGGGCTGGGGATTGAAATATGAGACATGTCTAAATGTGTCATCCTTTTATAAAAACTTATTTTGCTATTTATCTTGCTGAATTTATTTATTTATTTATTTTTTATTTATTTATTTATTTATTTATTTATTTATTTATTTATTTATTTTTGCTTTTGCTCTTAGTGTTTGAGACAAGGTCTCACGGTGTGTTTCTTGTTGTCCTAGTACTTGCAATATACACTAGGTTGACCCAGAACTTGCAGTGTAGACCAGACTGGCCTTGAGCTTGCACTGATTTTCCTAGCTGTCTATCTTTGTAGTGCTGAGAGTCCCAGCATACCCACCATGGCCAGGTTTTGGTTTTATTTGGCTAAACGAAGGCTTTCTCATCTTCCTGTTTTCTGCTTTGTCTCTGTAGGTCAGTTAACCATGATCGTGGGCCAAGTGGGGTGTGGGAAATCATCTCTTCTCCTTGCCATTCTTGGTGAGATGCAGACCCTGGAAGGAAAAGTTTACTGGAGCAAGTAAGTATGTCTGTTTGCGCTTCCTCTCTGGTGCTGCAATAAATACTCAGACCAAAAGCAACCTGGGGAAAGAAGGGCTTTGCTTGGCTTCTGTGTCACTATGCATCACAGAGGGAAGTCAGGGCAGGGAATCAAGGAGGAACTTGTAGTAGAAACCACAGAGGAATGATGCTTGCTTCTTCACCTAGCTCATACTTAGCTAGTTCTCCTATACAGCCCAGAGCTGCACACTCAGGGGATACTGCCACTGACAGTGGGCTGGGTCTATGACTGTTAATTAATAGTAAGACAATCCCTCATAGACTTGCCCAGAGAGCAGTCTGATCCCTTAATTGAGAGAATTCCTTTTCCAGTTGACTCTAGGCTGTAACAAGTTGAAAGTTTGCACTATCTAGGACAGTGCTTTTAGTGGATTTCTCTTCTCTCACACAGCTGAAAAGCTTCCAAGGGAAGACTAGAATGGTAGTTCTTTATTTCACGGGTCATAGAATTTCTGAAATATGCAAATATATAAAAATAAAAATCACAGAAATATCGAAAACAGGGGGAAACTTCAAATGTCAATTATAAAGCAACTCACTGTGCTGGTTAACTACTACATGCTAAGATAAAAAAGATTGGGGTACTCAAGACAAATTTTTAAATGTACATAGGAAATACTCAAATAACAAAATTTATTCTGTAATAAAATAAGTTAGGGAAAGTTTATACTATTTATGAAGTTTAATTGCAAACAGATCATCAAGGGTTCAATGTTCAGGGAACAAATATCAAGTGATGTTTTCTAAAGTCTTCAGAAGAGACTGAGAAGTAATGATTTCTCTTCATATTTAGTGTAAGCTAGACACTAGAGGTATTGGGGAAGACATGGGTAGGGCAGCCTAGTGTGCTATGCAGCCCAAAAGAACGTGAAGAGAAAACAAACAAGCCTGGTGCCTCTTCAGGTGCCAAGACGCTAGCAAACACCTCCATTAACACTGAGAGAGGTCACTCACCCAGGGCGGTGATGCAGGAGTCTACAAACGGGTCAAGGTAACAAAGTGATACGGGACTATACCAGTGCAGCACTGAGTGCTGAAGAGCAAACTAGGTTAAATTAGTTTGGGCTACCTAGTTGATTCCTCATGGGCAGTATAGGAGAGAACTAGTTGAAACTTCTGTCAATAAGTCAACCAACAGATACACATATACATAAATTAATAAGCAAATAAATAAATAAATGAGGTGTAGTGTAGGAATTCCTATCCGGGTGCAATTCTTTTTCCATGAAATTTGCAAAGTACGGAGATATGTTTGAGAACTACATTGCTGCTATTCTGGGTGCTAAGACCAGAGATACCTGCTAAGCCACCTGAGCTGCACCGTGAGGCCTCCCACAACCGAGAGTCATCCTAGCACTACTACTTGCCCTAAAGTTGAGCAGGCTTGTTGGAAAGGGTCCAGTTTTGAACTCGTGGCTACAAGTTCCACAGGTGTCTCTGAGGGGCTAAAGATTGTTTGTGGGCCCTTTAACATATACTGCGCTTGAAACGTTAGGAGAGAGAAATGCTTGGCTGTGAAATATGGCCTAGAACTCTTGCTTGCAAAAAATGTCATTGGCAAAAGAAAGAAGCTGAGAAAAGTTGAGAGTCTATTTTATCTGTGTTGGAAAAATTTAGAAGGCAGTAGCCATGAAACTGTTTGCTGATATTCAGAGGATAGCTCAGGAAATCATAATGCCTGAGCAGTCAGACACTGAGCAGTGTCTCCCTCCCCACAGTCATCCTCTGCTCTGGAGGGAGAAATAGCTCAGGATCATGAAGCCTCAGCTTGGTGTTGATCACTGCAGTCAGACACCGAGCAGTGTCTGCCTTCCCGCTGTCAGCCTGTGCTCTGGAGGGAAAGCAGATCCCACCAGTTAAATTATGTGATGCAACAGTTGCCTTCATCATCAGGTTATTTGGCTTTCATTTAACATTGTGCTGAAGGAGGGGCGGAGCTGCGACCTGCCACCCGGCTAGCTTTACACCCCAAATAATTACATGGAAACTGTATTCATTTAAACACTGCCTGGCCCAATAGTACTAGCCTCTTATTGGCTAATTCTCATATCATGCTTAACCCATATTTAGTAATCTATGTAGCACCACGAGGGGTGGCTTACCAGGAGAGATCTTAACCTGCGTCCATCTTGGAGAGGAGAGGCATGGCATCTGCCTATGGCTATTGCCTGAAGCGTCTGCCTTCTTTCTCCCAGAATTCTGTTCTGTCTACTTCGCCTACCTAATTTTCTGTCCTATTAAAGGGCCAAGGCAGTTTCTTTATTAACCAATCAAAGTAACACATAGACAGATGACCCTCCTCCATCAACATTGTTTTACCAAAATTGACATCTGTAAGAAAGTCAGTGCTCTCTCAGGCCTCCAGGGAGTTCTAATATGCTCTTCCCTGGTCTCATTCAATTTTCTGGGCCTGCACTCCGAGTGAGTCCATCTGACTCTGGGCATTGCCATCATGATTATTATCATTGGTTTAATAAATAAGCAACACGACAATATGGAAATGCATTTCATAATCTAAGTAGTTGTTTTCTTTGCACTCTCAATTTTGTTAGATAACAAAATTCCAGTTTCCATTTCCTTATTACTTTGAAAAAAGATCAGTGAATGGTTCCAACAATCTACTTTGTTTCCAAGAGAACAAAAGACTTGGAGCGGAGAGTGGAATCTGATGTCTTGAGAAAATGTGTGATGATCTGGTAAATACAGAAGCAGAAGACAGAGGAAGGTAGAGTCCCCCAAAATACTACCACCAAAAAAAAAAACTGACAAGGAAAAGAAATCTATGCAATGGACAATGGGGAGTGGCTTGGTTTCTGGTTGGTTCTGGCTGCTTTCTAAGATGAGGGCTTATTATGTTGCCCAGGCTAGCCTCAAAGTCATGATCCTCCTTCCTCATCATCCTGGGAACTGGGATTACAGATATGTGCCACTGTCTAACTACATGGTAAGGGGAGAATCATGCTGCAAGTTTCACTGAAAACTAAGCAAGGAAGTCATCTGCATGTGAAAAGTGTTAGTAACAGCATCAGGTGCTGGGGAAGCAAAGTAAAGTCATACCTACAATGTATCCCACATTCTTAAGGATGTCATGGCTTAAGATTAATTATTCATTTGTGTGTGGACACACATATGCTATGGTCCAAAATATGTAAAAATTTATTATACAGGAGTTATTATGTAGACTAATTTCGTTCTTGACTTCTCTATCAACATTTTTCAGCAATACACATTTTTAAAGAATAAAATGGAATATATACAGTTTACATGTTAAGACATGTTAAGACAGGAAATCATTCCAAAGTCTTCATTTTTTTTTCTTGTGTCTCCTTGAGCTTTAATTTATGCTTCATGGCCAAGGTCATTTGCAAACTTCCCTGGCACCTCAAACTGAGTGTATTTGATGTTAAAAATCTCTGCTGTCCCCCATCACAGGCACTGCCCTTTCTGTGCTCATTATCTCTTGCTCTTCTGTCCTCCCCTCTCACCAGCCCTGTGAGCCAAGGAAGGCAGCTGGGTATCTTTATCTGCTCAGCACAGCTCTGTGAGGGGCACTGCCCTCACTGTTCTGCTAGCCTCCAGAGGTCTCTGTATCTCCTCCCTCCTGTACCTGCAGTTCCTATGATCCACAGAAGTGTGGCTTCTCAACTGAACCTCTCTCTTAAGTAGAAGTTTATGATGTTTTTGTAGGACTCTGCAAAGTGGTTCATGAATCCTTCACTATCTAAGTAGTTCTCATCTGCTTGTCTTTGTGGGTCTTATGTCCACTGCTATGTCACGTTTTGGCCATACTGGATTTACCTGTTCTTTGTCTGAGCAGAGTAAAGCACACGGGACTCTGCTATGCACTTTCTCTGGCCTCAAGTTCTCTGGGCATTTTCCTAGTGTGGTCCATTCTTCATCCTCCCCATTGCATCAGCTCCATTGCTAATTCCATTAACTAGTTACTTTGTCTACATCTGTGAGTAAGCACACCACCTGACTGTTGGTAGAGGCTTCTGTCCTACCCAGACCTGCCATCCAGCTCAGTCAATAGAGCATAGGACTCTTAATCCTAGGGCCATAGGTTTGAGCCCCACATTGGGCACCAGATGAAGACAGACGCTAAAACAAAATCCCACACTAGCTCAGAATTGAGTATAATAAAGAGTTATTTATTTAGGGCTAGACTCACAGATCATAGTCCTCTGCATGAACTGGGAACAGGAACCGAATCCAGCAGCTGGAAGAGCAGGCAAGCACACACTTTACCTTGGCATTTATAGTATAAGAGTTCACACCCAAGTGGGCTAGTATCTTAAAGGCTGTTGGCTGAAGGAGCTCCTGCAGTACCTGACAAAATCAACTTACAGAAGGAAGGGATTTTTTTTTTCATCAAATTTCAAGAGCACAGTTCATCATGATTGGGAAGTCATGGCTGCAGGAGCAGGGAGCAGATGATAACGCTGCATATGTGTTCTGGTGGTGGAGAAGCATGGGTGCTTCTGCTCAGCCCAAGATCTCAGCCTGTGGGATGCTGTCACCCACATTCAGGGTGGATCTTGCCTCCTCAGTTAAAATTCTCTGAAAACACTTTCACAGACATGACCAGAAATGCATTTCCATGGAGATTCCTGTTCACCTTGGTACTTACTGCTTGTCATGTTCTGACAACAGTGCAGCACCATGCAGGACGGGAAGAACCTTCCTTCTCACAGGGTCTCCACTAGTCTCAGGACCAGGAGGTGATCAAATATGTATTTAATTATTTATTTATCTATTTAGTGTGGGAGATGCGTATGCCACAGTGTGCAGGAGGAGTTCAGAGAACAACTTAAGTGAGCCTGTCCTTGTACCACATGGTTCCCAGGCCTTGAACTCAAATCAGTCAAGTTTGGCTGCCAAGACTTGGCCCACTGAGTTATCTCCCCAGCTCCATAAAGTATTTTAATTGATATTGAACCAAGTGGAAATTTAGTTGATCATTGTCTGGGCAAATTGGTGGTTTCCAAGGTCTCCATCCAGTTGTGTGGAGGGCATTTCCATCTGGGTGAACAACGCACAAATGAGCCCACTAACTTCCAGCACATCTACTTTTCTTTCACGGATGACTTAAAGAATATTACTACTAAGACATTAAGATCAAATGTTTTGATATCTGAATTGAGATATGGAGTACTTTAGTATTTGTTTTTCATGAATTACTTAAATCAGGGGATACTTGTGGTGAGACCTTTTATAGTCTGGTATTTTATTAGTCTCATATTAATGACTCTTTGTTTCTGTTAAACATCCTATCATGTCATCAGCAATGTGCAATACTGAAACTAATTCTTACCATTTCTAAAACAAACTTATCAATAGGTAATGTAATTGGATATATTTACTCACAGAAAGCATAGAGCACTGTGTGAAGCAGCATAACACTTACTCTTGGATTAGATCAATTGCATAGATCAATTGAAGAAAAACCTTCCAAAATAATAAAATTTGAGTAAGGCTAAATGCTTCAAAATTCAAATACAAAATACTAATCTTCAGGTAATTTTCCCACCATAATTAACTACATGTGTAACTACATGGAATCAGTACAATCCCACTTGTATGAATTTCACATCACTCCATAGCTGTGTTCAGATATTACAGTTTGACCTGCTTCACGTCTGACTTTCATACACGATCCTTGGAGGATGACACCTGGGGTTTGTGACCCTTTCAGGTTTAGTCTCTCGAGGTATTACTTTTGATACTGTCTCGGGACATCAAGAGGAATTTAAATCGGTTAAAATCAAATTGTAATGATGATAAGAAGTTGGACATGCAGAACTACAAGCATCTGGGTTTTAGGGAAATTACTCAAGTTTCCAGAGCCAACTGAAGCAGAGCTGGACATAGACTACAAGATGTTATGCAAAGCAGCAGTTTGTGTGGGGGACAGCTGGGCCTGCTGTCATCCAAGGGCTTGGTGATTGGTTACCTCCTGCTTGAGGAGGAACTGGAAGAATGTTTCTGATGTTTATCTCATACCTATGTGCACATCTGTCCTCTCATGGTCACAGTTCATAATTAATGAACATTGTTTGCCATACTTACAGTGTAAATGAATCTGAGCCTTCCTTTGAAGCAACCCGAAGGTATTATTTCTATTTTCACCCAAGTTTAATAAGAATAACTTTCTCCGTCAGTCTTTAATCTCTTGCCCATCATATTCTGGTGGTGTACAGTCATTTTTAAGATACCTACCATATCTCCAACAGCAGTGGTTCTCAAACTTTGCATGATGCTGAAGGATTAATTTGTCACTCCCTTGCCTGTAACCCTGAGGCAGGAGAATGGGTTTGATTTCTAGGCCATTCTTCATTATACACTGAGCTCCAGATTAGTCCAGACTAGAGTGACAGCCTGTCTCAATAAATTAAAAAGAAAAAGAAAGAAAGAAAATTGCCAAGTAGCTCATTATGTCAACTGTTTTTTTCTCAATGGATCACATGTTTTTTAAGTTTGGCTGAAAATCAAACTGTCTTTAGTAAAGGAGCTTGAGGGGCTCATTAAACAAAAACTCCAGGAAAAAGTACACGCAGTGTTTATATGTCAAATAATTTCTGATTGTGGCATTGAAATCAAGAGTCCAGTACTTTAACTACTCAAAAACAAACAATCAGCCCATCACAAAACAAACCCACAAAACAAAACAAAAACCAAAAGCTCAAACAGGCTTTGACTGCCAACATCAGAAGAACACTCCCCAGACTAAGGGGAAGGACAGGAGACATGCCAGACTTGGGGACCACTGCTGTCCCACATATGTAACTATCTAAAAGATGACTGTCACACTAGACTTTAATGCCCTCTAAAGCCCTATGATGTCATGCTTCCCAATGACTGTTAGCTTTTCTTATTTCTTCCTCTTAACTTTATTCTCTGTTAACTGTAATCCCGTCATTAGAACTGACATATCATGAACTAACTGTGGAGATCTGATTCGAAGCTCACCCACTCCCTTCCCCAGCCTGGTCCTTCACCTTCTGTTTCTTCAGCTCATGTATTTTGAAATGATTGCAAGTTGAAATCTAATGTGTAAGCATATAACACAATTTGTAAGTTAAAGAAATAGAAAAGAGAGGAGGTATTTAATAGTTTTTATTTACTTTCTGTCTTTCTCTTAAATTTTTTTTAGTTATTTGAGAATTTCCTATAATTTATTTTGAGCATATTCACCTCTCCTTCAACTCCTCTCCCTAAAAATATTTTATGTTTTGAAACATGGACCTTGAATGTATAGTTTCAACATTGAAATAGACTTCTCTAAATATCATTCTTCATTTTGTAATATTTTATATAGATCAAATATACTTATGTAATTAAACAGAAATGTGCACTCTAATTCTAGTTTTTAATTCATAGTTCTTAAAAGTAATTATAAAAATTCACTGTTTCATAAAGTGTGTTTAGTATAAACCAAAATACCTGTGTCTACTAAAGAGAGTGAATTATCAATAACACCTTAATTTCAACTCAGAAAAGAAATTTTCTCTTTACAGTTTATAACATTAAGCACTTCATCAGCACAAGAGAATCAAATTTTACTCATTGCATGATTTTTTAATTAAATTCTGATCCCTTTAATTTAAGTGACTTATTTAATAAATGCCTTCTAAGGTTGGGTGTCTTGGCCTTCTTGACTTTTAGTTCTACTTGACTTTTAGTTGTCTACTTCCATGTCTGATATATTCTGTCAGCTCTCATTGCCCTTAGTTGCACTGAAATGCTTAGCACAGCACCCCACGTAATCAGTGTTGTTTGTCCTTTCCCCAGCAGGAGCAGGTATTCTGTGGCTTATGCTGCCCAGAAACCCTGGCTTCTAAATGCTACAGTTGAGGAAAACATCACTTTTGGAAGTCCTTTCAACAGACAGAGGTAACTTTGTACATATGGAATTTACAACTGAAACAACCCCTTGTGATCCATGAGTTTGGACCAGTTTACTCATAGTGAGGCAATGCCACAAAACTAAAGGAAGAGTGTGTTACAGTGGGATAGGACTGCGTAGTTTGTTCTTGAGTAGGTAAAAGGGACATGTCCATGTATACTGAATCAAGAGAGTTAACTGGATGGATGGTGAGTTTGGTAATGGAGTCCCCTAGTGACGACATTGAGTTGACCTATACAACTTCTCTACCATCTTCCATAGGAAGTTTAGACAAAATGTCCTGTGCCTTGAGCCAGATTCACAGTGATGGGTCTTATGATCAAAAGCTGAGATCTTGAAAGTTAAAGAGAATTAGGCAAGAGGAGAGGAATACTGACAAGAAAAAAAGGCAGGAGCATGGCATATTGGGAGAACAATATATATTATTTGAGTTTTCTGGAAACAAGCAGACAAAAGGTGAACCAGGTTGGAGTGAATATAAAGCCCATTCAATGTAATTGTGTGTATCCCAAGAAGTAATTGCAGGCTTTAGAAAGGGGGTACAGGTTGGTGGAGTGGGGCATGTCTGAAATCCCAACACTTGGATGTTGTGATGTCAGGAGGATCATCTTTGGCTATATATTAAGCTGAAGGACAGCCTGGTTACATGGGATCCTGCTTCAGAAATAACCCAAACAAATAAATAAATAAAATATCAACTAACAATAAGAATGGAAAGGGCTGCAAGAAAATGCAGTGTTAACTTTGGAGGTTAAAACATCAGTCAGATTAGATAGAAAAACACAGGCAGACACAATCTGAATTGAGTCAAAGGGATGTAAAGGAGTTATTTGGAAGAATCACTTAGACACATGCTTAGATCAGAGAGTAGAAGTGTCAAAGAGTGGGTGGTTGAGAAAAACGTTCTAGAATAATAATGGAGGCAGATGGGGAAGGAATCAAGATTGACTTGAATATTTTAGAACCAATAAATGGTTGACGGCCAGGGAGATAGCTCAGCTGGTAGTAAGATGTCTTCTTTGCAAACCTGAGGACCTGAATTTGATCTCTAGGACCTATGTAAAAAATCTAGATGTGGTCTCATGCTTCTGTGCTCCCAGCACTAGAGAAGCAGGACAGACAGAATGAACTCCAGGGCTCACTGTCCAGCCGGCCTTAACCTACCTGCTGAGATCCAGGCCAACAAATAAAAAATAAGGTGGAAAGTACCTGAGGAAAGACACCTGATGTTGTCCTGACTTTAAAATGGGCAGATAAACACATGCAGCTACACACACATGGGTATGCACACCCACAACCTGCACACACATGAACATAGACACACGCATAAAAAAAACCTGCACAAAATGAGCATATGAACACACTTGCACATGTGAACATGCACACAATAAGTAAATTGTTGATAATTTCTCCAGTGTCTCCAAGTCCTTTGCTTCTCCATATTTAATTCACCTGTGTTCTAACCCCATCTTTATGTAATTAATTAAATTTGAGTACTACCAATCCCCTTCCCTTCTGTTTCTCCTCCCTTAACATACACAGCAATATTTGAGGGCAGCCACTTAGCCTGTGCTTGGCTATGAGGGACAGCCTCCTTTTGTACCTCACAGATATCATGAACTGTCTAACCATTTGATCTCCCTTATGCTTCATTTTGCTCCTTTTTTTTCCTGGCAAATTTCTACATTCCTTTATGGAATAGTTATTTTCTCATGTTGCAGGAGTGCTAGTTCCCCTACAGTGCCTGAGAAAGCCCAGTTCTCTGTGTGTTTGCCTTGATCCTCTTTTGAAGATGCTAGCTTTCAGCTTATTTTGTTTTGGTTTGTTTTGTTTTGGTTTTCAAGACAGGGTTTCTCTGTAGCTTTGGAGCCTGTCCTGGAACTTGCTTTGGACTAGACTGGCCTTGAATTCACAGAGATCCACCTGTCTCTGCCTCCCAAGTTCTGGGATTAATTAATTAATTAAGGCATGTGCCACTACCATCTGGCTAGATTTAGTTTTTTTAACAGACAAATAAATGTGGATATAATTTTAAGTACAAAGTGATGTCTTAAATATAAACTATGAATGAAAAAATCTAGTTATTTAATGTGCGTATAACCTCACACCGCTATTATTGCTCACAGAGGGAGGAATGGAAATTCACACTTTCCTAGTCGAGGGTCCACACTAATGTGCTCGGTCAACGTTATTCCAATCTAAGATACTGAATGAACTTGGGGTTATGGGCAACAAGGGAATAATGAACAACAGCCTCAAAACCAAACCAGTGAATGAAGACTGTATATCTACATATATGAGTTTATTCATCATAAATAAGAAGAAGAGAATTATATTCTTTGCTGGAGAATGGGATACATCCGAAGCTACTAAGTCACATAAGCCAAACACAGGAAGACAAATAGTGCATGTTTTGTTCCATTTTTGGATCCTCGTTTCCTTTAAAATAGATAACGAAACCTTTTACCCATAAATGTGACTTGAGAGTAGAAGGGGGACTAGGAGAAGGGGTAGACTAGAAGAGAGGAGGGAAGGGAGGGAAGAAGGGATGGGAAAGGTAGGGAAAGAAAGGGAAGGTACAGAGAAGAGGGGAGGGGAGTGGCTATTGTCAGAGAATGTAATACACTTGAGGGAACATCTGTATTTCAAAAGACCCTGAATATCATTTCTCCCAAAGGTACAAAGCTGTTACCGATGCCTGCTCTCTTCAGCCAGATATTGATTTGTTACCGTTTGGAGACCAAACTGAAATTGGAGAGAGGGTGAGCTACATGTAATTGAACTAAGCAACGCACAGAAGAAAAGAGAGAGAAGTTGTCTGCTTGTCTTTAATCCTCAGAAGAGCATAGGGAAGTCTGGGGGCTTAGGAATTGTGTGTTGTCCCAGTGACAGGCACCAAAATATAAGGACAGGCATTCTTTGACACCACCGTTCTTTAAGTACCCACCGAGAGCCTACTGGACAAGTCATATTGTGCTAGTTCCTCAGGACCTGTGGCAGTGAGCAGGGGTGGGGAGAGTGAACCATCACCCCTGGCTCTGAGCAAGCATACTCTGCCTTCCTGGTTCTGCTGGCGTGACTTGCTTTGGAAACTGAGATCGCTTCCGATAATTTCTTCCAGTCCGCCACACCAACATCTGTTATTTTGTTAAGGTGTTATTTGTCTTTATACTCTCCTATTTTATGTTGACATCATGCTATTCTGGCAGATGAAAACATTTAGACCTGCCATCTTTATCACACTAATGACTAACAAGAATTGTAACCCTTATAGGTTCAAAATTGTCCTGAAACAAAGGCAAATGTGGGCTATCTAGTGTGATAATAAATTGATGTTGTGAGTGATTTTGTCCTCTGCACAGGACAACTGAGGATACGAAGGCTAAACAACTGAGAAATTTCCCAAACATAGTCAGTTTTAGCTGCTTAGGCCCAGCCACCTTCTTAATGACTATTTTCTACTACAACATCATGACTCATTTAAGAGCAGCTGTAGCTTCATGTCTCTGAGTGAAAGCATCCACAGGTGTAAAATGATAACAATCTTGATCTGCTGGACCTTCTTTGAGGAATAAAATAGAGAAAATTGTAAAGTCACATATGCCAGCCTGGTAAGACTAGGTGATAAGTTAATGTTATTATTAATTATCGCTAATATTTCATCATAAAACTATTGTTGTGAAGTGATATTTGGTAAAAACTTATAAAATCAAATTGAAGTGGTATTTGTTGAGAGCTGGGCACTAGATCAGCAGCAAAGAACTTTTGCTTCTCTTGCAGAAGACCTGAGTTCAGTTCTGACCGCCCATTTAGGCAGCTTACAACCTCCCGTAACTCCAACTCTAAGCAGTCTGATTCCCTCCTCTGACCGCGGGCATCTTACCCTCATGTGCACTTACCCACACAGAAACACACATAATTAAAAAGAAAATTAAAAAAATTTATGTGTCCAAGTATAGCCAATGTGAAAACTTAAAAATTGGGAATTGCTTGTCTTTGGCACCCACCAAGAGAGCTGGTTATTCACGCTTTTGCTCAGCGGAGCTCACAGAGTGAGAGGAGGAATGGTGTGACTGGGCAGGAACCATTGGCAGATATCAAGCATTGGTATTAGAGAGGATCACTAGTCGTGTTAAAAGTGTTTAGAGAGACTTGCATTTTAGAGGTGATCTTCACCATCAGATCCCATATTGATGATGAAAATGGGTGTTTCTGGTATTTCTTTTCAAGGGCATCAACCTGAGTGGGGGTCAGAGGCAAAGGATCTGTGTGGCCCGGGCGCTCTACCAAAACACCAACATTGTCTTCTTGGTAAGGATGTGAACTTTAATTTTATTTATTCTTTGATTTCTCCCTCTAGACAATGTGTCTTTAAAAAGCCAAGCCAGACAACTGAAGGAAAGCTGGTTTAAGGGGATTACAGAGTACAGAGTCAGCAAATCCTCGCAGTACAGTTCAGTGACTCAGCATACAGAGCTGAGAGTCGGTGGCTCCAGGTTGGTGCCCACGAAATTACAATAAAAAGCACCGAGACACTTTAGGCAGTATCTTTTGAAGCTTTATGCATTATTTATTCATTTTGTGTGGGAAGGGGAGGCAGAGCTTGCTTGTCACGGTGCATGTGTGGAAGTCAGAGGACAAATTACTGAGTTCTCTCCTTTCAACATGTTGGTCCTAAGGATCCAACTCAGGCTTGGTCGTCAGGCTTGGTGGTAACCACCATCTGCTTCTGAACTGATTTGACAGTTCCTAGAGGAAGGGGTTTTTCTGGCTTTCTTGACTAGGAGAATCATTAAAGAAGGGGTATGGATGATGTTGGAAAATTGGGCAGAATCTTCTCCTTTTGTTCATGGTAAAGAGGTAAGGCTTAGAAAATAGACCCTTGGTGGACATAGGAGCATCTAAATAGATATTCCATTCCAATCATGAGCATCTCAGGCTGTAGATAAGCATTATATGTGATGATTCACAAAATGATAGCAATCTTTGCTGGGTGGTGGTAGTGCACACCTTTAATCCCAGCACTCGGTAGACAGGGGCAGGTGGATCTCTGTGAGTTCAAGGCCAGCCTGATCTACAGAGTAAGTAACTTTTGCTCAACACCAATAGCACCCATGCCTTGAAGATGCTTTAGGAGGTTTTATATATTCACAGAATTTTTTTATTATATTGGTTATGATTTTGATCTGCTTTAGTTTATACAGAAGGTAGGGGTCAAAATAACAACATATATAAAGTTGGAATTTTAGAGTCCAGCAGAGAATGTGAGCTTGTCCCTCTCTTGGGCCATCATTAGCCTTCATTTGTAAATCTGCTTGTAGAAGGTTTAGCTTGTAGCTGGGATGGCTGACCCCAGTCCCTCCTTGGCTGACTAGAGCAGGCCTTTGAATTAGCCTAACTTCCTTTGTGCTCAGTCCCAGAAACACATAGCTGTCACTGTGGCATTTTAGAGAGAGACATAGCCTGTCAATCCACCACGGCTTGGTTTATAAGACGGTAACAGTAGAACATCACTTTGAAGAGATTTCAGGAAACACCACATTATTTTATTGTGTTTTTGCATCAGTCTGGTGAATATTCTGACAGGTCCCTTTAGTATGCCCGTCATTTTAAAAGTGAAGTGGCAGTTGGGACATACACTGCCTAGAAGAGAGAGAGAGCGAGAGAGAGCGAGAGAGAGCGAGAGAGAGAGAGAGAGAGAGAGAGAGAGAGAGAGAGAGAGAGAGAGAGAGAGAGAGAGAGAGAAAGGAGGGAATGTAACTACATTCCAGCTCTCTCATTTCCAGCACTCTGCTTGCTGTCTCATGACATTTCAATTCAGAATTGTACGGAAAGCAAACATGAGTTCCTATAAAAACTCATTTCTAACATACCTTTTTCCATATGAATAATTTCTTATACAAACGATTTGGGATATTTGATCTGTACAACCGAAGATGCTCTGGGTCTTACAGGAACCAGAAACCGAAGTCGTGTCAAGAGCAATCAATTCATCCCCTATAATAGTTATCTGAATTTTCAAAACCAGTGATTGGCTAGTAAATCTTGCAATTAAACTCCTGCTGCATTGTTGCTGGGAGATGGAGGTAAACCCTGCCAGTGTCCTGAAAGAGAGTTCAAGTCTCTTTCCTACTACCAGCATGAGAACAGTGTATCTTAGAATGATTTATATTGCTACACAAGCTTTCATTTTTAAGTAATCTGTCTTCTAGGAAAGCAGCCAGGGATCTTAGCCCCGGAGCCATCTCTCCAGAGCCACCTGTGATATTTTTTTTTGTTGTTTTTTTCGAGACAGAGTTTCTCTGTAGCTTTGGATCCTGTCCTGGAACTAGCTCTTGTAGACGAGACTGGCCTCAAACTCACAGAGATCCATCTGCCTCTGCCTCCCGAGTGCTGGGATTAAAGGTGCATGCTACCACTGCCCAGAGTACCTATTGACAATTTTGAAAAGCACGTTATTGGGCCACAGGGAGACAGATTCATCTCTTTGATGTTCTAATTCACAGAGTGTCTTAGAAAGAGTTGGTATTAATGAGAATAATCTAAAGGTTCAAAATGATTTTGAAACATTTAAATATCATGAAAAGTATTTTTGGAATATTCCAGAGCATTTTGTTATTAATCAATTTCATTTCATTACTTTTTAAAATAAATTTAATTACCCAGATGGCATATAAACATATATTTATGCCTGTATTTGTTAGGTATCTGTATACACACACATATATACATATATAATGACAATTGCCTTGTTAACTATTCCATTATTTAAATATTCCTATATTTGAATGGTTTAAATAAACTGCTGTAGGCTAATATCAGTTACTAAATGTATTCATATAAAAGCCATTTGAGGGCATTCATTAATTCACCTATTTATCTGTGATTATGCTATCTAAAAAGTAACTGTTTAATTACTTTACTAATGTTTATTTTTCATTAGATTGTTATTAAATACTTTAATTAAAATCATCACTTAGTGTTTCTGTTTATTGAGCAGAGAATAATTGAGTACTGAATAAATATTGAGCTAATTATATTACTCCTTGTATTGGCTATACATTTAAACTGACTCTAACTTCTAAATATAGTTGCTTTATTTCCCTGTCTACATAATCAATCAGGTTAATGTGTATAGCTGACAGAAATGTGCTAAATTTTTTCAGAGTTATATTTCTACATTTGTGAGTATGCATCCCACTATGTAGAACTGATGGAATAAGAATCCAGTCACTCCTTACTTGGACCCAGATTATGTAGACACTGGTTTGCATGATAAACACGTAGAAGTACAACAGAGAAATAAAATAAAACAAAGAAGACATGTCCCAGGCACCCTCCTTTCTTCACCAAAAGCCTGGGTCATGTTTCTGCTTCTCACTGTTTAACTGGTTCTTTTGAGAATTTTTGGCGGAACTGAGTACGGGGGCCCGCTTATCTCCCTTCCCACTCTCCCTGCTGCAGGATGACCCATTCTCTGCCCTGGATATCCATCTGAGCGATCACCTGATGCAGGAAGGAATTCTGAAGTTCCTCCAGGATGACAAGAGGACGGTTGTCCTTGTGACTCACAAGTTGCAGTACCTGACCCACGCGGACTGGGTGAGACTTCCTGGGTTTGTGTTACAGTCGCATCTTAGACACCAGGACATACTCCCTGAGACACAGCTAAATCATTGGGCCGCTTCGGGGTTCTGCTAGCGTTCTGCTCACCGTCTCTTCCCTCAGATCATAGCCATGAAGGATGGGAGTGTGCTACGAGAAGGGACTTTGAAAGACATTCAGACCAAGGATGTGGAGCTTTACGAGCACTGGAAAACTCTCATGAATCGACAAGATCAAGAATTGGAGAAGGTAAGAAGGGTCAGAGCGGCCCATGTAATTACTAGAAATGCCCTGAAGGAAGCGCTGTGTTTCGTAGGATACACGGGGCTCTGCGACGGCCTCTTCTGAAGCTCAAGATAATTGCGTCTTTGCATACAGTTATTGATCAGTCTACTTTAAACTTACTATATTTTACTATTTACTTATTTGTTATTTGCTTGTTTATTTACTGTGTGCCTGGTATATATTGCATGCATGGTGCGTGCGTGCGTGTGTGTGTGTGTGTGTGTGTGTGTCTACTAGGAGTACACAGTCATAGGCACATGTGTAGAAACTACAGGAGCACACTCAATGTCTTGTTCTGTCTCTCTCTGCTTTATTGCCTTGAGTGAGGATCTCTCATTGAATCCGGATGCAGGCTGACAACCACACACACCATCATTGTTCCTGTCTGCACCATCCACACACAATGCTGGGGTTCCAGATGTGAATGGCCACTCCTGGATTTTTATTTGGGAGCTGAGATACAGACTCAGACCCTCCTCTTTGTACAGCAAGCCCTCTTCCCCGTGGAGCTACCTCTCAAGCCCCCAGGCTGGTCCTGTCTTATGTTCTCTTCTGGATGAATGGCTACCTGAGTTTTGACTCTGAGCCATTTGGAATTGTGTGTGTAGTGACTAGGTGAATGAGCTGTTTATCAAGGCTTGAGACTTTCCTTCTTTTTCCGATTGATCTCTTCTTTTCTCACGAGTGGTAAGATCATTTTCATGCATTGCCTACCATCAGACACAGTCAATACAAGAGCCAAGGTGGCTTTGAAGAAAGCAAAGCTCTGAGCTCTGGCTGGAGTCACTGAGTGTGTCTGCAGTGACCATGATGGCGGATGGAGCTCAACAGAAAGAAAAAGACACTACTTTTATCTTCTTCATACTCCACGAAGACTTTTTTTTTTTTTTTAACACTCTCACTTAGTTCTCATGAAAAGTCACGATGAGTAAGCACAGAAAGGATCTTCTCATTTTTACAGAAGAGAGAACAGGAGCCTGGAGAAGTCAAACAATTTGCCTGAGCATGTATTCATGGTACTGATGGGATTAAAAGCCAGGTCCACCTCCAGAGTAGCTGTGCCACATTTCAGCCATACTAAATGGCGCAATAATAGACTTGGAAACCAGAACCTGGAAATTGGTTCATTTTGTGATTGGGAAAAGAAATAGGACATTGAATTTTCAAATCTTTGAGAACTTTTGCTTTGGGGTTTGGCCTGGGATATATCCAGAATTTAGTACAGTGGACAGGAATGAGCTTTAAAAAATAAAGCAGTTATGTTAGCCAGTTTCTTAAAAAAAAATCAGAAAATCAAATTGTATCTTTTAAGAAAGAAAAATAAAATCTATACTTCTGTAGTGAAAGGAAGGTCAAAAAGCCACACTCTTCTCAAAGTTCTCTGTCTGGTGACTTTCTGAAGATCTCAAAAGCAAATCCCCATCCCACCCATGTTGTGAGAATTCTAGTTGGTCTTGTTAATAAAAACCTGGAGTCAGAAATTAGAGTAAATGCTGAAAGATCAGATAGTAAGGGAACCAGCCACTAGAGTTCTTATCTCTACCAAATCCTCAGTCTAAAAGGACAAGATCCTGTGTCCACGAATCCTCAGACTGCATGCTCTGAGCTCCTGTCTCCTCCCAGCTTAGATTCCTCTCTCTGCCCAGCCATATCTCTTCCTGTCTCTACACCCCTAATGCTGGAATTAAAGGTATGTGGTCCCAAGTACTGGGATCAAAGGTGTGATCTCTGTTTTTATTTTAGACTGATTCAATATGCAGCCCAGAGTAGCCTTGAACTCACAAATATCCATCTGCCTAGTGCCGGGATAAAAGGTGTGTGCCACCACTGCCTGGTTTGTCTGGCTGACTAGTGTGGCTAGCTCTGAACTCTGAACTTCAGATGAGCTTTATTTGTTAGATCACAAACAAAATATCACCACACCCGAGGAAGAAAAACCCCTATGAAAAATCTCTGCAGAGAATAAGAAGGGTAACAGGCTCATGGGACTCAGGGTGCTAGGGAACATCTCACAGTGTGCAGTGCTGTGCCCAAGGAAGCAGGTATGTGAGGGTTGATGAGGAGCATCCCGAGGGGACCCCCAATTAACATCAGTTTAGTGATCTAAGTGCCAGGGGGAAATAATATGAAGTCATTTTCAGGAGCAGGACAATCTATTGTTTTCTTTGAAAAGAAGGATCAGGATCTGGAATCAAAACACACACACACACAGAGAGAGAGAGAGAGAGAGAGAGAGAGAGAGAGAGAGAGAGAGGCAGGAGAGAGAGAGAGAGAGAGAGAGAGAGAGAGAGAGAGAGAGAGAGAGAGAGAGAGAGAGAGAGAGAGAACACAGTAGGCTGAGTGGGATAACAATATCATTTTTTAGCAAGCCAGGAAGAAAGTCTATGTCTATTCAGTTGCATTTAGAAATGAAGGGATGATTAGCTTCCTAATCAAAGACAGATGGCAGGGCATCTATCAAGCACAGGAGATGTGGAACAAGCTAGGGCGTGGCCATGGCAAAGCCAGCTGCAAAGTAGAATGGAGGCCAGGAGAAGACAGACAGAATCCAGACAGAATCCAGCACCTGCCTGGATTCCAATCTGAAGTCCAATCTGAAGCTGGAGAGCTATTCCTCCATAGGACTGGGGAGGAGGTAAAATGCTTGCTTTTCAAGTATGAAAACCTGAGTTTAGACTCCTAGGACTCACTTAAAAAGCCAGGCATAGCCGTGTGTGTGTGTGTGTGTGTGTGTGTGTGTGTGCATGATTACACACACATTTGTAATTCCAGAGCTGGGAAGTAGAGACAGGAGGATCCTTGGAGCTTGCTGTCCAGCTGTTTACCCAAACTGGTGAGCTCCAAGTTCAATGAAAGACCCTACATTAAAAAAAATATGGGGAACAGTAACAGAGGAAGTACACGATGTCCTCTGGTCTGCCCATGAATGCATGGAAATACACACTCACACACACCCATGCACATGCACACATACACACCTGCACACCTGGAATACCTTGGGGGAGGGTCCTACAGAAACAGCTTTCACTTTGATTGTTATATGTCAGGGCAGAGTGTCACCTGTTCTCCAGGGTGAATTCTGCCTCTTAGGAGACATTTGGCCACATTGGGAGACATTTGTGTTCGTCACAGTTGAGACTGGTGGTGGTGTGGGGGGGGGGGCGTTAATGGCACATGGATGCTGTGGGAGGAAAGGCAAAGCTCAGTTGCTGCAGCATGTGAGGACCCCCAAAGCAGCCTTCTGACTCAAGCTCAGTCGTGCCAAAGCTGAGGAAGCCTCGCCCACATATGCCGAGCAAATGGAATGAGTGCCAAAAAAACAGGAGACAAAATGACAATCAAAGCCCTGGCACAGGGCTTCAGAAAGAACTGAATTCAGGGGAGAGAATGAAGGGCTGTGCCAGAAGGGTGACAATGAAAACTACAACCAGGAAGTAACATGTTTGACTGATTCAGATATGACTGAGAACTGTGATTTGCGTGACACCAACTTTTCTCGCCACCGTGTTACTGAGTGGATAAGTGACTGTCATTTGATGATCGCCTACTCTTGTCTTGAGCAGACCATGTAAATATTCACTAGGTAAATGAAACAGAATTTGTATTTACTCAACCAAGTACCAACACAACTTTAAAATACTTCTCCAATAATTAGCTTATTTATGAAATTTTACTTTCAGGAATATTTGCATTAAGTTTTTTTAAAAGCAAAGTAAAATTAGGCTCACACATAGTATTATGGGAGCCAGCAAAGAACTAAATCCACTCTTCTTTTTGGGTTTGTCCCATTCCATCCCATCATTCACAAAGGAGAGATGTTTGATCTAGTCCATTGACAAGTGTTGGTCTTTACACCATTAGGCAACACTAGTGTCTACTTTCTTTGTAAAGTCTAATTGGGATGATAGCACTCAAAGGCGGAGGCAGGAAGACCAGTCATTTAGTGTCATCCTCAGCTGTTGTGGGAGAGTCTTCTGTTTGTGTTGATTTCATTCGTTAATAAAGAAAACTGCCTTGGCCCATTTAATGGGCCAGCCCTTAGGTGGGTGGAGTAGACAGAACAGGAAGAAGGAAGTGAGGTAGATGACTCAGTCAGATGCCACGCCTCTCCTAAGTGAGACAGATGCCATGCCTCTCCTCTCTGAGCCAGACGCGATGAAGCTCCAGCCCAAGATGGACATACACTAGAATTTTCCTGATAAGGCACCACTTTGTGATACTACACAGATATGGGTTAATCAAGATGTGAGTAAGAGGCTGAAACTAATGGGCCAGGCAGTGCTTAAATGAATACAGTTTGTGTGTTGTTATTTCGGGGCATAAGCTTGCCACGCAGCTGGGAGCAGGGTGGCGGGAACGCGGCCCACCACTCTTTACTACACTGGTTTACAATAGCTAGTTCCAGGAAAGTCAGGACTGTTATACAGAGAAACCCTACCTTGAAAAATACAAAAAAAGGAAAAAAGAAACCATCCAGTATGTCATCCATGGATAAGTGTATCCCTTCCTTAGATAGAAACTCCTTCAGTGAGCATATTGTTGTTCACAGGACATGGAAGCAGACCAGACGACATTAGAGAGGAAGACTCTCCGAAGAGCCATGTACTCAAGAGAGGCCAAAGCACAGATGGAGGATGAAGATGAAGGCAAGTCTCTTTTTTCTTTTTTAAATCTGAAACATTCAGCTAGATTGGTGTGTTATGAGGACATCACTCTGGAAACTGACATGAGAGTGTGCCATACACATATAACAAACCACACTGCACAAGGCCCAGAGCCAAACGAGATGCTTAATATATTTAGCATGACAGCATCAATGTAGATGGAGCAGCGGGGCTGTGTCCTGCCACCCAGCTAGCTTTACACCTGAAATAATTACACGGAAACCATATTCCTTTAAACACTGCCTGGTCTATTAGTTTCAGCCTCTTATTTAGTTCTCACATCTTGATTAACCCATATTTAGTAATGTGTGTAGCACCACCGGGGTGGCTTACTGGGAAGATTCTAGCCTACGTCCATCTTGGGTCGGAGCTTCATTGCATCTGACTCACTTCCCTTCTTCCCAGAATTCTGTTCTGTCTACTCCGCCTACCTAATTTTCTGACCTATTGGGCCAAGCAGTTTCTTTATTAATTAACCAATGAAAGTCCTCCATCATGTCAAGGCCAAGCGTATTTCCCCTAGCAGCCTCTGTGAGACGCATGCTCAGTGGGTGTGGAAAGACCAAAGTGGGGATGTAAAAACAGAACAATTGTAAAAGTCTAGTATCATGACTGAATCTGTTTGTTACTAAAATATCAATTGTTTAAACGCCAACAATCGGTGGAAAGATCAGAAAGACAGTTCCTATACTTGAGTCGTTTGGTCCTTACGCATGTGGTTTCCGTCACACCTGAAAAAGAATGTAAATGTCAGGGAGCCCTTTCTTCATTTCAGGTTTCCACATCTAATACTATATTCTGTAGAAGAAGAAGAAAGATTTGCTAGAATTTTGAAAAGCAGTCAGCCAAAATCATGACATTGTCTTGATCTGAGTCACAAGAATGTATTAAATTAAACCATTTAAGTCCGCAGAATTAACGCATTCATTACAACCCACTTCTGTAAAGTTAAATGTGGTTTGAATATTCTTGCCAGAAAATATAAATTCATTCTGGTGCTCACCTGAAGCTTACACAAGGTTTGTTGCATGTGTGACTATACAGAGGAAGAGGAGGAGGAAGATGAGGATGATAACATGTCAACTGTGATGAGGCTCAGGACGAAAATGCCCTGGAAGACCTGTTGGTGGTACCTCACTTCAGGAGGGTTCTTCTTACTCTTCCTCATGATCTTCTCTAAGCTTCTGAAGCACTCAGTGATTGTGGCGATAGACTACTGGCTGGCTACATGGACATCTGAATACAGCATAAACCACACCGGGAAAGCTGACCAGGTACAATGCACCCAGGAACAGTGGAGAGGGAGGCCCTTTGCTGAGGTCAGTTAACAGTCAGAAGGCCAGAGGAATTTGGTGCAAGTTCAGTATGTTAGTAATCAGGGAACTACATAAAACAAGGCAAACTGCCAATAATGGGAAACATGGCTCTTACTGTTTATCATTTTAAATACCTGCTTTGCTCACATTATTTTTGCTTATTACATATTTATGTATTATATCTATGTGTCTGTGTGTGGGTATGTGCACATGAAGGCAGTGCCCATGGAGGCCAGAATAAGGTGCCAGATCTCCTAGAGCTAGAGCCATAGGCAGCTGCAAACCACCCAATGTCGGTTCTGGGAACTAAATACAGGTGCTCTGGAAAAGGAGTACTCTTAACTGTGGAATCATCTCTCCAGCCCTGCGGTTGTTCTTTCATTGTTTTGCTTTGTATTTTGAGACAGGGTTTATCTGTAAAATAACTCTAAACTGGAACTTGCTTTGTAAACCAGGCTGACCTCGAACTCCCAGAGATCCGCCTGCCTCTGCCTCCTGAGTGCTGGGATTAAAGGCATGTGCCACCACCGCCCATCTTCCAGCTCTGTTTTTATAAGAAGCATTTAATCATAATAGTTAGATACAGATTCAAGAAATTCAATCTGTTTTACATGTAATGTATGCTACTATTATATATTACATGCCAAACACATATAAAGGAGATTCTCGTCTTCCAATAATTTTTTTGTCCTGGATCAGTATACTGAGCGATCATGGGAAGAATGAGCTTGACAATGTAGAAAACCAAGAGTCTGTCTCCATCTTGAAAGATACATCGACCCTGCAGTCATTGGGGCAGACCTTACATGCATACAATGTACATTAACACACAAACAGGGGCTTCCTGGCCTGTGGACTGACCTGAAGGGATCCCTGCCCTGAGTACCCACCACCTGTCTTCAGCTCTCTAAATGCAAGCAAAACAAGAATGTTAACAGTCTGTCTGATTTTGATGCTTCATTCATTTTCTAGTTAGGAAAAACCCAGGTAATCATTTCACGTCATTGTCCCATGCTGGTTCTTCCTAGACGTTCTACGTGGCTGGGTTTAGCATTCTCTGTGGAGTCGGCATCTTCCTTTGCCTCGTCACCTCCCTCACGGTAGAATGGATGGGCCTCACAGCTGCCAAGAACCTCCACTACAATCTCCTGAATAAGATAATTCTTGGGCCAATAAGGTAAAAGAAAAAGTAGTAATCTCTTGCCCCTATGCATGCAGTAATAAGAACATACATGTAAAAATGAAATGTGGAAGGTTAAAGAAAGAATTAGTCCTTTTCAGGACTCTAGATGTCCCTCAGTTGTGCTTCTCGTCAGATATTCCACATCACTATACTCTTCTATCTATTCCCTACCTAGGTTCTTTGATACCACACCCCTGGGACTGATTCTCAATCGGTTTTCTGCTGATACTAATATCATTGACCAGGTGAGTATCTGACTTGCATCTAAGTTCTAAGACAAATTCCTCAGTGTAAACTAAACAGCATTCCAAACAGGACTCTTGAGGGCAAAGAATTGCTAAAATTTAAGTTAGGGTTCATTTGATCTCCTATCAAAATGAAGAAAAAGATTTCCAGGATAAGAATTTGTTTGTATGTTCATGTATGTTGTATACACATACTGTGTATCTGCCCTTGACATATAGGTGCCCATGCATACTTTCGTGTGTATATGAGTGTGTGTTAGTCAGAGGTTGACATAGGCATGCATGTTCTTCAATGCTCCCCATCTTATTTTTTAGGTCTTATTATTTTTAATTTTGAAACTGTATGTATAGGTTTCTGCATGTAAAATTCTTGCAGCAGATCAGGTAGATGCCAGGGCCTTGCTAGTCAGCCACTATGGCAAAAACATCATCCCCAGGTTCATTGAGAAACCATGACCCAAAAATAAAGTGGATAACTATTATAGAAGATGCCCAGTTCTGACCTCAAGCTGCCATATGTTCACTTATAGGCAACCCTACCAACTCACACATGTGCACATGCACACACACACACAAGTTAGTACACACAGAAATTTAACACAAGGTAAATGTGGCATCTGGAATCTGAGAGAATCATTCATTTTTAAACCAGAAGACGTTGAGAAAATTATCCATAAAATATAAAACAATATGATTATAGAATAAAGATGGCCAAATAAAGTCATGACATGGTGATATAAAAGATAACCAGATAGTTTTGGAACTATGGACTGCAAAAGGTCTTTTGATGTAAGACAGAGCATAGCATGAAAATAAGAAAAAGACAAATAGAAATAACTGTACAAAAAATAAATTCTGATTGAGCCTAAAGCACCAAAGACAAATTTAAATTGCAAAAGAAAGAAGATAAACACCACAATATATGAATAGCATCTAAATTAAAAATGGAAAAGGCAAGTAATACAACCAAAAATGCTCAAAGGACACAAGTTGCTACAGGAAAAATAACTTCTGTGTTTTTCAGTGGAGGAGCAGGTGAGTTTTAGATCGTGTGCGACTGTTAAAAAGGAGTGTTTGAGACCACTGACAAGGAAACGCCTCTAGTCTATCCTGGTAAAGCGAAACAAAGACAGGGTGAAAAATATTTCTAGTATAGCTGTTTATATAAAATACCCATGGTAAGTAGGTGAACAACATGTAATGCTATGTCAATAGATACAGCTACTGAACTCTGTCGGCATGCAAAATTATTCACAGTGAACATTCCTAGAGGCTGCTTTGGCAGTCCGCATTACTTAACATTAATATAAAAGTGAGTATTTTTTATTACACTGTCATGGATATTGTTCATGCGCTGAAAAGGTTGTCCTTTAAATATCTTCCATAGCACATCCCTCCAACCTTGGAATCACTGACCCGCTCCACCCTGCTTTGTTTGTCTGCTATCGGGATGATCTCCTATGCTACGCCTGTGTTCCTTGTCGCCCTGGTGCCCCTTGGTGTCGCCTTTTACTTCATCCAGAAATACTTCCGAGTTGCTTCTAAGTAAGTAAAACTCTTCTCTCCTTTTCAAAAGCCTGCATATTCAATTCATTGGGAACTGTGGTTTCTCCACTGTTTCTTTGTTTCTCAAACTAAGGTGGAGAATTTAGAAATGCAACTGGCTTTGCATAAACCTTATGTCTCAGTGTGAGATCTAATGTCATTCTTTCTGCAACTGACACATTTTTCAGTTGACACACACTAACACATTGTTCAGTTTGCCAACGATTTGTCTTTTGAGTTGAGAGATATAGATGTGCCAGTTATTTCATCCTTGGTTCTTTTTCTGAGTGTAACAGTAGCAGGAAACTCACAAGATCAAACACAGTCCTGAGGAGTGAGCAAGTTGGAGCCAATATATTTCAAAGCAGGAAAAAAGGTGAAAATCACCAAGTCCTTTAAACGCATAGTTTGAAATAGTAGAAGAAGACAGGGGAAGAGATAAGTCATCCTTGACTATGCAGTTGGATAATCTTGAGTATCTGAGAGGCACACCATCACTTTAAGAGACTGGAGAATTTGAGCTTACAGAATTTCCCTTGTACCTGCTAACTCAGTCAAATAAATAAAAGGACAACATTAGTCTAAGACTTTTTATTAATATAGGACTTATTGTTTCCCTGAGAAATCGAATAATTAATTATCAATACGGTGTCCACCATTGTAAACTTGAACGTTTGTGTTTAGTGCTTTCCTAAAGAATACGATGAGGTTTATTATTGCAAGGACTGTCTCAGCACTCAGTAAACACTGCTGTGTTACAAGTAACTGTGTGGAGCCACGAGGTGTGTGATACGGAATCTGTTCTCAACAAAACCCATCTCTTCTTAAGAGAAAGCCAGAGATACACTAATTTTTATTAAAAAGCATATAATAAAGTATATAAGGTAAAGCCATTTATAAAGTAACACATGGATTAAACTAGAATAAAATGCAAACATGTTTTTCTGGAACCCTAGACATACTTCATATTACAGGAGTACAAAGAAGACTAAGTTATACAGAGGGGAGAAAGAAGAAAAGGGGAGGCCTCTAGTGAGGTCCACACACAGAGCTTCACATCATTTTAGAGTATTTCTCTTCTCCCCCAGGGCTGTGAGTTAAGAGTACTTCACATACTGGAGATGTGTGTTATATTTGAGTGGTTTTTCTTCCTCAGCATCCTTCATTCCTCCCTTCCTTCCTCCCTGCCAATCTTCCTCCCTCATTGTTAGGAATGACAATTTCCCTATTTCCTCCCTTCCTCCCCTTCTTCCTTCCTTTCCTTTCTCCCTTCCTTTTTCTGTAGCAAATTCAGACCAAAATGAAGAAGGCAGCAGTCAGATTTACACTTCCATTTCCTCTGATGTTTATGCTGACACACTGTGCTGCAGGGCCAACTCAGGTTGATGACCACTGGTTGATTTGCACAGAGTCAGTGCCTCTCAGCACTTATACCAAGCATTTGTATCTTACTGCAACCAGAAGTTCATTTGACCCATTTTTGCCATGACCAAGATAAAATGAGTGGGGAATGTTAGGCATAGATTTCTAACCCACTACAAATGTGAACATTGAGCTTTGCTCCTGAAACATAATCTGAATCATCTGTCCACATGAGTAGTGACTATAATAAAGGGTTTGGTCTTTTAAAATGTTAAATAAAGATATTATATATATAATATATATTATATATATATATAAAATGTTTTAATTTTTAGTACCAGTGAAAGAGGGGAAGGACACATAATAGAGTTCTTTTTTAAAAAAGAGCCAACTGTAAGATAACAATTATTTTTTAAGGAATTAGAGTTGATAGCAGATTCAGAAGCCAAAGTCTACCCATTCTTATCTGAAAGTTGGGGAAACAGCCCAATGGCCAACGATATGAAATCTTACAGGCTCAAGAATTCTGCCCATGACTCACCCAGGGGAAAAGCTCACGCAGCTCAACAGACTATATATATCAAAGGGAACTGAAGTGGACAAGCTCACAGCAGGCAATAAATGGACCTTTTGACTGTCTGAAGTCTCAGGTCTAATGGGTGTTTAGCTGTCTGCTTCCTTCCTACAAGAGCACAGATCCAACTGTGCTTTCACCTTCTGGGTTTCATGTTTGACATGGCTGTAAACAAAGACAGCTTCTTCCTGATGCTCTCTTCAGCCCTGACCTCACTGTACTTGCTTTAGCCATCTGTTGCTGGTGTCCACTGCGCCGATAGCCACCTGTTTATGTTTAAGAAGAGGGAAGTCCTCACCACCTTTCCTCTGTGCTCTCCCCACATCTGCCATTCCTGAACTGTGCCAAGTCCTTTCCAGAAACTCTAAGAGAAAACACTGCGCTTGTTTGTGGGATTACACAGTCAATCAAGAATGGCCTCCGTGGCTGATGCTGTAGGACAGCATTTATTAGTTCACTTGATGCTCACAGGTGAAGGGAAGGGCAGCCCTTCTAGTTCTCCCAACCCCCGTGACCTCAAGAAAGGCAGAAAGGGGAAGAAAAAAGAGAAATACTCTCTAACGTTTGGTTTAACTCAGTCTTATTTTCTAGAAATGTAAGCTTATATGGTTTAAAGAAAAGTTGTTTGTTGTAATAGGCTGCTTGTTTGTTTCCCGGTTGCCTGGCAGCTCAGATCCAAAATAACCATACAGAAACTATATTACTTAAATCACTGCTTGGCCTATTAGCTCTGGATTCTTATTGGCTAATTTTTAAATATTAATTTAACCCATCTATATTAATCTGTGTATCACCACAAGGCTGTGGCTTACAGGGAAAAGTTCTGGCCTCTGTCTCTGGCAGGGCTACATGGCTTCTCTTTACTCCACCTTCTTTCTCCCAGCATTCAGTTTAGGTTTCCCTGCCTGGCTCTACTCTGCCCTATCAGGCCAAGCCAGTTTTCTTTATTCATTAACCAATAAAGGCAACACATAGACAGAAGGACCCACATCAGTACCTTGGAATGCCTACGCATGTCTGTCATTCTAGTAGTTGGGAGACTGAGGCAGGAGAATCACAGCAAGTTTGAGGCCAACCTGGGATATACTGTGAACTCCTACAAAAAATGAATAAGTAAATAGATAAGTAAATAAATAAACAAGATACTTTTAATAGAAAATTTACAAATACACATCTGTGTGAAGAGGATTACTTTGAGCTGATTGAGGTATTTCTATTTTTAAGTAGGTTATAGAGGCTTGTGCATAAGTCTGTATATACAAGGGCATTAGATCCTTGGGGGAACAGTGAAAATTTGTTGGAGGTAGGGATTCAACTCAGACTGATTTATTCCTATCTATCTATCTCTATCTATCTATCTATCTATCTATCTATCTATCTATCTATCTATCTATCTATCATCTATCTATCTCTATCTATCTATCTATCTATCTATCATCTATCTCTATCTATCTATCTATCTATCTACCTATCACCTATCATCTATCTATCTATCTATCTATCTATCTATCTATCTATCTATCTATCTATCTTCTATCATCTATCTATCTATCTATCATCTATCTATCTATCTATCTATCATCTATCTATCTATCTATCATCTATCTATCTATCTATCTATATCTATCTATCTATCTATCTATCTATCTATCATCTATCTATCTATCTATCTATCATCTATCTATCTATCTATCTATTATCTATCATCTATCTATCTATCTATCTATCATCTATCTATCTATCTATCTATCTATCTATCATCTATCTATCTATCTATCATCTATCTATCTATCTATCTATCTATCTATCTATCTATCATCTATCTCTATCTATCATCTATCTATCTCTATCTATCATCTATCTATCTCTATCTATCATCTATCTATCATCTATCTATTTATCTATCTATCTATCTATCTATCTATCTATCTATCATCTATCTATCTATCTATCTATCTATCTATCTATCTATCTATCTATCATCTATCTATCTATCTATCATCTACCTATCTATCTATCTATCTATCTATATCTATCTATCCATCCATCCATCTACTATCTCTCTCTACTCTGTCTGTCTGTCTCTGTCTGTCTGTCTCTGTCTCTCTCTCTCTCTCTCTCTGTCCTTCAACACTGGTAAGTAGCAGTTATGTTTTAAATCTGTTATGCTGGGAGCTGCCAGGTGACCTTTGGAACAACTAATGCATCACAGTAGCTCATGAAGCTCCCTCTAGCAACCAGCTTCCCACTGTCGCTCTCTTCCCTCTTCTTTTAAATTGATTAGCATCTTATTAACTCAGAACTTTAAGACTTCCTCCCATAGACTGTTCTAACTGCATTCCCTCTCTCAGTTACTCTCTCATTCTTTATATCATTCATGATGCCAGTTCTTATCAGTTTACTTCTGTTTAGTGACTTTTCCATTTGGTTAAGAATCCTCTACAGTCCATTATCACACCTACAAGGCTATATTCTTGTACTGGATATGGTTTTACATGCACTTAGGAGGTGGGGACAGGAGGATCCAGGGTACAAGGTCATCACAAGTGATGTTGTGAGTTCAAGGCCAGCTTGGGTTTCATGACACACCTTCTCAATAAACCAGCTCTCCTCTCCAAACAATAATAAGAAGAAGACCATACCCCCCACAGAATTATTTTTCACTAATTCATCCATTCTAAATCAAGGTTAATCTGTTATTGCATTTGCATTTATATTTTGTCATGGTAACTCTTTTACTGAAGCACTCAATTAACAAAACCTTCAACAACTTGCACTCAAGATGAAGGAATGGATGGATGCGAACGGACTATTGGTCCACACTTCATCTAAAGCATCTACAAAAGTCCAAGTCTTATGTCACAGCTAAAACACACTAGCTGTGGGGTACATAATGAGCAAACAGGTCATATTCACATGGGAAACATTTCAGCCAAGCTTTTAAGCATGACAACTTAGAGCAAACAGATAGGAGGTGGAGTAGAGAGGAGCAGTGACAAGAGCAAGCCCTGGGGTCTGAGGACTAGCAAGTTCAACGGTGGCCTCAGATCCTGGAGACAGGTGACACATGCCATTGCCTTTGTCCTAGGGATCTCCAGGAACTTGATGACAGCACCCAGCTCCCCCTGCTTTGCCACTTCTCAGAAACAGCTGAAGGGCTCACCACTATCCGGGCCTTCAGGTGAGTAACATATCTTCAAATTGCCCACAAGGGAAAAATCTATCCACAAATGTCTATCAACAGATAATAGCTAACTGCCACCCCTTCTGGGGTGCACTTGTTTCTCACAGTGAACTACACCATGGCAATAAGAATGAACATTGCTTAGAGTTTCTCATGTGACAATTTAAGAGTAAAGAATGAATTGACAGAGTGGAAAGAATTGGTTGTGTGGCCTAGACAAGGTTTTCTAATTCCAAATCCCCCATGTCCTCATCTGAAAAATGGGGGATCTGTCTTTCTTATTACAACCATTGGAATGATTGACATATACATGTAAGTCAGTCTTGCTTATCACAGACACTGGAAAGATTGGCATAATACATGTAAGTCAGCCTTGCTTCTCATTTTCAAACCGAATCTTTATCAATTTTGATGGTATCCATAACTTTTCTCCTCCTGTCGAAAAAACAGTAAAACCCTTCACCTAAGTAGCACATCTCCTGGCTTTCATTGTGAGGTCAACACATCCTTAAAATACACTGGCTGATTTAATTTAGAAGAATTTTCTATTATCCAATGTCTTTCTCCTGCTGTTGTCTCTTGTTAAGAAAAGCCTTTCTGCCAGCACAAAGGAATCCAATCAGACCAGATTGAACCAAATTAAATGCCTGAGTTTAAAAGTACACTCCCAGGTGCCTGGGAGCATGGCAGGGAAAAGACAGAGAGAAAACACACCCAAACCCAAAATGACCTGTTCCTTTTCTCAGCAGGAGCCTAAATACTCAGTGGGAGTGGTCCTGACCCCTCTCTGGGAGGAGTCAGTGTTTGGCAGGCTGGGAGTTGGAGTCCAAGTGCTTGGCAGGCTGGGAGTTGGATTCCAAGTGCTTGGCAGGCTAGGAGTTGAAGTACAAGCATGTGTCAGGTTGAAAATTGGAGTTCAAGTGCTTGGTAGGCTGGGGTGATACTTCCAACCCAATATTATACCTTTCTCATTAGCGTTAAGAAAAGTTAAGGCTAATAAAGCATTATGTAATCTATTTCTGGGAATATTTTCCATCTTTTTCTGTTTGTTTAACATAGCCATTATAGTTTGGTTTGATCTTTCTATAACTGCTTGACCTGTAGGATTGTGTGGAATACCTGTAATATGTTTTATATTATAATAAGCAACAAATGTTTCATTTTCATAGAGACATATGCTGGACCATTATCTGTCTTTATTTGTGCATGTATACCCATAATGTCCATAACTTCTAATAAATGTGGGATTACTGAATCAGCCTTTTCTGAGCTCAGAGCAGTTGCCCATTGAAAACCTGAATAGTTGTCAATGATGTGGTGTACATATTTTAATTTTCCAAATTCTGCAAAGTAGAACATATCCATCTGCCAGATTTTATTCCTTTGAAAACCCTTTGGGTTAGTCCCTGCAGGTAGTGGTGTTTGGTTAAAGAAAGAGCAAGAAGGACATCTCTTTATAATCTCCTTAGCTTCTTGCCATGTAATAGAAAACTCTTTCTTTAAACCTTTGCTATTGACATGATCTTTCTTACACAATTCTGAGGCCTTCAACACACTTCTAATCAGTAATTGATCAATTTCTGCATTATTTTATGCTAGAGGACCTGGCAGACCCATAGGAGATTGAATGTGTGTTATGTATATTGGACAAAGCCTATTCCTGATTATATCTTGAACCTGTATGAATAATAAAGTCAATTCTGTATCATCTGGTATAAATTCAGTGGTTTCAATATGCAAGACAACTCTTTCTGCAAATTGTGAATTAGTAACTATATTGAGAGGTTCTTTAAAATCCCTTAGCACCATAAGAATAGCATATAATTCTGCTTTTTGGAAAGAATTGTAAGGACTTTGCTCCACATTACTTAAATCTTCTGATTTGTAATTTGCATTTCCTGATTTATTTGCATCAGTATAAAATGTACAGGCTTCAGATATTGGTGTGTCCCATATAATGCAGGGAAGGATCCAAGTAGTTCTCTTTATAAGGTTAATTCTATTACTTTTGGGATAATTGCTATTAATCTCTCCTAAAAAATAGCACAAGTTCTTTGTCAAGGTTCATTGCCTTCCAATAACTTTTTAATTTCATCAGTAGTAAAAGGCATTATAATCTCTGCTGGGTCTATACCTGCTAGTTGATGAAGTCTCAACTTTCCTTTTATAATTAATTCAGAGACTTTTTCCACAAAAGATTTTAATTTTTCCTTGGTTTATGTGGTAGAAATATCCATTCTAAGATAATATCTTCCCTTTGCATTAAAATTCCTATAGGGGAAATTCTGAAAGGCAATATGATTAAAGTGAAATTAAGATTTGGATTTACCCTATCCACATGTGCTTCCTGTAATTTTTCTTCAACAACAATCAATTCCTTTTCCACTTCAGCTGTTAATTCTCTGGGACTATTCAAGTCTTTGTTACCATCTAAGGTTTTGTTTAAATGAACTATTAGATCAGGTGTTATCCCACAGCTGGTCGTAGACTAGAAATGTTTCCTAACAATATTTGAAAGTCATTCAGAATCCACAGTAGGGTTCTCCTAATTTATTCCTTTTTTCTTCTAATTTTCTGTAAACCTATTCTATAACCTAGGTAATTGACAGGATCTCTGTATTTTTTTTCAGGAGAAATTTGTAATCCCCATTTTGGCAAAACTTTCTTTACCTCTTCAAGCATTCTAAAGTATCTATGTTTGAATCAGATAGCAAAATGTCATCCAAGTAATGGTAAATTATAGACTTAGGAATTTTTTGTATATTATTTCCAATGGCTGACTTATAAAGTATTGGCACAGGGTGGGGCTATTAAGCATTCCCTGTAGAAGAATGGTCCACTAGTTTCTCCTAGTAGGTTGAGAATTATTTTAAGTAGGCACTGTGAAGGCAAATTTTTCTCTGTCCTTTTCTTGTTATTTTATTTCCTTTATGAGTATTTATATGAGTATATTTTCATTATCTGTTTTATTAAAAACATTTGCATGTTAATTGTCCAATCTCTTCCAACTAGAAAATGAGTTCTGAGAGAGCAGGATTTTGTTTTCACAGTGAGTTTACAGTGATTTGGGAAATGTCTATATAGTCGACTCATGGGCTAGTGTAGGCTCGATCCTATGGGATCACCACACAAGAGAGGGGGTTTAAAGACAAAGACGACAGTATAGTGACATCTGTGGAGTCACCACACAGGCAACTGTGTCAAAGGGTTGGGTAGGCACCTTGTATTTAAACAAGATGGAAGCACCTATAGGACAATGGGCCTTTGAACAGTTGAGCTGGAAGGAAAGGGGACCGTGCATTCAGAGGAAAAGGCATGAAGATTTCTATTTCATGTAAAAATCAAACTGAGTGTTAAATGAACACAGTGATGGAGGTCATCACCATGTAGCTTGAACACAAGGGGGATGATGCTAACAGATATCGAATGAGCGCCTCTGTATGGAACTTGGACTTTATTCTTTCTGTGTTGTGGAGTTATTGAAGAATCTCAACAGGAAACTGATCCAATCCAAGTTGTATTAATTAGAATAACTGACTCATAAAGGATTAATCAGGGCAGCTGAGGCTAGTGGTAAGAAGATGCTAGGAGGCTGCTGGAACAACAGCATTATAAGATGCATCATTGTGATGGACTTTAATTAAGATTGGTTATCCTTTTCAAAGACTTCAGACATGAAATAAGGCCAAGTGCCACTTCTCAGGGAAGATCTCATCTTCCTACCAAGGAAGTGAAATTCAGACCAGTTGAGAAACTAAACCACATAAAGAGGTAAAAGCTCAGGACAGTGGGAAGTGCTTAATTACCTGAAAATTTCACAAAACTAAAGAACTGATCAGAACTGATCTGTGCAGCTTGAGAAATAATGGTTCTTGACTGCGATCAGACAAGTGAGCTTGTTAAAATATTGAATGGACAACAGTGGTAAAAACACAAAAGAATACAAAGAAATAAAGGTGTTCTCTGGCTAGGAAACTCCAGTGCCTTCACAAGAACAGAACTGGTTAAGGAGGAGTGAAGTCAGAATTTGGGGGGACTGGAAGGTTAACTACAAGTGCACATGATTTCCCATATCTGCTTCTTTCCATGTCTATTCAGTATTCCCTGGGCCATCTCTCTCTCAAAGTCAACTTTACTGATTGGATCTTGTGTCCCCTCTGCGCCCAGGGCTCAGGGTGCACTCACACGAAGCAGTGAACCTCTAATCATCTACAAGGAAAGTATTGCAGCTAAATTAGACTAAGTTGTCAGTGACCTTTGCCATTGCTTTATTATTATTTTTCTGTCTGACAGAATAAAGGTCTAAGAATGTTCAGAAGATGGGCTGGATGCGAATGAAAAGATACAGGCTGAGTGTGTCAAAGTTTCCATTAGGAAAACAGCAGGTTTCTTGCCAAATAGAAACAGAGAAAGAATGCTCACGGCATTTTCACCCCTCCTTCTCCCTGCTGCTTCAGGCTGTTGCCAGTTCCCTACGAACGTGTGGAGCCTTAGAAATGAAACTCCACAACCGCAGCAGGAAGAAGGTCCCAGAGTGGGCATGCTGACAGAACCAAGATTTAGTTTTTCATTTAGAATATGGCTCCCAAGCTTTGAGCCTCCTAGATGCGTTTGTTCAGTGGGGAGAGAAACCTGCCCTGTCCAGGAAGGCACTGAATTTCCTCACTTCTGTGTTGTCTCTTGTCATTCGGGTACTTACAATGCCTTGTTCGCCTGAGGAGCCCAATGTCATCCATCCCCTAAAACTACATTGGATATCATCCCTGCGCTCTGCAAAGCCTGGCTTAGGCCTTCCCTCTCCCCACCCCCTACCTGGGGTACCCTATTCAGATCTTGCAATATACATTTCCCTTTTATGTTCTTGGGGCTGTTAAAGGAAGGTCCCAGCTGCACCAGCCTCACTACTTAGTCCAGTTTCTCCCATTCTGAGAAAGACATTGGGTGTCTCTGGAGTCTAGCACAGCATGGAGAACAGCCACTGACTAAATGCATCTGAGTAAATAGATGTAAATATAGCCGGCATCTCCCTAGCAAGCACTTCCACCTGACATGCCCCTGGCATGCACAGAAGTGTGACCCTTACAAAAAGCTCTTCACAGTTTGTCGCCCCGTTGCTGTCATCCTACAGCCTCCTACGCCCTTCACTGATTAGTAATTCACTATAGTCACCTGTCAAGGTCATCTGGAAGGCAGATGTGTTCCTTGAACGGCTTCGTCCCAAGCCATGGTGCTGCTGTTCTTCAGCACAGGTCCCCCTGGACGTGGCATTTAGTTCAAGGCTACATAACTCAAAGTGAAGTAATGGTTTGGCTCTCACTCCCAAATTATCTGATCACTGTAGAGCAGACATTGCTGTCTGACCAAATTATCTATCTGGCTTGGCATACTGGAATGATCAGCTTGATTGGAGAGATCCCAAGTATCTGCTTTATATTGGCCTGAATGGACTCTGATGGTGGGCCAAAAACCACCCCACCCAGGACTTCTCCGTTCTTTGATACAAGTGATGAGTTATTTAAGTTTTGCAATTTTACTGGAAGTTTTTACAGGAGTGGGGGACTCTTAGGAAACGAGACTTACTAGTGGGTCAGAAATTCCTTACAAAAATGACCCATAGATGGGTTATGTCAGAGCAGCCGTGACCACATAGAGGGAAGAAGCAAACTCAACTGGGCTTATAACCAACGTTCAAACCAGTTGTTTTCCAGCCCTCTCTTGTTTCCATTATTCGAGGAAAATAATTACAAAATATGGATATTTTTGCTATTTAGAAAAGATGCTCTTCAGCATGTATGTCTGTGAAATCAAACTGCTGATGTTCAAGTACATAAGGTTCTTCTTGGTTTCTTAAAAAAATTACACTTCATGTATTCTTGGTGCATGGTAGTGCATAAGATTGGGATGTAGGGTGAAACACACTTATACATAATATATGCTTCCGTGAAGGCTATTCCTAGTTCTGCTCGTAAAACAGGCTACACAGAATTTTATTTGATTATGTTGAACAGCAAGGATGAGCTTAGTTTTTCTTGGATCAATCTCTCTATTACCATGACCATTAAGGGTGAGAAACCTGCCCAGCCCTGGAGGAGGGCAGACTTTCTTTCATGTCACTTGGGGTACTTACAATGCCTTGTTTACCTGAGAAACTCAGCTTCATCCCTAAAGATACTTGTCTGCAGACTTGACAATTTATAAGCTTAGGGAGAGGGTCCTGCTTTCTTGTGCTCCTGCCTCCTTCAGCAAATCCTGCCATCATCGTGTGCCACCACAACCTACTGAGAGGATCAGCCTGAGTTTCTAAACTGTCACATCTGCAGTCAAAACCATGCCTTAGGATTCGTAATCCCCAAAGCCATTGGCTAAAAGGATCGAAATCCCACAAAAAGGGGTTTTGCAGATGACCGGCTAAGCACAGGGTCTGCTGACAATGACCCGATGAGCACGAAGGAATATGTTTACCTGCTATAGATGCCTAGCTTTCTGTCTTCACCAGTTCTCATCCAGCCCAACTCAATAGCATTTGGAAAATTAAATAAATGCTTCAAGTGAAAGTATATTGTGATTTCTGGAGCCCTTGTGACATAGGTCAGGTCTTGTTTACACGGCTCCTCCAATCTTGCAGAATTGTGAAGTACCCTTTCATGAAGGTTTGCCATGGCTACGGCTCCTATTCCTAGTTGTGGCATGAAAAGAGAGAAACACTTGACCTCTTGGGCTCCATCCAGAATGCAGCAGGGTGATTCTGGAGTTCACTTGCCACTCATCTGTCCCATCTACGTGTCACTCTGTTGAGCAAACTGTGTGGTAGTTAAGCATGTCTGGCTTTTTTACTACTTCTCCTGTTAGGTGGCTAACATCATAATGTTGTTTGTTTTTTGCAGGCATGAAACCAGATTCAAGCAACGCATGCTAGAGCTGACAGACACAAACAACATTGCTTACTTATTTCTCTCAGCTGCCAACCGATGGCTGGAGGTCAGGACGGTATGTTCATCGTGTTCCAGACACTTGGTAGAATGAGCTTTCCGCTCAGAGTCAGTACCAGCCTCTATTGTCTGGACTTTTCGGTTTGTTCATGTTCCAAATGAAATTTAACTTACCACAATGTTTTCGTCAGTCACAACAAAAGTAGCCCCCAAAGCAAAAATCATTCTGCGTTCTTCATAGTCTCTGAACTACCCCAGTTAACGGAATGGTAAGTATTTATATAATGTCAGTTTTTAAGAGAGAATTTGAAAAGTGACCATATATACTCAAGTCCTTCGCTGAGCCAGATATCCTGTAAGGAATGGTGACTTTGTTTTAAGCCAATGGAGGGTTACGTTAGTACAAAACATTAATGGACTAAGTCATCTATTGCTGTCTTCCATCCTACGTGACACGGAGAAACAAACATAGACTTTGGCAGTGTATAGACATCATATACCAGATTAATTTCTTTCACTCCCAGATTCCTCTGCATTTATAAAATAGGAATAAGGATGTACATCATGAATGTGTTACTAAAATAACACTGAAAATGGCATAATTTCCCTAGTGGGCTACTCTAGCTTGACTTCTTGTTGTGTGTAAGATGTCCTGTCAAAAGACAACTTAGGGGAGAAAGGGGCTTATTCCAGCTTATGATTACAGATTGGTGCCCTTCATTTTGGGAAACTGAGGCAGAAACTCCAAATACCTAGTCATATGGCAAGAGTAGAAATAAATACATGCATATATGCTTGCTCGCTTGCTGATGTGTAGCTTAGTTTCTCCTCTATTACACAGTCCAGGACACCTGCACAGGGATTGGTGCTGCCCGCAGTGGCATAGACCTGTCCACCTCAGCTAACTTTCCATGTCTGTTTCCCACAAGCACACTCACATGGCCACCCAGTATAGACAAAGCCTCATTGAGACTCTGTCACCCAGTGTAGACAATACCTCACTGAGACTCTGTTTCCCAGTGATCCCAAGTTGTATCAAGCTGACAATTGAAGGTAAACACCTTCTGTGTCGATTTGTTTCCCCAGCAAGACGCAGTTATTTTTAAACCCAACCACCAGAGGGGGCAGGTGATAGCAGAAATTTTATGAGGTCAAAATGAAGGTGCCCAAGTTCAAGACTGATCTTAGAATGGATTGCTGTGGATTGAGACAGAGTCTTAGACACCCTGTGTTTTTCACCTACTGTGATTTCTCATTGGTTGACAAAGATTCTACCCCTGTGTTAGTGACCACAGAGAGCTCACTGGGCAATAGAACACAATTGTGTTATACAAAATTTTGAAAGAAGCTTTAGTTGTGGAAAACAACTAATAAACCATCTTTCATGTGACTGTGAGGGTTGGAAAAATCAGGACAGAGTGGCTTAGGAATTACAGACAACTGAAATTTAAGTAAACTGTTGCACAAAACCTATAATAAAACCCAAACATAATTGCTGGGCCATCTAGAACAGCATTATTTAGACTAAGCTTCTATTTGTTCTCTTCTGTTTAAAAAAAATCCGTTTTTCTCTAAGGGGAAGTATCATATCTGAATAGGAGAACTAGCAAACATGCACAATGAGTGAATTTTCAGAAGCATAAGGAGATAATGACAACAGATGCCCGTGAGTCTGGTTTTCCTTAGCTGGGAGATCAGGCGTGACATTAGGGGTAATCCATTTGCCTTGGACTTGAGACATCTGACTATGACTTCTGCCCTTCACACTTTCCCATGACAGGTTCACAGACAAGTGTAAGACAAGAATATTCATGCAAACCATATGTACAGTTCTTAGAGCCAAAAGAAGACATTAGACCAGAGACTGCCAAGAAAGAAGGCAGGGCAAGAGAAAAGACAGCAGCCAAGCCCAAAATGGCTCCATCTGACCCATGATTTTAACCCCCACATGAAATCAAACCTACCTGAGTATAAAGAAACTCACTTTACCTGAAGACTAAGAAGTGATTACATTTTACAAAGGAGAGAATGCTTTTCTTCATCCCATAATTTCCTGACTCCTTAGTTAGACATTTTATGGAATATATTTGCTATTTTACCTCCTCTTTGCATTTTGTGTTTCATACAGCTTGAGAGTCCTTAGACCACTTTCATAGTAGAATTCTACCTCAAATACTAATGCATGGCTGGGGAGATGGCTCAGATGTTGAGAGCACTGGCTGCTCTTCTAGTAGACATTGGTTCGATTCCCAGCACCCACAAGTCTGCCCACAAGTGCCCACAACTACAGTTCTAGGGAGTCTGGTGCCCTCTTTTGGTCCTCAGGTACCAGGCATGCACATGGTACAAAGAAAAACACACAGATGAAACACCCTTATGTATAAAATAAAATAAAAATAATTGAAAACCCTATTCTGTAGTTTAAGAGCATATGCCACACAGGTGAATTGTTGAATAAATCAAGCAGACGAATTCTTTGGGGGAAAAATGTATTTCTCCTACTTGGCTTCATTACTGCTGTGCATCTATGGTTGGATCCTCAACACTGTATCCACAGCCTCAGCCTCACATAACTGATTTTTCTGTCAGGAAAATGACCACTGAAATCAGGATCTTAGAGATGAGAGTATACGTTGTCCTCAGCCCCACAGCTAGCCACACTTAGTTTCATAAATCCTCCGAGGGTGGGAAAAAAGTAAGAAAAGCCTTTATTTGGCTCAAAAATTCTGCATCGAGCTTATCTGCACTGTTCACACAGCCCTTCCTGCCCCTCTTATTACCCGGTATCCAGGAAATTAACACGAATATCTGCTCCCCGTAAATATTCCCAAAGTCCTCAGAACAGACATAGCTAACACTGTGGGAAAAGGGCCACTTCACTGGGCATTAATTACTCAGGCAGCTTTTCCCGAAGCCTCCAGGAAGACGAGGAACCTTCATGTAGAAAGGAGAACACTTGATTTCAGCGCTTCTCACCCTTCCATTTCTGCTTCTTACTTATTTTTTCATTTTAGAGCCTCTCCCACCACCTGTTGCTGCTGGTGGAAAATCCCAGCAAGAAGGGCGGGAAACCAGAGCAGAAGGAGACGACTGAATGGGAAAGGTCCCTGGGCTGCAACCAGCTTTAAAATTCTGTCTAGTAAATTCCTGGTTCTCTTCTTTTTTGCTTTCTCCATTCATGTTGAATGGGAGTTAAGAAAACCTGACGCCGAGGAGATGGATCAATAGATAAAGTGCCACTGCACACATCTAAAGGGCAGAGTTTGGACACTAGAACCACCGGTGTAAGAGTCCTCTTTCATCTCAGCACTAGAGAGGCAGAGAAGGGATCTCCAGACTAGCTAATTAGACTAGATGAGTTAGCAAGCTCGGGAGCACTCTGCCTCAGCAAACGCACTTGCCTACACACACACACACACACACACACACACACACACTACACACATAGGTACATATATGCAAACACACACACAAATACACACATAGGTGCATATATGCAAACATGAACACACACACACACATCATGCACCCTGCATAGACACATGAAAAGAAAAGAAACAAAAAGAGTTAAGACCATCCAAGTTATTATCTCTCCTTGGTTCTATGGTTTCCGTGTGGAAGATTTCATCTTGCCTACCACATACCCTTCCTATTTGCTTAGGTTGGGAGATGCATAAGCAAGGTTTAGCACATCCACAGGGGCTGAGTCTAAGGGATAAAGTCACTTGACTAGCGGACTAATAGCTAGACTGTGGCCACCCTGCTTGCTTTGGCAGTGGAAGGCACTGCTTTCCTGTCAGTGTTGAGTGGAGTGGCCAGGGTTCTGTGTGTGTCCCCAGGGCCGGGCCTTTGAACACAGCGTATGTCCTCCCCTCATCCCTCCATATTAAACAATCCCAGTTCTCTGGCATTCGTGCTTCCCTTTGCAGAAGTTGTGTAAGTCTATCTACAGCTGTGGTTCCAAGGCTTTGTCATGCTGTGTGGTGGACGGCTAAAAGAAAATTCTCAGCAAGAAGCCAAAACAAACAAACAAGGCGAAAGTTGGTAGACACGCCGTGCGAAAGTGCAAGTAGTTGGTTAGTCTATAATCTGTTTGGTGGAAGAGCAGAGCTTTCTCCTGCCAGTTCCCGTGGAGCCAGGCCTGCAATCACACTGTAATCTGAGTCCCTTATATCAGTTCCCTGTTCCCAAGTGCTGGAGAGAGACAACGTCTAAGGACTGCATGGAGGAGAGCAGAACCTGCAGTTTCCAGCTGCTGCTGATTGCTTACAAAGTCTGTGTTGTAAAAATTCTAATTGGTCTCATTAAATATAAACCTCAGGCAAGCTTTATTTGTTACAGCACAAACAAAACATCACCATAAGTCTGTTTTTACAGAGAATTACAGTTTTCATTATACGCCTAAGTACAGGTCGGCATCATGAACTCCCTGAAATCAGGCCAGAAGCTTCTCTCTGGGCAATGGGAATCAAGGGCTTCTATTCCAGGAACATTGGCTTTACACGATCAGGAGAGATGATAATTCCAGAGTGGCTACGGAGCCAGCTCCATTGGTAAAAGCTTGCCTTGGAGACACAAGGACCCGAGTTCCACCCTGCACTCCCCACAGAACCCATGTAAGAAGACTGGCGTGGTGGTATACACTTCTCATCTCAGTACTGATGAGGTGGAGACAGGCAGGTCCCCCGGCTCCCTGGCCAGGCAGCATAGCTACATGGTGAGCTCCAGAACGAGTCTTAAAACAATGGACAGCACCTGAGGAAGAGTCCCTGAGGCTGAGCTCAGGCTTCCATATGTACACACACGCACATGCATGTACCTGTGCACATGTGAACCAAATATCACACACACACACAATTATAATTTGACACTACACAGATGATTTGGTGTGGTTGGGCTCTCCCTTGAGAAAAGAATCCATGTGTTAATTTTATTTTTAAAACTTAAAAAATTATATGTGTGCATGTGTGTGTGATGTGTGTGTATGTGTGTGTGTACATGTGAATAAAATGTTTACAGAGACCAGGAAAGGACCTATGATCCCTGGAGCTAGAGTTATAAGTAGCTGTGAGTCACCATGTAGGAGCTAAGCATTGAGCTTGGGTCGTCTACAAGAACAACAAGTGCTCTTAGCCACTGAGCACCTCTCTGCCTCTTTGTGAGTCTTTTTAGAAAAGATGCCATGTAATGTGTCCACATATCACATCATGTTGAAACTATGCATTTTATATAGCACGCTTAAGGGGGAAAGCCTATCACTGTAAGCATTTTCAAGGTACTCGGGAACTTGTTGGCATTTACACACCTTAAAAGGGGTCAGAAGTGATGGGCTCTGCACTCAGGCAGTTATCACTTCAAGCAAAGCTGTGAGGGGAGAACTGACTGGCTGGGGTGCGGTAAGCTGTTAGTAATGGCTATGTCAGAAGCAGCAATTGAAGAGGAATTTGCTACTCAGTGATATTCATTGCCTCCAGAGGTCTGCTCTGTGTAAGTGCTTGTTATATTTTTTATATCTTAGGGCATGGTTTGACCTCTGGTATTCGATGATGTATGCAGATTTTCAAATCTTACTTCAAGAAAATTATTCAGAACTAAAAACAATCTCAATTCCCAGGGGTGGGGAAGCATAACTATGACTTCATTTCTTTTAATGATTTGGTGAATTAGGCATAATTCTAGTTTTCCCATTAGAGTCAAAGGCATCTAAATTAGTTACCTGAGTTTGCTAGCTCCTAACTGGCAAAGCTAGCATTTGACCATGCTCTGATGTCAAGGCTGGACTCATGGTCAGCTCTGCAACAGAGGGGTGTTTATAACTGTTTTGATACAGGTACCAGTGTGCTCAGGGATCAGCTGGAGATACTTCCTTCTTTGATTTTAGCACAGTAAAGATTTTATTATTATTTTTGAAGTCTTATCATCCAGTGGTTTGATGTTGTATAGAGGTATTGGAGCTCTCTCTAGCCACAGAAGGAATTCCCCAATTGCCTGTGACTTATGATAAGGAAGACACCAACGTCTGAAAGTCTCCCTGTGTCTAGAACAAGTGACACATGGGATAAATAAGGCAGAAAAATCCCTCAGGAAGCTGGGAAATGGCATTAGAAGGGGTGTGAGGAAATGGGCAGATGCGATTTAGTTGAATTCAAGGTTGACCTTCGTGAATTTATTTTTTTGTAAGTTTTGCAAAAGGACTCATCGTTGAGTCATAGAAAAGTCTGGAGCTTTAAGAGATGCGTGTACTTGTAACTTTTGAGCAAACCCAGCCCTTATTATCATCTCTCTACATAATCTGCAAATCTCATGTCCCAGACATAAACACAGTTGGCGAAATGTTCAGCTCCAGATCCCAACATGCACCAGAGACTCCTTTGTGCAGGGGCTTCGTTCTGACACACAGGAGTCTATGGTACCCTTTACACAAGCTAACGTGAAATCTAAGCTAGGAAATAGCTGTTTGTCTGTCAGAAAAGCATGCGTATGAAAGATTAAATATGATCCTGCTTGTGACAACTACCACAGTTCTCTCCAGGTAACCCATCTCTCCCATGAGAGATACAGTTCCACTCTCGAATCCGACCTCCATGACGCAAGTCTTCCTTACCTCACTTCCGCCGAGCCATTCACCTGAAGCCTGAGCAGACACTCCTGGGCCGTGTGCTTTGCACTGACTGGTCACTATCTCTAAGATGGCTGCCATCCTTACTTTAACAACTGGGGGATCTTCAGCTCTTGTCCCTTGTTTCTCCCCTTTGCAGGACTACCTGGGGGCCTGCATTGTCCTCACGGCTTCCATTGCATCCATCAGTAGCGGCTCTTCCAACTCTGGACTGGTGGGCTTGGGCCTTCTGTACGCCCTCACGGTGGGTACTGACAAAAATATCTTTCTTTCCATGCGATGCCGGAGGGACTGTCCGCAGTAATTATCAACTCTCGTTCATGGACACTAGTAAAATTTCAAATTTATAACATGACATTTGAACACAATAGAAGATATGAGCCCAAAGCTAATGTTTTAGGACAGCTTAGATTAATACCTCTCCTTTTTATTTTAAAGATTTTATTTAATTTTTAATCATGTGTACTGTGTGCCTGTGCATGTGTGCACACAGAGATGCAGGTACTCACGGAGGCCAGAAGAGGATGTCAGAGCCTCTAGAGCTGGAGCTACAGGCATCTGAGAACCAACCAACATGAGTGCTGTGGTTCAAACTCCTCTCTGCAAAAGCATTATATGCTTTTAATTGCTGAGCCCTTTCTCCTGCTGTGCCCTTTCTCTTTGGAGGTGTCTGTATATGTTCATGTGTGTCAGCAGGTTATGTATAAATGTGCTCACGTGTGCCCGTGAAGGCCAGAGGTTGATGTCGAGTGCCTTCCTCCATCCCTACTTTTTGAGAAAAGGTCTCTCCCTGAACCTGGAGCTTGCTGATTTGGCTAGACTTGCTGGCCAACAAGCCCCAGGAATTCTGTCTCTGCTGCCCCAGTGCTGAAGTTACTGACTTGTACCACTATATCCAGCTTTTTATGTGGGTGCAGAGGAGCCAAGCCCATGCCTTCATGCTTGTATGGAAAGCTCTCTGCAGACTGAAGCATCTCCCAGTCCCTTCGGTTCCTTTCTGGCATCAATACTAGTTTCTAAAAACTTCTCAAATCCCACAGGCTTCCTGTTCTTGGAGGTATTTGAGATCCCTGTCTTGTGTTGTTAGCATCTCAATTGAGGCACTAAAAAGGGCACGAATACAAATGAGACATGCACATGAATGGAGTCAGTTCTCCACTGTGTAGGGGAATCAGAGAGCAGTTCATGAAAAAGAGACGTAGGAGAACTTGGAAGAACACACACCTCTACCGATGTCTCATGATACCCTCCCTGGTATCTGCTGGCCCGCAGTACTTAGGGACTGAACCATTTGATAGATAGTGCATGGGTCATCTGGCCAGATGTTCAGTGATCATGAGAATTGCTTATTTACTTTAAATGTGGCCACTTTTGTCACCTGATACAGATAACCAATTATTTGAATTGGGTTGTGAGGAACTTGGCTGACCTGGAGGTCCAGATGGGCGCAGTGAAGAAAGTGAACAGTTTCTTGACTATGGAGTCTGAGAACTACGAAGGCACCATGGGTACTGTGCACATGACTGCTCTGGGAACCTTGCGTTGGCTTTGCTTTGTCGACCAAGAGACTCTCTTCTGGGTTTACGTTCCTCCCTTTCTTTCCTTCCTACATTTGTTTGCTTATTTATTTACTTAAGTATCCTTGGAGTTCGGGGTTGTGAGACATGTTATAGCTATGTAGCCCAGGCTAGGCTTAAGCTCAATATTCTCCTGACTCGGTCTTCTGAGAGCTGGACACGTATGCACACACTACACCACTTCTCATATTGATATTGCTTGATATCACTAGCTGAGAAGAAGCAAACATTTAGTCTTAGATACAAGTAGACTCTAAGTAGACATTATTCAATACTATTTAGAAATAATTGTAAATGTATTGGGACCTTATTACATTGTATTCTCTTTCTTATAGCTTTAACTTAGACATCAAGAAACTTGAAAGTACTAAACAAGATTCTTAATTCTATTAGAATAACTGCCCAGAAAGTTGATAATGGACACAGTATGGTCTTTATTAGATGCAAATCTCAATCAAAATGCATTTTTTTTACTAAGCCATTCAGTGGCTTTCTAGCAGGTAAAGCGCATGGTCCCGGTTATAGCTGAGGCCACTAAGTGACTCTTGCCACCTGCCCTGTCCACTTCTCACCTCCCCCCTACTTCCTCCCCAAACACAATCTTGGATGCCCTAGATTTCCACCCTCTGTGCTCCCAGAATTCTTTGTCCCCTTAGAACTGCAGATGCCAACTTCTTGTCCGCCTCCCAGGGATACAGAAAGCCATGTCTTTTGTCTTCATTCAAATAACTGATGCTCTCACATTAGAAGCTTCAGGTGTTTGAGGATCCATGTACATGGACATCAATTCACAAATGAACTCTCTTTACCTAGCCTGAATAGCACTTAATGCTGGGAAGCTGAGGCGATGGGATGATGTTAACACCCACCCCCTCCCACAAGTTAAAATTGTACTGCACAGGAAAGACAGGAAAATGGGAGGGGAGCTCGATAGAAAAGCGCAGGGGGTCGCCAGGACTAAAAGGCAGCCAAGCAAAAGTTACGATGAGGAATGATCGCAACACATTGTGTATCTATGCAGAAATTTCAAAAACTAACCTTTAAAGAAAGAAAATAACTCAAAAAATCTTAATTCTCAATCACTATTGTTCACACTGAATGCAATTTAAATTAAAGAACTAAGCCACCATAGTTTGTTTCAGTATTACAAAGAATCTAGGGAAAATTGTGTGTGTGTGTGTGTGTGTGTATGCATTGTAAACATTATTATTCCTGGAAATAATACACATATTTAAGTGTGTATTTCTTTCTTCCTCTGTTTCTTAACCACGGTTGTCTATTCTACTACTCCAGATCCCTCTCAAGTCCCAGAACATTGGCCACAGGAAGGTGAGATCAGGATTCATGATCTATGTGTCAGATATGAAAATAACCTGAAACCTGTTCTGAAACATGTCAAGGCTTACATCAAACCTGGGCAGAAGGTATGGGATTCACCACCGTCTGGTTATCTGCATTAATCTCTGGTGGAGCCTCTAGCACCCCGTGAGCCCCCTCCAGAGTGTCCAGACCCAGACTCACGTTCTACATATGCTGCATGGAAGAGGAAGGGAGAGAGGGGAATCCAAGCAGGATACCAAATGCTCCCTACCTTATTCTGCCCTTCATTAACCCCTCATCAAAATCAGAATGGTCAACACCAGGCTGGAAATTTATGATTTCTGGCTTGGAACTGTACTAGACATCACCTCTATGACCTTTGCCCCCATTCTAGATCTGCTCTGAAATAACTTCTTTTAATTCCTATCTTTAAAAGAATATGTGTGGGGAATTCTCATAAATCCATTCATTTTAAACCCATGTTTATAAAGCCATCTCTGCTCAGCTAGAATTGGACACTTGTGTAAAGGTCCAGCTATAAATTGGTTTGAAATGAAGCCCTAAATGGGAAACAACACAGCCATACAGAAAAAAATAGGAGGCAATCATTACTTCAGTGAGGACTTTATTTTTATCATAACTCATGATAAGAAGAAAATCGTGATGCAATTATTTGAGCAAATTTATTGTTTGAGTCCATGACACCTTGACTACATTAGAAATACCTTGATCTGTTTCATGCCTTTGTCTGAGTCTCGACTGCTCCTGCTTTTCCCAGGTGGGCATTTGTGGTCGTACTGGAAGCGGGAAGTCGTCCTTATCTCTGGCGTTCTTCAGAATGGTCGACATATTTGATGGTGAGTTGTAAACTAAGATTTTGTCAGCCAGGTGACCTTTTGTGGCTTAGTGTGTATAGGTCTTGCCAACCAGACGGACACTGGACTCATTCAGTACTCAGAACCTAGAGAGTGGGAGGAGACACTGACTTCTGCAGGTTGTCCTCCAGCTTTTATGTGCATCACAGTGTGTACACCTGTGCTTGTGCAACAATGCATGCAACACACTAAAGAAATAAAAATATTTTACAAATAATAGAGCCCAATCAATTTCCCTAATTCTGCACAAATAAAGAGCACATATTCATCGGGACTTCGTATCCTGCACATGGGTCGAGGAAGGCACCCCAGACAACAAAAGAACATGGAACTGGGAAAATAAAATGATTGTCCAAAACAAAGACCTGGTGACAACTGCCAATGGGTTGTCATGGACTTCCGGAATGAACACAGTCACCACACTGAATATCAACAGATAGCGGAGAAATTTTGCAAGGAACAGGGAGGGAAAGGTTGCTTTCTTCTCCCCCAACTAAAACAATGTCTTTCTCTACTGAAGGAAAAGAAAGCACACAGAAATAAGTAACCTGCACTTATAATTTAGTCATGTGACTTTTGTAGCTGTGTTCTTAATGACACCGTTTAATGATGCTGAAATATTTGTGTATAAACAAATCTTGCTGGAAAATGCTAAATTCATATCCACAATATTCAGATATTTATTTATTTGCTATAACAGCAGAGATCATTTAATCTTTGTTTTAGAAAAGTAATAGGTCACATTATTTAGTTTACCAAGTGGCTGTAGACAGGTCAACACATAAGCCATCGTGATGAAAGGGACTCCAGCAATGACCCTGACCTTTAGCCCAGGAAACGATCCCTACTACTGTGTCCATTGACTATGGTGATAATACAGCACTTGGCATTTTTATTATACTTGATAACTTATATTATGTAATTTACAAAACAAGTCTGTGAGAGAAAAGCTCAGTTTGTGAGCAACAAAACTGAAGTGTAGCTGGGCATGGTGGTGCACGCCTTTAATTCTAGCCTTCAGGAGACAGAGGCTGGTGAATCTCTGTGAGTTTGAGGACAACCTGGTCTACATAGTGAGTTCTGGGAAGGAGCTACATAATGGAGAGAACTATCTCAAAATATGTGTTTGTGTGTATAATATATATATTTACATATTACGTATATGCACATACACCTTTATGTATGCACGCGCGCGCTCGCGCACGCACACACACACGCACACACACACACATATATATATGAACCATAGAAGTCAGAATGGAGGGAGGTTAAAATTCAGCGGCATAGTAAGCATCCACCAGCAGGTTGGTGGGGTTAGTAATTTGTTCCTTCCCTGGTGGGCAATGCCTTCAGCAGAGTTTGTGTTTCTGGCCAATTATACAGTTAAAAGACAACAGATGAATTGTTTTCACTTAGCAAAACTTTGATTATGGCTGAGCTTATTTGGTTAGCCTGCTCCTCAAGCATCTCCAAAGGTGACCATAGGCCCTTGAGAACTATAACTAACTTGAGACCCTTTTAGTAGCAGGCATTGATTAATATGCTAATAGACGCTGTATCGTCCCTGAAAGAAACCACTTACGCTCATCTTTGCTTCTGCTTGAATAAGGCACCTGCTTATTACTAAGTGGGCTGTAACCACCATTCTGAGCTCATCATATTTGTCTCACAAGAAACATTGTCTTTGTATGACAAGGATAAGGAAATTAACCTCAGGTAAAGGGGATGTAAAGATTGTATAGCCCTGTAAGTCTACAGGCATTATGGGCTATAGTTGGTAACTTCTGATATCATGTCGGAATTTGCTTTCCTGTTCATAATGCCTTGTGCTATTCCTTACAGCCATGACAGGCCAAAGGCTTTGTCTTCAAGAAGTTTATATGTATGGAGCCAGACAATAAAAATTAAAAAAATACACACAGGATGTCTGATTCCAACAAATCCTACAAAACAAAATAAAACAGGAAAGGAAGGTAAAAGCATTCTAGAAGAAAGGGGATCCAACGGAGAAAAGTGATTTTGGCTCTCATGGCCAAATACTGAATAGTAACAGAACATTCCAGAACATTCCTTCAGGGGAAAATATGTCAGAAAGACAAATCTCCCCGGAAGTGTACATTTTGTTAGAGACAGATGTTTCTAATTCTTTAATGGGGAGTTTTATATTCTGTGTTTCAACCCAGAACTAGGAAAAAATTTTTATTACTTCATTCATTGTGGAACTGCAACTGAGTTCAGGGCCTCATGGCCAGGCAAAGGTGGAAGAGAGAAGAGGAGAACAATTTTAATGATTAAATGAATGAAACTCTCTCTCATGAGTTTGCTAACACGTTTGTGGCATTTATTTGTCCATAACAGGAAAAATAGTCATCGATGGGATAGATATTTCCAAACTGCCCCTGCACACACTACGCTCTAGACTGTCTATCATTCTCCAGGACCCAATCCTGTTTAGCGGCTCTATCAGGTGAGTGCTCTAATCTGCCGACTTCATCAGGATGAGAAAGTTGAGCATGCTGCCCCATAACTGGAATAGGAGCTCCCAGGTGTGCTAGGAGCGCCCAGGTGTGCTAGCCTGGATGTGCGCTTTGAGCTCTCTCCTGTTTGATTCTATAAAGCCCACAGTGACTGGCAACATTTTGAAGTGTCCCGCCCCACAGACACCTGTCTGGTTCCTGTGTGTCAGTCCTGGGCTCAGAGGATAATGTAGATCTTCTCTATCTGCCTCCCTGCCTGTCACAACTTTTGCTCTCCTTTAAGATCACTTGGACAAAGTGGCTCCAGAGGTCTCTGGTCCTGGTTTGTCATTTCCCATAAATCAGTAAAAAGTACAAAACAGCTGGAGATATTTGCTCCCCCAGTAGCTGCCTTTAATACTCAGAAAATCCTTTGGGATCATATTATTATCTCCACGTTACAAATGATTCTGTTGAAATTCAAAGCTGTTGTGGCTTTCCCAAGTTCATATTTCATTTAAGTGATAGAATTGCCATTCAGTGGCAGACTGTCTGAGTTCAAGGTCTACCAAGAAATCTACTAGATCATTGGGGTGGGGAGGAATGGATGGGTGTGTGTGTGTATGTGTGGCTTTTTTTGTTTTTCTTTGCTTTTGCCTTTCTCTCTTGATTTCCTTCCCTGTCATCACTTAATTACAAAGACGTATTTGCCACCTCCATTCAAGAATTATTATTTATATTGAAGAAAAGCATGCATGAACTATTATTCATTATTCACCTGTAAGATTTCTTTAATTGAAAGTCCTGGTGGTCCAACCTTAGACAAAAAACTGTTGGGTAACCAAGGAATGCTGAGAGTGGGGTAGAGTATTCCTTAGGAATTAGTTATCTAATATGAGGTGGTCATTCCTGAAAACATATGCATGCAAGTAACATTGTATGAACTGAGCAGGTTGTGTTTATATTTTTCTATATATACCTATATGTATACACACACATATATATGCATACATACATACATACAGACAGACAGACAGACAGACAGACAAGTAATTAAAGAAATATAGGCCGTGAATTTGAGAGACAAAAGGAGGGATGCATGGGAAAGTTGGCAGGAGGAAAGAGAAATGAAGAAATTATGTAATTATATTTTCATTATTATTATTGTTATTATTACAAGTTTTCACCTCCTCACCTCCTCCAATTTCCCTCCCCCTCCCCCCACGCCCCCCTCCCTCTCCAGTCCAAGAAGCAGTCAGGGTTCCCTGCCCTGTGGGAAGTCCAAGGTCCTCCCTCCTCCATCCAGGTCTAGGAAGGTGAGGATCCAAACAGACTAGGTTCTCACAAAGCCAGTACATGCAGTAGAATCAAAATCCAGTGCCATTGTCCTTGGCTTCTCAGTCAGCCCTCCTTGTCAGCCATGTTCAGAGAGATAAAAATAAAAATATTTTTAAAAAGTTCTAGATGCATCAAGTTATTTAGCAGTATTATATCAACTTGTATCTCTGATAGACTCCAAATACTTCTAATGTGTTATTATATATATTTCGATATAGACTTAAGTGTTTAATATCAGTTCTATAGGATATTTACTAGATAGTATTTGGGTTGTACTAAGCATAATATAGATCCAGGAAATAACATTGGTCATATTATATTATATATACAAATATACCTAGTAATGTCAAAAATGTTTAGGCTAACGTTAAAGGTTGTTTATACATTCATCACTAAAGTACAGATTTTAGGTTTGTTCTGAGCTGAGCCCTGTCCTGATGCTAAATATATTGTCTTGTGTTTATTATTGACTGATAAGCAGAGATGTTTCCTTATAGGTTCAACTTGGATCCTGAGTGCAAATGCACAGATGACAGGCTGTGGGAGGCTCTGGAAATCGCCCAGCTGAAGAATATGGTGAAATCTCTGCCAGGAGGCCTAGGTACACTTTCCATTAATTAGTTACTTAGCACTAAACAACAGACTCCACTTGCCTCTAGCTTCTTGCTCAGTAGGACTGCCTAATTCTAGAGCCAATTTTCTTATCTAAAATATCATTTATTTTTATTTATGTGGACTTCTTTGTCTTTATGTGGATGCAGCCAGCCCCCACAGGGGCCAGAAGAGGAGTCACAGGAAGTTATGAGCCATCATGTAGGTTCTGGGGGAAAAAAAAACATAGGTCCCTTGCAAGGGCAGACAGTGCTCTTGACTGCTGAGCCACGTCTCAGCTCTCATCTGCTTTGGTTGTTTGTTTTAACAGAGTTACAGCAGTGCTGGAGAGACACTGCTGAAAATGAACTCGGCCCTCATCCACTGTGACAGCACAGATTAGTGGGGCGATATAACAGAAGGAGAAGTGGAATTGGGGTTGACATCTTTTATTTCTTCTCAAACCCTTCTACACATTAGCTAAATGTGACATTGGATAAACCATTTGATCTCCCTAGGCCACAGTTAGATAAATTCCACAGTCTCCTGGGAGAGCTGGGTTAAATAATTCAGCGATTCCCAAGGTCTTCTGGTCTTGCAAATATTCTAGCAGTATTTCTTTCTTTTCTTTTTTTTTTTTTTTGGTTTTTCGAGACATGGTTTCTCTGTAGTTTCTAGAGCCTGTCCTGGAACTAGCTCTTGTAGACCAGGCTGGCCTCTAACTCAGAGATCCATCTGCCTCTGCCTCCTGAGTGCTGGGATTAAAGGCGTGCGCCACCACCACCCGGCCTTCTAGCAGTATTTCTAGATTTAGATGTCAGGATACAACTCTCTACGCGTTGTCACAGATAAGATGAGCCAGTCTTATCTTCTCTCTGATTCTCAGGATGCCATCACTTCAACAGCACACCAGGCCAGTCATGTTTTTCCTGTTCTCTCTCAGCCCTCCAAAAGTTACTAACTATTCTTAGCGAGTCTCTTGCTTATCCTGCCTCAGATGCCACTGTCACTGAAGGTGGGGAAAACTTCAGCGTCGGGCAGAGGCAGCTGTTCTGCTTGGCCAGGGCCTTCGTGCGAAAAAGCAGTATACTCATCATGGATGAGGCCACAGCCTCCATTGACATGGCCACGGTAAGTTTACACCTCTGCTTTGAAAACCAGTGTGTTGGAAATGCACTGAAAGTTGCAGCAACTTCTTCTAACTAGGTTCTGAATCCTCAGTTTTATCCTTGCAAATGACTCCCCAACCAACTCCTTGATCAACCAAAAGGAGTTTCTGTTACCAAGACTCACTTTTAATAATCCAAACTAGGACTGGAGATTCATTGATTAAAAAACAAACTCAACCTTCATCCACTGGGAGAATACGGATTAGCGGGATGATATAACACACACAAAAAAAGTGGAATTAGGGTTGGAATATTCGATTTCTTCATATCCTACTACACATTGACTGACTGTAACCTTGGACAAGCAACTTGATCTCTTAACCTCTCCTTCACCCTTTCATTTGACATGAATTCAGACTCCTAAAACTGTTGAGAAGAAATGAGAAATAAGGACCAGACACCTATTTGTGTACATACACATACACACATACACACAAACACACACACACCACAATCATGAGCGGGGAGGACATTATGAAGTCACCATCTATATTATATACCATAAAAAGAGTCAATCAAGAACCAAGCATGTCTTTAGTTCAAGCAATTGACCACATTTCTTTGTAGTGGAAATGTTGGAAATCTATCAACACTTTTGCAATATGTGACTTTATAAATGACTGAGTTTATTGTGCCAAGAAATGGATGGAGAAACAGTAAGTACCATGGAGGACAGAGAGAAGAGGGACCCCTGGCACACAGTTAGGGGAATGAACATTATTACAGCAATTTTGACATAGGGAATCTTCTCAAAAACAAAAAAAATAGATCTACTGTATGACCCAGCAAACCCACTACTGGCTGTACATCCAAAGGACTCAGACTATAATAGACAGGTGTCCATATGGCCTTGCTCCCCTCAACATTATTGTGTGTGTAGGCAGGCAGATAAAAAGAATGTGCTGTGTAGAGATCATGGGATGCCACACAGCCTTTGAGAAGGAGGTCACTCTGCCACTTGTGACAGTGTGGTTGGAACTGGAGGGCACTGAGCTAATGATCTGGTCACAGGAAGACAAATCCTGCATGACCTCCTTTACAGAGAATCTAAAGGAATCAATATCATGGAGACAAAGCAGAGCTGTTGGTATGGAGCTTGTGGTGGGACTACCTGGGGGAGAAAGGAAATGGAGGGAAGGGGAAAGAGAGGCTGTTTAGCAGAGGTCTCAGTCTGGAAGACCATGGTGATGCACAGACTAATGGAGATGGGTTAAATTATGATGTAAGAGTTAGCCAATAAGAAGCTAGAGCTAATGGGCCAAGCAGTGATTTAATTAATACAGTTTCTATGTGGTTATTTCAGGTCTAAGCTAGAAGGGCGGTCAGGAGGAACAAGCGGCCTCCTTCTACACACTCATCAGGTCCAGATCCTTATTTTCCGTACATTTCCAGGTGTCATATTCCAGGGTTCAGCGGATCAGAACAGTGTGCTGGAATAAGGAACAAGGCCACAGGTCATGAGAGCTCAGCTGCGGAATATAGACCTCTTTTCAGTAGACTGTGATAGCTAAAGCCATCCGTTGGCTACAGAAATTGGTATTTGTTAAGATAAATAATAGCTTGAATTAAGATTGGCCTTCCCCATGTGCTCATTTATAAGGCTCATGTGTAAAGAGTCTTTACATCCCTAACTCCATGCTGTTTTCTTGCTGCTCACTTCAGACTGGGTGAAATTACCCCCAAATAAAACCATTTCAAGATTGCTAAGAACCAACCATATATGAAAGTGTTAATTTGACTCCTTTCCTCCTCCTTGCTCCCTATCCCAGTGTCCTAAGTCAGAGCATCACTGTGTAATCCTGGCTGGCCTGAAACTCGCTATCATGCCCAAGTCGGCCTCAGGTTTGCAATCCTCCTGCCTTGGCCTCCTTAGAGCTAGGGTTACAAACAAACAAACCACTACACCTGGATTTACATCTTTTAGACTAATCAAAGTACAGTTCCAAGTTACATGACATCACAATTAACATAGTATAAAATAACAAAATGGCCTATGGCTGGAAGTAACACAAAATTGGTGTTACAAGTCAGGTTCGAGGACATCAGTTTCATCAAGGTGCAGAACAGGTGAGGGAGTAAGAGTAAGGACTCAAGCAAGACCAAGCATTTGGAATGAGATGCAGGGGTAATGGGATCTTCCTGTAGGAGTGAGGCAGACTCTTCACTCATATGGCTTTTCAGACATAATGATAACCATAGTTTAGGATGTGAAGAAAGGTATTCTTGTCTTAAACATTCCATATGGGTCAAAAGTCCAAGTGTCGGCATAGACTTCAGTTTCTCTTTGCCTGTTAAGTCGAAGGTTAGTGCCAGGGTAGGCTTTGCTTAGCTTCAGTCATATGTGGCTTGTGGTCAAATAGAAGCCAGCGCTTCCATGCTCCTGTGGTTCGTTTTCTCCTTTGAGTTCCTGGCAAATCTGTCAGTCAGATGGACTGCTGAGCTGTCCTTTTCAGTTAGCATGGATCTCATCATGGCACTTTCAGACATAAATGCCACCACTGTCCTTCCTTCTCATTCTCACCTATCCCCCGCTGCCGTTACCTACCACCCCCCCCCACCCCGCCACACACACACTTCTCCTTCCTCCAAGGTCTTCCCTTCTGCTTTCAACTCATGTGTGTCCTATCACTCCCACCCCCAGCCCATAAGATCCTCCTCTGGGGCTGCAGAGCTGCTCAGCAGTGATGAGCACGCCCTGCTCTAGCAGAGGACTCGGGTTAGGTTCCCAGATTCACATCCACTAGGTCACAATCACCTCTCACTTTAACTCCTCTTTCAGGAAGTTTGGTGCCCTCTTCTGGCTTCTATGGGTGCCTGCACACTCTCGGCATAAATGCACACACGGCGAACACAAGGAGAAAAATTGTTTTAAATAACTTATTTTTTAAGAAAGATATCTTCCTCCCCTCTCATGGTCCCCTCTCCACTTAGGAATTTTGAAGACATTTCCAAACCCAGCCTGCTACTAGTTATGCTTCCCCCTTAACACCACCGAAGCCTTGGAGTCGACAAGCTTAGAAGGAACTGGGCAGTGGAGTATCAATCTTGGCATATAAGATGCTTTGGCGACAGAAAATAGGGTCCCGAAAATTAAACCTTTTCTTTTCCTTTCGGCAGGAAAACATTTTGCAGAAGGTGGTAATGACAGCCTTTGCGGACCGCACAGTCGTGACCATAGCTGTAAGTGACAGGCGTGGGGGGTCTCTTCCCTCTTCTGCAGCTCGGGTTCCTAAGTTCCATCCCCCATTTAACTAATATTTATATACGTTTTCTCTGTTTCTACTCATTTACCTGTTTTAAAGCTGAAGACAATGAGATGCCCATGGCATGGGGAGGCAATGTTCCTTCCTTAGGTAGCAGTGATTAGGTTGATGAGTCATTTAGCCCCAGTTTGATAGCTTGCAAGGGCGTTAGTTTTCCACTCTCCCTTGTGTTAGGCGGGATCTTTGCTCTCACTGCAGCCCCCTGAAGACTGTTCTGGAAACGCTCGTCCGTTCTCCCCTCGCTGATGCTCTTCTCTCTTATGGCTCTCTCCTCCAGCACCGCGTCTCTTCTATTGTGGACGCAGACCTTGTTTTAGTCTTTTCGGAGGGTATTTTAGTGGAGTGTGACACTGCTCCACACTTGCTCGAACACAAGAATGGCCTTTTCTCTACTTTGGTGATGACCAACAAGTAGATGACCGCGCTCTGCTCTTCCGAGTGCCTCGTTCTCTGGTAGATGTCTGAGCAGACTCACCTGCGCCTGCGTAAGGCAGAGCTGACTGAGGCTGCGACTGAAGGGTGTGCTGGGGACGGGGAGGACTAACCATGGGTGTGACCACACAGGTCAGCTCGCCCAAGTGTTTGCATCGCATGTGGTACTGACAGGGGAACGTGCTTATGTTTACAAAAACAGCATTTACAAAGCGGGAAGCAGGTTTCCCTCTGTGCTAAGTTGATTTGAGTCTCTTTCTAGTCCCCCTTAAAAAAACTTTGTGTATTAATCTTCATTAAGTAATTTAAAAAATCACTTAGAGTAACTGCTGGGGAGCCTGAGCTGGTAGGGAACTCTTGCTACTCTTGGGGGAAAGCCACCCTCTGAAGGGCATCTTTCTCAAGCTCCGGGAAGTGATTACCCTTGGGGCTCCGGTGGAAAGAAACGCCATTTTCTCTAATTTTCCTGATAAATTCTGTGGTTCCTCTCCTAAAGGGGGCTCACGGGTTCATTCTCACCACAGTAAATGATCTAAGAGGCTAGAAAACCAGCTGTTGTGAATACGGTTCAAGAATCGTCTCAGTAGAGACAGGGAGAATTCCCTGTTGCCCCTTCATGAGTGTGAGGAGAGAGGATTGCCAGACCCTTGCTACCCCAGGAGACCAAGTCTCTGCTCTGCATGAAGCATGGTGGTGGTGGTGGTCAGTCCCTTGAAGTCTTTATCTTTAAGGTTACTTGATCATGATTTATATCTTTAAGTGAAAAAAAATGCCTTGTTTTTTAAACCTGATTTCTAACTGTTTTGTGAAATACTTTTCACTATGCACATCTTATTGTGGAGGTCACTAAACTCCCAGCATCCCCCACACACCTAAAGGTCACAGGTTGAGGCATGGAAGCCTATGCTACCCAAGTGGTTCTCCTTGACGATAGACCAGCACACTTGCCATAGGCTCCTTGCAGAATAAGCGACATCTCTGCTAAGATTTCTCTCTCTGCCTGAAAGTTCCCCTGTGACCTTGGTTAACTGCCACTGAAGTATAAAATCTCTTTAAAAATACGTGTTTTTCCAGCTTCTCAAAAGAGCCATCACATACCAGATTAGTTCCTGGTATTTATTTATGGAAACAAGTTATTCCTCGCTCTCCATTGGATTAACTTCTCTGGAGCATTTTGAGATTTTCGTCAACACTAAGTGATCCCACACTTTTTCAACAACAACAAAAAATTGTGTGGATCAATGGAGTAAACACAAATGATATTTATTTCTGTTGGCTAACATTTTTCAATGTTCTTATAATTTTAGTAAACATTATTTTTGACTGTTATACTAATGTTTATAAAACTGTCTTCATAGATATAAAAGCCAAATTCTTTTTTAAGCACCTCTGATATGGCTATTGAAGAAATACTATTTTTCTGAAGAGAAAATGCATCAAGAGCTATAAAGTGATTTCCATGTTTATTCCTTCCAAATGTGTGGGGGTGCACATGGCTCTGCTCTTTTCTCAAAGATGGCATTGCCCTCCAGCTTCTGACAAATTCCTAAAAATAGCTGTGGGTGACTACTGAGGACTTGAAAGTGGCTAGTGTCGTGTGAGATTCACTACACGTCTAAAATACATCTCACATCTCAAACAGTAAGAACAGAAGAATGTAAACAGACTTATGAAGATTTTTATGTTGGTTTCACGTCAAAATGCTAACACAGAGAACATATTGAGGATATGTGTTGTGTGTATAAATGTATGTATGTATTGTATGTATGTATGTACTAGAGTTGCTTTCAACTGCTCGTTGCAACTTTCAAAATGCATCTCCCAGCAAATTGAAAACTGCATGAGGCTGCCTTTAGATTTTTGTGGGATAGGCTGATCTCAGCAAGAATAAACACCAGCACAGAGAGTTTTTATTCTACATCAACAAGAGAATTCCTAACAGCAGTTGGCAGTGATCATTTGCTTACATGTGCCAGAAAAGGTGTGCAGTTTCCACACAAATTATCTCCCATTGTGACAGAAGGCAGGGCCGCCGCCGCCATCATTATAGGTGCAAAGCTGCAGCATGCATGGTTGGGATGCTGATGCCGATTGTCCAGGTAACAGGTGTGGGAGCTGAGGCGCGAGCTGGTCTGACATCAGAGTCTGCTCACGTACGTTGTAACAAAACTCATCGAGGTTGGTGACTACCCAAGGTAGCCAGGTGCAGTCACAGGATGCAAACACTTTGCTCCCTGAAGCTAGGAAAACCTGTCTCAATAATGATTCCATGATGATTATTCTGCTAGTTATCTAGGTAATCTCTCCATTTTCCTTGATCTGGCTGAACCCTAATGACATCCCTGATAAAGTGAAGAAAAGGAAGACCCACTGCTGAAGAACATTTTAATGATTCATGAGTACATTCATGTGGTGCACTTAACATATGAATACGATTGATAAATGGCAGTTTTCATTATTAATATTAAATGACACCAAGGCTCCTATTCCATGGGGTCAAAGGGGAAGTGAGCCAGTGACGGATGGTGATCTCCATTGAGTAAGAGACTACACATCAATATCCCTGAATAATGAATGCTGAATAGACTTCCCCAGCTGGGATTTCTGGACCTGAATCTCTCAGGGTCCTTCTTATTGTGTGTTGATTCAGGGACTTAGAGGGCTCCCACATGAGATTATAATTGAACTGGTTCCCAGTGACTCCCTTCAGACTTTTGTTGATGCACCTTTATTAGCAGACATGGTTGTCAGTGCACCATGGTTGTTAGTGCGTCACTAGCTGCACTAAAGTGAAGCCAGAGCAAACAGAACTAACTGCATTGGTTGGCGTTTAAAAGTATACTAATTAATTAATTAATTCAAGAAAAGGGTGTTTCTTGGCATACACAAAGTACAGAAGTAACCCTGCATGACCAGCCTGTGAAGTGTTCATATTCATTGCTTTTGACCCATGTGTTCAAATTCATAACAAATATTTTTGGGTTTTTTTAATGTGTGTTCACACAGCACCGAGTCCATACCATTTTAACTGCAGACCTGGTTATCGTGATGAAGCGAGGAAACATTTTGGAATATGACACCCCAGAAAGCCTCTTGGCCCAGGAAGATGGGGTGTTTGCCTCGTTCGTTCGTGCGGACATGTGAGGGGATGCCTTTGCAGTACTGCTCAGATTCAAGCGCCTGCAGTCAGCACACCGAGGAAGCCTCACCTTGGCCTTCATAGGGCGGCGCCCTAAGCTTCAGCGGATTTCTGTGTGGAAAACTGAGGTCTCTGTTTCATGCTTGGTGTAACAGTTTCCCGAGATACACTTCTTGTAGGTTCATCATTGGCTTATTTTTCTAATGACCAGGCCAGGTTAGAATAGTAGGCTAGGTTAACACATGCAAGCTACCATAAGAAGTGAGTCAGTTTGAGTTAAGCCTGGTCAATGTCTGTCACACATAAGAGCTGAGGTGAGTCCTCTGTATAACCACACTTCCTGGGAAGGCTAACCTTGCCTCGCTGTTGGGTGCCCATGTAGGAAGAGAGTAAAAAAAAAAAAAATTGTTTTCTAGCGAAATACTCAAGGTCATGATCAACCTTAGGAAAGTATTTTCTATGCTTTTAACATTATTAATACTGTTTTTTTTAACCTTTTCCCATTTAAATAATTTCCTGTCACCAAAAATTATCACATTTTTGGCACCTCTGTAAAGCCAGCCTCTTCCAAGAGAAAGAGCACAGCAAGGGGTTGAGTATTTGAAAACTTTATAAATGTCTCTAATTTCCTCTGTCCAATAAGGAGGAAGTTCAAGGTAGCTTCCATCCTTCAGTGATAGGTCAGTTAAGCTTTCTGCAGTTTAGTTCTTTATCAGCCACACAATGACTCTGAACCCTGAAATGCTATTCAGGACTCAAAAAAATATAGATAAATGACCTTATCCATCACACACTCACACACACATGCTCTCTCTCTCTCTCTCTCTATATATATATATATATATATATATATAATATGTATATATATGTGCATATATATGTACACATATATATAATTTTCACGCCACATCTTAGCTGTATGCTAATCTCGACAAGTACACATTCCTCAAGGGTACCAGATTCCCTACAATACTTTTCTGTGGGAGAGTTACATAGGTAGTGAGTGCTTATTTGTACTTGACAAATTTCACCCATAGACGTTGGCGACACACATGTGGCCATTTGTCCTGTTCTAATTTTAGTGCACAAGAGTGTGCCAGAAATCTGCAGGCTATTAGTGTCCTATTCTACATAGATGCTAGTTAGTAAAGTCTAGCTTGCTAGATATTTGTTTCCCTGTTATTCTACCTAAACTCCTGCCCATCTGATACAGGCATTGCTGAGTTTCATATCAGAGTCTTCACACATTGCAAGATCTCGAAGACTCATAATTGATGGATAATGCATTTCTTTCAAGACGTAAAATTCTTGTGCATCTGAATATATCAATGTGCCTTCAGAGATGCAGAACTCTAATGTAAGGAGTTCATAAAGATGGACAAAAATGGTCCCGATTGCTTTGCAAGTCACCACCATTTTTGTCCCATATATAAAACTTTATTAGGAGAAAATAACGTTCTAGTTGCAGAAAGTCAGTAGACCACAGTCATTACCGAAAAGTTCAATCTCAAAATTACTTTGCAAAAATTTGACTAATCTACTAAAACACTGTTGGTTTGAAAAGATTCTGTTGGGGCTGAATATCCATGATGTTTATTATCAAGTCACACTTCCTTTTATATGGGGAGGTTTGTCTATAGACGTAGCCCCTTCAGATGCAAAACTACACTATCCTGTACACAATGGAGTTTTGGGTCCCTAGAACCTTTACTTACTTAAGTTGAGTAAATATTTGATTATCTGCGAAACCAAACTTACCAGATGGAGTCAGGGGGATATTCTCAGTCAGTTAATCATATATTATTTTGTTTGTGTTACCTTCAATGACAGAAAGGAGTTTGTAGGCAAAATTTCTCTGTGCCTTGGCAGCCGCTCCCAAATAAATACTCAGAGACTTAGTACTAATTATAAATGCTCAGCTGATAACTTAGGCTTGTTTCTAGTCAGCTCTTAAAATTTAAATTACCCCATTTGTATTATTCTATTGCTACCCAAGGTTTGTTTACCTCATCTATGAACTTCCCAGGTTGCTGCTTCTGTGTCTGGCTTGCAACTCTCCAACTGTACCCTTCTTCTTCCCAGCATTCTCTCTGCCCCCTCCCCCAAATCCTGCCTTGCTATGGGCCAATCAGGTTTTTATTAACAATGAGAGCAGCACATCTTCACAGTGTACAGAGATTGTTCCACAGAAAGCGTTTTTACTACTTGTTTTAAGAAAAATGTCATGGAAAAAAAATAATCTCAACAGAGTTAAACTTTACATTTATCTAACCAAATCAACTTTATAAATATTTATTCTTTACTATCTATAAAAATAATTAAGACAAGAAAGTTCATAGCAAAATGACAGGGTTATTGGTGTCATTGTTCAAGTAAAGATAGTTTCTCTCTACTATTTCTCATGATCCTACTGGATCTAGATTTGGTACCCTAAGTGACTTTCTTTCTAAGTGACTGGTATTATGTTCTGGACTATATCTTGCTCATCTTTGTGCCCTTGGCATTAAAGACAAATATATAACTCCAAATAAATATGGCAATTTATCCATTGATTCTTTTTACTGCTAGCCACATATGGGTTACTCTTTACTAGTCCTTGTTATGTTTATTCTATTTATTCTCAGTATATTAAATTGGTTTATTATGTACTCTGTATGTTTACTCTCTATATTTCATGAGAACATATTGACTTATCTAACATAATAAACTAGTCCTTTTGTTTACCCAATTACGGTGGGCGGCTTTTCTTCTACAGACAGTTCCATTGCATGTTAAGCAGCCAATAGATGTTAAGTCAACATACATGCCAGCCAATACCTGACCTGCCTGCCTTCATGATTTCCAAGAGTCACGCATGTGTACCATTACTTTAAAAACAGACTCCAGGACTGTTTCCACTGAGTGGACTTTCTTATTCTCCTACCCAGCCCCACTTCCCCTTCTCTTCTTCTTCATTTTTATTTTTATTTTTCTAACAACTTGAACTTGAAGTGTTTTTATAACTGTGTAGTGATTGGAGCTGCGGGCTGCGTTCCTGCCGCCCAGCTCCTGGCCGCCCGGCTAGCTTATGCCCTGAAATAACAACACACAAATTTTATTCTTTTAAAATACTGCCTGGCCCATTATTTTCAGCCTCTTACTCACATCTTGATTAACCCATATCTAATAATCTGTGTAGCACCATGAAATGGTGCCTTACCGTTTAGTTTCTAGCATACGTCCATCTTGGGCTGGAGCTTCATCGTGTCTGGCTTCTCTCTCAGGAGAGGCCCGGCAGTCTGACTAACTTAGGAGAGGCGTGGCATCTTACTGATCCTTCTACCTCACTTCCTCTTCCTGTTCTGTCTACTCCACCCACCTAAGGGGCGGTCTATCAAATGGGCCAGGCAGTTTCTTTATTAGCCAATGAAATCAACTCAAACAGAAGACTCTCCCACATCATAACTGGAATTTTCCCAAACACTTATTGACTGGTTCTTTTGATTGTATGATTGTCTTCTAATCTACATATCCCTTGACACTTATTTTCTTCCAGTCTTTGGATTCTGCTATTATAGGACTCACCCCCATATTGACCCTATTGCCTAAAACTGTACACCACCGGCTCAGAGGAGAAATACCAGTGAAAAGGATGTGCCTGTATGTTATTGACATCATTGATTTATTAAGCATTGGTATGATTCACTGGCTCAGACTCACAAAGGAAGAGATTTTATGTTTTCCTTGCAAGTGCCTCAGATGAGATTTATTATTGGCCAAGTTTGGGTGAAGTCACCTAAGCCTGCCCCACACCCTCTTCTTTCACTATTTAGCTGAGCCTGGCCTTGAACTCATGAGTGATCCTCTGACTTCAGCCTCCAAAGGGCTGAAGCCCCATGCCTGGCTACACTAGATTCTCTTTGCCACTGATGTCACTTTACTCTGAATTACTCAGACTCCATGGTGCGGAATACATTCTACCATCACCTTAAAAACAGACTCCAGGACTGTTTCCATTGAGTGGACTTACTCTTCCTCCTCCCCCTCCCCCTCATTTTTCTAACATCTTGTACTTGATGTGTTTCTATGACTGGTGTTCCTTGCTGATGCAATCTTGTTTTGAATCTCGACTGAGAAGACAGCCAGGGCTCACAACACCATTTTTCTTTTATTTGCCATTTCACCAGCAGTGGGAATTCTAAGCATGAATATTTTTATGAGAATGCAATGTGGAATTTCCACACCGGGGTCATCTATCAAATCATTTGCTTGTGATTGTGTGGAGGGTGAGTTCCAAACGGATATGTTCTATTCCCTGTACATTTCCAGATGTAAACAGTGGACACGGGTGTCTGGTTTGGGGGTGGGGGTTGTTGCCGGTGTTTCCCAGTTTCCCAGGGTGGAAGAAGTGGAAGGGATCACATAGCTATTCTCTTTTTTCTGTCACATTTTGTTCTTCAAGTATTTTCATCTTTACATGTTGATGTGTTCGTACTATGTGTCTTCTACAAGGAATTTAAATCACCTCTCATTATATGCCCCGCAGCAAATTTCTAATGGCCATTCACATGATAGTCAGCAATACCCTGTTTCTCAAAGAGCAAAGCAATTAGAACTGGAATTCGGGAAAATCAGGGCTCAGGAAAACCATTGATGGGGACATATCTAGAAGTCAGTTTGGGAACTGGCCACTCCATCGGTTCCATTGTCTCTGGGTTTTCATTTTCTTTCTGTTACATTACCATTTCTGCTGCCTTTTTGCCTTACACATAGACTTTCTGAACAACTTTAATGTTTTCTCACCTTCCACACAGCCTTTATGATCAATTTAACACAAAATTCTTTTGTTTCCCAGCTTATAACCTCCTCAGCTTCTCTTGTTGTCTGTCCAAAGGACTGGACAAGTGAGTAGTCAGCTTCCTCAAGGCCCTTTCTCTGCATACCTGGAACAACTTTGTCCTGCATCTGTCTAAGTCAAGAATTTGCCTCTGAGGTCAAAGCTGTGACCAGGTGGTATGCACTGATCAGAAGTAAAGTCTGGGTTGGAAGGCTGGCTTGGTAATTAAGATAACCAAGTTCAGCTCCAGTTCCCATGTTGGATGACTCACAGCCACCTGTAATTACAGTTCCAGGGGATCCCACTTCTTCTTCCATGAGCCCTTTAACTCATACATGTACATGCTCTTTCTTCTCACACACATGTACATTTAATTAAAAAGGAAATAATTTAAAGATGTAAATCTTTATGCTGAGGAAAACTTAACACAAATTAGAAGTGACCTGACAGCCTGTGATCTCATAAAATCCAAGCTACCAATAGTAGTTCTAATGGAATAATGCACTGCACTGACCACTGATGAACTGCGCTGACCCCTGATGCACTGCACTGACCACTGATGAACTGCACTGTTCACTGATGCACTACACTGACCACTGATGAACTGCATTGTTCACTGATGCACTACACTGACCCTTGATGGACTACACCAACCACTAATGCACTGCATTGTCCACTGATGCAAATGCACTGACCCCTGATGCACTGCATTGTCCACTGATGCACTGCACTAACCACTGATGGACTGCACTGGCCACTGATACACTGCACTGGCCACTGATGTACTGCACTAGCCACTGATGCACTGCACTGTCCACTGATGTACTGCACTAGCTACTGATGCACTGCACTGACACCTCATGCACTGCACTGGCCACTAGCCATTAGCCACTGATGCACTGCACTGGCCACTAATATACTGCACTAACCACTGATGGACTTCACTGGGCACATTTGCACTTCACTGACCACTGATGCACTGCACTGAACACTGATGCACTTCACTGATCCCTGATGCACTGCACTAGCCACTAGCCACTAGCCACTGATGCACTGCACTGACCACTGATGGACTTCACTGGGCACATTTGCACTTCACTGACCACTGATGCACTGCACTGACCACTGATGCACTGCACTGAACACTGATGCACTGCACTGATCCCTGATGCACTGCACTAGCCACTAGCCACCGATGCACTGCACTGACCACTGATGCACTGCACTGAACACTGATGCACTGCACTGAACACTGATGCACTGCACTAGCCACTAGCCACTAGCCACTGATGCACTGCACTCACCACTGATGCACTGCACTGACCACTGATGCACTGCACTAGCCACTAGCCACTAGCCACTGATGCACTGCACTGACCACTGATGCACTGCACTGAACACTGATACACTGTACTGGCCACTGACTACTTTCATCTTTTAGGGGAAAGGGTGTTTAAAGACAAACTTTCCTGTTCTGCTTATCACATGATCAAATAAGCTGACTGACAAAAACTTTCATTTCCAGTGTCTCCCAGCCTACTTCTGCCATGGCTGGAGGAAAAGTCCAAAGAAAAAATGTGGGGATTTTTTTGAAAACAAGAAATCAAAACAAAAATCAGCACCTCCAGATACTGGCTTTTAAGCCCAGGTTTGACTTTCCAATAGAAATGACTATACCACACGGCTTCCATGAGACATTTGGCACAACCATTCAAGCAGGCAGTCACACACATCCAGAGCACACTCACCTGCCATGTTAGGGCTTCTGACCCATAGACTTTCATGCATTCTTCATTTCTCCCATCAAACTTCCAACCCCAGACATTTAAAAGTGCCAAGCATTTAACCCTAATATTGCAAGTCTGTCAACAAAAGAAAGAGGGAATGCTGGGAATGTGATGAGTTGGGGTGATGGGAGCATTCCCACTTCACTGAACTTCTAGCATATATACACAGTGATAAAAAAATTATATTGTGCTGGTGACCACAAGCATTATACAGTGAGAGTACATTTGCTGAAATCCCTAGGCTACACCCAATTTGCAAAGCTTTGAGAGCCTGCCTTTTGATAGTCACTATCGTACTATAAACCTTGGGAAGCCATGGTGTCCTTCTCTTTCTTATGGTGGGATTCTTCCCAAAATACCTCAGCCATGTATTAATTATTGGGCATTAACTCTTGCGTGTACTGTTATATTGGATGACTTCTCATTTGGCTGTATAATCTTGATACATAGAATATATACTGGGTGCCTTGAATTCTGGAAAGGGCCCTGCCCCAGAGAAAGAAAATGCTTCTCATTCAGGCCTTAGAAGCAACAACACCTCGGCTTGGAAAGCTGGAAATGCCAGGCTCTGGATTTTATACTACCATAGTTTCCCCTTTGATCTAGTCACATGAGACGCCACCGCTAAGGCTAAGGATTCCATTCCCTTTAATTCAGCTAGTAAGACTCCGATACAAATTCTAACCACACAAATGTAGCCAACACAGTCCTCGTTTTTATTTTTAGAATTCTGCTCTGATTTAAAGCCCCATCCTAATCCTCCCATTATCTTCAGGGGCGTTTCACAGGCGCACCCTCTTGGAGGCAGCGGTATGACAACTGGTGCTCACTGTATCCATCCCATCAGCCCTAAGAAATGCATGCTTGGTATCATTGTTATTTACCAGAGAACTGGTAATTACGTCTGTGTGAGTATATAAACTAGAAACCTTATGGGATTGGGAGGAACATCAAGGATAAACATCAAGAGAGCATTGGAGTGAGCACAGAAAGAATAAATGGGACATTATGAAAAGACTTATGTGAATTAATTTGTTTACCCTCTGATATCTTTAGCCAGTTTTCATCTGAGATAGTGGTCCTTCTGAGTCCTGAGAGGCTTAAGGGGGCTAAATCCCCAAAACAAACATTGATAATATCAGGAACACAAGGCATCTAGGCCTTTGTCCAACAACGTAGGGAGAAAATTAGCAAGCTTCATATTTCATGAGGAATTTTTGGCTAAATGGTATTTTAATAAAACTTAGCTATGCCTGCCAATAAAACATAGAGATGAAATAATGATTTATGGTTTAAATATTATATAACCTCTGTAATGTCTGGTACCATCCCATATCAAACAACACAAGAGGAATAAAATCACTGGGGAAAAGAACAGAAGAATAATTTGACATCAGCTCAGATATTAATAGAACACATATGATAAAACTGTCCCTTTAAAATTTTGCTACAAGGATAAGAGTAGCTGACAAATGCTGAGTATATATGGCAGGAACCTTGCAAATACGAACTAGTTTAATATGGAAAAAAGTTCTGCAAAATAAAAATATTTTTATCTGTTTTTATAACTGGGAGTCAGAAAAGCTAATTTGCCCAAGCATCAGTGGAACTGAGAGGCAAAGTCAAGCAATCTGACCTCAGGGCTGGATTCTTAACCATGGATCTCACTGAAGATTAGACTTGTGAGTTAGTGTCTCTTGAGAAGAAGTAATTTATCTTATATGCACAATAAAAGAATAACTATGTGGCTCTATTTAGAAGAGTACTGACAGGGACCTGGGGGGGTTAGAAGACAGGGTTCTCTAACACTCAGCTTCCATCATTTAGTGGGTACACAATCTAGCATTTAGCAGTTAAATTTGAGTTCCTGTTTCTTCATTTGCAAAGAAGGAAAACTCAAGCACACAACACACTGCTTCCTCTCCCGTGTTTCATTCACACAGTGACGATGAAATGACAATGTGATTACAAAATATCATCCTGTATGATGGTATCCTAGCAACATGACCTCAGCACACATGCTGCATCTTATGGATACATCTTATTTTTCTTAAATCACAATATCAACTTCCCTTTAAACATAAATTTATAGCCAGGCAGTGGTGGTGCATGACTTTAATCCCAGAACTCAGGAGGCAGAGACAGGTGGATCTGAGTTTGAAGCCAATCTGGTCTACTACAGAGTAGATTTCAGGACAGCAAGAGCTGTTACAAAGAGAAACCCTGCACTGAAAAAAAACAATAATCATAATAGTAATTATAAGACATTGATATCCTAATTATGTAATGGTGAAATCATATATTCAAGATGAGAAATTATATAATTATAGCTCATAATATGAATGCCCCTGAGGTTTTAGTAAGGACAAATAATATCAATGTGCTACAGTAAAGTATAGATTTCTTATGGAATTTTAAAAAAATAAAAGCATCACATGCTCAAAATTAAACTGTTTGATAAAATTAACAACCTAGAATAATTTTTTTTAATGTAACAGTATTTTTAACTCAGTGTTTTCCAGGCACAATAGGCAGTTGCACATATAAAGTCACTGTGATTGTGACAGAATTTACAAGATCTGTACAAAGCTCAAGTCAGCCAAAATACCAGCTTGGTGGAGGAGAGGTGGGTGTCAGTCCCACCTCTGGCTGAGATTGAGTTCAGTAATTAATAGCTGTTGGGAGAGAGGAAGTTAATTTTCATCAAGAGTATAGCTCACGGTAAGGCGTGGCTCATGGTAGATCTCCCATACTCCGGTAGATAACCACACACTCAAGAGTATATGGGAAGCACTAACTGAATTCTGTTGGATCTTTTTTTTAAAGAAAGAAAGAAACAAATAAAAATGAGGATGCAAAGTTGGATGGGCATGAAAAGGAGAAGTGGATCTTGTAAGAGTTAGGGGAGAGGGGTGAAAACACCATGTATGAAATTCTCAAAGAAATATATATATATATATATATATATATATATATATATATATATATATATATATAGAGAGAGAGAGAGAGAGAGAGAGAGAGAGAGAGAGAGAGAGAGAGCTGGGAATGTTAGCACAAGAGTTAGCAAAACGAATAATCTATTAGAAATTTTAAAGTGTGCATATCTGTTGATGAGTTTATAAAAACGTGCTCAACGTGTGTTGTCGAGAAATCTAGGAAAAAGAACTGCCTACCAAGAAACTGGCAGACAGCATAACCTGGATGAGGATGGAATGTCAGACACCACTGAAAGGAGGGTAAATGGCACGGACAGTTTAGAGACCTGGAAGGATCCACCAGGGCTGAATTTGTGTCTGTATCTTACCTTGGGATTCCATGTGCATACAGCTCAACAGATAGAGCAAATGGAGGAACCAAGAAACTAAGCTCAGTCAAGTAGGGTTACAACCCTAAAGAGGCAGATGTGTCAAGGATGCGACACAGATCACATCCTCACCTCGTGTGGAGCTGCATAGCTGAGCAGGCAGGTTCTTTTTCAGTGAAATGTTTAATACACGTGTGTGTGTGCACGTGCATGCACACACACACACACGTGAGTGCAAGTGTCCTTGGAGGCCAGAGGTCACACACATGCCGAAAGCACATTTGCTGTGATGAGACAAGTACGGGGATGCATAGCTTTATTTCAGCGGGCAGGAGGAAGAAGCAGGCAGCTCTCTGTAAGTCTGAAGCCAGCCTGTGAATTGTAACAGTTAATTCAGTTAATTCCAGGCCAGCCAAGACTACATGGCAAGATGATGTCCAGAAACAAGCGAATCAGGCCAGTGCTGGGGAGGTGAAGAAAGGTGAATCCTTGACGTTCCCTGGCAGGCAGCTCAGCCTCCTTGGCAAGTTCCAGTGAGAGATCTTATCTCAAAAGAAGGTGGACAGTGTCTGAGGAGTGCCTTCCAGGTTGTTCTCTGGTCTCCAATCCACATGCACACACACGCAGAAGTAGATGATATCCAAGTTCTGGCAAACTTCCAAGAAGTAGCTCGTTCTGTTCTACTTTGTTCTAATCCAAGGAGCGTTCATCAGTTCTACAAAGACTCAAGACTGGTACCCAAAGCCAGGGGAGTCAAAGAGAAATGTTAGACTAATCTTGCCTAGGAAACAGTCTTTGATAATCAGTTGTTTAGAAAACAAAATTCAACACATTAAATAAAATAACAGTTCATTGTAGGAAAATGGACTCTATCACCTCATCGAGGCAGGAATAGACTTAGTTGACTTCCCAGGGGAAGAAGCCTTTACTTCTCTGAGGAGCAAAGGGATGAGGGTGCCATGGGGGAAATGGGAGGATAGGAGGGAGGGAGAACTGGAATTGATATGTAAAAAATAGATAAATAGATAGATAAAATTTTAAAAAGAAAAAATAAACTCTAGCTCAACATTTTTAAACTAGTGATTTAATTCACTGAGTTAGCTAGTCAAAAGAAGAGTCACTTAAACATGTGTATTTGGCATAAGTTAATTTACTCTCCATCACTGATTAAAAAAAGCATAAAACACACCATGCCAAATGACATATAAGTTCTTTGCTCTGAAAGGTTTCATTAAAATCACAAGAAGAAAACCACGTTAGTCACCTCCATTATTATTTATCCCTGGTTAGAACTACTAAAAATTGCATTGCAAACACAGAAAAAAAATTAAAAAATAACAAATAAAACACATGTCTTGTCAAAGTTCTAATTACTTTTCAGTCATGCCATGAGATATATGTCCTAGCTGCTTCTTAACCCTAGTTGCGGACCCAGCTCATTAACGCACAGTTCTGAGAGGTGCATATTAATGTCTCCATTTTACCAACAAGGAAAAAAAAAAAAACAGGGTGAGTAAGCGTGATTTTCAAAACCACCAACCAAAGAAAGGAGAGCACTGGTTCCTTTGGGTACCAGTCTTGAGTCTGTGTAGAACTGATGAGCACTCCTTCTCCGTGGATTAGAACAAAGTAGAACAGAACCAGCTACTTCTTGGAAGTTTGCCAAAACTTGGATATCATCTACTTCTGCATGAGTGTACACACGGATTAGAGGTCAGAGAACAACCTGGAACTGGTTTTGCTTTGTTTTTTGGAGTTTTATTTGTTTGTTTTTGTTTTGTTTTGTTTTGTTTTGTTTACAGAGCTGGGAACTGACCTAGGGCCTCATGTGTTAGAGCCCACAAGACTTTACAGTAAATGTACAGCTGACAGACCAATAGGCAGATCCACAGAAACTGTGTAAATACACGTCCACATAGAATAACCTGTTTTGCAGAGCTGTGGGAACACTTGTCTTTTGGACGGGTCTCTGTCATATCTGTGGAAACCTTGTAAGGCCACGATTCTCCCTTCAAAATGGGATTCACTCCCAGAACACCTCAGCAGTGTAACTTCTCCTGCAGGGGCAACGGAATGACCTTTCCATTCCCCAACACTTTGAGGCCTTAGAATGATAACTCTTTGTTCTAACAGTCAAATTTACATAGAGTCAATCCCACAAAATTACCTGCTAACAGACCACATGGAAATGTCTATAGAAGACAGGCACTGAGCAAGAAGGCAGCACGCCCCACCTTTGCTGACAAACAAATCTGGGTATCCCCAAAGCTGGTTATCACAAAAGAGTTTAGATGAGGAGAATGGGTGAATCCAGGATTCGGGGATGTTTGGTAACTTTACCTAATGGTGGAGCCACCTGTTCTGGAGTACAGTTTTGTCAGCTTTTACCTGTCCTTTTTTTGTAATTTTGTTAAGCATATTATCACTGTCTTTGCATACAGAATTTTACAACTTTGTCTGAAATAATAAAAACCTCATGGAGATCACTCCTGCTTCTGCATCTTTTTCTTTTTCTTCTTCCTCCTCCTCCCCCTCCACTTCCTCCTCATCCTTCGATTTCTGCTTCTTCCTACAAAGGAATAAAGAACATGTAGTGGTAATGTACAGGAGTTGGTTTATTTTGTTTGTCCTCAGATCCAATTAGCCTGCCACAAGGAATCTTTCTGGATCCTGAGAGGTTTAATGACCTTAACTAATGCATGCTAAGCAAGTGTTCTGCCACTGAACTATACTCCCAGCACCACCTGAATCACAAATCTTCCTCACCCCGAGGCTCTATGAACTTAATTAGTACCTCTCCTGTAACTTTTATATTTTATTTATTTATTTGAAAAAAAATTCAAATGTATAACAAATTTCTGCAGTTTGGCAGAGGTTGTTATATTACCCCTTCTGTTCTAACAGTAAATAAGGTAATATGACATTTTAAATTAGAAACCAAGCTCAACTATTTAATTCCAGTATGGACCTGTTTAGGTAACAAACTGACCCCACAAAATGTTTTTGCTCAGATAATCTTTACCTGAAGTAAAACCCCCAATTTAATGGTAGAAAAGAAAACCCCAGCCTCCATGGGCTCAAATCTAAAAGTCCTTTGAAATCTTTCAGCTTTTGTAATCCCCTCTGCAGTCAGCCCTTTCTGAAAGGTGGCAGTCAGCAGCCACTCAACATGAGGTTCTGGGAAATGTTCATTCTTCTTTCCAGGCACGGCATGAGTCACTGGCTTTGCAAAACCTTTGAGTGCACAGGGTAGAGAAGGACATGTTTGGAAATCTCTTCTTAAATGCCAGGAGCTTCCCCTGCAGAGCAGAGGCCAGGCTTGTGCAGCTCTCTCTGTCTCTCTCTTCCACACTGTGCTATCAACACCCAAGTCCAGGTCCTGGAAGCATCAACAGCTAACAACTCTTCCTCATTTCTTGGGGTGGGAGTTGGGCCTTTACAACTCTATTTAGAGCTAACATTTTATAACTTCAGTGTAGAAAATGCTGACAGATATTCTCTCCTTAGTTAAAGGAGCCACTTTTCTCTTGGTGACATTCACGATTCCAATAAAACAGGCATAGTGATATTCAAGTTCATGTCTTATTATTAGTATTTTGGTTCCTTCCTGTTCAATATTTGTTGTCAGTCAAATTTAAGAGCTGCAGAGGTACCAATACAACTATTGATTGTATACCATACTCTGAAGGTTGGTAAGATCTCAAAAAAGACTCTCAGCTCTATAAAAATAGTACATAGTCCCTTATTCTCTTAGCCTTAGATTAAGGGAAGAGTTAGGTAATAACTAAAGGAATCTGCAAGCTATACCTCCCTCCCTTCCTACACTCACCTCATGCTCTGGCTCCTTGACCAAACCAATCCTCACATATTAACAAGAATTCATCAGCACATGACCTAGGGCAGGCACTGTCCAAGACACTGTATACAGGACAACTTGTCTTACTTTTGAATATGTCCATCTTCTGTTAATGCAGCAGAAGACCCAAAGTTAGATGTTGTATAAGGGAAGGGGAGTTATTTGGATTTGTTTGGTTTGGGGACTGCAAGGACAAGATCAAGCATCTCTGGAGAAGACTTCAAGGAAGGTTGCATCATGTGCCTGAGATCACAAGATCACTCAGGGCACACATCTAGAGATTCAGACAGAACAATCTGCTCTCCTGAGACTAATCCACTCCTCAAGATCAGCCTCGGTTTCCTCAGCAGAAGGATGAATGAAGCATGCATTCAGAGTGAAATTTCATTCAGTCACAAAGAGGGAAGAGTAGCAAGGTGAGGTGGCTCAGCAGGAGAGAGCACCTGTCCTCAAACCTGATGGCATGAGCTCAATCCCCATGACCCATGTGGTAGAAAGAGACCTGACCTCCCCAAAGGTCTCCTCTGACTTCCACAGGAATGCCATGGCATTTGTGCCCAAGCCCCACACATATGCAAAATAATAATGATTTTTTTGCAAAGAATTGACATTATCATTTGTAAGAAAATATATGGAACTAGAGTTTATCATACTGAATGAAATAAAACAGACCCAGAAAAACAAATATGACCCTTTCTCTCAGACAGAGGACTGGATGTACATAGAGGGGAATATGGACAAAGTACAATAAACTTAAATGAATATGCCTTTATGAAAGCCATGTGGCAATATACAGATTAATAGAAATGGGTTAAATTAATATAAGAGTTAGCCAATAAGAGACTAGAGCTAATGGGCCAAGCAGTGATTTGATTAATACAGTTTCTGTGTGATTATTTCGGGTCTAAGCTAGCCGGGCATGAGGAAACCAACAAGCGGCCTTCTCCAACAGCTGAAGCTCCTCACATCCCTGAAGCAATGTGTTTTGTTTCATCTTATTGGAAGAATTTATACCTTCTCATTAAAGACATTTTAGTTTGTGGTGAAGGATTTTATTGTTGTTTCATATTTGCCCCAAATAACCTCAGAGGAGAATAAAGCCACATCACCAGGCATTTTTCATGTAGTTGGACCATGGATGAAAAACCATTCTTCAGAAAGAGTGCCCAGTGGGAAAAGCAGTGTGAGAGCAGACCTTCTGAGCTTGCCACAGCTGTTCCCTCCCTAGGCAGATGAGTTTGCATAGATTACTTCACTGTGTTCTAAACTTAAAAGGAATGTGAGAAAAATAACTGAGTTCTCAGTGGGTCACGGTTTGTCACAGCCTAGTTTCTGCCTGACCCACTAGGTAAGTGGGGGGATGGGTGGATCACTGATGTATCCTACTTCTGCCTTCTCTGTTGACTGCACTGCTCTTGGTGGCAGTGTTCAAGCATGTCAAGCTATTTCCAAAACTGTCTTGAGTTCCCTAAAGGGCTCATAGTCCAGGATGGGTACATGTACAAGGTGAACCTCCAGTAGTCTTCCTCAGGTGGCATCCATCTTGCTTTTTTGAGAAACATTCACTGAAGCTTCATAGGCCTGAAGCTCTCAGATTAGGGTAGATTAGTCTGGCTGGCCAGCAAACCCCAGAGGCCCCAGTTTTAAGATTACAAACGTGTCATCACACACAACTTTGTGGGGATTGAACACCGCTCCTCTTACTTGCATGGCCAACATGTCCTGACTGAACTCTCTCCCCAGCCCTTGATTTATTGTTCATAAACCTTCATGTTTCATAATTATATAATCCTTTCCTTCTGTGGTTAATAGACCACGGTTTCTTCTCTTCACCCTGAGAGCAGAAAGTTTGTTTTATCCACCTAGATGCAAATAAAAACATATTGGTTGTTATTGACTACCCACATTGTGACTTTCTGACTCACACTCACTCGTGAGATGGTTTACTTGGATTAACCACAGTAACTGGTTGCAAATCTTTTTCATTTGCCATTCTGTAGGATCTCTTTGACAAGATGAATGACCTAATTAAAAGGAGAGAAATATTTGTTATACAGTGTACACATACACACCTAACTCAGACAGAAATATTTCCAGAATGCCCTGACAGGTAACTGTGAAGAGTTATACTGTCATTCTCAATTACTGATAGCACTCTGAAAGTGAGTTTGTGACATGCTGTTTTGATTACCAGTTTATGTAATGTTTTATTATGTTGATTCCAAAGCAATATGTTCCCAAGTGGTTTAGATGAGGACACATATAAAGCAGCACACCGAAAAAATAGACCAACCGTAATCCTGGCTGCTGATGCAAATGCTCCAACTGTCATCTGGAAGATTTTCCAAATTCCAAAGTCAAGAGTTGAAAACTCACAAGTCAAGTCAAAGGCAAAGTCATCAGACACAAAGATCCCACCCTTCATCTCAGAAGTCATTTCCAGGGTCTCACCAACCTTCATTTAGTAACCATAGCAACTGGCAGTTGAGAAAGACAGCGGCCTGTCACCCCTCAATTGCCTGTAAGCACCTGAAAAGCTTTACTTCTTTAGAGAGTAAGAACATCAGGAACCACTTCATAATCATTTCTTTTCTTATTGCTGGGATGAAATACCTGAAAAGCATGGTGTGGAAGGAAGGCTTTGCTTGTGCTTACAGTTTAGAAGATATGATCCAGCATGACAGGGAAGGCATGGCAGCAGGAGTGTGAGGCAGATGGTCCTCCAGCATCTGCAGCCAGGAAGCAGAGCGGCTGTGCTGTAGGCAACAGCAGCAGAGAGACAATGGAGAACAGAAAAAACTTCTGAATTATATCAGCCAGTGTATTTCAAGGATGTGTTGACCTCACAGTGGAAACCAGGAGTTGTGGAACATTGGGGAAGGGGTTTTGCTCTTGTTTCCAGAGGAAAAGAAAAGCTATTGAATACCATCAAAATTAATAAAGAAAAATTCAGAGTTTCTATCTCATGTCATCTGGTATAGGACAGAAGGAAGAAATAATTTAGGAAAAATGTAACTCTTCTCCATACCTATTTTTTCTATATCACACCTTTCATTGAGTATACCACCATATAAATAATGTTTAAATTTTCCACAATGAACAATGAATTTTCCTGCAGTAATCTTTTAAGTTTCCAGGAAGAAGATGGAGCCCCACAACAACAACTTCACCCGTTTGATATGATGTCATGCTGCTGATACTACTATATAAGACCTGTTTTGGGTACCAGCTGCTTAAGATGGTTCCAACTTAGTTAGCTAAAATGGTGCATCTTTTTTACAATGTTCTGGCCAGAACTCCAAATAGGAGCCTCAGAAAAACGCTGGAGAATACTCAGAGACTATTTGCAATTATACCAGACAGTAATCTTGAACTTTAACCATCATTTTACTTTTACAGGATCCCATAGAAAGAACATCATCCCCATGAAAGCTGGAAGTGACTCTAGAAGATGGTGTCCTTTCTCCCAACAAAGTTTGTCCTTGGGGTTAGGGACATCTATTAGGGGTTGATTATAATTGGTATAGGTTGGGGTTGGGGTGGAAATTATGTAGGCTCAGGGAACTTTTTGAAAAAAATAAGAGAGAAACTGGATGGGATAATAAATAGATTACTGTGAGCTTACTCATGCTAATAATAATAATGAGTAATAGTGAGATTGCTTGTGAGCTATTATTTATAGATAATTTACATTGGTATAGATTCTTGTATATTGATACAAATTCAAATTATATTGAATATGCTCCTATTTCTGTCTATAATATTTGTACACCTAGGCAAAATTATTTTGTCATATTGTATGTATGCATGTTTCTACCTCTGCTTAAGACATTTTGTATATTAATATAATTTTAGGATATATTTATCACATTGCACTATACATTTCTACCTGTGATTAAGATACTTATACATTGTTCACATTTTAAGGTCATTGTCCTCATTTATAACACAGTTGTTTAAAGATTGTTTAATATTCTAATATGAAATCTTAGTCTCTAAGTTATATTGGTATTAAGATTTATAGGTCAATAGTCATCCATGTTTGCCATACTTATAGTTAGACTAATCAGGTTCTTTAAATATATAGAGATTGTATTCCACATAGATAGGTAATATTCAACCACTTCAAAGAGCTGTAGTGATGTGGGAGGGTCTTCTGTTTATGTGTTACTTTCATTGGTTAATAAAGAAACTGCCTTGGCCTTTTGATAGGACAGCAGCTTAGATTGGTGGAGTAGACTGAACAGAATGCTGGGAAGAAGGCAATGAATCAGTCGCCATGAAGCTCCGGCCCAAGATGGACGTAGGTTAGAATCTTCCCGATAAGCCACCACCTCGTGGTGCTATACACATTAATAGAAATGGGTTAATCAAGATGTGAGAGTTAGCCAATAAGAGGCTAGAGCTAATGAGCCAGGCAGTGTTTAAATGAATACAATTTGTGTGCTGTTATTTTGGGTGTAAAGCTAGCCGTGCAGGAGCCCGGCGGGACAAAAAGCAGACCTGCTTACCTCATCACAACGCTGTAGAGTATATCATTTAAATAACTTAGGGTTCTCTTGATGTGAGACACAATTGCTCCTGGCAGCATCAATTTATTCCCAAGAGCATGTTGAGTCCCAAAGACACTACACTTGGAGCTTGTTTTCTTCTTGGCAAAACTGGCCTTTGGGCAAGGAGCTGCCCATGCCTCGACCATTGACAAAATGCACAATGTCCAGACAGGAGAAGCAGGATACAAGAGAAAGGACTGTCAAATCTTGCCAAGACTGGGTAAGACAGTTTTAAAATTTTTCCTGTCTCTGAAAATGGTCTATCAGTTACTTTAAGCCTTAACCAAAGTTGGTTGCTCCAATGTTGCAAATGAGACTTTGGATGATTGCCCATAGCCAGTTGTCTATATCATTTATTGCACATTTTGGAAGTTGTTTGATTGCACTTCCTGTTTACTCAGGTAATATTATTTCCCTTCTCAGGTCTTCAATGGGTTGAAGACTAGATAGTCGTAGTTACTTTCCTCTCATGACTTGGCCAAGATATTTCTAATACAAGACTTATACTCCTTAGGTTAGGAAGATTATTGAAACATTTATCATGTTTCTTGCTTGATATTGTTTATGCTAGTTGTAATTTTAATTTTTACACTTGATATTTGTTCTTATTGTATATAATTTTGTATTAGGATTAGAACTCTCTTATTTAAACAAAATGAGGAGGTACTGTAGGAACTCCTTCAGCTGGTAGCTTTTAAGATACCAGCCCACTTGGGCATGGCCTCTTATATTATAAATGCCAATGTAAAGTGTATGCTATCTCTCTCTTCTGGCTGCTAGATTCGGCTCCTATTCCCTGTTCATGCAGAGGACTGTGATCTGTAAATCTACCCCTAAATAAATAACCTTTTATTATTCTAATTCTCAGTTCTAAGCTAGTGTGGGATTTCTTTTTAGTGTCCATCTTCACAGGTGGATGCTGGTGCTCAGCTCCCTTTCTCTTTTCTTTGCTCAGTCTAGAACCCCAACCAGGAAGATATTGTCCACGTTCCAGATGAGTCTTCTCCCCTCAGCTAATTCTCTCTCTAAACACATTCACAAATCTCCTAGGTGATTCTTAATCCAGCCAACTTGACAATGAAACCCAACCCTCACACTCTCTATTCTTAAATAATAGCTTGTAGTGCCTACAAATAACCTGACTTCCACATGGGCAAGTTATTGTGTTAAGAAAGCTAGTGACTGGGCTACCCAGCGAGCATTGCATTCAAGCCCATTGCCTCCTGCCTTATGGGTGTTTCCTAGTTGCTGACTAGATTCACTTCTTCTATACCAGGGCTCTTGCCCACATTTCATGGCTGTCTACTTGTCTATGAAATGTCTTTTCCCCGTTTTTCAATATACTCCAAATAGACCTAGTTTTTCAAAGACAAGATTGGATACCAAACAATCCAGGATCATTCCCCTAGCATCCCAGGCTGTTCTGCTTTGTCCTGAATTCCTATGGTAGCTTCTGTATTTCACTTTACTTAACATTTTAATCTTTTATTATTTATTTCATTTGTATAAGAATTTTGCCCACATGTATGTCTATGCATCCCATGCATGCCTGGTGTCTACAGAGGTATGAAGTTGATGTTGTATCCCCTGGAATTGGAGTTACAGATGGTTGCGAATCACCATACATGTGCTGGGAATTGAACCCAAGTCCTCTGGAAGAGCAACCGTTGCTCTTACCTCCATACCTACACACATTCTTAATTGTGTCAGATCTTATCAATATCCCATCTCTTCTACTCTTGCTGTCTGTCTCTGAAGATCAGCAATAGTGACATATATTTATATATTTCTAGTTATGTAAATGCATAGTATATGTTTAATAACCAGGCATGGTAGGTACATACATCACTTCTTTCATCTTAGTATTCAAGAGGTTGAGTCAAGAGGATTGCCTTGAACTTCAGGCCTGTCTAGGCTATATAGTGAACTACAAGCTAGCCTGGGCTACACAGTGAAATCCTGTCTCAAAGGACAGCAGTAAAACGAGAGAGAAGGAGTAGGGGTATAGCTTGGTTGGTAGAGTTCTAGCATGCACAAACTCAACAAAAAGCAGGCATGATGTCACCTGTCACCCAGCACTTAGATGATACAGGCAGGAGGATCTGAAGTTCAAGGTCCATCCTAAGCTACACAGCAAATTTTAGGCCAGCTTGGAACACATGATGCCCTGTCTTATGGGAAAAAAATGTTAAATGTTTTTTGGTGTTAAATTGGCAGACAGTAAACTGCACAGCATGCTGCACTGCAAGCTGTATTTCAGTGGTGGGACTCACTGCACAAGTGGCGTCTAGTTGGCTGCTATCAGGTCACAACAGCAGAGAACAAAGGACGCAGAAAGAAGCCACTGAGGGGACAGGCACCCCAGCCTTCAAGGGGTTAAACAGATCTACCCACAAAGGAAAAAAAGAGGTGGGGAGAACTCATTTTCCTTCATTAAAGACTAATTTTAGGTCTTTCTAGTAAATGAGCGTGTTGTTTATACTTCATATACTCTCGACCCCCAAGTCTGGGAAAACACATAAAATTTCCAAGAATTAAAGTTTCCATTAATCCAAGCACCAAAAACAGAGGCTTGACCCTCAGGAGAAAGCACATTTGTTCCTCCTGGCTCATTCTCAAAAGCTATAGAAAGATAGAAAGATATTTACTGTACAATCCTTCTTCTTTGCAAATGTGCTGCCTTATCATTCCACAATCTAGATGGGGCAGGGCGGGGCCAGGCGGGGATGCGGACTGGAGGGAAGACCACAAGTCAGAAACCCAGAAACCTGAGCACTGACTGCGTCTTGATGGTGGCAAGCTGTAGACAGCCCATCCTGCTGATTGTAAATTTCTTTATTGGAAGATTGCTGATGGAGTTTTTGCTATTAGTCTCTACTTCTCCCCTCTTCCCCTCTCCTCTCCTCTCCTCTCCTCTCCTCTCCTCTCCTCTCCTCTCCTCTCCTCTCCTCTCCTCTCCTCTCCTCTCCTCTCTCCTCTCCTCTCCTCTCCTCTCCTCTCCTCTACCCTCCCCCTCCCCTCCCCTCCCCTCTTCTCTCTTTTCCCTCCTCTCCTCTCCCCTCCGCTCCCCTCTTCTCTCTTTTCCCTCCCCTCCCCTTCCTCCCTTTCGTGTGTGTGTGTGTGTGTGTGTGTGTGTGTGTGTGTGTTTAAGTTCCCAAGAATCGGTCTTAAGTGGTGAGGTACTTTATTAGAAAGAATTTCAACTCTCTCATCCTCTGTTCTAATGCTCTCAGGGCTGGGACCCCACCCTACCCCACCCTACCCCACCCTACCCCACCCCACCCCACTCCTCTCTACCTCATCCCACCCAGAACACCTAAACTCTCTCCATCTGGTTTTATTCAATCTGAAGCAACCCAGTGATCTCCCAAAGTTACAATTAAAAAATAATAAATTAAAATCTCTTTGCGTCAGTGAACTTGGACTCAGAAAGTTCTCTGAGCCACGAGCCTTTTAAAGACGTGTGTGTCGGACCAGCAGCAGAGTAGTGGCTACTGGGAACCAAGCTGACTTGGCGGGTGCCTCCTCCTGCGGTGGTCCCTCCCTCCTAGCCCGCTCCCTCCCTCCCCAAGACTGGTCTCCGCCTCCACCTTCCCCTGCTCACTAGGACGTCTGGCCCAAACTAGGCGGCTGAGGAGCTAGCTGAGCACAACCATCAGCATCTCTTCTGCCAACTCCTCCCCCGCCCTCCGGGAGTCTGGCAGCAGTGAGGGAGGGGGGACCAAACCCATCCCTCGTCCTACAACCCTCCTCCCCGCGTGCACAGTGAATCGCACCTTCTAGAGTCCTAACTCAGTTCTGGAGGACCAGCATCCCCCGGATCTGCCCTTCGGGCTGTGGCGGCCCCTGCTCCCGGGATGCGAGAGACAGGGACCCGCCCGCGGTGTGCCTTGAGGTGCGCGGAGCTCTCGCCGCGGCGCGCGCTGCCCTGAGTCTGTAAGTTGCATTGCTCCTCCCGGGGAGAACTAGGGGAAGCCGGTCGCAGCCCAGCCCGTGACTTCAAAGCCCACACAGCCCAAGTGCACCCAGCCGGGCTCATACCCAGAACTCCACCGCAAGCCCTGCTTGTGTGTTTGATCCTTGTGTTGCTAATTAGTTTCCAGTATATAGTGTGGTAGGTAGAGAGGGGAGGGGAGGCTAGGTAGGTTGCTTTTTAAAATGCGTCTCGTAAATCCTTCCAATTTAAATCATTCAATTTCAAGTTCAAAAGAACAGCGCTCGGTACCTTGTCAATTACCGTTAACATTTTCTTAAAGAGCAGGAAGCTATTTCTTCGCTGCTACTAAAAATAAGAATTCCTCTTTCTTTACTTTTAACCCTGCTACTTTACTTAAATAACGAGTGGGTAGTTAACCCAGCTGGCTTTAATTTTCTTCCTTAACGGCGTGTGCACGTATCCTTGCCCTAATCCCGAGATGCGGTGAATCACAGAATTCTCTTCGAGGCTGTATTTACAGAAAATGCTCCAAGATTTGCGTATCTGAGACAAGAGGGCTCAGGGATAACAGGGAAGAGGCAAAAAAATAATTCCTCTGGTCTGAAAAGGAAAAAAAATAATCCTTTGGTTCAAAAGTTTTCTCAGGGTTCTCAGACTTCAGACACAAACTAGCTTCTCGTTTGTATTGTTGACCCCAACTTCATTCAATTTTGTGTGCCACTTCGTGTGTGTATGAAAAGGTATCCCCTATGTACAAGGACTCAAGGGGAAGAAATGAAGTTGGCAGATTTTAATAAGCGGTTTTTTTGTTTTTGTTTTTTCTGGCGTAGGAGGACGCGCGTGGAGGAAGGGAGCCGCAGGTTCGGGCAGGTGCATAGACAGGCTATGGTGACAGGAAGATGTTGGCCAGGAAGAGCATCATCCCAGAGGAGTATGTACTGGCACGCATCGCCGCTGAGAACCTGCGCAAGCCGCGCATCCGCGACCGCCTCCCCAAAGCCCGCTTCATTGCTAAGAGCGGAGCCTGCAACCTGGCACACAAGAATATCCGTGAACAGGGTCGCTTCCTGCAGGACATCTTTACCACCTTGGTAGACCTGAAGTGGCGTCACACGCTGGTCATCTTCACCATGTCCTTCCTCTGCAGCTGGCTGCTCTTCGCTATCATGTGGTGGCTGGTGGCCTTCGCCCACGGGGACATCTATGCTTACATGGAGAAAAGCGCCTTGGAGAAGAGCGGCCTGGAGTCCACTGTCTGTGTGACCAATGTCAGGTAAGAATAAAATGGGGTGACACGCGGGTTGGCAGCAATGTCGAAATAAACATCTCTTTCATGTAGTTGATGGTGAAATAGGGGGTTTTCATTGGACAGTTAAGAAACAAAAACGAAAGCAAATTGGGGGTGCAGGGTGGAGGCCAGCACATTAAAAGAATTTGTAAATGTCGTTTGATGGCTGGGTCTCCGAGACAAGCGTGACTGCTTCTTTGTGTTAACCTTGGATGGCTCCAAAGGATTCCTGACTCCCCAAACCTCTGCTCAGTTTCATCATGATGTTGATGTCCAGTGTGCACCAGTAAACATCTCCAATCTACCAAAAGTATTGTGCAAACGTGAGAAACATTTTTACATGAAGTGTCCTTGATTTTAAAATACGCTAACAATAAAATAATTGAAATAAATGTAAGCCCTTCTTTAAGATTATTTTAATGTATCTGATAGATTGCTTTAGATTCAAAAATGGAAGCTTAAATGCAGCAGAGACGTTTTCAGTGAAATTTAGTTCAAGTTTACACGACAGGGGCTGAGTAACAAGTGCATATTGAAGACTCCCCTTCCAAAACTCCCACGGGACAGGAACGAGACAGCTTTTCATTACACAGATTTGATCCAGCATTTACGGATGCTTCAAAGACAGCTAAAGTGCCCTTGATTTCTGTGGCTCTCCTTTGGTATTCCCAGGAGACCCAAGAATGTTGCAGTGGGGCAAATTTTTTCTTAATCTGTTTTGTTGGATGGAGATATGATTTATATCAAATGCAGAAATGTTCACTGGATAAAAACAGTGGTAATACTGGGAAAATCTCCAGTGTGTTTTCTGAATCATGTTCCAAATCCACAGAATTTATCAGGCAGAGAAACTGAAGAAGAATCATCCAGGCAGGAAACGGTTAAGAAGGAGACTTTTAGTGGCCCTGGAATCCTATAAAAGATGAATGGTATGGCCAGAAGCAGAGCCTCTCATGACTTTACCCTCTCTCCCCACTGGCCAGGCCAGTGCATCAACAGATCAACTTAGACCACACAGAAATCCCCTCTCAGATCTGGGGAGAAGGCAATGCACTAGACTGGTCCACAGTTTTACCACTGGGCACGTAGAATTCTCTTTTCTCCAACATTTGCCTCAGTGACAATGTGGATAAGAAGGCCCAGTGAGCAGAGCGTGAGGGATGCAGAGAACAAAGTCCCATGTGTAAAGCCTTTGAAGTCAATATGTTACTGTCATACAGGGTTCTAAGTAACTTATTGGCGTTGGTATGGCTGAGGAGGGTGATGTATTCAAAGAAGATTCCAGCAAACAGGCAAGAGATTCCGACGAAGAGCAATAGGAGAAATGATCATGACAGCCTTGGAAACATATTAACTTTACTCAAGACAATCCATTGTTACTGTCTATGAAGAAGAAATCATTTAGCGAACTTAAAAATAATATATATATATATATAATCAAAAGAGATCATTCTTTCTATGAAGAGAATGTTATAGTGTTCACTGACTCCTAAAAGTTGCTTCTTGTTACTTCCCATTTTTCAAACAAGACATTCTGAAGAATATCTATTTCCCAGAGGCCTGCCTGCTGGTGTTGAACCATGGGAAATGGTGTCAGAATTACAGTGAAGTCAACATGACTTTATTAATATAGAAGAGTGCCGACTTTTGGAGCGCACTCCACAGCATCATTTAAAGCTTTATTCTCTTCCTAGAGAACATAAAAGATGTTTAATAATTCTAACTATTTGAATTTCCATTCCTTTCATAATCTCAGTGTCAACCAAAGTATCAGATTTGGAAGTGATTTTCTTCCCCGGCTTTCCCCTCGTGTTCCCAAACACCATGCAATCACTCTCATTTTAGGGAGACTTGCTTTCTCCTTTGTGCAGATGACTTTCTAACATGAATCAGAAAGTAGAAACTATGTTATTTTTCTCATTATTATTCAGCTGATACACCCCCAGCTCTGCCTCCCCTAAATGCTTTTTCTCTTGAGACTGTTTAGCCTGACAGGTGGCCAGAAAAAGATAGAATCTTATACTGGCTAGAGAAATTAAATTCCGTTTTAAAATAAACGTTATGAAAACATAGCCCGTGAACCATTTCTAAAGCCAAGGAGACAGACTTTGAAGAGGGAAACCCTTCATTGGGTTCTTCTCTAACACATAAACCATTATTAAACTCAGTACTATATGTCCTGTATCCTCTTCTAGAATCTATCCCTGCTATCTGTAGTATTTTCAGGCCATGCCATATATCTCATGGTGTGTAAGTAGGGCAGAAGTCAGTTCTTATAGTTTTGCACAAACCCTTTTAGCCAAAACAGAGATAAACAGCCCCTTTCTGACCCTACTTAAAAACTGATGGATGTGTACGCTCTCCTGGCTTCCTGCCAAGGTGCAGTGTGTACTCAGTGCTCAAAGTTCAAATGCTTTGTTTCCTCATTGTGCTTGGCACTCTCAAATAGTATTTTGACACACTGCTAATGTATGGATCTCTCGTCTATGAAATTAGAAAAATTTGAGGTTGGGGTGCATGGCAGGAATAGGGGCTGTGAGGAGGCCACAGCAGTTACTGGGTATGCAGCCAAGCGCAAACCTTGCTAACAACCAGAAGTGATGCTTTGTCATCAGAGGTTAAGCAGAGTTATCCAGGAGTCTTTCTGAGGGGCACAGGTCCACTGGAAACCAGAAAACCCTTGTTCATTCGCTAAGATGGAGAGGAGATGTACAGCCACAAAACAATAACAGCAAAACAAAGCAAGCAAGCAAACAAAAAACTCCCCAAGAAAATCCCGATGCCTGTTGCCACCTTCCTCTTGCCTCTTTGAGAACACCAGGCCAGAACTGATAGGACTCAGAGAAGCTGTCTTTACATTAGTCTTGACACAGTCATTTGCTAATTGACATCGGAAACTCTGTTAATAGCTTCCACATTCTCTGGATTACTTAGAAAACAAAACGAGATAATCAGAGAAACTGCTTCTCCTCCAAATAGAAAATCATTCTTATTAAAATTTTAATGTTTGGAGATGGTGTCTTTTATACTGTTTTAGCACCATTCTAGTTGTGTAAGCAGAACAATTAATCACTGAATAATGACTATAATTTTATGAGTTATAAATAATAAATATTGTGCTTATTACTCAGTACCTTCCATATGATTCAAATCTCTTAAGCAATAGAAAGTCAGAAATAAGAAACACCCAGGTGGTATAAGATTTCACAAAATAAGTTGCACTTTGGTGAAAGTGGAATATATCTACAATTTATATTTATTTATTTTATGAATGTCGTTGCACAGTATATGATCTAGGAAATATTATTGAAATTGTGTCTCCAAATCTGGATGTATGTACTTAGGTGCAAACGGAAAGGGAAATAGCAGAGAGGGGGAAAAGGAGAAAAAGGATAATGGGAGGAAGTGGGGGAGGGGAGAAGAGGATGCTTATATTTAAAATTAGTCTTTCCAGAATTTCTTACTAGATTCCAGACTGTTTTCACCATGTGGTCTCTGGCCTGGCATTATTTCTGTTGTCCTTCCTTACAGGTCATTCACGTCTGCGTTCCTATTCTCCATTGAGGTTCAAGTGACCATCGGATTTGGCGGGAGAATGATGACTGAGGAATGCCCTCTGGCCATCACGGTTTTGATTCTGCAGAACATTGTGGGTCTGATCATCAACGCGGTCATGTTGGGCTGCATCTTCATGAAAACGGCTCAGGCCCACAGAAGGGCCGAGACTCTGATTTTCAGCCGCCATGCTGTGATTGCCGTCCGCAATGGCAAGTTGTGCTTCATGTTCCGGGTGGGTGATTTGAGGAAGAGCATGATAATTAGTGCCTCAGTGCGTATCCAGGTAGTCAAGAAAACAACGACGCCCGAAGGGGAGGTGGTGCCAATTCATCAGCTGGACATTCCAGTGGATAATCCCATTGAGAGCAATAACATCTTCTTAGTAGCCCCTTTGATCATCTGCCATGTGATTGATAAGCGTAGCCCCCTGTATGATATCTCAGCAACTGACCTTGCCAATCAAGACCTGGAGGTCATAGTGATTCTGGAGGGTGTGGTGGAAACCACTGGCATCACCACACAGGCACGGACCTCCTACATTGCCGAGGAGATCCAGTGGGGACACCGCTTCGTGTCGATTGTGACCGAGGAGGAGGGAGTGTACGCTGTGGACTATTCTAAATTTGGTAATACTGTGAAGGTGGCTGCCCCGAGATGCAGTGCCCGGGAGCTGGATGAGAAGCCTTCCATCCTGATTCAGACCCTCCAAAAGAGTGAACTATCACACCAGAATTCTCTGAGGAAGCGCAACTCCATGAGAAGAAACAACTCTATGAGGAGAAACAACTCCATCCGGAGGAATAACTCTTCCCTCATGGTGCCTAAGGTGCAGTTCATGACTCCAGAGGGAAACCAGTGCCCATCAGAATCATGACTGCAGGATGATTCTGAGACTGTCACTCTGAGTTCTGACGACTGACAACCCTGAGACAGTTACTCATTGAGTTCTGGTGACTGACAGCCCGGGACAATACCATTGAGTTCTGGTGACTGACAGCCCTGAGACAGTACCATTGAGTTCTGATGACTGACAACCCTGAGACAGTACCATTGAGTTCTGATGGCTGACAGTCCCAAGAATGTTACTCATTGAGTTCTGATGACTGAATATTAGACTGAGCACCAACATAGGGTTGGGACGCAGTGTTCATAGTTGAATGCACTGAAAAATGTTTCATATTCAAGAAATAGAACTTTCTGTATTAATAAACAATAGCACTCAATGCAGAAGACTCACAGCTCACACTTGTTTCACACACAAAATGTCATTGTGACATGCTAAGGTTATTGCAAAGAACAGAGGCGGTATTCATGGCTCTCATTTTTTAAACACAATTTAGGATTGGACCTGGAATTCCACACCTGGCCAAGGACTGAGTCTATTTGAAACATGTAATTGGTGATCTCACTGGCTAACTGCAGATAGAATGGGAAGGAAATGCTCCAATCACATTAAGCACCTTTTGTATATCAACCTTATTCTTTTTTCATGATGCTGTGTGTGGTAGAAATCATAAAGCAAACCTCTTACATCTGTCTGCTTTTAAGCAGCATTTGATCAATCACTAATCCTATACATTGACTTCTCTGTACAGTCTGTTGGGTATAACTGGGCAAGAGTCCACAGAAAAGCTGAGTCCTTGCTCTTGTTCAAGTGTTTTCTCAACTTCCCACCTTTAAGAGCTCTTTCTCCAAGAGAAAAACTGTATTAAATATTTTATTAAACATTTCCTTTCTACTCACTGTGTGGTTTTGTGAGTCCTCTTACACAAAATTATCTCACATCTAAAACCCCAAGAAAGACATCTTTAGAGGCACAGAACCACACAGTGATGAAACTGTCTTCTGAGAGTCCATTCTTAGACCTGTGGCCAAAGAGAATTGCAGGCTTATTTGACTTTTGGCTTGACAATATTTTTTGATATTTATTTCTAAGTTTGAGATGGCATGGGAACCTGAGCTCTTTATCTCTGAATCTCCTATGTCTTGTCTTAAAACTGTATTTCCTTTGTAGCAGTCTCCGTAGTTGGTCAACTGACCAACATAGGTGAGCATTTTGTCACTAGGCTAATCTTCTACCAAAGCATGTGCCATCCACTAGCAAATATACACATTCAATTATATCTAGTGTGTAACTGTTTCTTTCTATTACCTCCTTCCTTCTCCAGTAAGTCCTGCTTCCCACAGGGTGTACATGAAATTATTGTTTATTTTTTATATTATTGAAATATTGAGACATTTCCTTAGAAATCACTGAAGAAAGTATGTCTTCATAAAACAGTCTAATAGCAATTGCAGCCCCTATAGCAGTTCTTGGAAAGGTTTTTCATCATAATAGCCCAAGGCAGCTAAACAAACCCAGCAAGCAGCTGCTACAGGCAGCTGGACATGTGCCACAGGCACATGGACAGTGCTGCTTGCTCTTCAGGAAAGGTACAATGTTCCTGAAAGGGCACCAGCTGCAGAGCAACAAATGCTGGACACAGTTAGTGAAGGCGTGGTGTAGGATTAACGTCTCTGTTCTTTGTGGCGAGGGTTGTTTTTGGTGTTTGGTTGGGTGGTTGATGGGTTGGTTGATTTCTGTAGTGTGTGTGTGTGTGTGTGTATGTGTGTGTGTGTGTGTGTGTGTGTGTGTGTGTGTGTGATTCCCCTCTGTATGCTGTGAATACCATTGGTTAATAAAGAAACTGTCTTGAGCCCATGATAGGGTAGAATAGTGATAAGTAGGAAAAACTAAACTGAATGCTAGGAGAAAAAAGGGGGTTCAGGGAGAAGCCATTGGTCCGCAATAGAGCCAGATATGCTGGAACCTTTCTGGTAGGCCATGAGCATCATGGTAAAATATAAAATAATGGAAATGGGTTAAATTAAGATGTAAAAGCTAGCCAATAAGAAGTTAGAGCTAATAGGCTAAGCAGTGATTTACTTAATACAGTTTCTGTGTGATTATTTTGGGGCAGAGCAGCCAGGACAAAGAAGTGACCTCTTACTGTGTGTGTGTGTGTGTGTGTGTGTGTGTGTGTGTGTGTGTGTGTGTGTGTGTGTATGTATGTGTGTGTGTTACAAAGTCTTACATTATAGCCTATGCTGACATGGTATTTGTTATGTAGCTGAGGCTGTCATTAGACTCATGCAATTCTTTCATTGCCTGCAGTTCCCAAGGAGGCCAGGGGAAGTCTTCAGATCCCCTGGGAACCCAGTTACAGATGGTTGAGAGCCCTTATTTGAGTACTGGGAGCTGAACCTAGGTTCTCTACAAGAGCAGCCAGGGTTCTTTACTGCTGAGCCATCTCTCTAGCTCCATGAGTAATCATTTAGTAAGGAAAACAGTGAATACTTAAACAACATTTCTACCATGAATAGAAGAATTTGTGTGATTATTCAATATAAAGTTCTCTTTCATCTTGATTCCTTTTGGAAATCGCTAAAAACAATCACATTTCTTTAGGGGAAATTTCCTCTTTTTAACCTTTTGTTACAGAAAAGTTTAAGCACATTCAACAGTGGAAGTATTACTATAGTGAACCCTGCATACTTGTCACTTGCCTCACTAATGGTGGTATATCTCTGGCTACCTTTTACCTGTTACCTTGCTCTGTGGTGTAGCTCTGGCTACTTTTCACCTGTTACCTTGCTCTGTGGTATATCTCTGGCTACTTTTCATCTGTTACCTTGCTCTGTGGTATATCTCTGGCTACTTTTCACCTGTTACCTTGCTCTGTGGTTTATCTCTGGCTACTTTTCATCTGTTACCCGACTCTGTGGTGACTTGGATGTGAAATGCCCACCATAGACTCATGGGTTTGAACTCTTGGCCCTTAACAGGAGTTGGAAGGTTGTGGAAATTTTAGAAAATTGTTTCTCAACCTGTGGGTCATGACCCCTTGGGAATGAAATGGTCCTTTTACATGGTCACATGTCAGATGGCCTGCATATCAGATATTTACATTATGATTCATAACAGTAGCAAAATTACACTTACAAAGTCGCAATGAAAATAACTTTATGGTTAGGGTCACCACAAAATAAGGGTCACAGCATTAGGAAGGTTGAGAACCACTACTACAGAAGGGAGAGCCTACAGGAGGAAGTGAGTCACTAGAAGCCAGTCTGGAGGTTTGATAAAATGGCCCCACTTCCTGTCTGCTGTCTGCTTCCTAACTGTGGATGCACTGTGACCAGCCACTTCATGCCGCTACTGCCAGGCCTTTCTCACCAACCACGGAGGCCAGATCTAGGTGCCAGATGCCCCGGAGCTGGAGGGTGCTGCACTCCAGGAGTGCCACATGTGCTCTTGTCACTGAGCTGCCTCTCCAGTCCGAGTGGAATTTTCCTAAACCGGGAACTGGAAATGGCTTATTGGCTTTTGTTCAAAGTCATTTAATTGAAAATTAGGCTCATGGCCACTGGGACAGCAGATGAGGAATGTCAAGTCTATAGCTGAATGGTCAAGTTCCCAGAAAAGCAAAAAGTGTAGCTATGAAAGGGGCCTGGGAGGAGAGGGCAGCCATTCCTCTCCTGTCACCACATGTTTAAGACAAACACAGTGATAAATAGGCTAAAGACAGGAACAGGGGGAGAGATTTAGATGATTTTATAAAGTTATGATGAAAGAACCATAAGGAGAAGTGGAGAAGAGATGAAGGAGTTTTAACGAGAGATTTGAAAGGATACACAAAAGCACAGTTTAGAGAATGTTAGCCTCAGTAGCTTGCAGGTCTGTATATGACATAAATAGAGTTGTGGTATTCAGTGAACGTGAAGAGCTGCAAGGCGTTGGGAATGAAGCTGAGAAATGAACCCAGGCAGACACAGCAGAGTCCAACTAGAAAAGCCTTGGCTGTTGTTTCTGAAAAAGACGGCCTTTCTCCAGGGGTAGATGTCAAGTGTTTGAGGCCTTTTGAGAACTGTGTTGAACTATATATATGCAGCATTTTTTAACAGAGAAGTGGACCATAACTTTAATTTTGCTTGTGACCGTTTCATCCTTCGCTTCGTCAATGCTCACTGAAGCAATCCTGTAGTCTGTAGATATTTAGCTTCAGGTTATGTGTGTAGGTGTGTGCACATGTTTGTATGTGAAGATGTGCTCACATGGTGGCTGTGTACAGGCGCAAATATACATCTCAAAACCAGAGATTGATATTGGGTATGTATGTCCTCACTATTTTATTTTGGAGACAGGATCTCTCACTGAGCTGGAGCTCATCTTGTGGCTGTGGTCACTGGTCAGAAACTCCAGGGGTTTGCCTGTCCCTATTCCCATTGCATTGGGGTTACATAAGCATGAGGTAGTGCCAGCTTTTTATGTGGGTTCTGGGGTCCAAATTTAGCTCTGCCTGCTTGCATAGCCAGCATTCACCCTCTGAGCCATGTCCCCGATGCTGAGCAATAATTCTTGAGCTGTTAAAATAAACTGCTCCATGCAATAGTTTCCTTTTGGTTACCACTGAGATGGGGGTATGACTTCCATATTGTCAGCAAAGTCACCAAGGGGACAGAGTCGCTTTTAAAAATGACTAATGAAGAGGTAAACCTTCTAAAGCAGAGTTAGCGCCAATGATACCTTTTTGACCTGACATTAAAGGCTGATTAAGGTTTTCATGAACTTGAACTTGAGTCTTTGCAGTGAATTACCAAGGGGTGTAATTGGAGTCACATCCTCTCAAGGTCTGTGGGGAATTCCCATCACATTTGATGAGAATTGTGTAGAAAGATCCTGGGAAGAGCATGGCCCCAAGCTTCCTCTTGGGCTGCCTGTAGGGTTTGTTGTGGTTTCTTTCACGCACCGCTCCTTGGAGACATGAATTTCTGTTCTTTTTCTACCTTCTACATCCTGGAAATAAAGAAAAGATAGGGAGAGAAACCCCAGGAGTTGCAGAAGTCTTCTTCATTCTTCATTCTGTATCTGTGATTAATTTATTTATCAAAGAGAAAATTTCTTTCTCTATGATGGCAAATCACAAAATAGCATCAACACCAGGGAGGAAATGTGCTTACTGATGACCATGTCCTCTCTGGAGGTCATTTCCTTGGGCCACTGGAGGACTGTGAGTTCTGAGTCACTCTGTCAGACCAAGGCCAAGGGTATTTAGAAACCGCTCTGGATGCAAGGATTTCATCCAGAAAGAGCCAGTGCTCAATGGGGAAGACTAGTTAGGAACTGTTGACTAAACAGTGGGGCTGGGAGGAAAGAACGCAGGGAAATACAGTATCTCTGAGAATGGGCAAAGTGGTGTTGATTCTCCCAGGGATCAGCAAGGCAACTGTGTCATGGGTCCAGCACATTTTGTCTTCCTCTGCCTGCTAAGTAACTGGAGTGGGGTGTGATTTTGATTTTGACAGGGAAGTTTTTTCTATGGCTCTTGATTGTGACTCAGTTTTTGTTTGTTTGTTTTTGTTTTTCTGCCCCAAGTTCTCCACCTGATCACTTTTGTATCTCTCAGCTCCTCCTTAGAGAAAACAAATACGCCTAGTTATCTTCTGCTCAATGCTCTGTGTCAGAAATAGAAGATATTACATAGATAACAGGAAAAGGATAAATAGACACATGGAACAAAAGTCTCCTGTGTGCAGAATGCCTCATTTCCATTTCCCAATTTAGTGTTTTACACATGGCAGTTTTGAAGACAGGCAACTATCAAGGGCAAAGATCAGGAAAGGCAAGTGGAGAGGGCAGAAAAACTATCCCTGAAGCAAAGATTTGGGAATTAGGTTTCAAAGGTATTTTATCTCCACCCTAGACAACAAGTGTAATGGATTTGCCACAGACTAACCATCTGACTTGGGGCTGAGGAGATAGCTCTGATGGATGACTTTCATTGGTTAATTAATAAAGAAACTGCCTTGGCCCTTTAGGAGGACAGAAAATTAGGTAGGCGGAGTAGACAGAACAGAATTGTGGGAGAAAGGAAACAGAGTTGGGGAGACGCTTCAGGCAGTTGCCATAAGCAGTCACCATGCCTCTCCTCTCCAAGACGGATGCAGGTTAAGATCTCTCCTGGTAAGCCACCCTTTGTGGTGCTACACAGATTACTACATATGGGTTAAAGCAAGATGTGAGAATTAGACAATAAGAGGCTGAAACTAATGAGCCAGGGAGTGTTTAAATGAATACAGTTTCCGTGTAATTATTTCAGGCATAAAGCTATCGTCCCGCTGTTCCTTCTACAGATTGGTGCCCAACCCGCCATTCTATCTACATAGCTCTGTGGTTAAGAAGCATTTACTGCATTTGCAGAGACCTGGGTTCAAGTCTCATCACTCACATGACAGTTCTCAACTATCTGCCTCTCCAGCTGCAGGGAATTTGTCGTCCCCCTCTGGCCTCCTTGGGCACTGCACACGTTTAGTGATTATACATACATGCAGGCAAAATATTCACAAGCATCAAATAGAATAAGTAAATATTAAATTCTTGTTTCTTAGTTGTAGTTCTCTTCTTTGCCTACTGAATTCCAGACCAAGCTTTCTGCGTGTGTTATTCTGTGCTGTGTCTCTGCTGGGAAATACTGCCACATTTACCGTGAGGTTCTCTATCACCTACCTCCACTCTCAGAATCACCCACTGTTCTAAATGCAGTCTATCCACTCAAGAGCAAAGAGCAATAGCATGCAAGAGATCCTATTTTACTTAGAGGTAGCTTTCCCAGAAATGGGAAATTTTTTTTTTTTGAGATGGGGTTTCTTGGGTAGCTTTGGATCCTGTCCTGCTGTCCTGGCACTGGCTCTGTAGACTAGGCTGACTTTGAACTCACAGAGATCCACCTGCCTCTGCCTCCCAAGTGCTGGGATTAAAGGGGCAAGTCACCATCACCTGGTGAAGTGGAAAAATTTTAAGTGCATTTGTGTTCCAGGTTTAAATAATAATGATATTCAATGCCTATTTCAAATTAAAGAAGGCTAAAATTTTGGTCTATATACCATGGAGTTATGAGTGCTTACCGCTCTTTCAGAGGACTGGAGTTCAGTTCCCAGGACCCATATTGGGTGACTGACAGCTGTCTGTAACCTTTCACTTCAGGAAATTTGACATTCTCTTCTGGTCTCCATGGGTACCTGCATGAACATGTTCATACTCACACAGAGACACACAGATATATATTTTTTTCAAAGTATACCAACACGGGCAATTTGAAAACAAATTATGAATAAATGTGACAAAATTAAAAAAAAAACCCTACAAATACAACTTCATTTGCAATGCTTCTCTCCACCAGTGCCCTCAGCGTTTTCTCTCTATCACTCTGGGTGATCCAAGCTATTTACGGGCATGAAGCCACAGGCCTTCCTAGAATCTGTAGACCCAAGATTCCCCAGGGTCAGCCTCTGCCTGGGCTTGAAAGGACGCGAGGTGCCAAGACTCCGTGACAGCCCCGTGTCAGCGGCTGCCCTGCCAGCTGTCTCTGGACGGGGTATTTCCTGACCTTCACTGCCCTCAGTCATCCCAGCACTCGGCACTTCTGGATGAATCTGGGTAACAGGTCTCGGCCAGCTCGGCCTTCTTTTCCCGGCAATGCCTTTCATCTTCCTTATCTTTCCAGACATTCCTCAGAATTCATTTCCTACTAACAGAAAAATAACACTGCAGTGCTGCGGGAGATTAATTCCGATCGGATTTCTGTCTGACTGTTAACAGAAGCAAGGGAGTCAGCTAAAGGCGATGCTTACCCCGTGAGGGAGAGGTTCTGCTTAGAAAGGCTCACAGTGTCTGATTCACTCACTGCGTACTGCTTAATGATGCGCCTAATCGGAAAGAGGAGCGTCGGAGGATGGGGCCAGTGGCTTCTCCTTTAATTTCCTTCCCTGTGTTAAATGACTCAGTGTGAAGACATTTGTGTTGTTTGAAAATGAAGGCGCTGCTCTTGGTGAGGGTGTGGGACTTCAGGAGCTGACTCAGTGGTCAGCGACGGTGGCAGAAGGCAGGGTCCCCCACTCATGGTCTTACACAGGCACAAGCCTTATGTTAGGAATCTATGGACATTCGAGAACAAATTCGCTCCTCTTCCTTATTACTGGACTCTTGCTGCCTTACCTCTTAAAGAATCCTGCTTTTCTGCCTTATGGTTGCTATTACTGTAGGGCCATCACCTATGGCTATCACTAAAGTAGCTACAATATTAGCTAATAGTAATAGCCGCAGTTATTAAGGTTACAATATAAGATGCATTGAGGGTTACTATAGTGCAGACACTGTATTGAAGACAATTATTACTCTCTTATGTTGGGACCATGTGCATTATGGAAAAGTGCTGCGATTTTAAACTACATTCTTGCTCTGAACTAAATCTTTAATGTCTTTGTACATAGACACACAGTCACGTGCCAATAAAGGACTGTGGCACACTCTGACAGATGCATTGTCACCTTCTTTCATAACTGTGCTCACATAAACTTGCACGGTAAAGTCAGTCACTTACTGTAATCTTTAATGCAGCAAAGACTGGGTCAACCCTAGCTGGGTGTGGCCACAGCACAGCTCGGTGCTGTTAGTTGCTCAGCTCTTCCTTCTGAACTGAAATAGTCCTTGTTGGAAGAAAAAGAGAAGCCTGTAAGACTCAGGAAGGAAAAGAAACTTCGAAAGCTTGAGGAGCCCGAGCTACAAAATTCGCAAATACACTTTCTAAGGTGCTAGTGCCACAAGCTGTAAACCATTGCCAGGGAGATGTGTCGGTGGTATTGTCTGCACCTGGCTCCAAATTGAGTCTTTGTCCACATTAGAGTGGGCTTTTCAGTCTCCCATGCTCCTGTAAGTAGTCTCTCCGCATGCTCCAGAAGATAACACCCCTCATATCCCAATAAATAATCCCACTAAAGCGATTGGTTCACCAATCTTGACTTGGGTGGAATCCTTCCTTTGTTCTGTTGATAATGTTGATAATGAATAGTCACTTGTTCATACCTCCTTTGGAGAAGTCATTGATTATCTTACAGTAAACTGTGGAATCTGCATGTAGAAGGAATACACTCTAAAATAATAATGAGACAGAAGAGCAGACATGTAAACTAGAAATGCCATCACTTGGGAATATGTGCTGCATGTGATTGTGTGCACTGCACTTTTAGATGATACAATCAGTTTGCTCACACTAGCATCACCCCAAACACATGAGCGATGCACTGATGTGTTGCATTAAGACATCTAAAGTGATTGCAAGATGTCACCAGGCAACAAGGATTGTCAACTCCCTCATAATCTCCTGGGATCTACATTGGATATATATGACTTGTTGTCAAAAAAGTCATCACAGGGCTCATGACTGTATTTTACAAAACTGGAAGCCAGCACGAAGAGATTAAAATACAAAAAAGATGTGGCATGTCCAGACCCCTAGGGACTATAAACTCGGCGATGAGTTTAAGGGGGCTGGAGAGATGGCTCAGAAGTTAAGAGCACTTTCTGCTCTTCTGGAAGACCCATCTGACAGCTTACAGCCCTGTAATTTCTGTTCCAAGGATGTGTCTTAGAGTTTCTATTGCTGTGAAGACACCCCATAACCACAGCAACTCTTACAAAGAAAACATTTAACTGTGGTGGCTCGCTTACCATTTAAAGGGTCTATTGTCATTGTAGGACATGGCAGCGTGCAGGCAGACATGGTGCTTGCTGGAGAGGTAGCTGCTACATTTTGAAATGCAGGCAACAGGAAGTAGACTGAGACACTGGGCAGTATTTTCACCATATATGATACCTCAAAGCCCACTCCCACAGTGACATACTTTCTCCAACAAGACCACATCTGCACAACAAGGCCATGCCTCATAAAACTGCCACTCCCTTTTGGGGCCATTTTCTTTCAAACCACCACAGTATGAAACTTCCTCTTTTAGCCTCCATGAGCACTTCACACACACACAGTGTGTATACACACATTCAGGCAAACACCCATACACATAAAACATTAATTTTTAAAAATAGTGTCCTGTTGAAGTCAGGAAAAAAAATAAATTATACAATACAGTAGAAATGGATCAGTAAACCAGATGAACATAGACAAGGTAGACAACATCCCTGGCCTTACAGACCCATGATCTTATGGAAGAGAACAAGACACAAAGTCAGAATTAAAATTTGAAATCATTGCATTGTTTTAGATAGAGATAAAATGAGATGCAGGAAATAAACAGGTCATGTGATTAGTTAGGTGAGTGCTATGGGCATGAACAAGCCTTTAGATAAGAGGTTACAAGATGGACTTTCTGAAGAAGTTCACTTTTATTGAAGCCAGTAGAAAAAAGGTGGCCAGGTTGAGGGAGATAGGAAGGGGACAGCTCTGATGAGCTTGTTTAAGAAATAGTGGGTTGAATAAAGGCCATGTGCCACCGTGGGGGAGGGACAAATCATAAAAAAAATCTTCAACTTTACCCTAGAAGCAATGAGAGATTGTTATCATTGTGTATAGGTGTGTGTTTGTGTGTGTGCATATGTGTATGTTTATATGTATGTGTGTGTACTTATGTACATAAGTGTGTGTGTGTTCCACATAGACAACTTAGCAGAACTGATGCAATAGATAGCCTGCTAGGAGAAAGGGGAGAAAAGGAATGTTTAGTAGAGCCAAGAAACAAATTTGCTCAACTTCAGAGAGACAGGAAAAGGAAATAGTTTTAAAGAAGACAGACACTAGATTACAGAAGGTCAAAAGGTCACAAAGTATGATGATCAGTGGCATCTCCATTAGAGTTTCTATTGCTATGAGAAAACATTATGACCAGCTTAGGGAGAAAGGAGCTTTTATGTCTTATACTTACAAGTCAGTACATCACTGAAGGCAGTCAGGGCAGGAACCTAGAGGCAGGGACTGAAGCAGAGGCCGTGAAAAGGTGCTGTTTACGGGTTTCCTCCCATGGTTTTACTCAGTCTGCTTTCTCATAGAACCCAAGACCACCTGCCCGGGGTTACCCCACCCACAATGGGCTGGGCCTTCCCACATTGATCACCAATCTAAAAAATGCACTATAGATTTGCTTATAAGTAAATCTGGTGAAGAATTTTCTCAATTGAGGTTCCCTTTTCCAAAATGACTCTAGATTGTGACAAGTTGATATAAAACTAGCCAACATAACTAGTATTGGGATTTTAGACAACTCTGGGAAAGATTAATCTTTTTTAGTCACTGTGATTATTTGCAGGTTAATTTTAAGATGATTCCCCCCTAGGAGACTTGCAGATGTAGAGCTCAGGATCTAGTCTGGGGGTCAGTGCAATGGTTCAGTAGGAAAAGACACTTGACACCAAGCTTTCTAACCTGAGTTCCATCCATGGAACCCACACACTGGAAGGAGAGAAGCAACTCCAACCAACTGTCCTTTGACCTCTATAGCTGCATTGTGAAATGTGTGCTTACACACACACACACACACACACACACACACGAAAGAAAGAGAGAAAGAAAGGAAAGAAAGAAGAAAAGAAAGAAGAAAGGAAGGGAAAGGAAGAAAGGAAAGAAGGAAGAAGGAAGGAAGGAGAACAGAAGAAAAGAAGGAAGGAAGGAGAAGGAAGGAAGGAGGGAGGGAGGGAGAGAGGGAGGGAGAGAGGAAGGGAGAGAGGAAGGAAGGAAGGAAGGAAGGAAGGAAGGAAGGAAGGAAGGAAAGAGAGAATGAGAGAAGAAGGAAGGAAATATTTTTAGAATAGCTGTTCTAGGATGGCTCTATCAGCACACACTTAGGGGTGAAGAATCTGCTGTCAAATGCTTGAGAACTCCCATGTTCAATTGTTAGTTGATGGGCATTAGGGGACAAAGCATTTTGGTCATCGAGTGATTTCTCACCATTCAGAACCTAAAATCCTACCCAAAGGCATCCTTTAGTTCTTAGAGCATCCACCCCCTTGTTATCTGTAACCATAAATCATTCAGTTAATACTTTTAAGTTTTGTGGCATATATTCATTAAACAAATTAATCCTTCAACATTAGGTCAGTTGCATTGCCAAATACTGTGTCAATTTCCCCTTCCTGACTGAGCAGAAAACTTCTTTCTCCCAAACTTGCAAAAACTTTGTCCACCCAATCCTTCAACTGTGTATCAAACAACAAACCTTTACTCCTCTGCCACTGGAAATGTCAGGTGTGAACAGTGTGGTGAGGGAACCTGGCTTAGCGTCTCCATCCTTATCCCTTACATGGAGGAATGACTTATTCCTAAGGTGTTTTCTCATCCTTCCATTCTGCAAGCCCACGTGTTGGGAAGATAGGAGAACAAGAGACACTTAAAAACATCATTTTTACAGATGTCGTGATTTTTGTCATCTTGACACAAACCTAGACGTATCTGAGATGAGTGAACAGCAATGAGGTATTGTCTCCAGCAGGCTGGCCTGTGAACATGTCTGCAGGACATTTTCTTGACTGCTGATTGATGGGAAAGAACCCAGCCCACTGTGAGTGGTGCCACCCCTAGGTGGATGGGGCTGATATGCAGCTGTGCATCCCAATCAGTGAGTGCGTCCACATCTCCGCTCATCCTTTATCAGGGAACATATCTGTATTGCCTTTGTGGTAGTTAACTGTTGACTTAAGAACATAAACTCCTTATCCCCACAGTTTTGTGGGTTCAGAAAATCCAATATGATTTAACTGAGTCTTTGTACTAGTTAATTTTTATTGCCATTTTTATCAGATCAGAATTGCTGTGGAAACACACCTCTATGTGTGTCTGGGAGAGCATTTCCAGAAGAGGTAACTGAAGAAAGAAGATCCACTCTAAAAGTGGGCAACATCATGCTGTGTGTTGGGGTCTCAGAAAAACAAAATGAGAAAGAGAACTGAGTGCCAGCATTCATCATGCCATGACCTCCCCACCATGATTGACTGTCCCCTAAAACCAACATGCCAAAATAAATGTTTCCTTCCTTAAACCGTCATTGTTGCATACACTGTCACAGCACGAGAAATGTGAAAAATACAGTCCTGTACTTGAGATTCTCTCAGCAAACTAGGTATCAGCTGGAGTCTCTCACAAAGCTTGAAAGAATCCACTGTGAACACGTGACTGAGAAAGGGTCTGTTCTAAGGTCCTGTGTTGTGGAGCTTCTTGAGAGCCACTGGAATTACTGTCCCTGACTGGTGATGACTTCAGTTCATTGCAACATGAGCCTTCCGATAAGGCTGCTTGAGCAATGGAGAGCCAGCTGGTAAGATACAGACTACGGTTTTAATAACATCACCAGGGAAGAGACACCTTTCCTATGACATAGGACTTTAGATTATGATTGTTAGAGCTGAGACCTTTAGGGCCTGTCTTTGACCCAGCCTGCCATCGTCTTTGGTGGTAACCTGACCAAACCCTCCTTCAAGTGAGGATCCTAAAAGGAAGTGGATAGAAGATGGTTGAACCCTTTCTTCTTGTTCACAAGGAGATCAGTTGTCTACTGTTACATGGGGGGAAAAGACAAAAAATTGTATTAAAATTTTAATACAAAAGTATTAAAATTATCTCATATATACTTCAATTACATATATCACAGAGACTGTACAATTGAAACCACAATATATATGTGAGCTACTATATTTTCAAAGACTTATCTGAAATCTAATTTTAAATGTTATAAATGAATTGTGCCTCTGAGTTTTACAAGTTTTGAGATCAAATCTTTAAAACAATGCATGCAGAAAGTCTCTGCTTCTCTTGTGATAGTGCTCAGTGACCCAGGCTGGGAGGTGAGAGGGTCATTAATCTACTTCCAGAATTAGCAAAGGAGCTTTTCTACTGCATCTGCCAAAAGTGAGATTCCATTTTAGTCAATAAGAACTTTGCATTAATTCAACATTTGGATGGGGTCCAGAGTTGGTTGCCGTAAGTCTTGCTTAGCCACTGCTTGTTTCAAGTAAGAGCCAGACAGTTTGTTTATCTTAGGCGCTTGCTTGATCGGTTACTCCCCTGGGAAAATGACCTTGTCTTCATCCCAAACCCCAGAGAAGCTTCTTGTACTGTGGAATCTTATTCTAGTCTGTGTCTGAAAAGTCAAAATCGGCAGTTCATCCTCAGCTACCAAAGTCTCACTTACTTTATTAGCAAAGGTTTCCAAATTCTAACCTTCCCTCCTTAATCTTTCCCATCCCTGTTAATTCAAAACCACATAACTGTTCAAAGCTATTGAAATTATTTCATTCCATTCTACTTTCACTTCCTGTTACAGTATGAATATGAAATGCACCCCAGCAGGATCATGTGTCGTGTGTGGTTTAGGAGGTCTAGAACACTTAACAAGCAGGATCTGGCTAGAAGAAGCAGACCATCAGAGGTATGGCTGTGAGGGCTATGACAGATACAGACCGACTTTTCACTCTGTATTTTCAATCTGCTATGAAGTACAAAACCTTAACACCTCATGCTCTTCCTGCTTTGACTGCCTCACCATGGGCCCTGAACCAAGAGTTCAAGACTGACATAGGTATGAATAATTTGCATTGATATGGATTTTAAGGTCAATTTTGTTATACGTATATGTATTCTGATCTTGATTAAGGTATTGTGATTGTGTAGTTCATTTAAAAATGTAACGTATAATTATGAAATATAGATTGTTAATGGATAATCATGAATAATAATCAAGCTTGTAGACATGTTAGTTAGATTTTCTAGATATATAGAGATAAATTTCAATTAGATAGGCATTCCTAATATCTTTCAAAGACTACAGAATATCGCATTTAAATATTTTAATAACTTATGTAGTGAGGAACTGCAGGCAGGCCTGCTTTTCTTCCCGCCTGGTTCCTGGCTGCTTGGCTAGCTTATGCCCCAAAATAACAACATGCAACACTGTATTCTTTTAAACACTGTCTGGCCATTAGTTTCAGCCTCTTACTCACATCTTGACTAACCCATATCTAATAATCTATGTAACACCACGGGCGGTGTCATACTGGGAAATATTCAGCATGTCTGACCTGGAGGCTGGCTTCATCGCATCTGGCTCAGAGAGGAGAGGCATGGCATCTGACTAACTTAGGAGAGGCGTGGCATCTGACTGAGCCATCTACCTCACTTCCTTCTTCCTGTTCTGTCTACTCCAGCCACCTAAGGGCGGGCGTATTAAATGGGCCAAGGCAGTTTCTTTATTAGCCAATGAGAGTCCTCCATCATTTCCCCTTTTTCTATTTAAACAAAAAGAAGGCTTTAACTTTAACATAGCAAGATTACATATAACAAAACAGTTATCAAGCAAGAATTACAGTTACAATATTTATATCAACTTTATCTTTTATCATAACTAAGGAAAACTATAACTATTTATTCTTCAACTCCATCAAAAACTCCAGAAGGATATAATATTATCTAGGTGAACAAGAAGTAAGCTACTTCCAAAACTCTAGAAATGACAGAGACATCTTGCTGCCTGGACAGTCACCCAAAGTTCTTTTGTACTGTTGGGGCATCCATCTTCGGCCTACAGGCCCATATTATCCAGAGACATTTCTATGAAGCAGGAAATTTCGAAGGCAGTTCAGTCACTATCTGCTGTGTCCTTCAGCATGTCTCACAGACTCTTTCTTGAATCAGGAACCCCGAAAGATCATCTCATCTATAGGCAAGTTCAGCAGTCCTCTCTCTGCAGGTTCTTTGTGTCCAGTTTATGCAACAGTCCAGGCAAGAGCAGTTTCTTGCCCAAATGGCAATCATGACAATGAGACACATCTGTTCCTGGCAGCACCAATCTACTTCGAGAGGAAGATGGGCATTGAAGAGGCTCCTTATGGAGTTTGATAGCCATTTGGACAAGAAACTGCTCTTGCCTGGACTGTTGCATAAACTGGACACAAAGAACCCACAGAGAGAGAACTGCTGAACTTGCCTAAAGGTGAGATGGTCTTTTGGGGTTCCTGACTCATGAAAGAGTCTGCGAGACATTCTGCAGAACACAGCAGAAAGTGACTGGGGTGGTGGTGGCACACACCTTTAATCCCAGCACTCGGGAGGCAGAGGCAGGTGGATCTCTGTGAGTTCGAGACCAGCCTGGTCTACAAGAGCTAGCTCCAGGACAGGCTCTAAAGCTGCAGACAAACCCTGTCTCGAAAAAAAAAAAAGATATAGCAGACAGTGACTGAACTGCCTTTGAAATTTCCTGCTTCATGAAAATGTCTCCTGGATACTATGGGCCTGTAGGCTGAAGATGGATGCCCCAATGGTACAGAGAAACTTTGGGTGACTGTCCAGACAGTGAGATGTCTCTGTCATTTCTAGAGTTTGGAGTTGATTATTTCTTGTTTACTTAGGTAGTATTATATCTTTCTGGAGTCTTTGATAGAGTTGAAGAATGGACAGATAGTTATAGTTTTCCATTGTTATGATAAAAGATAAAATAGATCTAAATATTGTAACTGTAATTCTTGCTTGATAACTATTTTGTTATATGTAATTTTACTATGTTAAAGTGAAAGCCTTTCTTTTTTGTTTAAACAGAAAAAGGGAAAATGATGGAGGAGGGTCTTCTATCAATCTGTTGATTTCATTGGTTAATTAATAAAGAAAACTGCTTGGCCTGATAGGTTAGAACATAAGTGGCTGGAGTAGACAGAACAGAATGCTGGGAAGAAGGGAAGTGAGTCAGATGCAATGAAGCTCTGACCCAAGATGGACATAGGCTAGAATCTTCCCAGTAGGCCTCCCTTCGTGGTGCTACACACATTACTAAATATAGGTTAATCAAAATGTTAGAGTTAGCCAGTAAGAGGCTGAAGCTAATGGGCCAAGCAGTGTTTAAAAGAATGCAATTTGTGTGTTGTTATTTTGGGGCATAAGCTAGCCAGGTGGCTGGGAGCTGGGCAGCAGGAACACAACCTGCCACTCATCACTACACAAACTACCAGCAGAAATCTATGACACGATGAGACAAAATAAGCCCTCCCTCCCACTGGTTGTTTCTGTCTGGTGTTTTGTCACAGCAGTGGGGTTGTTGCAGTGATTGTTCCTGACAGATGACTTGAGAATTGGTTTGCATGAGTAATGTAGAAAAATTGCAGATGAAGGCTAGAGGAAAACTTAAAATGTTATGATCAGAGCTTAGTAAGTAATTCTGTTAGGAGTTCAAAATGTCATGAGGCCAGAATGCCAATCAAAATGCAGATAACAGTGAACATTCATGAAGTTTCAATTGTAACAGGGATTCTGCTGTTAAATTAAACAAAAATGCATATGTGTATGATTGAAAGTAACTTTTTTTACACTTCGGTCCTGAGACTTTGAGGAAATATAGTTTGAAGATGAAGGAGTAGTTAACATTGAACAGGAAATTCTGAGAGTGTACAGGATTCAAGCAATGGCATGCTTATTGTTGTTCTTATTGGTTTGTATGGTGAGAATCAGGAACAGACACAACAGAAAGACATGAAAAGATTTCAGTTTGGTACAACAGGCCTATGTAAATTTGAAGCTAAAATCAAATATTCATTTCTGAAGAATTAGTTGTATAGAAGAAGCCAAGAATCCAGGTGGTATAGGATAAGTTCATAAACCAAGTACTTGGCATACTGAAGCAGGAGGATCAGGAGTTAAAAGACCAGCTCTGCTGTAGAATAATCCTTTTGTACATTGTAAAGATTTGTCACCTGAATTGGTTTAATAAAACACTGATTGGCCAGTAGCCAGTTGTAGGGCCCGGGTCTACCCTTGTTCCTGGGGTTCATCTTGAGGACAGTTTCTGGTCAGCTAACCAAGCATTCCGTTTGTTCCTGTGCTCCCTCTGCCCCACCTGGTGATTAGCTGTAGGCCCTTGTTGACACCATCTTTGGTATGGTAATTTCCCACCTGCCTGGGTGGAAATCCTTGTGCAGCAGCGAGGTTTATAAGGATTTCCCCAAGGTTAAATAAACGTTAAATAAACGGCATTTGGCTGATCTCCTTTCGAATGACCCAGGTCTCTTTGTGTGTTCTTTCAATCTCCAGGCCCTCGCCCAACTGGTATGGTACAGTGGCACACAAACTGTACCTAGGGGGTAACACAGAATCGGGTGTTACAGCCAGTCAGGAAGTATGGGTGGGGAAATCAAACTAAGAATGATGGGAAGGAAGCCAATCAGATGCAGAGAGAGTAGGAGATGAATGTATCATGTGGCAGAGCATACATAAATAATATAGGTTAACTTAAAATATAAGAGTTTACTAGTAACAAGCCTGAGTTATTGTCCAAGCATTTATAAGTAATATTAAGTCTCAAAGTCAATTATTTGGGAAGCAGACAAGTATTTGGGAGCAGTCAGGAGAGAGAGAAATGTTTAATTACACTGCTCCAGCATGCAGTGAGTTTTAGGCTAACCTGAGCTACATGGTGAGGTTATGCCTAGAAACAGGGGAGAAATCTATGAGCCCCACATTGGAGCACTGGACTGAGCTCCCAAGGTCCTGATGAGGAGCAGAAGGAGAGAGAACATGAGAAAGAAAGTCAGGAACGTGAGGGGTGCGTTCACTCATGGAGACAGTGGGACAGAACTAATGGGAGATCACCAACTCCAGTTGGAATGGGACTGATGGATCATGCGACCAAACCCGTCTCTCTGAATGTGGCCAACAGTGGGGGCTGACTGAGAAGCAAAGGACAATGGCGCTGGGCTCTGATTCTTCTGCATGGACGGGCTCTGTGGGAGCCTTCTCAGCTTGGTCGATCACCTTCCTGGACCGGGGGGGAGTTGGGAGGACCTTGGTCTTAACATAGAGTAGGGAACCCTGATGGCTCCTTGGCCTGGAGAGGGAGGGAGGGGAGGTATGGGTGGAGGGGAGGGGAGGGAAGGGGGAAGAGGAGGGGAGGGAAGGGGGAGGAGAAGGAGAGGGAAGGGGGAGGAGGAGGGGAGAAGATGGAAATTTTTAAATATAAAAAAATAAACCATGAAAAAAAATAAAAAAATAAAAAAAGATTATATTAAATTTGATCATCATCTTGACAACCAACTAAATACTAGCTATGTCATGAGGCAAAACATACATAGATTTTGCCTTACTTATGAAAGCAAACTAAACAATAAATGTTCAAGCACTTTTTCCCAAATCAAAAAAAAAAATAAAAATAAAGTGCTGAGGACTGAGGATATAGCTCAGACTTTGCATCTGGATAACAGAGAAGATACTTCAAGGTTATCACAGAAACTGCTGGAACCTTATCATCACAGGCTCAAGGGCATAAAAGAGTAAAAACTTGAAAAACTTTCTCTTCAGAGTATACTACCATCTATTTGCAAAGGGTAGCCCAAGAAATTATTTCTTTGAGATTTTTTTCACAGTGATCAACCATCCAGGCATGTGGGATCACTGTGAGCTGAGCAGGTAGAGTGACAGACACCCTGTGCTAGCAGCAGTGGGTACTGTCTGTGTCCCACTGATAATGGAGGATGAAGTAGAAGGGAAGAGTTGTGGGGTGATGGAAGACTCCGTCTAGATTTCAAAAGAAAGACAAGGAGACCAGACAATGCATGGCAGAGAATGATTCCCTGGAGAAAGCCCCAAAGTGAAGTCATGAAGATGAAATATAGAATATGCCCATTAAAGAAACCAACAGGTAGAGATCTGAGCTTGCCCAAGAGACAGGACCCGTGCCTGCAACCAGCCAATCACCAGGGTGAGGCCACTCAAATCCTTTGTGTCTTATATTATAACATCATTTTTGCACATGCTGAGCAAAACCTGCAGGGTTTAATGACTATCCTGGCAGATTTTGCTCAGACCACTGAATAGTGAAAATCTGTGCTATTCATTTTTTGATAGCTTCCAACTAAAAGTTTGTTTTGATTATTAGAGGGGTCTTTGAACTTTTTTTTAAAACAACATTGGAACTATGTAGGGGCACACTTTTGACACTGTGCCATGGTGCTGTCTTATACAAATGTGTTGACTTCACTCACATATATTCTAAAATGAATGTAACTTGAAGGCCACGGTTGGATGTGCCAGGTAGACTTTTAAAACTCTTAGAAATTGATTAAATGCATTTTAAATTATGAGATGCCTTTGGGGTCCAGAGGTAGAATGTTATACACTTATATAAAGTTTTCCCCTGGCTCTTGCCTGAAGGCTTAGTCCCCAGTTGATGGCGCTGATTAGAAGGTTCTGGAAACAGGAGGTTGAGATTACTCTGAAAAATAGGTGTGCCTTTGAAGTTATTCCCAGTCCCCAGACTTGCTTAGTTTCTGTTTCTTTGATTTCAACCCTCACAGTTACTATCTCATTATGGAGCCAGGAACACTGGAGACAGGACTAAAATGATACCTCTGACATCATGAACCAACCAACATAAACCATCCTCTCCTTAACTTCATTCTGTAAGGCATTTCTCAGACATGAGAAATAATTTATACAGCTTGTATAAGGTGACAGAGATAACAATTCCCCCAGTATAAAGAATCTTGGGGATTGATAGTACCCTGGATGGAAGCTTGAGTAAATAATTTCATTTATATAGGACAACAGTTACCTTTAAATGTCAATGGCATAACCTAGAATCACCTGGGAATAGATTCTCAATAAAAGATTGTCTCCATTGGTGGGCCAGTGAGTATGCCTGTTGGGGGAGCTGCCTTAATTGATGTAGGGAAACCCAGCACACTGTGGGTGGCACCATTCCCTATCAAGAGACTCTTGAATATATGAGGAAAAAAACAAACTAAGCACAAGCAAACAGGCAGGTGAGAAATGTACATGTTTGTTGCCCTCTAGTCTTGATAGTGGGTGTTGTGTGATGCATTATTTGAAGTCCCTGCTGTCTTGACCTCCTTTTTATTGTGGACCTCAAATAAATTTTGAGCTTAGGCACACCCTTTCTCCTCTAAGTTGCTTTTTGTCAGTCAGGGTATTTTTATTGCAGTAACAGAAAAGTCACTAGAGCAGAAACTGGTACTGAGGAAGAGGAGTCAGCGCTGTAATAAACGCAACCATGCAGATTTCATGCCTGTGGACTGCTGTGGAAGAATTTGAACTAATGGGTAGAGGTTAATGGACCATTCTAGAAGAAGTTTAGGAAAGAGAATTGCAAAGAGAAATATAGACAGTGGAAACCTAGCTCATAGAAATGAATAAGGACTGCCAGGAGCAGGGAGAGGAGCTATTTGTGTGATATTTTAGCTAACAAACTGGATGTGCTGAGCATCCAGGATCTGGAGAAGTGTCTGTGACAGGCAAGAGATCAGAACCAGTGAAAATGTTCTGCTTGAAACCGAGACAATAAGAGAGAGTTTAAATCATAATTCTAAACCTCCTTGTTTATTAAAAACTAAACATTCTCTAAAAAGTCTCTATATAACAATATAGAAATTATTAGGTTAAAACATTCAATTAATTGATTAATACCCAGAATCAATAATCACTATGTTGGGTACTAATTACCATTCTCCCTCTTAGTCTTACTAGTCTTTGAATATAAAATGCTTTACTCTCTTGAAAAGTTTCTGGAATAATTTGGAATTACTTGAGCCAAGTAGACTGTTTAGGCAACAGAGAAGAAATATGAAAGAAAATCAGAAACTCAAACCAAGGACTAAAATTCAACAATCCCTAATGATTGTGGCATGGAACCACTATTTTTTCTATGTATGTCTGCATGTATGTCTGTGAATTCTATGTGTGCAGTGCCCAAAGAAACCAAAAGAGAGTGCCATAAATGCTCTAGAACTGTCATTGTGTATGCTGGGAAATGAACCTGGATTAGGTCCTCTGGAAGAACAGCCAGTGTTCCATCTGCCAAGCCCTAGCATTATATATTTATGTGCATGTAAAGATTAACATCATGAAAATTTCAGAACTGTGACTTAGCCACTAACATGGTTTTTTTAAATATGATTTTTAAAAGCCATTATTCGAAAGTTTATATAGAAAGTTTATAATTCAGGATCTTAGGATTGCAGAAAACTTGAAAGCATCCTGTAAACCTTTCACTGACCTACATAACAGTATTTTCGCCTATAAATATTGACCAAACTCCACAAAGGACACAGTCACCAGCCAAGCTTATCGTTCTTACTCACCATCACTGGGAAGATCACCTTCTTCGCTGTGTTTTGATATTCAGATACAGTGTCTCATGTAAAAGTAGGGAGACAAATTTAGAAAACGAATTAAAGGAATTGGTTTCTAGAGCCAAATAACCAAGTGATCACCAAAACCATTAGCCCTTCCTCCCACCACACACACCCCAGGTTGCACTTCCAAACTAAGTGTGCGTAGTTTCACCACATTTCTGACATGACAGTGGTTTCTGACATCACAGCAGCTGCTGCCCAAAAGGTCCCTTTCCTTTTGCAGATTTCGTGTCAATGACTGCTAGAGCCCAGTTTTCCAGGGTAAAATACGGTGATCTAGAAAGTATACATTCAGAAGTATGGGAAAAGTTAACATTTGATTTTTATCTGAGACCAGCAAACTTGATTTCTTTACTGTTTAAGTATTTGTGAATCACCATCGGGGATGAAAGAATAGTGGAAAAAGAGAAGAAAGACACAGATCTAGAGTAAATGAGATAGTTATTTTAAAATAGATGTCTATACAATTCACAGTTGCAAAACAGTTCAATAGTTATGAAAATGTGCAAACTGTATGGTTGGTCACCAACTTTGAGATTAGAAGCCTCAGACTAAAGCTCAAATTTACAAATATTCTGATAAATTAGGAAATTTAGAGATAGCTAGGCTTCCCCTAATATATTTTCTGAACATACCAAGCAAAAGTCATAAACTGATTGTGTTAGCCGTCCAGTGAATCAAACCAGGAGGTGAGGAAAGCTGTGTAATCCTACCTAAAATCATACCTTCTCTATTTCACGTGGGCAGAATGCGTGAGAGAGAAAACCCTAGGTCTTCTCCACATGGTGCGTTCCAGCCGTGCACCCACAGAGAGCCCTCGTCCCTGCATCCATGAGTTATGGTTCGTTTTCATTGGCTCTTGTCCATGCTCAAGGCTGAAAGTTAGCGGTGTGAGCAGTGCCAGGCTAAAAGCGGCCTGGAAAGAATTCACTAGAGTATACAAGTCTAATTATCTTCTGGAGTGAGGAACATGGGCTGCTTTATCATTGTAACTGCGTCTGTTCGTGGGCTGCTCCTGAAGTCCTCTGGAAGACTCTTGTCCTTTTCCTTCATTGGAACAGAGCTCAGGGACCAAGCCCAGGTTTGTTAGCTGCTTTCTTAATTAAAAGGCAGCAATAGTGTTTGGACTTTAGGTATCCCAAGGCACCCCCCACCCCGCCCCTTCCCTGCTAAAGGCATTACCTTAGAGCACTACTGGAAGGCACTGAACCTCCAGGGGCAGGGCCTACAGAAAAGAAGTTAGGGCCTTCCTTGGAGGATGCACGGCAAGGCAACATTAAGATCTTTTCCCATCTCCCATTTTCATTTCCCCACTGCCAAGAGGCAGGCCTTTTCCACCACCACACACTGTTCCCCACCGTGATGTGCTGAATTACCACAGGACAAAAATCAGTAAGCTATGTGGTCATCCCCCCAGTGACTAGTACAAAAGTCAGTAGGCTATGTGTCCATCCCCCCACCCCCATGACTAATACCTCCTAAGCCGTTAGCTAAAACAGACCTTGGTTCTTTGTAAGTTAACGGTCTCATGCATTTTGTTACAGGGGTAGAGAGCCAACACAAGCAACTTGAACACCGAGAGATATTTTACTACTTATTAAAATTTAAAGACTTCCTTTTAAAGCTGAGAGTCTTATTTTTAAATAGGATAAAATTTATACTATCATGATACTACTCACTGCTATCAAGTGGCAAACTAATATTAAAAACAATGTGATGATGTGATGTAGGTGTGTCTTCTATCTATCTGATGATTTCATTGGATAATTAATAAAGAAACTGCCTGGCCCATCTGATAGACCTGCCCTTAGGTGGGTGGAGTAGACAGAACAGGAAGAAGGAAGTGAGGTAGATGGCTCAGTCAGATGCCACGCCTCTCTTAAGTTAGACAGACCGCCATGCCTCTCCTCAGGGAGACAGACGCAATGAAGCTCCAGCCCACGATGGACGTAAGCTAGAAACTTCCCGGTAAGGCACCACTTTGTGGTGTTACACAGATTATTAGATATGGGTTAGTCAAGACGTGAGTAAGAGGTTGGAATTAATGGGCCAGGCAGTGTTTAAAAGAATACAATTTGTGTGTTGTTATTTCGGGTTTTAAGCTAGCCGTGCAGGAGCCAGGGCTGCAGGAACGCAGCCCGTCTGCTCCTCACTACAGAATGGCGCCCACGTGGATAACTGAATCTGCAGAAAGCTTGAGAAAGCTTGGGAAAGAATAGAGTAAAGCTCTATTTTTTGGGTCTGGCAAGCAAGCACTCTCATCTAAGAGAGGCTTCCTGACTCAGCTTTAGCTGCAAAACCCTGCAGCTCTTTTAAGAAGTCCTGCCACGAAACACTTAAAAGGTGTTGATGAAAAGCTGAATGCATGTTTTTTGGTTTTCAGCTGTAGCAAGAAAAAAGTTGTGCTGTTTTAAAATGCCGGCTTTCTGGGCCGTCCTGCCAGGGCAAACTCTGACTCTTTCAAGCAGGCAGTCCTGACTATGGAGCTTTTGATTGTTGTTTAACACTGTTGCAGCTTGCTTGCTGGCAGGGACCTTGAACGGCCACAGAGTTGTGGTGATAAACATGGCTACAGCCCGTACCTCAGCCACAAGGCTGGAATCGTAGAAAGCTAAGGAATGGGCTGGATCTAGCTGTCAAAGCCACGGCTTTAATCCTACTTATATTGCTTGGTAAATTAAAGACTCGTGTGGTCAGAAAAAGAGAAATATACAGTAAGAAAGATTCAAAGACAAAGAAAACCTCTAAATGGTTTACAGTGTGTTAAAATTATATGCAGGCTAAAGGTTAAAGTTCTTAAAAAACAAACAAAGAAAAAAGAAAGAGAGTAGTTTGTGGTAGTACACACCTTTAATCCCAACACTTGGGAGGCAGAGGTAGATTGACCTCTGTGACTTCAAGGTGTGGTAGCACACACCTTTAATCCGAATGCCTGGGAGGCAGAGACAGACAGATCTCTGTGAGTTCAAGGTGTTGTAGAGCACACCTTTAATCCCAGCACTTGGGAAGCAGAGGCAAATGGATCTCTGAGAGTTCAAGGACAGCCTGGTCTACAGAGTTATCCCAGGACAAAGATATAAAAAGAACCTGTCTCAAAAAGTAAAAATAAAAGAACCAGAAGTTAAAGTAAAGCCACATAAAGATGGAAAATACACAGAAAATCTTGATACTGTATGCTATTATTCTCTCTTTGAATTGTTTGAATGCTGGGGAAGAAGCAACAGCTGCTAAAAGATATTTGTTTATAAATACTGCTGAACTAATTCAACATAGATATTTTGAAAATACCTTGACTTCAGGATTTGGATCTAAGGACATGATGCTTTGGAAAGAAGTTTCTTTTGTTTTTACAGAAAATGAAACCCTGTGGATTGCTTCTATCCCAATATGGTATGACAGACCACGGCCTCCTGAAAGGTTGCTGTGAACACCTTCAGAAAATTACTTCACCCAACTGATGACTGAGATGAACCTGGCACACAGGTTACACCATGAAAGATCTGATTAACAGCGTCCCCATTTAGCAGGAAGCAGTTTGGAGAGAAATAACTGCGCCCATGTTCCCAAATATTGTTTATAAATGTTCTTTTACATTTAAAGGGGGATATGATATAGATATGAATAATTTGCATTGGTATGGATTTTAAGGTCAATTTTGTTATATGTATATGTATGTCTGATCTTGATTAAGTATCGTGATTGTGTAGTTCATTTAAAAATGTAATGTATAATTAGGAAATATAGGTTGTTAATGAATAATCATTGATAATAGTTAAGCTTGTAGTCATGTTAGTTAGATTTTCTAGATATATAGAGATATATTTCAGTTAGATAGGCATACTTCCTATCTTCCAAAGACTACAGAATATTGCATTTTAAATGTCTTAATAACTTAGGACTTTTCATGACAATGAGACATGTCTGCTCCTGGCAGCACCAATCTACTTCAAGAGGAAGATGGGCATTGAAGAGGCTACTTATGGAGTTTGATAGCCATTTGGGCAAGAAATTGTTCTTGCCTGGACTACTGCATAAACTGGACACAGAGACCCCTCAGAGAGAGGACTGCCGAACTTGCCTATAAGTGAGATGATCTCTCTGGGTTCCTGATTCATGAAAGAGTCTGCGAGACATTCTGCAGGACACAGCAGATAGTGACTGAACTGTCTTTGAAATTTTCTGCTTCATGGGAAAGTCTGCTGGATACTGTGGGCCTATAGGCCGAAGATAGATGCCCCAACAATAAAAAAAGAACTTTGGGTGACTGTCCAGGCAGCGAGATGTCTCTATCATTTCTAGAGTTTGGAAATTGCATATTTCTTATTTACTTAGGTAATATTGTGTCCTTCTGGAGTCTTTGATGGAGCTGAAGAATAGATAGATAGTTATAGTTGTTTTCCTATGTTATGATAAAAGATAAAGTAGATATAAATATTGTAACTGTAATTTTTGCATGATAACTGTTTTATTATATGTAATTTTACTATGTTAAAGTGAAAGCTTTTCTTTTTTGTTTAAACAGAAAAAGGGGAAATGATGTAGGTGTGTCTTCTATCTATCTGATGATTTCATTGGATAATTAATAAAGAAACTGCCTGGCCCATTTGATAGACCGCCCCTTAGGTGGGTGGAGTAGACAGAACAGGAAGAGGAAGTGAGGTAGAAGGATCAGTAAGATGCCACGCCTCTCCTCAGAGAGAGAAGCCAGACGCGATGAAGCTCCAGCCCAAGATGGACGTACGCTAGAATCTACCTGGTAAGGCACCACTTTGTGGTGCTACACAGATTATTGGATATGGGTTAGTCAAGATGTGAGTAAGAGGCTGAAAATAATGGGCCAGGCAGTATTTAAAAGAATACAGTTTGTGTGTTGATATTTCGCGTGTAAAGCTATGCATGCGAGAGCAGGGCGGCGGGAAACTGGCCCACAGCTCCCCCCACTACAATGATGGGGCCAGAAAGATGGCTCAGGGATGAAGAGCACTGATGTATTTTCATGGGGCCTGGGTTCCAGTCCCAGCATCCACATGCTGGCTCATAATCACCCTTAACTTCAGTTTCAGGGGCTGGGATGCCCTCTTCTTAGCTTTTGGGGCACCAGGCACACATATGTTGCACATACATACATACAGATAAAATAGGCATACACATAAATCTTTTTTAAAAATCACATAGGAACCTTGGGTTAGTGATAGGTAGGGTGGGTCATGGGACACTCCAAGAACTAGATTGTGGTGTAAGCCGGGATCTCCGAACTAGGTCAGGACCCTGAATGTGGGACCCAGACTAAATCTGGTGGACTGGGGAGAGTGTGGAGAGCAGAGTCTGGCTGACTCCCCGGACTACACCCTAGAGAAGGCAGATGTGGGTTCATTTGGTTGAGTAGAGGGGCTGGATCTATGCTTTTTCTTTTGTGACCAGTTGTGCCCTATCTGTTGGTGAGATTGTGGTATTGAAGTCACTTACCTTAGCAAAACGTTCCATAAAATTATCAAAAATTTATTAGGAATGACTTGAAGAGTTTGTGTGATTGGCTGTGGTGGTGGCTCATGCCTTTAGTTCCAGCATGTTGTGGGGTTACCATTAATGAATAAAGAAAACTGGCTTGGCCTAATAGGGTAGAACAGATCTAGGCAGGAAAAACTAAACTGAATGCTGGGAGGAAGAAGGAGAATAGGAGAGAAGCCATGGAGTCACTGCTGGAGAGAGATACACTGAAACTTTGCTGGTAGGCCACTATCTTGTGGTGATGCACAGATTAATGGAATGGATTAAATTAATATGTAAGAGTTAGCCAATAAGAAACTAGAGCTAATGAGCCAAGCAGTGATTTAAATAATACGGTTTCTTTGTGATTACAAACTAGCAGCCTCCTCACAACAATTGGCACCCCAACATGGTGGACTAAATCCATGTAAGACCTGAGAAAACTTGGAAAGGAACTCTGGACACACACACACACAAAAACAACAACAAAGTTTAGCCACATTTTTTTTTTCTGACTAGGCTTTGCTTGCTGATGGCACACTGCGGCTCCTTCAAGAGTGGTTTCCTAATTCAGCGGTAGCAGAGAAAAAGCATTTTGAAATGCCGACATTCTGGACTGTGCTGCCAGTGTGACCTCTAACTCTTTCAGGAGACTGAGCATTTGAATGAGGCTTGTGAGCAATGTGCTGTGGTTTCCTTGGTAGCAAAATGGACCTGCTGTGTGCTTAGAGATGGGGCACTGTGCATGGTTCTCGGAGGCAGTGAGCAGCTCTGCCATGCAGGGCAAGCAGGCAGTGCCATATTTCTCCTAGCAATAGTATCGCTTAAGTTCATAAGAGGAGCTTAGCATTTTAAGAAGCACTTCTGGTCAGAAAATAATTACAGATACCCAATAAAGAAAAAATCAGATGCAAAAGACCTCTAAATGGGTCACAGTGTTGGATATATGTATGTAGGCTTGGGAGAGAGAAGAAAAAGAGTGTAGAGAGTTGGAAAAAAAGTAAATCGCTTAAAAAATGAAACAAAGTCTTTAAAGAGATGGTGTACAAACAGTCATAGATTAAAGGAGTAAAGATAAATATTAAAAAGTAATAAAGTTAAAACAAGCCAAGTAAAGATGAAATATGCAGAGTCTGGCATATATATATATACATATATATATATTATTGTGTTTTCTTTGAATTTTTTGACTGTGAAGGAGCTAAGTAACCTACATATATACTTTAAAGGCATTTTGTATAAAAAAGTATGGATCTGAGGATGTGTTGTTTTGGAAAAGATGTTCTTTTATTTCCACAGAAGATGAGAACCTTTTGATTAATTCCAGGCTAATGTGGTTTGATGCACCAAGACCCCCTGAAAGGCTGCCATGAACACCCCCAAAAAATACTTTGCCCAACAAACAGCAGGAAGCAGTTTGGAGAAGAACTATGCCCATATTCCCAAATATTGTTTTAAAATGTTTGCTTACATTTAAAGGGGGATATGCTATAGAGATTTGTATTGGTACAGATCTTGGTCTATTGATACAAATTTAAGGTCAATTTTATTATACGGTGTGTGTATATATATTTCTGCTCTTGATTAAGGTATTGTGATTGTGTAGTTATTTAAAAATGTAATGTATAATTAAGAAATATAGGTTAATAGATAGTCATCTCTAACAGTCAAGCTTGCAGTCCTATTAGTTAGGTTTTCTAGATATACATAGATGTATTTCAGATAGTTAGGCATTCTTCAAATCTTTCAGAATATGGCATTTAAAATGTTTTAAGGACTTAGGACTTTTCATGACAGTGAGACACATATGCTCCTGGAAGCTCCAATCTACTTCAAGAGGAAGATGGGAATTGAAGAGGCTCCTTATAGAATTTGCTAGCTATTTGGTCAAGAAACTGCTCTTGCCTGGACTGCTTGATGTTATGCTGCATGAACTGGAGATGCAGGACCCACAGAGAAATGACTGCCAAACTTGTCTAAAAGTAAGATGATCCTTCGGGGTTCCAGCTTCATGAAAGAGTCTGCAGACATTCTGCAGGACACAGAAGAAAGTGACTGACAAACAGCCTATATAGGTAGAACTGTCTTTGAAATTTCCTGCTTCATGGAAAAGTCTGCTGGATACTATGGGTCTGTGGGCTGAAGATTGGATGCCCCAACATACAAAAGAACTTTGGGTGACTGTCCAGGCAGCAAGATGTCTCTGTCAATTCTAGAGTTTTGGAAGTTGATTACAATGCACTTTCTGTTTCCTTAGGTAATAATATATCCTTCTGGAGTCTTTGATGGAGTTGAAGAATAAATAGTTATAGTTTTCCTTAGTTATGAGAAAAGATAAAGTTTATATAAATATTGTAACTGTAATTCTTGTTTGATACCTGTTTTGTTATATGTAATCTTACTGTGCTGAAGTTAAAATCTTCCTTTTTATTTAAACAGAAAAGGGGCGGTGATGTGAAATTCCCTTCTGTATGCTGTGATTACCATTAATGGATAAAGAAAACTAGCTTGGCCTGATAGGGTAGAGCAGAGCTAGGCAGAGAAACTAAACTGAATAATGTGATGGAGAAGGAGGAGTAGGAGAGAAGTCATGGAACTACCACTGGAGACAGATGCACTGAAACTTTGTTGGTAGGCCACAACCTTGTGGTGATGCACAGATTAATGGAGATAGGTTAAATTAATATGTAGGAATTATCCAATAAGAAGCTAGTATAGATGGAGCAGCGGAGCTGTGTCTTGCCACCCGGCTAGCTTTACCCAAAATAATTACACAGAAACTGTATTCATTTAAACACTGCCTGGCCCATTAGTTTCAGCCTCTTATTGGCTAATTAAGGCATATTTAGTAATCCGTGTAGCACCACGAGGTGGTAGCTTACCAGGAGAGATCTTAGCTTGCATCCATCTCAGAGAGGAGAGGCATGGTGACTGCCTGAAGCATCTGCCTTCTCTCTCCCAGAATTCTGTTCTGTCTACCCCGCCTACCTAATTTTCTATCCTATTAAAGGGGCCAAAGCAGTTTCCTTATTAACCAATGAAAGTAACACATAGACACTCCTCCATCATTCCCCTTTTTCTGTTTAAACAAAAAAGAAAGGCTTTCATTTTAACATAGTAAAATTACATATAACAAAAATAGTTATCAAGCAAGAATTACAGTTACAGTATTTAGATCTATTTTATCTTTTATCATAGCTAAGGGAAACTATAACTATCTATTTATTCTTCAACTCCATCAAAGACTCCAGAAAGATATAATACTACCTAAGTAAACAAGAAATGAGCAACTTTCAAACTCTATAAATGAGAGACAACTCGCTGCCTGGACAGTCACCCAAAGTTCCTCTGTACCATTGGGGCATCCATCTTCAGCCTTCAGGCCCATAGTATCCAGCAGACATTTCCATGAAGCAGGAAATTCCAAAGACAGGTCAGTCACTTTCTGCTGTGTCCTGCAGAATGTCTCGCAGACTCTTTATTGAATCAGGAACCCCGAAAGACCATCTTACCTTTAGGCAAGTTCAGCAGTCCTCTATCTGTGGGTTCTTTGTGTCCAGTTTATGCAACAATTCAGGCAAGAGCAGCTTCTTGACCAAATGGCTAGCCAACTCCATAAGGAGCCTATTTGATGCCCATCTTCCTCTTGAAGTAGATTTGTGCTGCCAGGAGTAGACGTGTCTCATTGTCATGAAAACCCTAAATTATTAAAACATTTAAAATGCCATATTCTGTAGCCTTTGAAAGATATGAAGAATGCCTAACTGAAATATATCTCTATATATCTAGAAAATCTACTACAAGCTTTACTGTTACCGATGATTATCCAGTAACAACCTATATTTCCTAATTATACATTACAGTTTTTAAAATGAACTACACAATCACAATACCTTAATCAAAAGCAGAAATACATATACATATAACAAAATTGACCTTAAAATCCATACCAATGCAAATTATTCATATCTATATCATATCCCCCTTTAAATGTAAAAGAACATTTATAAACAATATTTGGGAACATGGGCGCAGTTATTTCTCTCCAAACTGCTTCCTGCTGAAGGGGGGCGCTGTTAATCAGATCTTTCATGGTGAAACCTGTGTGCCAGGTTCATCTCAGTCGGCAGTTGAGTGAAGTAATTTTTGAAGGTGTTCACAGCAGCCTTTCAGGAGGGCGTGGTCTATCATACCATATTGAGATATAAGCAATCCACAGAGTCTCATCCTCTGTGAAAACAAAAGAAGAAACTCTTTTTCAAAGCATCATGTTCTTAGATCCAAATTCTGAAGTCATACCATTAAGATGTCCATTCTGGTCTAGCCTGGCAGCCCATATAATGAAATGTCTCTCTGTATTTAGCTCCTTTACAGTCAAAAATTTCAAAGAAAACACATTTAAAAACTGCCTGGCCCATTAGTTTCAGCCACTTATTGGCTAATTAACCCATATTTAGTAATCCGTGTAGCACCAAGAGGTGGTCACTTACCAGGAGAGATCTTAGCCTGCGTCCATCTCAGAGAGGAGAGGCTTGGGGACTGCCTGAAGTGTCTGCTTTCTCTCTCCCAGAATTCTGTTCTGTCTACTCTGCCTACCTAATTTTCTGTCCTATTAAAGGGGCCAAAGCAGTTTCTTTATTAACCAATGAAAGTAACACATAGACACTCCTCCATCAAGCTAGAGCTAATGGATCAAGCAGTGATTTAAATTATATGGTTTCTCTGTGAATATTTCAGGTCTGAGCTGCCAGAAACAAATGAGAGGCCTCCTCACAACACCCAACACTCAAGAGGCAGAAGCACATGGAGCTCTAAGTGTGAGGCCAGCCTGGTTGACAGTTCCAGGACAGCCAGGCTACACAGGGAAACCCTATCTCAAAAACAAAACAAAAAGTACGTAACTGGAGTTTTTAATGTATAGAAGCAAATAAAGAGGGATAGAGAGATGGTTCTGTGGGTTCAGATGGTTTAAGTGTTTGCGCAGAGACCTGAATATGGATCCCTCGGGTAAGAATCAGGTATTGTAGCAGGTGTTTGCAAACCCAGTGCTGTGGGGATGAGAAAGGCACATCCCATGAGCTAACTGGCCAGCCAACATGGGCAAAGTAGTGAGCTTTGGGTTTAGTGAGAGAGACTATCACAAATAAATAAATAAATAAATAAATAAAATAAATGAATAAAAACAGCAATAGAAGAGCATTGGAAGGAGGCATCTAATGGACACCCCTCTCCTCCACACCAGGATGAGTGCAACCAAAAACAGGCTCATTTCCTATGCACTGTCTGCTTTTAGATCACACATACACAAATTAATTGACAGACTAATTACATAACAAAAAGACTTTTTTTTAAAGGTAAAGGATTGGGTTCTGGGGACAAGTTCGCAGGGGGGGAAGGAGAAGGTCTCTCTGGTCTCTGGATTGCATGGGATTTCCCCACAGATGTGCTCTTGGGGATCCTGGACATAGCCCAGGTCTGTGGTGAACATTTTCCCCTTCTGTGCTCCCATACTGGTGCCTTTGCTCAGAGGCACCGTCTGTCCTGTACACAGACCTTCCCATCTCGGGACAACCTCCACCACATCCTCCTTAACTGGACATTTCACCAGCTTTACTCCTTGCTCTCTGGTCTTGATATAATATCTTAGGGGTTCTTTGTTTGTTTGGTTTGTTTTTTTCTCCCCTGTTCACAGGATCAAATCTGTCGTTCTTCCTGGAAGTGGATTTCCTGTTATTTTCAACAAATGTTTGGAGGGAAAATATCTCCTCAAATACAGCTGCTTGAAGCCTTCTTCAAACAGCTGTGTCATGCCTTTGGAATTTAACCTTCCACCTAGATGAGAATTTCACTTTCTTGTACATGGCCAATCTTCTCTTCTATGCCGAATACTTGGTATTATGAATCTTCCTGTTCCTAGAAACTTATGACAGTATCTGACACCACAGTAGATACTCAGTAAGTGTCTAATCAATCAATGAATAACATAACCAATAAGTCATAGAGCCCTGATCTACTCAGGGTCCCGGGCTTCTCCTGATGTACTCCTGTATCAAGCATGCCCCCTTGCTCCTTGGATCCTCTCTCTCCTCTCTCCACTTCTCTGTACTCTGACTTGTCCAGTGGGGAGTTTTTATGGAAACTAGAAGGGGAGGAGTCGGGTGAAAATGTGTGTCCTCCTGTTTTCTCTTCCCCTGCATCAAGAGGAAGGGAGCAGTTTCCTTCCCACATTCTATCATCCTAACTATCTCTCCTTCCATCCTTGAGAGAAAAGAGACCTGGTGCTTTTCTTATTGCTGTGGTCAAATAACCAACAAGAAACAACTTAAGAGAAAGAGCAGTTATTTAGATGCATAGGTCAAGGAAATAAAATCCATAATGGTGGGGAAGATGCTGCGGCAGCAGTGTGACAAAGTAGGTCAGGAAGCGGATGATAGAAAGGAAGTGGGGTGGGGCTAGATGGTCTAAGGCCTTTCTCCACTCCGCTGTCCCATTTCCTGAATCAAGACTCCAGCCCTAAGGTTCTACAGCCTTCCAATGCAATACCACCAATTGTGGGCTAACGGTCCAAAGCATGAGCCTGTGGGGGATATTTTCTACTAAAATCATAACAGACATGAGCCAAATCGCTTCATCTAAGGGGTGGGTATGTGGCTCAGTGGTAGATGCATGTCCAAAGCCCTCCATTACCCTTGGCAGATTCCTCTATACCCAGGCCTCACTCCTGTGAACAGATGGAGAATATCTTCCCCAGAATGTGCCGTCTGTTTTATGTTAAAACACGCTGGCTTTGTCAGATACAAAAATATTGGAAAACTTTACACATCTTAAAATATTGGTCAAGAATTGAAATGTTTGCAGTGCATGATATTGTCACACAAATATGCTATTTTTACTAAAATAAGTTTACTATTTTATATTTGGGGAGGTATAAAATGCCCTCCCTCTTAATCTCCTCTGCTAGCAGAGAAGGGGGACTCTGAACTGATCTCTGCCCATCTGGAAAAGGCCCTGCAAATACCAGGATTCCTACATAGAGCATCAGAATTTTGGAGGATCAACAATGTACATGCTAAACACATTCTGTGTGGTGTTCATGGTTTTTATGACATTTTTCTGTGGGTTTCATATATTTGATTTATTGTTTATGCTTTAGCATGTTTGCATTTTTAACTGTTCTTTGGGGGCAATAAAATATCTTCTGGAACTTTCAGAATGTACTCTGAAATTTATATTTTTGGAAGAACTCATTTAGGAGTTCTGTCTGGAAGTCAAGAGGGAGGCCATGGGATGATGGCATAGAGTTAAAGTGAAATATTATGTGTTTGAGTTTTTAATATCTCTTTGTAGATGTGTACCACAGTCTGGGATGGTAGATACTATACATGATCCTCAGCACCATAGAGAAATGGTGATGGAAGCAGCCTCAGAACTGAAGAACTTTTAGACAAAGGCACTACTATCCCTCTGCCCTGAGCAGGGTATTCCTAGACTGTCCCCACCAATCTCTCCAGGGACATCAAAACATATGAAGTAAGACATTCACAGACCTTCCAAGTCTGGAGTTTTGTATCCTGCTGTCATCACCAAAGAGGAAGCAAAGGAGGAAAGAAGGGATGGAGGGAGGAAAGGAAGAAGAGAGGAAGGGGACCTGGAGAGGAAGGGAGGCAGGAAGGGACTTTTTAGTTATTCATCTTGGCCTAGATCAAATTTTTTGACCTGCATCCATCCAAAAAATGTTTGATATGAAATTATAAAGGTCTATCTCTCTTAGTTCTGGTACTATCTCCTCTTTAAAACTTTGATGAGGGGCTCAGGATGGAGTTTAGTGGGCAGAGTACTTGTCCAGCATGCAAAGAACCCTAGGTTTGATCCCCAGTGCTGATGAATGCCATCAACTACAGAACTCACAGGGAGAGGAATGGTTGAGGAGGAGGTTTGGGTCAAGTCATTCTTGGCTTCATAGTGAGTTAAAAGTCAGTAGGGCAACTTCTGGTAAGGTTGGTCAAAATACCTACTGAGTCCTGTGCTGGTTTAGCTTCCATTAATGTGACACATCTGGACATATCTAGAAAGAAGAAATATCAACTATGGAAACACCTCCATCCTATTGGCCTGTAGGACAGCCGTGGGATGTTCTCTTACATGACTGAAGTGAGAGGCAGTCCACTTTGGATGGTTCCACCCATGTGCAGATTTCCTGGGAGGTAGAAGAAAGGTAGCTGCACGTGAGCCTGAGAGCAAGCCAGTAAGCAGCTTCTCTCCATGACTTCTGTTTCAGTTCCTGCCCCCAGCTTCCTGCCTTTAGTTCCTGCCCTGGTTTCCCCTCATGATAAAGTCTAAGCTGAAGACAAATAAATGAACCCCTTCTTCACAAAGTTGCTTTGAGTTGTGGTGTTTATCATAGCAGTAGAAAGCAAACCAAGATGAGACTGAAGCTTGATATTTTCTCCATCAACCTTGCTCTCTTACCTTCTCCACAGGCACTGGGTAATGTGCCCGCATTCTGCAAGAGCAGAATTAGACACAGTTCTAATGATCCAACCTGTGGTGTGTAAGGAATCAATACAGCCTCCCATTTGGGGCCATCCAGGACTGAATTAGGACCCACCCACTGGAGCAAGATCTGTTTTCTATTTCAGGTTTTACTTCTTGATAAAGAATAGTGTGAGTAGGAGGTGATTTAAAATCACATAAATGAATCAAATGGGCTGTCAAGGCACCTGTCTTGGTCTACTTGGTTAGTCCCATGAGTGCTAAACTGGGTGAGGAGGATAGATATCTTTTAAACAAATAATAGTCTGGGCATCCGGCCTACAGAATTTTTCCAAAAAGGCCTAAGATAACTTGGCATATTTTACACCAGTAATAAGTAAGAAATCATGGGAATTGCAAAATGGAAAAGGAAAAGGGATGCAAAGTATTGTTCTTACAAAAATTTAAGTGAAGACCCTGGGAGACAACTCAGGTGATAAACCACTTGCCATGTAATATGAGGACCAGAGTTCAGATCCCCAAACCTTCATAAAATCTATATGTGGCAGAAGGTACCTGTAATCCCAGTGCTGAGGGTGGGAGGAGAGACAGGCCCATCTCTGAGGTTAACTGTTCAGTCTCTCCATCAGAATTAGAGAATTTCAGGTTCTATGTGAGACTCTCTAAAATGTAAGGTAGCAAATGTTTGAGAAAAAATACCCGATCTTAACCTCTGGCCTCTAAACACACACACATATACTGTACGCATACACACATACACAGGCATCCATATACACACTATATGTACACACACACTATATGCACACAGAGATGCATACAGGCATGAACAGCCACACAGGCATGCACATACACTATATGTACCACAGACACACACAGACACGTACACACACACACTATATGCACACACACACACACACACAAAGAGACAAATACAGGCATGAACACCCACAGGCATGCACATACACTATATGTACCACAGACACACACAGACACGTACACACACACACACTATATGCACACATACTATATGCACACACACACACACACACAAAGAGACAAATACAGGCATGAACACCCACACAGGCATGCACATACACTATATGCACCACACACAGAGACATGTGTACACACATACTGTATGCATACATGCTACATGCACACATGAACACACACATACAGCACACATGCAAACAAGTGAAGGCATAATTTAAATTTCTCTTTTCCACATGATTGTCTAATACAAGATTCTAAAAGGTTTATAAGGCCTAGTGGAAGTGGTATCCCAGCTTGTTTGCTGTGATAAAACACTGGCCACGATAACTTAGGAAAGAAAGGGTATATTGGCCTGCAGGTCCTGATCACAGCCTAGAATGCTGGAGAAAGTCAGGGTGGGAACTCAGGCAGGAACAGAGAAAAGATCCATGGAGGAAAGCGAGTTGCTGGTTTGATCCCCATGCCCTGATCTGCCTGCATTTTTTTAGATACAACTCAGAACCACATTGAAGAAGTGGCACCACCCACAGTGGGCTGAGCCCTCCCACATGATAATTAATCAAGATAATACTCCCACAGACCTCCCTATAGGCTCTTCTGATGAAGGAGGCACTTTCTCAGCTGAGGTTCCCTCTTCCCAGATGACCTTAGCTTTGGTCAAGTCTACGAAAAAATAGATGCTCGAGTGGAAACCATGATGTTACTAGGCCTTCAAAGCCACATCAGCAGGGACCACCATCTTGTCATTGACCCTTTAACAACATTATAGGACAAAGCCTTCATGGTATAGCATTATCAGTTTCTGATGATGAAAATGTCTCCCTCTCCCACGATTATGGTAAAATTGGGATATGGCTTGCAATTCTGAGAAATGTAAGACATTTAGCCATCTCCTGTAGAGCAGCTCATTGCTGTTCCAGCCCACTGTGTCAAAGAGCACACCAGCAATCAGCTCTTTAAACCCTGGGAAGCTTGTTTAACTTACAGCCCGGGGAAAGATATTAAGTCTTAAAGAAGGGAGCCAAGAAACTGCTTAGTCCCGTTATTATTAGCTGACCTGAATGTTTCTGGCCAGTTTACAAGACTTGAAAATTTTCAAATTGGATTTATATATGTTTATTATACAATAATCAGAAAAAATCAATGTGAAAGGGCCTGAATAAAGACTGTGCTATTAAGGATATTTTTGGAAAGCCTGTTTTGCCCCTAGAGCCATGGCCGTCTTGGAGTATTGCAGAATGTCACTACTGAAGGCCGTTGTAGAATCAGCAGGCTGCTTCTGCACGACTCATCTTCAGCAGGGTCACAGTCAACAAATTATAAGGAGAGACAATGGGTCATTGTGGTATAAAAAGGATGAAAAGAGGAGCGTTTCCTAGGTAGGTTTTTGTTCTAGTGATGTTCCTGTCTCTGATAACCAGGAACCCAAGGAATGAGCCATCTGGTCCCTTTTGTCAACTTCCTGCCTTTATCAGAGGAAATGAAATGTGTCCTTGCGACCTTTCAATCCCACATAAACACTATCAGGAAAAGTGTCAAAATCATGCAGCATGAGTAATGCTTATATTTCTTGCACATTTTTTTTCTAATTCTTCTAGGCACGTCACTGATTTGTAAAGCTGCAAACAACTCCAATTCAAGTGGCTGTTGGTGATGGATAGTGACAACCACTTACTGAAGGCTAACACTCACTGTGGGCCAGAAACTGCTTTATCCGTTTGGCACCTATGCGATTTCAACACGGCCTAGAAGGATTCGCAGAGGAAAAGGGGGAAACCATAGAGCCCATTGTCTCCCTTTCCTTCTCAGAAGGTACCATTGACAATCTTCTGCAGGCCTATGTCAACTTTGCTGTTATTGAGACAAGGTCTCCCTCCACAAGCCATCCGGCCTCAGACTCATGGTGGTCCTTCTGCTTTAGCTTCTCAGATGCCGGGGCTACAAGTGACAGAACCACATCCCACTTGTGCCATGGCTCTATGAGAGAGCAGTGACGCTGACCCGTCCTTCCATGACAGGCATGGTGCTTGTTGTCCTGTGATCTCCTGAGTGTGGACACAGATGAACCCCAGTCCATCACAGTTTTCCAGCACAACAGTGTCATCAGAGATATATACAGTCAATTGAAACCATGCTCCAAATTTTGAATAATGAACATTCACCCAACTAGCAAGAGGCAGAGCCTCACAGTCAGGCAACGCTGAGTACCCACAGAAGTTCCTAGCTGGTCATGCATCTTGAGGAGGAACAGCCATGACTTTATACAGTCAACTGTACTGGTAAGGTGGCACATTTACCAAGGTAAGTGATTAAGTGTATTTTTTTGTTCATATTTTCAAGTCATAGTGGGTTTATTTGGAAATACATTGAGGAACATTTTTTATGCATGCATGTACCTGTGCATAAAAAATTAAATTATATAGACCTTGCTATAGATGAACATATGCAAAAATGGGCAAAAGTGCTATAATGAAAAGCTTCCCAAGAGCATCCATGCAGAAGACACAAAAGTGTTTAACAAGGAGGAACTTGTGTTTACTAGGGGCACCCTGCCAAGGCTGTTTGCATCCTGTCAACAGTTGAAATATATATATATTTTGACCTCATTTTACCACTGAGGAGGCCCAGGATACAGATAGGAATCTGGCACCAAGTCCCATGGCCATGCATGAACTAGAGCATACCTAACTCACCCGAATTATCAACTTTCTTATCACAACAACGGCCCCATTTCCGGCTTCCCACAGCTGGTTTGTTATTGTTCTTAGCGCTGTTGTCATTTCCTGTTTCCATTTTCACAAGGATACTTTCAGGAAAGAGCCTCCCAAGCAAGATCAACCCATCCTCCTTTAATTCTCACCAAATGGTATAGGTTGAGTTGACTCTCTGTGCCATGTGGCCCTCAGACTTGGATGTCACTGAAATAAATCATCTCAAGACCTTAAGAACACTTCCCAGACTGAGCTCCCACCTACTGACATTCTGATTTTTGTGAATACATGCTAGGAACTGGAAATCCGTGGATACCAAGGCTCCCCAGGTGATGCTAACACTCTGCAGAACTTGGGAACTGCTGCTGTCTGAATTGTTTAGGCTTCTCTTGGCTGGACCTCCAAAACTCCTTGCCCTTGCCATCATACTGTGTTGTCTATTCCTCTTTCTTCCAGATGGATGAAGTGCTTCTAGCTGTCTATTCAGGTGTTAGCCTTGGTCACCATAGAAAATCCTGCAGAAATTCTTGGGGATATTCACATTCAAGTGCCCAACTTTTCCAACACCTCGTCCTTTCACATCTTGCTGTCCTTCACTCTGCCTAGGTTGCCTCTCGATTGGTCATGCTTGCTTGTTTCCCAGTAATTGCAGCATCCTCCAGCTTCAAGTCCAAGGTCATCTCTCTACTCGTCACATTCTAGATTTCCAGATCCCTTGCTTTGTAGCTGACTCTACCAATGACTCAACTGTCTTGGCCTCTGATTCTCCTACCTCCTATTCACAGTACTTTGCTTACAGCCTCCTTAGCTAGTTCAGATGCTTGTGTTTTCTGATAGAATTGCTTATACTCAGTCTAATCATTCTCCACTCTCTTGCTGCCGCCCCTTTCCCACATCCTCTGGAAACTCCAAATTTAATTATATTCACTCATGCTCACTGGGCTCATTTTTATGATTCTTAACCTCAAATGGGCCACAAGTGCTTCCAGAAGATTCTACACATGCGTTCTCATGCATTTGTCATCCTAGCTCTTCACTCTGAGATGATGACCTAGATTTTCGCTCTTCTGCAAAGAAAATGAGTTTGGAGAGAACATTCAAGAATCTACCACAATTTATTATAGACTTCACATGTGCTCATGAATTTGATTTCATCTTCTATTCAGTGTAGGACCCTCCTACACTTACCTGCATCACCTCTTTCCCTTAAACACTGTATTCTACCTTTTTCCCTTGCTTATGGCAACACCTGTCTCCTTGGAGATCATTTCAATCAGTATACAAATATGCTGGACCTGAGGCAGTTCCTACTAAGGGAAGAAACTTTCTCCAGGTCTTGCATCTGTCTGTATCCACTGCTCCCCACTCCCACCCCTGCTTGTCTTTACTGAAAGAAAAAAAAACTTCACAAGTTAGCTATTATCATATTCTCAATTTATAGTCATGTCAATTCCTTGAACATCTTTTTATTTTCCACTTGAACACACTCCAACTGGGCTATTGTCCCCAAATTGAAACATCTTTTCTTTAGGGTCAAACTGATTTTATCTATAAAGATGGACAGGTTGCGTCTCAGGTTTCATCTCAGCTTTCGTCTTCCTCAGCCTGGCAGTGTTCCAGACAGCTCACCACACCCCACTCTCAGCCTTTTCAGTGAACCCTACATCATTCCAACCCCTTCCTTTGCTGTTGTGTCTCCTCTGTTTGACATTGGGTCTTCTCAGACTCATTCCATTTAAAAAGAGGATTTTTTTTAAGGCCTCTTGTCTCTTTGACACTGTCAGGTCATCCCAGTCCTTGGTTTACAATTTCTATGACAAAATCCTTCACATTTTTTAATTAAAAAATCATGTGTATGGGTGTTCTACCTGAATGTGTGTCTGTGTACCATGTACATATGACCTCCTGGTGCCCAAGGAGGGAGAAAGTGGCATCAGATCTCCCTGGAAATGGAGTTACAGACATTTGTGAGCCACCAGATGGGTACTGGAAATTGAAGCCATGTCCCTACTCTTGAGGAAGAGACCTGGCCTGTCGTCCTCACCAACTTAGACCATGAAACCCAAATAGGCAAGTTCAACAGAACCATCATATATGGGCTGCCCATGCATACTTCAGCATTGCGAGGGCATAAAGTTCAATTCAGATTTCTTCTGGAAGAACATCCAGTGCTCTTAACTGCTCCTGGACTCTCCAACATGGTGGCAGGCTCTTTGTTCTCAGTCCAGCCTACTACCCTGATGCCGCGGACCGACTCTCTTGGAGATTGAAGACCAAGAGAGAACAGGGGTGAAGGCTAGGAGAACCCGGGATTCGGCAAATGACAGACAGACACAACTCTAATGAGTTTTGAATCTGCTGCAAATTTACTAAAATTCAAGCATCACTTGTATGAGAATACAGAAGGAAGTTGGCAGACACAAAAGCTTTACATGAAAAAAAAAATGATTACAGGCAATTGATTGTTTTCAGTATGTCTTGTGGTTAGGGCCAGGTGGGCAGAGCTTTTCTTTGAAATTCGTCTCACACCATTAACCAACTGCTAACTTTCTCATGGCCCTAAATCATATCTGTTCTCATGGTAACCCAAACACCATTCTTCAGGATTCCACTCCCAGGGTTTGCTCCAATATTGAATGGCTGGTTTCATATTGTCAAGAATAGGCTGCCTTTCTTTCCTATCTAAAATGCACCAGGGGTTTCTCATTCTGGCTAGCCTCTCCATAGATGGTAACTCATGTCACTCTATACATTTTCCTTCATAAGTTACTCATCTTCTCCTATCATGAGCTCTTTCTTTCTAGGGTATCCATAAGTTCCCCCAGAGAGCGAGCCAGAGTCTAAATCAGAACATAAATGGCTTGAATCAAGGGAGGGAACTGACGTATCAGTTCCTCCGTATTCAAGGAGCTGTTGGGAACGTTTCCTGGTTCGATGAACAGATTAAATTTTTTTTGTAAGAGAAAAATAGGACAGAGGAAGAAAATAGCAGAGCCAATGCAAAGAATCACCAGGAACAAAGTGAATGGAGTCGTTGAGGCCGATCAGGCACCACAACTCAAGCAGATTGCCAGGGAGCTGCCGGGGGCCAAGCTCCGGGAAGCACGAGTCCCTCATTTTGAATCGGCCACCACCTGAGAGGCATTTTGCCACACAGGCGAGGCAGCCGTGGATGTGGCCCCCCGAGCTCATCTCCAGTGCCTGTGAATCATCTCAAAGTGTGTGTGCTCAAGTATAAACTCTTAACTGTTGTGAGCAGGTGGCGTTGATTCTTAACCTGGACCCCTGAGAACAAAGGCTAGGAAGGGTGATGTGTCATGAAAACAAACAACTAGAGTTGTTTTCCTCCCTGCCCCCTTTTCTGTTCTCGATTAGTTAAGTAGAAGTTATGGAAAGATATTGATGAGGAAATTCAACTCTGATAATCCTGTCTTATCAGTTTCATGTTCTCTGCTTCACAGATGATAGCTCAGTTCACCAGTCTGGGCCATTGGCTACCAGCTCATCTCAGTCTAATCCTGTCTAGGCTGCTCCTGCTATAAGCGTCCACTATAGTAGCAAACAGATGAGAGCAAATTGCTAATTATTTTCCTTTATGCTAAATTAACTATTCCCCCTCACAATTTCCTTTATAGCTGACCCCCAACACATCACTAGACCTTTCTCTTTGAAATATGATATAATATTCACCTCTTAACCAGAAGGATTTCATGACCCAATCTATATCTGATTATTTAAAATACAGGAAAACCAAAATTTCACATTTAAGGGCTGGAAAAATGGCTCAGTTAATAAAAGTGCTTGCTACCAAGCCTGATGCCCTGAGCTTGATACCCAGGATCCAGATGGTAAGAGAGAACTGACTCTCAAAAGTCTGGCTGTGATCTACACACATGCACAGTGTCATATGTGTGCCTGTACTCATGCATACACATACACAAAATAAATAAAAATCTCTTTGTAACTTATATTTATTTTATTGCATTATTTGCATGCCTGCATGTGTGTCTGAATCATGTGTGTACAGTGACCATGGAGGTCAAAAGAAGCTGTCAGATCACCTGGAACTGGAGTGAGCCACCATGTGAGTTCTGGGAATTGAACCTGGGTCCCCAGCAAGAGCAGTTAATGCTCATGACAGCTGAGCCATCTCTCTAGTTCTCAATATATTTTTTCCTAAAGAAAGCTGCTTTCTCTCTGAACAATGAAAGTGATGAAACCGTAGAAAATAGATGCAAACTCCAAACATCGTTGCTCAAGAGCCCCAGAAATTTTCACGGTTCTTTGCAGGGTACGATCACTCCAAATGCCATCACGTGCCTATGTACCAGTTCTTTAAGAGGGTTAGTTGAAAAACAAAACACTTACAACAAAAAACAAAATGAAACAAAACAACCAACCAAACAAAACAAAAACAGGTGGGGACTGATTCCTGCAGTCACCTTTTTGGCTTTTATTTATCTTTACCCTTAGATGGCTCTAGGATAAGACCAGGCTAGTGTGTCTATGTCTATAATTGATTCATTCCACATCAAACATTTAAGTTTCGCTGCTCCTACTGAAATGAAAGCAGCAGTTGTTTGATGGCATTTCTGCTGTCCCTAATGATGTCTTAAACACTCACGCTAATCTTCCTGGGAGAAGTTGTTGGGGCATATCCAAGCCTGTTCTGTGACACTAGACCAAAGAAGACAGTCTTAAGAACCATGATGAGTCTGTAGACAGGAACCGCTTCTGCACTCCTCACCTGCACACTGACAGCCACTGATGTTTACTTCCGGTTACATATGAGGTCCTCGTCTGATGACTGCAAGAACATAAAATGAGAACCAAGAAAGCACTCCTCTATCTCTTGAACTTGGGAAAAGGTAGGAGGATCACTAACTCAAGGTCATCCTACATAGCTCAGACCATATGAGACCTGGTCTTAAATAGTGAAAAGACAGAATCCTCTCCCTTAATTGAATAAGGTCACAAAAAAAAAAAAGAAAGAAAAGAAAAGAAAAAAGAAAAAAAAAGAATGGTTCAAAGGTTTCACCCTAAGAAACTGGGTTATTTTCTAATGTAAAGAGGCTTTTCTCAAGCCGGGCGGTGGTGGCGCACGCCTTTAATCCCAGCACTCAGGAGGCAGAGGCAGGCGGATCTCTGTGAGTTCGAGGCCAGCCTGGTCTACAAGAGCTAGGTCCAGGACAGGCTCTAAAAAAGCTGCAGAGAAACCCTGTCTCAAAAAACAAAAAAAAAAAAAAAAGAGGCTTTTCTCCATGCCAAAGTGGATGGAGGGCAGAGGGTAGGGTAGAGGTGGAAGTGGAGAAGTGGGGTGTGTGTGTTAAGTCCCTGAGGCCTCAACCCTATAGAAAAAGACTAGAGGTAACTAAGGAAACTTGGGAGTGGGAGAGGTGACTTTCCCCAGAGAAGAGCAGGACAATTGGTTGTCCAGTGCTAAACAGTCAGTCCTGAGAACTTATACAGGATAGCATTATATGAACCAAGCAGGTTATATATAGGTGTACATCTTTTGTATATACATATATCTCTTCAGTGACATTTGATGAAAAGGAGGCCATGAATTTGAAGGAAAGTGTGGATGGGCATGTGGGAGAGTTTGGAGAGAGGAAAGGGAAGGGAAAAATGATGTAATTAAATTAGAAACTCGAAAATTAAATAATTAAAAAAAGAGGTTGTTCTCCCTGAACAGTTTTAGCAAATGAATCCCCACGACTTGAAGTTGCTCTGAGTTTAAAAGCCCTTTGTCTGCACAGGCTTTGAATTATCACCTTGTAGTTTTCTACAAATGAAAATATACTCAAGTGTCAGTGTGTATCTCCAGAGGAAAACAAGGAGCTTTCATCCAGATGTGGGTGGAACCAAACACAGACATTGTCATCTGAGAAGCAGATTTATAGGGGAAAAAAATAGAGAAAAAAAATGGTTCTGGGATAATTCAAATCCCAAAGGAAGAGAAAACACACACATCACTTAGCAAATTTCCCACCAGAAATAGGGACGCTTGCATGAAGACAGGAAAAGGAAAAAAAAAAGAAGAAAAGAAAAACAAACAAACAATTGAATGAAACCCAAAAACAATAGATAAGGAGGTTTCGAAGAGAGAAAATCATTTGTTGTTGTTATTGTTGTTGTTTACAAAAAGCTTTCAGATGGATTTAAGGCTGGCTACAGGTAATGAAAATTTAATCCTTTATTCAAATACAAAGATTCTTGCAGATATTTTTGATAATGTTTTAATAGGTACTTTTAAAGATGTATTTATTTTTACTTTATGCATATGAGTATTTTGTCTGAATGCAATGAAAGTACACAGTGTTCATGTTGTGCCCTCAGAAGCTAGAAAAAGGCACCAGATCCGTAGAACTGGAGCTACAGATCCTGTGAGTTGCCATGTGGGTGCTGGGAACTCAACCCAGGTCAGTGTTCTTGACCAATGAGGCATAGATAAATAAATACAGCAAAGCAGGGCTATGAGAAGCAGAAAAACAGACAATAAAAACTTTAATTATTAGCAGTTACAATCAATAAATGCCATCATCAAAATTGAAAGGCAAACACCAGAATTGAAAACATTTCCAATAAAGATCAATTTAGATAATGACTTTAATGGGTGATGGTTTTCTTATGCATCTAATAGCAACACATCACACACCAAATTAAACCCAGGGAGAATGACGACAGATGAGCAGCTCTCAAAGGAAAGAATTTAAGTGTTTGCCAAACCGATGAAACTGGTACCCTCACTGTTAAACTGATACCAACAATATGATGAAAAGGAGAAAGTCATCTTTTCACTTTCAAATTAAAAACTACCCTTGTGATACTGTCAAACTGCTTCCTAAATATTTATGTTGATGCCCCACATCAGTAGCTCTCTGTTTTAACCAGGGAACCTTCTGTTTGTAGCAGGCTGAGGTCGATGCAGGGTCTCACGTGGTCAAAGTCCTGGAAATAAGTGACTGTCAAGAGGTCAGGCCTGAATGGTGCCCCTATGCCAAGCCCTCCACCATCACACCACTGAAGCTCAGGAAGAAGGGACAAAAAGAATATAAACGAGAGAATGATGAGCAGCCCCGTGACACGCTGTCTTCTCAATATGACACGGCCTCTGCCCTCAGGAACTCACAGCGGCACAGTTGCCTGTGCAAGACCTGCACAAGGTCAAGCCAGTCTCCTTCTGAGCATGAGTGGGGTCATGGTGCATGAGGAGCACCATGGCAGCTGGCAGAGTGGGAGAGTACTTTTCCTTGTGGATATGACCACTGATAGGTTGCCCATACTTCCGTGGATGACACCACTTCCATTGGCTGTGTGCATGTAGGCAACACTGAATGTACTCAATGAGATAATAAGAGAAAAATTCATGAGTTAGGAAGGGGACATATTCTGGGGTCTGGTGGGAGTTGAGGAGGGAGATGGTGGGTGGAGACTATTGAAATGTATTGTATACATGCATGAAATTCTCAAGGAATAGATGAAAATATTATTTTAAAATTATATGTAGAGACCTTGTCTCAAAAAAAAACAAGTAATAATAATAAATGAAATAAAAAGCATTATATGTGAAAACTCATCAGCAATACAGAATGGCAAAGCTGGCATGAACACACATATTTATTTACCAAGACATCTTTAATAATGAAACAAAGTCAGAAACAAGTCAGAAGTCCAACAACAGGTGAGTAATCAGATGAAGATCGATAAGATTATCCTTTTGTGGGCTGGAGAGATGGCTCAGAGGTTAGCACTGGCTGCTCTTCCAAACATCCTGAGTTCAATTTCCAGCAGCCACGCGGTGGCTTACAACCATCTGTAATGAGATCTGGCACTGTCTCCTGGCAAGTGGACATATAATAAATAAATAATCTTTTTAAAATGTTCAAAAAAAGATTATCTTTTTGTATAAAATTCATGCTGAGAAAAATTGAATATCTAGCACATGCTTGTAATCTCAGTACTCAAAGGCTGAGGCAAGAAGATTGCCATGATTATCATGGGTCCTTGGTATCAAACCCAGGTCCTCTGCAAAAGCAGGCAGTACTCTTAACCGTGAAGCCGTCTCTCCAGGCCCATTTTCTATATCAGCTTCACTGATTATTTTGAAGGTGTATGAGGCATTTGAAAACTTTCATTTTCTCACAAAGATTCTATGACCACATGGACAAAAGAGGTAAAAACTCAGGCAAGAGGTCCCTAAGCTATTGCAATGTACTGTACAAGCATTCTGTGTTTCCCATGATTACAGACGGGAAGCAAATTTGCATTGTAATTACATGTGTGCTTCTTAGAGACAAAGGGAATGACCCTCTCACAGTGGTGGTGAGGAGAGCCTGCCTAATACTATTAAGTCCTGTGGGAAAAAAATCTTAGTTTGAGAAAAAATATTAAGTAGAGGAGGCAAATAAATAATAGGTCACCAGTGAGGTCCAAATGAATCCTTCCCTCCTGAATCTGACTGTGAGATCACAACATCCAGACTCTAACTCAGAAGTCTGCAGAGAAGATAGGAGCCCATGTGAGCTCAAGAGCCCAGGGTCCCAGGGTTCATTATCCTACTGTCATGCACTGGGGAGATTAATGGAGACTCTTCCATAAATGTTTTGGGTGTACCAAAGAAATGACTTCTCACCAAACCTTTGTATACAAAAGCCAGGTAAGGTGCCAGGCAGGATCCTGGTTGGTGACCAGCACTGTAATCCTTTTGTTCATTGTCTTCAGATCATACTTCTCGCTAGCTTTAGCTGTCAAGTTGACGTAACCAAAAATTTTAACTGGGGCGATTGCCTCCATCAAATTGCCCTGCAGGCATGTCTGTGGGGTATTTATTTTCTTGATCACTAATTGATTCGGGAGGGCCCAGCCCACTATGGGTGGTTGGGGTCCTGGGCTGTATAAGAAAATTGGCTGAGTAGAAGGGTAGGGAGCAAGCCAGTAAGCAGCATTCTGTCTTGGTTTCCGTCTCAACTCAATCCATCCTTTGGCTTTCTTGCCTGATGAACTTAGCCTGTAAGACGGCATAAACCTTTTCCTTCAGCGTTTGCTTTTGATCAGAATGTTTTATCACAGCAAAATGTAACATGAATAATAAAAAACAGAGACAGAAATTTTCTGACCTGAAGTTCAGAAAAGCAAAACATCCACCCACTAACTTTTACCTCTGCCCCCATACGAAATGGTGATCCTGCCTCCAGGAATCTCAGAATGAGACTGACTGAGAGCCGTCTCCTCCCATCTTATATTCCTCTCTAGGACTGGAATAAAGGGTGTGCACGGCTACCACCCGGTTTCTATGGCAACCCAGTGTGGCTACTGGGATTAAAGGTGTGTGTCACCATTGCCTGGTCTGTAAGGCTGGCCAGTGTGGCTGTTTTACTCTCTGAACTTCAGGCAAGCTTTGTTTATTAAAATACAAATGAAATAGTGCTACAGCAAAATAATGCAACCTCGGACAATACCTGTCCTCAAGGGTGGTTCCACTTTCCCTGTACAGCAGGTGGAGTAGCCGGTAAAAGGAGAACAGCACAAGTGCTAAGCAAGCTGGGAAACTGCTGCTTGGTAGACTTTTGACCCGGAGCACTTGTTACACAATCACGACTCCCAAAGTTTGGATCCCAGGTTCTATGTTACAAGCAGGTGTCCTGTGCACCTTGTCAATCCCAGCTACAAGGAGCACAGATACAGGGAGAGTCACTCACTGGGGCTTGCTCGCTTTCAGCTTTGCACAGAGGCATAAACTCCTACTTCAGGGAGAGACTCTGCCTCAAAAGAATAATTGGAGAGAAGCAGAGGAAGACACCTGACTCTCCCTTCTAGCCTCTGCACCAGCACAGATTGTCACTCTCAAATGAGCTCTCCCTCCCTCTCTCTCTCTCTCCCTCTCTCTCTCTCTCCCTCTCTCTCTCGCCCTCTCTCTCTCCCCTCCCTCTCTCTCACACACACAAATAAGCCCTTTGAAAAAGAATGAACTATAAGATGCCAGCAGATTCCATAGAAACTCTAAACAGCATTCATATCCTTTAGAGAATGAATTAAGGTCTGTCTACAAGATCATCAATTATTATACCTTAGACCCAGAAACTCTAAGAACTGTGTCATACACAGTAGCACTTGGTGTGTGAATGTATGATAGCACCAAGAGGGAAGTAAACAGTTATTGCTTGTTTTGTTTGGATACAGGATCTCACTATGTTTATGAGGCTAATCTAGCACTTGCAACATGGCCCAGACTGGCCTTGAAATCACTATCGCCCTGCCTCAGCTTCCTGACTATTGAGATTATAGGCATTTGCCACTATCCCTGGCTCTATTTTTAAATAAAAAGTTTTAAGCAAATGAAACACATGTCTGCATGCATGCGCACATGCGCACACAGACATATTTATTTATCTTTCTTATTCACTCATTTATTTTTTATTTTTGCCACAGTGTTCACTGCTGACCCTAGCTGACCCGACACTTGCTGTATTTCTACAGTGAAAAGAATGCAAGAGGACTAAGTTTCTTAGAGAAGTGACATCCAAGTCACAAAGCTGGGGTAGAGCACAACACCCTCGCCAGCATCATGTCTTTTTGCCTTTACTCCAATTCTTCCAACAGGAAAGGGGCTGGCAATAGACTAGGGCCAAGACTTGATTAAGCATTCTCCCTGTGAACAATTGGAGTGCTCTCCTAATAGTATAAAAATACAATAGAAGAAAAAAATACAACAAGAAGCACGTTAAAGAAAACAGAAGGGAGCCGGGCGGTGGTGGCGCACGCCTTTAATCCCAGCACTTGGGAGGCAGAGGCAGGCGGATCTCTGTGAGTTCGAGACCAGCCTGGTCTACAAGAGCTAGTTCCAGGACAGGCTCCAAAGCCACAGAGAAACCCTGTCTCGAAAAACCAAAAAAAAAAAAAAATATATAAAATCCAACTCGTTGAAGAAGAAAGTAGAATAGTGGTCACCAGAAGTTGGGGATGTGGGTACAAAGAGATGCACAGATACAGGTCACAGGATAGCAAGTTTGTTACAACTAAAATTCTGAGGTCTGTTATACAGCAGGATGGCTAAAAATAATATATATTTCAGATTACTAAGAGAACATCCCAGATCTCTCGTCACAAAAAAAAAAAAAAAAAAAAAAAAAAAAAAAAAAAAAAAAAAAAAAAAAAAAAAAAAAAAAAAAACAGAAGGGCCAGGCATGGTGTGGCATTTTTTAGTTTATTGCCAGGCACTGGTAGTGCATGCCTTTAAACCCAGCACTAGGGAAGCAGAGTCAGGCTGATTATTGAATCCAAGGCCAGCCTGGTCTACAGAGTGAATTCCAGGACAGCCGGGCTCCACAGAAACCCTGACTTGAAAACAAACCAACAAACAAGGACACAAAGAAAAGTGAGTGAGACACAACCAAAAAAACAACTCAGTCAACACACACACTTATGTTATGTCTTGAAATTTTCAGCGATGGTTTGAATGTTGAAGAGGCAATCTCTTGATATCTGTCTTCTCTTTGTTGCTAAGTGTCAGTGTGAAAAAAAAAATGGCATAATCTTTTCCAGAACCATCAGTCACCTCCCAAGCAAGGAAACAAACAAACAATGAATGGCATTTCAAACTGAAGATTTTAGAAAGCAGTGGTAAAGGGACCATTCCGAGAGAGCTGGCCAGTGTGAATCCTGCCCCAAGGCTCACAGCTGTGAGTGCAGTGCGGGTCTCTGGCCAGCTGCATTCTGTATGGCTCCCGGAGAGAGTGATGCTTACTGAGCTGGTAAGAGAGTCTGTGGGACTTTTCAGCACTTCATTTCCCACAATGCATGAGGCCAGGGAGGGGAGAATTCCCACAATCCGAGCCCTGTGGCTTTTCTTACTTGGTCATTTGTAAGAATCTGCTTCTCTGGGGACAGTGGCATCTGTACAACTCAGCCACGAAAGCCACGTTACACTGGTTAAACCGGTTCAATGGGTATGAACAAGATGTACAAACTCCATCACGAAAGCCGCATTACAATGGTTAAAACCATGGTAAAAACCGGTTCAGTGAGCTTGAACAAGATGCTTGCGTTTCAGAGTCCAAATAGCCAGTTAATCTATTTGATGGCATGAAATGAAAGATTTCACTCCACTTGGGCTCCACGTACCTGGCTATTATGTTGTCTGTTCTAACTTTTATGTCTCAGGAAAGAAAGCAAGAGACATGGAGGGATCTTTTCCGATGGTGCTTCCAAACACCTTAAAGACACAAAGTCCTTTCTCCCGGCTGTGGTGTCCACTCCCCTGAGCTTGTGGGTAAACACACAGCGTTGGCAGCCTGCCATGGAAAATAAAAATCGTCACACAGGAAGAAACGGCCATTCCAGAGCTCCCACAGTCGCCGAAATGAAAAACTACCGCATGTTCTGTGTAATAGGGAAGGCAAGAAATAGGGAACAAGGTTCTTGTGAGTGGAACTTAAGTTAGCTGTGAAGGGTCTGACTGCTTGCTCTAAATGTATATTTTCTCCCAATTGTAAATATGATTATGATTAGACCGTGCAACACTTCTCAACCCACAGAGATAAAAGGCAGGTTCCCTTCTGAGGGTTGCTGACACTGGTTCCTCAGATTTGACCATGGTTTGGATTAGATAATTGCTAATGCCCTTTTAATCTCTGAACCCCTGTGTATGATTCCATTGATGACTGTCAACTTTTATCTCTGTTGTGCAAGATACCTGGCCAAAGAAACTAAAGGAACAAGAGGTCTATTTGACCTGCAGTTCCACAGTGCTGGGAGCCATGAGGTACCTCATCAGATTGCACGTGCACACGTGTGTGTGAAAGCCTGGGGGCACATGGCCACATGTGTGCAAGCCTGATTTGACCTTAGGTCTCTTCCTCCATCACACTTTGCTTTAGATGAGCCCAGAACTCACCATTTTGGCTGTTCTAAATACCCTGATTCATTAGCAACGTGCCAGGGTAACAGGCAGGCTGCCCTACCCACCTAGTGTTTACATGGTCCTCGTGCTCAGGTGTCAAGTGTTTTACATAGTGAGCTGTCTCCCTAACTCAGAAAATAATTTTTAGTTTTATTTATTGAATCAATGGCAGTCCTAGAGCTTAGGACTTCTCTAGTCCTGTGATTCTGACAAAGTTAACAACATCAGGCATAGATTCCCTCCTGTGGTGCGGGCCTCAGACCCAATCACAGTGGTTGGTCACACCCATAACCGTTTTGCTGTTACAAATGGGCTCATCTTTCCTGATGAGTTGGTGTTGTAGCTCATAGGGTCACAGCTAGGGAAGACCATAGACACCTTTTCTCTTTCTGCATCTCCCCTTCTGATGCCAGTCAGCAGAGAGGAAGCTTCCAGCTCAATTCCAGCTCAGTTTTAGAAAAGAGCTTTAGAGGCCAAAGTTCATGTCTGTATCTCTAGCCCTTCCTATTTTAAAAAATAGTGTCCAAACTCTTGAGTTAGTCTCATTGCTGACATTTAAACATAATACTGTTGCATCAATATTTGGTTTTGAGATATGTAGAAGTAAATGCTAGATACGCCCCTCCATCCTACACAGACATCATTAGCATACTGAGTGTGTGTGTATTCATGTGCTGCTTCCCTTTCCCACCCCTGCCCACACAGTCTGATGTCTACAAGGACCTGACCAGAAACCTCAACCATCACTGTTTATTAGGATGGATGGATATTAGGTTCTTTTCTCTGGTCCCTGTCCATCTCCCTTTCTTGGGCTTCCCTCATTGAGTGGCAGTCTGACTTTGTGTCCTTCAACAATAATATTGTTGAAGTTTTCTTTCTCTTCTTGTGAAGAGACATTTGGGACATAACATATACACATCTTCAGGCACATTATTCAGGCTATGAGCATCTATATCTAAGTAGAATAGGGGTGTCATCCCAACTCTGCAGAGACGAAGCTCAAACAAGACAATACAATGTCTATTTCTAAGTAATGCAACAAACACCTCCATCTGAAAGACCCTGTGTTTCCACTCCTTCTTTGGGCTCCAAGGTCACCAACACATATGTGTGCATACAGACACAGACAAATAAACAAAGAACTCTAAAATAAAATCTAAAAAAAAGATGGGCTGGGCATGGTGGTGCATGCCTATAGTCTCACCTACTCAGGAGACTGAGACAGGAGGATTGCTTGAGTCCAGGAGTTCTGGGCTGCAGTATGCTATGCTGATCGGGTGTCTGCACTATGTTTGACATCAATATGATGATCTCCTGAGCAGAGGACCACCAGGTTGCCTAAGGAGGGGTGAACCAGCCCAGGTTGGAAAAAAAAAAAAAAAAAGACAGGCTGGTGAGATTGCTCGGTGGAAAAAGGCACATTTTTTACTTTTATTGTAAAGTCTGGGGACATAGATTCCATGCTTGTGACACTCATGCTAGAAGAAGAGAACAGAGACCTGTAGGTTTTCTTCTGACCTCTCTACACACTCTTAGTAGCAGGAGCATGTAAACACACACACACACACAAATAAATATAAGTTTAAAAATACATATAGTAGAGAGTAATAGAGGAAGACACCCATGGTTTACCTATGGCCTGCACACACACACACATACACACACGCGCGCGCGCAAAGACACATACACAGCTTTCAAATCCTCCTGAGTGATAGTGTGCTCCTAACCCCTTCCAGACACAGCACTGAGCTATGGTGACTTGTCTTCCCTTCACCAAGTTCTATTGGTGGGAAGTATTGCTTCATGCTCAGTTAAGGAAAGAAGCTCAACTTGCTCTGCTTCTCTGCTTCCTGTATACCCGCTTCCCATTCCACAACACTGGTCCAGTTTGGAGCATGCCCTAAGGAGGAAAGAAGAACCAAAGAAGATGTTCCCCTCTGTCTTGTCCTTAGGATACCTCCAGAGCCTGAGGACACACATAAAGTGTGTTAACTTCTGAGAGCAACAGAGTGGAATTCAGCATGAAGCTTTTCAGGGCTTGTTTAAAATTGTTTTGTCTATCCCTTCAATAAGATGTTCCATTTAGCGTTTTCATGAGTGTCGCCTTAGCTGTATCAAATAAACATTCACAGAAAGCGTTTAGCCTGTCTACAATCTAGTTATTCTCCCATTGTTTTGGGGGAGTGTGTGTGTGTGTGTGTGTGTGTGTGTGTGTGTGTGTGTGTGATAGAGAGACAGAGAGAAAGAGAGAGGAGGAGGGAGGGACAGAGGAAAGGAGGAAGGTATGTGGGTACACTCATGCCATGGCACATATGTGAAGGTTATTTATTCTCTTCTTACCCTATGTGAAATCCAGGAATTGAACTCATGTCTTCAGGCTTGACAGTGCGTGGCTTTACCTGCTGAGCCACCTAAACTTAGTCAGCACACTGGTCATATTGTGTAATATAAGCCAGGTCATACTACCTGTATCCTGGAAAGGCATTGAGAAGCAGACCGTGACAAGTCACCCTACTCAATGCTGCATGCATGCCACAGGCCCTAAATTTTCCCCATAGTGAAATTATTCCCATCTTAGGGATGGGACTACCAAGCCCACATGCACACATTGAGCTGTGAATGTGTAAGGTTCAACCCAACGTTATTGGCAATGACGATGCCTCTATTCTCCATGACTTCTCACTGATGAAATCCAGGCTCTCTGGTCTGTAGCATCATTCTTGGTGGTTAGGAGCCCTGAAGACTATCATCTGGGGTGGAAATAAGGTCAATAATTGTTCTATATTGCTGGAAAATGGGCAACACCAGCTCCACTAACTAAACATACAATGAATAGCAACAAGAACCTGAATTCATCATTTCAAACCATTTTTCTCTGTGTCTTGAAAATTTACTTGGAAGTTTTGTTTAAACAGCCCTCACCAAGACTGAGAGAAGCATGGGCAGTTTTTGTGTTGGACATAGTTGTAGGTTTTGATTTTCAATCTTTAGAAACTTTTCTTAACTCTTTTTAAGAAGAGAGAAAGTTCTTAAAATCTAAATGCTATAATCTGCTAAAAGACAAACTTAGGAATCCAAAAGAGATAATTTTTCTTCTCTTTTTTCTACCTTGGAGAAACTAATATGGAAAAGATGCTACATTACAGTAAACTGAGAGAGGCTAATGAACAACAGGATAGAAAGTGGCATTAAATTGCTGCTATGTGGGAGCCCATCTCACCCCTAGACTCATTGTACCCTCATTCTTGATGGAATTTTGCCTCGGATGTGGCAACAGTTGCTTATTGCTGGCTTGTGTGTTTTAAGATTTTATTTTTTAATTATGAGTGCATGTGTACACTTGATAGCTCATCTGTCTGCTCATGTGAGCGCAGCTGCCCACTGAAGTCAGAGGCACTGGATCCCCCTGTAGCAGGCATTGCCAGAGGTTGTGAGTCACCTGGCACAGGTATAGGAACTAGACTTGGGTCCTCTGGAAGAGTAGTACTCACTCTCAACAGAGGAACTATATATCCAGCCCCTATGTTTTTTTAAAGTTACATATACATGACAATACCACCTGCCTCACAAATCCAGTCCCCCCCACATACACTATTGTTCCTTTGTCTACTTCAATGTACGTTTTCAACTATCTTTCCCCCCACATGGATCTGTGATTCTAGGGTCCTGACTTGTCATAAGAAGTATGAGAAATGCCAGCCATCACTTCTCATTTCTAGAATTACAGTAAGCAGAAAAATAATGAGGAAGAAATGAATAAATGGGTTCATACTGCCATCTGGTGACAATGATACAAATCCACAGACAACACATTCTGAGAGTTCACAACAAAATCACCAGGTGAAAACAGAATTTGGCACAGGTACATAATCCCAGCCCTCAGGAAGCAGACGCAGAGAGATAGTAAGATGGAAAGCGGCCTGGGCTGCATAGGGAGCCACTCAACTAACAGAAATTCACTGTTTTAAATTATGTCAATAAATATTAAAGCTGGGCGTGGTTACTGATGCCTGTCCCCTAGCATTTGGGAGACACATGCAGGAGCATTAGGAGTCAAGGTTGTCCTTAGTAACACAGTGAATTTCAGGTCACCCTAGACTACCTGAGACCCTATCTCAATAAAATAGACAAAATAGAGAAAATAAAGGGAGGGGGAGGGAAGGAGGAAGGGAGCGAGGAAAGGAGGGAGGGAGGGAGGGAGGGAGGGAGGGAGGGAGGAAGGGAGAGAGGAAGGGAGAGAGGGAAGGAAGGAGAAAGGGAGGGAGGGAGGGACAGAGAGGGAAGGAAAGACAAGAAGAAAGGAGAGTGCTCAATAGTCTAATTAGAAAATGATGAGCACATGGTTAGAGGTTGGCTCCCACTGGGATTTGAGATGCGTTGGTTCACATGGTTCCTTTCTGTGCCTTCAGGAGTGAAGTGGGTCCTCTAATGCTCATGCCCAAGAAATATACAAAATGCTTAATTGTAATTGTTGTTTTGTTGTTTTTTGTTGTTGTTTGTTCTGTTTTTCTTTTTGTTCTTTTACTCTTTTGGGAGCCCACCACCCAGCACCCAATTAAATACGTGGAGACTTAGTCTTAGTTATGAATGCCTGGCCTTAGCTTGGCTTGTTTCTAGCCGGCTATTCTAACTTTAAAATTATCTAAAATTATCCCATTTCTTGCCTCTGAGATTTTTACCTTTCTTTATTCTATATATCTTTCTTTCCTTCTTACTCCATGGCTGACAGTGTGACCAGGTAGCTGTCCCCGGCATCCTCCTTTCCTTCCCCTTTTCTCACTCCTTCCTTCTCTTTTCTCTTTGTGATTCTAGATTTCTCCTCCTATTTATTCTTTCTGCCTGCCAGTCCCACCTATCCTTTCTCTTGCCTTCCTATTGGCTGTTCATTGTAGTGTGAAGCGGCGGGGCTGCGTTCCCGCAGCCCAGTTCCCAGCAACCGGCTAGCTTTCCGCCACCCGGCCGCCGGCTAGCTTTACACCCGAAATAATTACACGGAAACTTTATTCTTTTAAATACTGCCTGGCCCATTATCTGTAGCCTCTTATTAGTTAATTCTCACATCTTCCTTTAACCCATATTTAGTAATTTGGGTAGCACCACGAGTTGTGGCTTACCAGGAGAGATCTTAACCTGCGTCCATCTCGGAGAGGAGAAGCATGGAGACTCACTATGGCGAATGCCTGAAGCGTCTCCCTAACTCTACTTCCTTCTTCCCACAATTCTGTTCTGTCTACTCCACCTACCTAATTTTCTGTTCTTAAAGGGCCAAGGCAGTTTTCTTTATTAATTAACCAATGAAAGAAACATAGACAGATAACTCTCCTCCATCATTTCCCCTTTTTCTGTTTAAACAAAAAAGGCTTCAACTTTAACATAGCAAAATTACATATAACAAAACAGTTATCAAGCAAGTATTACAGTTACAATATTTAAATCTATTTTATCTTTTATCATAACTAAGGAAATCTATAACTATCTATTTATTCTTCAACTCCATCAAAGACTCCAGAAGGATATAATATTACGTAAGTAAACAAGTCATTTGTAACTTTCAAACTCTAGAAATGACAGAGACAACTTGCTGCCTAGACAGTCACCCAAAGTTCCTCTGTACCGTTGGGGCATCCATCTTCAGCCTTCAGGCCCATAGTGTCCAGCAGACTTTTTCATGAAGCAGGAAATTCCAAAGACAGTTCAGTCACTTTCAGCTGTGTCCTGCAGAACGTCTCGCAGACTCTTTCATGAATCAGGAACCCCGAAAGACCATCTCACCTTTAGGCAAGTTCAGCAGTCCTCTCTCTGCGGGTTCTTTGTGTCCAGTTTATGGAACAGTCCAGCCAAGAGCAGTTTCTTGCCCAAATGGCTAACAAACTCCATAAGTAGCCTCTTCGATGCCCATCTTCCTCTTGAAGTAGATTGGTGCTGCCAGGAGCAGACGTGTCTCATTGTCATGAAAAACCCTAAGTTATTAAAACATTAAATGCCATATTCTGCAGTCTTTGAAAGATATGAAGAATGTCTATCTAACTGAAATATATCTCTACATATCTAGAAAATCTAATAACATGACTACAAGCTTAACTATTATCAATGATTATCCATTAACAACCTATATTTCCTAATTATACATTACAGTTTTTAAAATGAACTACAATCACAATAGCTTAATCAAGATCAGAAATACATATACATATAACAAAATTGACCTTAAAATCTATACCAATGCAAATTCATATCTATATCATCTCCCCCTTTAAATGTAAAAGAACATTTATAAGCAATATTTGGGAAAATGGGCGCAGTTTTTTCTCTCCAAACTGCTTCCTGCTGAATGGGGGCGCTGTTATTTAGGTCTTTTATGGTGTAACCTGTGTGCTAGGTTCCTCTCAGTTGGCAGTTGGGTGAAGTAATTTTTTGAAGATGTTCACAGCAACCTTTCAGGAGGGCGTGGTCTATCATACCATATTGGGATAGAAGCAATCCACAGAGTCTCGTCCTCTGTGAAAACAAAAGAAGAAACTCTTTTCCAAAGCATCATGTTCTTAGATCCAAATCCTGAAGTCATACCGTTAAGATGTCCATTCTGGTCTAGCCTGGCAGCCCATATAATGAAATGTCTCTCTGTACTTAGCTCCTTTACAGTCAAAAATTTCAAAGAAAACACAATAAAATACATAATCCAGACTCTCTGTGAATTTTCCATTTTTATGTGGCTTATTTTTACTCTATCACTTACTTTATTCTGTCTCTTTAAAGACTTTACCCCTATTTTAAGGCATTAACTTTATTTTTTATATTTTCTTCTCTCTCTCTCAAGCCTACATACATTCATCCAACACTGTGACTCATTTAAAAGTCTTTTATGTCTGAATCTGTCCTATTGTGAATCTGTAATTTTTTTACTGTCGAGAAACTTGTTTGATTTGAGCCTTTACATTGCTAAGCGCTTAAGACTCTAAGCTGTGACATTCCTAGGTCAAAAAACAGGTACTGTGAGCTTGCCACGCCCAGTCCAACATAGCTGAGCCGCTTGTGACTCTGAATCGGTTGCAGCTCTGAGCTGCAGAGCTGCGGGCTGCTCTGGATGTTGGCTCCACCTCTCTCCAATTTCAAAATGGAGGATGTACCATTTTCTACTAGCTCTGGGGCCGCCAGGTAGGAGCCGCACTCAGCACTTTAACTCTGAGACTGAGCGTGCAGCACAAAAACTCTTTTCATCCAAGTTACAGCCAAATCTGACATGCAGAGCACTGCGCAGTCTGAAAACATCTCTCTGTATTGTGGCAGGAATCTGCCATGCTCTTCCACCTGCCTAAGCCTGATTCCGCCATCTGCCCAGGTGCAGGCAGGGATCTCTGAGCCTTTGAACCGGTCTCAGTGCACTCTCCTTCCGATCCCACGTGGGAACACAAATATCCAGTCCTATAAAAGCCATTGAAATGCTTTAAAGCCAGAGTTCGCGCTGGCGGCACAGCACAAGGAAGGTGCGTTTTAAAATGACTCAGCTTTTTCTCTGCCGCTATTGCCGAAACAGGAAATCTCTCTATGGCACGTCCTAGCAAATAGCAAAAAGCTGTGTTAAACTCTCTCTCTCTCCTTTATTTAAAGCTTTTTCAGGTTTTTACGTGGATTTGGTCACCACGTTGGAGCGCCAATCTGTAGTGTGAAGCGGCGGGGCTGCGTTCCCGCAGCCCAGTTCCCAGCAACCGGCTAGCTTTCCGCCACCCGGCCGCCGGCTAGCTTTACACCCGAAATAATTACACGGAAACTTTATTCTTTTAAATACTGCCTGGCCCATTATCTGTAGCCTCTTATTAGTTAATTCTCACATCTTCCTTTAACCCATATTTAGTAATTTGGGTAGCACCACGAGGTGTGGCTTACCAGGAGAGATCTTAACCTGCGTCCATCTCGGAGAGGAGAAGCATGGAGACTCACTATGGCGAATGCCTGAAGCGTCTCCCTAACTCTACTTCCTTCTTCCCACAATTCTGTTCTGTCTACTCCACCTACCTAATTTTCTGTTCTTAAAGGGCCAAGGCAGTTTTCTTTATTAATTAACCAATGAAAGAAACATAGACAGATAACTCTCCTCCATCAGTTCATCTCTTTATTAGACCAATCAGGTGTTTTAGACAGGTAAAGTAATACCACTTTACAGAATTAAACAAATGCAACACATCTTTGCATCTTTAAACAAATATTCCCCAGCATAAATGAATGTAACACATCTTCAACTAATATTCTGCAACACTTTATGATCCTTTCACCTCCTTGGGAGGACTCTGCCTCTCAAGATCATTCCAGGATTGACAGTTGAAAGGCACACTGTGTAGAGGAACAGCATTCCCAGAAATGTCTCCTCTCATGTTCACATTCCAGCAGGTCCCTTGGTGTTTTGTAGAACATTGTTCACCTTCTAGCAGGTCCTTCGGTGTTTTATAGAACATTGTTCACCTTCTAGCAGGTCCTTCAGTGTTTTCTAGAATGTTGTCCACATCTTCCAGCCAGATGAACTTCAGGGTTCCATTGTTCCATCAGTGAGGACTTCTGAAGTTACAGTGTACACTGGTGCACAGGCAGAGTCTACCATCCTCCATTACAAGTAAGTTTCTACTGAAGGGCGTATTCGACTGGTACGCTTAAATAAACAGAGCAGCTAAAAACAACAGATATAATTTAATAATTGAAAAATGGGGAAACTCACGCAACCGGCGTAAAAGTTCCGATCTCTAAACGGGTCAGGCGAATACCGCGGGAGCGCACCTGGATCTCTAGGTTTTCTTCCCCTGGGGAACAGGTCGTCACACCCAAGCAAAATGTGATTGGCTGAGCTTCCCCATCATTCTATTGTAAAACTTCTGCTGAAACAGGAGAACAGCCATTAAACAGCACCATAAACTCTGCAGAGAAAACCAAAGGTTCTCAGTGATACATAATTTGTTTGGCAGGTTTACCTTCCTCTTAATGTCTTTCCCCCACTCTCCCCCTCCATCCATCTTTCTTTCCCTCCCTTTCTTCTTCCCTTCCTCTTTTCCTTCTTTCTATGGTACTGTTAATGATCTAACTGAAGGAGAAGGTTCAAGCCAGGTCAGTATTCTACCACTGAGCTTCAGGGCAGTCTCTTGTCTTCCCATCCATACAGTCAGCTAAAGCACGAAACAATCCAACACTAGTTTGGATTCAAAGGTTATTTATTTGAAAGGGAAAAGCTTACAGAACACTGTCCTACACAACAGCCAGGAAAGTAGTGTAGTCACTGGAGCAAGAGAGAGAGCAGAGGGCTGCCGCTGCTTTTTAAAGAGAAAGAGACCACGCCCTAGTGGGCTGGTATCTCAGCGGCTATAGGCTGAAGGAGCAGAAAAAGCTCCCACAGCACCTCCCCCTTTTGTTTAATTAAGAGAGTTCTAAACCTACTATGAAATTATATACAATAAGAACAAATATCCTATTCTAACTAACTAAAGTCTTGTATAATAAATAACTTGGCCAAGTCATGAGAGGAAAGTAACTACATTTATCTAGTCTTCAACCCCATTGAAGATCTGAGAAGGGAAATAATGTTACCTGAGTAATTAGGAAGTGCAATCAAACAACTTCCAAAATATGCAACAAATCACAGAGACAACTAGCTACCTTGGCAATCACCCAAAGTCACGTTTGCAGTGTTGAAGCAACCAACTTTAGCTAAGGCCTAGAATAACTGACAGATTATTTTCAAAGGCAAGGAATTTTTCAAAATTGTCTTACCCTGTCTTGGCAAGATTTGACAGTTCTGCTTATCCATTTCTGGATACTATGTATTTTGTCAATAGTTGAGGTATGTGCAGTTCCTTGCCCAGAGGCCAGTTTTGTCAAAATGGTGTAGGAGGTCCTTTTATATTTATGTTGCTTTCATTGGTTGAATAAAGAAAACTGCCTTGGCCTTTTGATAGGGCAGAAACTTAGGTAGGCGGGGAAGACAGCACTGGATGCTGGGAGGAAGAGCAGAGTCAGAGAGCCGCCTGCCATGAAGCTGCCAGGTCAGACATGCTGAATCTTTCCCAGTAATTCATGTCCTCGTGGTGACATACAGATTATTAGAAATGGGTTGAATCAAGATGTGAGAGTTAGCCAAGAAAGGCTAGATATAATGGGCCAGGCAGTGTTTTAATTAATACAATTTCTGTGTGGTTATTTTGTGGGTTAAGCTAGCTGGGTGGCAGGACATGGCCTGCTCTTCCATCAACAGTTAGCAAACTGTCTGCCCAACTACCTGGGTTCTTTCCAAACTTTAAAAATCACCACTTCAAAACTGCTTCAAGAACATAGAGTCAGGGTGTGTGCAGCAAGATAGTAGCTTCTTTATATGATGGGTTGCTACATCCATGAAATCTCAACAATAGGACTGCCTAAACAAGAACAGCCTAATGACAGTACTAGTTAGCATGCCAACCCAGATGCAGGAAATATCACAAGGACCTAGATGGACCTACAGACCACTCATGGCTGTAGAAGGGAAGAACCAGTCTTCTCAAGAGACAATCACCTCGAGAGGCTATCTAATCCCAAATGACCAGCCATTAAATGGACTTGACAATTTGTAAGGGGTGAGAGAGAAGATTATGTAATGATGTAAATGCAGGATTCATGCATGAAAGTCCCAAAAAGTTAGTTAACTTTAAAAAATTTTAAAAAGATTTGAAGTTTATATATACATAGAAGTCAGTTTCTACTAATTCCTGCTCTTAGCATTCTGAGTGTATAGTACTATTTTTGAATCTTTAGAAAAATGAGGAATGGGAGATTATTACCTTTATCTAATAGGTCATAAACCTCAACTAACCCATGTCTATATGGAGAGAGGGAGAAGGGAAGGAGAAAGGGAGAGAAGGAGGAAGGGAGGGAGGGAGGGAGGGAAAGAGGGAAGGAGAGAGGGAGGAAGAGGGGAGGGGAGGGAAAGAGGTTTGGAAGCAGGCTCAGTCTCCCTAATCCTTTCTTCCTAATTAAACATACTGTTCACTCCAACTGTTACATCAGGTCTCTTTAAGGTGCATACATGTGCAAGCAGACATGTATTGAACTTCTAAAAGAGACACAATGAATGACACATTTGCATTTAATCATAGAAGTATGTACATTTCTGGAGTAGGTGGGCCTTCTGTTTATGTGTTACTTTGATTGCTTAAATAAAGAAGCTTGATAGGCCAGCCCTTAGGTGGGTGGAGTAGACAGAACAGGATGCTGGGAGAAAAAAAGCAGAGTCAGGCAGACACCATGATTCCCCTTCCTGAGACGGACGCTGGCTAGACTCATGTTGGTAAGCCACTACCTCGTGGTGACATACAGATTATTAGAAGTGTAGTGAGGGCTTTGGGCAGGCCTGCTTTTCTCCCTGCCCTGCTCCTGGCTGCCAGCTAGCTTATGCCCCGAAATAACAACACACAAATTGTATTCATTTAAATACCTCCTGGCCCATTATTTTCAGCCTCTTACTCACATCTTGACTAACCCATATCTAATAATCTGTGTAACACCACGAGCGGGAAATATTCAGCATGTCTGACCTGGTGGCTAGCTTCATCGCATCTCCTCTGAGAGGAGAGGCAAGGCAGTCTGCCTAACTTAGGAGAGGCGTGGCATCTGACTGAGCCTTCTACCTCACTTCCTTCTTCCTGTTCTGTCTACTCCACCCACCTATTTTCTAACCTATTAGGCCAAGCATTTTTCTTTATTAATTAACCAATGAAATCAACAGATTGATAGAAGACTTGCCTCCATCATAGAAATGGGTTAGTCAAGATGTTAGAGTTAGCCAATAAGAGGCTACAGATAACGGGCCAAGCAGTGTTTAAATGAATACAATTTGTTATTTTGGAGTATAGGCTAGCCAGGTGGCTGGGAGCTGGACTGTGGGAAGTGGCCCGCTGCTCCTTTTACACATTTCAGTATCATCCTATCCTGCAACTGATTCAAATGATTGGAGACTAGAAATTGCCCCTGCTTTTCTGTTGGACACCCCAAGAGCCCATGTTAGCAAGTAAGAAGATTTTGTGGGGCACCTTAGAGATGGTGGTATGAGAATCAAGAGGCCAGGGTCACTTTCAAGTGCAGGTCAGGTTGGAGTTCAGCTTATACTATATGAGACCCTATTTCAAAAAAATGTAATTAAAAGCAACTTTAGATTCTAAAACCAGATAGCAGTCTTCCATGTGCCTACTAGGAAATGCCAAAAAGGGCACTTGTCCTCTCTTTAGCAACTCTAGGATATTTATAAGGTTTACTAACAAACTGAATGAAGCAGGATGGAGAGTTAGCTCAGCAATGAAGAGCACTGGCTACTCTTGCAGAGGACCTAGGTTGGATTCTCAGCACCCACATGGTGGCTTACAACTATCTATAATTTAAGTTCCAGGGGTTTCAAAACCTTCTTCTGCCCCTCAAGGGTATTGCACACATATGGTACACATACATACATGTAAGACATGTAAGAAACACTCATACGTATAGTAAAATTATATATATGTATATATAGAAACAAATACATATATGTGTGTATGTATATATAGAAACATATACATATATGTGTGTATGTATGTGTGTATATGTGTGTGTGTGTGTATATATATATAAGCATGTCTTTAATCCTAGCACTAGAGAGGCAGAGGCAGGCAAATCTCTGATTTTGAGGCCAGCCTAATCTGTTGGATAATGCCCTTGTACATTATAAAGATTTGTCATTCATATTGGTTTAATGAAACACTGACTGGCCAGTAGACAGGCAGGAAGTATAGGTGGGGTGACCAGACAAGGAGAACTCTGGAAAGAGGAAAGGCAAAGATGCAGTCACCAACCAGACATAGAGGAAGTAAGATGAGAACGCCTTACTAAGAAAAGGTACCAAGTCACGTGGCTAAACATGGATAAGAATAATGGGTTAATTTTAAGTTGAAAGAGCTAGTTAAGAATAAACCTGAGCTAATTGGCCAAATAGTTTATAATTTATATAAATCTGTGTGTTTATTTGGGACTGAATGGCTGCGAGACTAGATGGGACAGAAACTTTCATTTACAAGCCTGGTCTATATATGAGTTCCAGGACAGCCAGGGCTACACAGAGAAACCCTGTTTCAAAAACCAGTCATCATCATCTTCAGCAGCAGCAGCAGCAGCAGCAGCAGCAGCAGCAGCAGCAGCAGCAGCAGCAGCAAATAAACGAGTTTACAAATTGGATGGGGGTCTGAGGAGAAAGTTCAGTCATGAAAGTCTTTGTCTTGAAAACTTGATGGCCTGAGTCCAATTCCCAGACCCCAGATAAAAAATCTAGTAATGATGGCATCCACTTGTTTCCACAGTATTGAGAAGTTGGAGACAAGATGATCCCTAGGGCTTTCTGGCTCACCAGCCAGATTAGCATACTTGATGAGTTCTAGGCTAATGAGAGGTTTAATTTCAAAAAACCAAGGTAAATATTACCTGAGGAACAATGCCCAAGGTTAACCTCTACCCTCCATACTTACATGAGCTCATACACACACACACACACACACACACACACACACACACACACACACACACGCATGCACAAGAGAGAGGGAGACAGAGAAAGAGAGAGAAAGCTGAAGTATGGATTGTGGTTGCTCATTTTTTAATGTCCCTCCCTCCTCTGCTTGTAGACTTTTCCGTGAACACTGCTGGTTGTTTCCAGTGGCAAGGCCATGACTTCAACAAAGGTCAAAAGAACTTCAGTTATCTTCAGAATGTGGTATTGGGCCAGTCTCAGAGATAATTCTGGGACAATGGGATAACGCACTGCACATGGATTGCACAACCATAATCTGAGTTCCTGATAAAATACGTAGATGTTGGGGAAAGTTGACAGCACCATGCTCCCATGTTTCTGGCCTGGCTGTTGTCATATGGAAAGTTCTAGATATGGATTAGCAGCTCTATCTGTCTGTTCCCAGAGTTCTGAAATGACTCCCACACTCTCCCTCCATCTCCAAATATCTGAGGTGAATAACTCAATTCCTTTCAACTTTGGCTTCTAGGACACTCCCCTACCCTACAAAATCAGAAAAAACAGACATGTAAAACCATGTAAACCTCAGAAGTTACACCCAGATGAACTTCATCCTCTCTGCCAGCTGTATATCACCACTGAGAAGACAGTGAATAAGGACATAGAATATTCCAGGAAAAAAAAAAGCACTTTTAAAGAGAATGTCTACTCATGACCCTGGGGATGACAAGAGCATTCCAAAACTACTGTTTAAAAGTATAAACAGGTTCACAAAGGTGTGTGGTGTGTGTGTGTGTGTGTGTGTGTGTGTGTGTGTGTGTGTGTGTGTATGAATACCCAGGGCCATATAATACCCCTAGTTTGCTGTTTTCTCTACTCTGCTCTTTCTCTCTATCTACAAATTTTCAGACATTCCTCTCTCTAATCTCTTTTTCTGGATCTAGGCACTTACTCGTGTCACTGTTTGTTCCTCTGGGAAGATAGTGAGTTTGAGAGATCTTTGACAATCTCTGTTGGCTTTCCACTCTATTGTTGCTGCTGCAGCACACAAAATGAGGGGTTCCACTGCCCTCCAGGTATGTCTTAACCCAGGAAACTTGATTTCTGTTTCCTATCTGCCTCAAAGACAGGCCTTGGAGTCTGGGGTCAGAGGGGATGATGTCATTCACAGTGGGAGTAAGGTTTTCTCAGGTGAAGCACCCAGCCCCAGGCAGTCAACTGTGGATTCGTACATAGGGACACACACACACACTTTTGTGTTTCAGGCCTATTGTAGAAATGTGTGACCTTAAAATAAACAGGACAAGACAAAGGGCACATTGCAACATATACTGCTGAGTCATGCAGATGCTTATATAATTTTGTACCCATTCTCATCACCTTGGCAAGAATCGATAGTCCCTTAGATCCCAAAATAGTTCCACATGTGATTCTCAGCTGACTGGGAAGCAGACAGCACCTGGCATGGTGAGCACGGAACACTCCCAAAGAAGTGATGACCCAGAAACCATCCTCCCATCCAGAATCAGGTCAGCAGAACTTAGGAGGATAAATCTGGTAGCTGGAACATCTTGAAGGTATGAAAAGATATCCCTTTCATTATAACTTGAATTTCATATAGTATTTAAAAAAGGAGTATCAACCATGTTTAGAATCAGATGACTGGGTGGGCTTGGAGCTCAGTGGGTGGGTGCTTGCTTGGTGTGTAGAGAGGGTCCAGGATCTGATTTTTAGCACCCACCCCAAAGTATAATAACATGTTGGATTTGTGTATTTCTTTGGTGCTATGTTAATCAGTTATTGTTTTTATTCTGAGCCTATAGCCGAGCGATCAGTGAGTGAAGATGCCTTTTTGTCAACAATAGAACAAACAAGGTCAGCCAAGTGGAGTAGCCTAGCCAGCATCGCTGAACTAAAACATGAGGCCCAGCCCAGGATTCATTTCTATTATTTCATTTACATTTTATCCTTTAATGTATTACCATTATCCAGGGCAGTGCTTATAAAATGCTTTAATTCTATCCAGGGCTTATAAGATGCTTTAATTCTAAACTGAATTTTAACCTAAACTAAATATTTGCTTTCTAGGATAGTCTGGATCTTCAGTAAATACTAGAGCAATAATTTTATTTGAAGGAGCAGATCTGTGTAGGCAGAGGCTGCTCGTTCGTTTCTTGGACTCTCAGACCCAAATAATCACTCAGAAACTATATTAATTATAACACTGCTTGGCCTATTAGTTTATGCATATTTCTAGATAACTCTTATATCTTAAATCAACCCATTTCTATTAATCAGTGCAGCACTATGAGGCCATAGACTACCGGCAAGATTCCAACATCTGTCTCCTCTGCCAGCAGCTACATGGCATCTCCTGACTCCGCCTTCTTTCCTCCTCTATCTGCTTGGATTTCCTGCCTTGCTTTATTCTGCTAAGCCATTGGCCAAAACAGATTTATTCATTAACCAATAAAAGCAACACATATACAGAAAAATTTCTCACACCAGATCTGAAATGAAGAAAGCAAAATGGTTTTATGTGTTGTATTCTTCTAAGAATCAAATCAAGAAGGAATTGCCTTATTTTTAAAGCTAAACCTAAATCCAGTCTTTCTTTTTAAAATTTTATTTTTATTGTATTTGTAGGGGTGTTTGTTTATGTTTGTGTACCATGAGCATAAACATGTTCGGTGCCTGTGGAGGCCAGAGAAGGGCATTGGATGCCCTGGAACTGGAGTTACAGATAGTTGGAAGTCACCATATGGTGCTGGAAATTGAACCCAGCTCCTCAGGAAGAACAGCCAGTGCTCTTAACCCCTGGGCTGTCTCCCCAGCCCCAGTCCTGCTTTTCCTGTCTCACATATTACCACAGATCTGCTCTTTTACAAAGACTTGCTGTTACAGAATTGAAGAGGCCGCACATTAAAGAATCCATGATTGCCCATTCCCCACATGGTCGGTGTTAAACCATGATAGAAGGCTGGTGAAGAGCAGGGTTGTAGATTGTGGGTACCTGGTGTGACCTGGGTTAAATCTCTAGGACTGCAAAATAAGAGCAAGAGGAGGGAGAAAAAAGAAATACAAGAAAAACTTGTGTGGGGTGTGCTAGCTAAATGTGCTAGCTAAAACTTCCAGCAGATGGCAGTGTCTAAGAACATTATGGCATACAGCTGCCCCACAGCTCTCTTCCACGCAGCTCATTTCCACACAGAGCATGTTCAGCAAGGGGGTTTGGTGCTAGGGTGAGCTCAGGACCGCCACTCAACCACATTCTCCACTGCCAACAAACAAGAGTCTTTAAGCTTTGGCTAACGCTGCTTTTCCAAATACTGTGGCATTCATTGTCTTTAGAACTAGCAAGGTGTCACATTTTTCTAATAACTTTTTCATGTGGGGCTGCCCTTCAGCTCAATGGTTTTAATAAGTTACAGTAAGTTTGGTTAACTTTATTTGAGGAATTTTATGTAAAGTATTTGAAACATGACCTCCCTCATCCCATACAAAGTCTCTTGTAGCTCAGGCTGTTCTCAAACTCACTATACAGCTAAAGATGACTTTGGAGTTACAAGTTCTGATCCTCCTGCCTCTACTTCTCAAGGCTGGAGTTGTAGGCATGTCCACCATTCTTGGTTTAAAGCAGTACTAGGGCTCAAACCCAGGATCTTTTATATGTTAGGTGAGCACTCTACCAATTAGGTTGTAATGTATCCCAACCCCAAATTTAATTGTTTAACTATAATTATGCTTGCCTTGCTTACCAGGCTTACTAAGCTTTGGAGTGCTGCTGCTTTGTGTTAGCTCTTCAGTGTCTTGCCCAAGCATAAACACAGGATTAGACTGTTGACATGCACACATGTCACAATGCTCATGATAGATCTGTTACCTAGCAACAAATAACTGCTTATCACGCGTCCCTAACAGATAAAGCCTTGTACAAACTACTTAACTGCATCCTTACCCTGGCTGGACGGGCACAAGTCCTCTGAGCCCACCATGGCCATTCTCACCTCCATATTGTAACCTTGGTCTCCTTGTTTAAAAAATCTCCTGTTTCAGTCTTCCTGAAGCCATGTGCCTGCCTTGCTTCAGATGCTCTTCACCAAGTGTGACTGAGATTGGTCCCCCTCTCCTGTCTTTGTCCTCCCATCTTCCCTGTGCATCTTCTCGGAGTGATGAAAACATTTTCAGGATTAGATTCTGTACACATAATTCCTGCTTTCTTTAACTTGATGGTAATAAAGCCAATTTGGTCATTATTCATTCCCTGATTTAGGAAACCTGGAGATTAAATCCAGTGCCTCAGCAAACTAAGCATAGATTCTACCACTGAACTACCCTCATAGCCCACATTCTGATTCCTAGATACTCTCACAGAGTCATCTATAGTTTGTGGGGCATCTTTAAGGCATAATCCATTCTTTATGTTCAATTGCCTTAGAATTCACATACCTTTTAAAAGGAAGCTTTTTTCACAGATGTGTGTAGTAGTCATATCTGTCATACCATGTTGTGGCGGTAGGAGGAATTTGGAAATAATAAAAATAGCCTTTTAGAATAAATCAGTTTTAATAAAAGGAGAAAGTGGGATACACTTACAAAGCCAAAGTTCCAGCGATGCCAAGAATCAAGCGGAAGAAGAAGGGAAGGGCCTATCCCAAACCCAGTTCTTTTAAAGGTATCTTTTGCCCCTGGAGCGACCACGCCCCTCAGACCAGGGATTGGTCAGCCGCCGCAACATCTCCCCCTTTTGTCTAAATAAGACAGATTCAAAAACCAAATACAACTATATACAATGGGAACAGATCATATAAAATTACGAAAAGCAAACAATATTAAGCAAGGAACATATAACAGAAATTTTATTAAACATTTTACTTCAGGGAGTCTAAATAATGTAGAGGGTAGCTACAATTATCTAATCTTTAACCCCATCAAAGATCTGAGAAGGGAAGTAATATTACTAAAGTAACCAGGAAGTACAAATGAGAAACTTCCAAAATGTGCAACAGATGACAGAGACAACTGACTACCTGGGCAATCACACAAAGTCCTGTTAGCAATGTTGAGGCAACCAACTTTGGCTAAGGCCTAACACAACTTGACATACCATTTTTTAACGGCAAGGAACCTTTAGTAGAACTATCCTATCCTGTCTTGGCAAGATAAGACAATTTTATTTTATCCGCTTATGGATATTTTGTATCTTTGTCAGTAGTCGAGGTATGGGCTTTTCTTTGCCCAAAGGCCAGTTCTGTCAAGAAGACAAACTTCCAGTGGAGTGTCTTTGGTGCTCAACGTTCTCTCGGGAGTAGAGCATTGTTGCCAGGAGTGATTGTGTCTCATAAGTACAAAACTCTAGGTTAGATTAAAGGCCATGTTCTTCAGCTCTTCGAAGAGGTCGAAGATTATACTATCTGTATTAAATATAATCTCTGTGTCTAAAAAAACCTGATTATCCTAAATATAAATATGATAAACATATAATTCTCAACACCTATCTAACTTTATGACTAATAGAATAGACAACTGTGCAATAAATGAAGACAATGATTTTCAAATGTAAACAGGGTCATTACATAAATAATATCTGAGGTAGAAATGTACATTGTAATATGGTATATATCTCAATATAACAATTGTTTCAAACAGAGGTAGGATCATACTCTCATACAATGTTCAATATATCAATATACAAGAATCAGCACCAATACAGTTTTCTAAAAAACAATACTCACAAATATCAATCATTCATTCGTCCAATGTCTACCTTTTCCATATCTCCTACATAAACCTGATGGCTGAGGCCTCCCATTCTTGTTATTCCTAGAAGAGGCGTTATTATTATTACTTTTGGAAATCCTTTGTCTACAATTCTGTTTTATATGTCCCATTCTGTCACAATTAAAACATTTGGTATTTTGATGCCTTCTTTTACCATTGGCAATTGCTTCTTCTACCCATGCTTCAGTGCCATAGTCAAACATATCAATATTCATTGTATGCAAGACCCATTCATCCAAAGGTGTTGATCCGATCTTTAAAGGGGTCAAAACCCTTTTGCATTCCACGTTGGCATTCTCATAAGCCAAAGACTCAATTATTATACGCCTTGCTTTTGGGTCAGATATCCCTATTTGTACAGCTTTAGTTAGTCTATGTAAAAAGTCACCAAATGGTTCCCTCGGACGCTGTTTAACTCTGATATATGATTCTGTTCTCTGTCCTGGGTTTTGAACCCTGTCCCAAGCCAATAAGGCTGCTGTAGTACATATGGATAAAGTGTGTTCATCATAATTAGCTTATTCTAGAGGATCAGAATAAAGTCCTTCACCCAGAATTTGATCTAGGGTAATGTCAACTCCCTTCGCTCTTTCCTGCTGTTCTAAAAGTCTAGCCTCTTGTCTGAACATACACTTCCAGTTTAATTAAGATCTGCTCTCTAGATCCGCGATATCAAATGAATCCAATCGTTTGGGGTCTGTCTGGTACTTATGGACCATGATTTTAGCATCTCCTTAACAAAGGAGCTATGTATCCCAAAATTCATAACAGCCTGTTTAATTTCTTTCAGATCATTCATACGGATGGGTTCCCATGTATATTCCTTGGTGACCTTAGGGTTTTTAGAACCAGTCACCTTCTCTGTTGTTATTACTGGAAAGACAGGTAAGGTCTTGTGGAAATTATCCCGGAGAGTTCTATTCACTGATGGGGTTAAGATTTTCTTTTGTACCATTTGTTCCTGTTCATCAGAGTCTATAATTTCCTCAATCTTTTAAAATCTGTTTACCATTGTCTTCTGTAATGTCTGAATCTCTTGTCCAGAATTATGTTCCAAGGCCTTTATAGAGGATTCTAAGATATAAAGTTTGTCCAACACCGATAATATCTCATCCTTTGACAGAATTTTTATGGCATGAATTGTGCCATCTTGTATTGAAATTCTGTCCAGTAATCTTTTATAGCCCTTTGATAAAGTCTTGTTAATACATTTAACGGTTTGAATCTTCTCAGATAATGTTTTAGTTCCTACAGATAGGGACTGTAATTTATGATTCAAATCAGCTGTTCCTGTTTCCATAGCAATGACATTTTTCTGAGAGGCAGTACGAATCTCCTGCACATTTTTCTCAAATGATAAAGCCCTCTCAGAGAAAGATCTATTATTTATTTCTTCGAGAACTTCAAACTGTTTACAAATCTCCTGCGTATTTTTCTCAATTGATAAAGCCATCTCAGAGGAAGATCTATTATTTCTTTCCTCGAGAACTTCAAACTGTTTATTGATGTGGTTATTGTTGATCTGAATTGTTTTTGAAATTGTCTCAACCATTTGGAAGTTGTTTCCCAAAACAGTTGTGCCCTTCTTTAATTTTTCAACTTCTGCCTCTAAGGACTCTATCATTTTTCTATTGTCCAACTACGTTGTAATGAAAAAAATAAAAATAAGGAAGATACCAAGCCCTGTAAATATCCAACCAAAGGAAATCACATCTGCATCACTCCAAAATTCAGTCATTGTGTAATTAAATAAGCTATAAAATCTGTCAACGGTGATATTATCAGACATTTTCAATCAGATTATTTTCAATCAAAAGAAAAATTACCTGTAATGACCATTGTCTGCCAGTAGATGGCGCAGTGCACCTGGATCCACGTGACCGGGAAAATAAAAGATGGTACCCGGAATCACGGTGGTGCGCGGAGCAAGCGGCAGCTGCGGGCGGAGCACAGGGATGCGAATCGGGGCCACGGTGAGGGGAATTGCACTTGAGCAGGAGCAATCTACAATCTACAAAGTGGGCAGGGGGAGGGTGGCCCGAAGCTCTGAGCTGGTGCACGGTGATACCGCAGGATTGGGCACGGCTCAGACCGGGCACAGCTTGAGCTTGGGCTCTGTTCTCAGCGTGTGCAAGTGCAGGCAGCTGAGACGCAGGCAGCTCCTGGGGAAAAAGAAAACTGCTCGCGGACAACCCGCTGAATTAAAATCAATGTTGGATCCCCACAGCCGCAAAAGCTGCGCAAATGGGAGTTGTTCCCCGATGGCGGGGCTCAGGGTTCGGTGGTCAGCCCCACATTGGGCGCCAAAGTGTTGTGGCAGTCGGAGGAATTTGGAAATAACAAAAATAGCCTTTTAGAATAAATCAGTTTTAATAAAAGGAGAAAGTGGGATACACTTACACATCTGAGGTTTCAGGGATGCCGAGAACCAAGCGGAAAAAGAAGGGAAGGGCCTATCCCAAACCCGGTTCTTTTAAAGGTATCTTTCACCCCTGGAGCGACCACGCCCCTCATACCAGGGATTGGTCAGCAGCCCCAACAATACCATTCTTTTCTTTTTCTTTTTTCCAGACAAGGTCTTAGGTAGTTCAAGCTGGCCTTGAACTCACTAAGCAGCCATGGATGACCTTGTACTTATGATCTTCCTGTCTCTGCTTCCTAAATAGGTGCTATGGTTACAGATGTGTACCACTACATTATTTGATATGGGATTCCCCTCTTATGCTGTGAATATGTTTTATTACCATTGGCTAATAAAGAATCTGATTTGCACCTATGGCAGGGAAGAATAGAGCAATGTGGAAATTTCAAGCTAAGATGGAAGAGAAAAGAAGGCAGAGTCAGGGAGATGCCATGTAGCTGCCGAAGGAAACCCATGCCGGAAATTTACCCAGTAAGCCACAGTCTTGTGGGAACACACAGAATAATAGAAATAGGTTAATTTAAGATGTAAGAATTAGTTACACCTAAGCTAATAAACCTCAGCTAATAGGCCAAACAGTGTTTTAATTAAAAAGTTTCTGTGTGATTATTTTGGGTCTGGGCAGTCAGGAAATCAATGATCAGTGTCCTCCTACAATTTATGAATGAAACCCAGGGCTTTGTATATGTTGAGCAAACAGTCTTCCATGTGTGCTACATCCCTGTCCCATTTTTGTTCTTCTTTACGAAAGCTAATGAGTACAACATTACATATTTAGTATTGTAGTGAGGAGCTGCGGGCTGCATTCCCGCCTGGCTCCCAGCTGCCTGGCTAGCTTATGCCCTGAAATAACAACACACAAACTGCATTCATTTAAACACTGCCTGGCCCATTAGTTCCAGCCTCTTACTCACATCTTGATTAACCCATATCTAATAATCTGTGTAGCACCACGAAGTGGTGCCTTACCGGGAAGATTCTAGCGTAAGTCCATCTTGGACAGACATACAAGCATGCAGATCACGGGTGGATGAGGTAGCCTCACTCATCTCTAGAGAATCAGCCTCATCAGCCCATTGTGACCATCTTCACCAGACTGCCACCGTATCTTCTCAGAGCAGTCATCCACATTAACATTTAAAATAGTTGAGTCATCTTGCACAGTGTGTCTCTTAATTACTTTTCAATTTCTGTCATAAAAGACCATGACAAAGTCAACTGATAGAAAGAAGGGTTTGTCTATACACTTGGAGGCCCAAAAATGTGAGCCTACTTCCACCTTGTCTGAAGATCAGAGACTTTTAGCTTGTTCAGAATTGTTGACAATAACCAGGGCTACACATCCTGATTATGGGTGTGGTTACTTGGTTCTTCTGACATTAAGATGGTACATACAGGTAGATGCACTCCATCCTGGCAGATGGTCAGGACATGCAAGCATACTTCTGCTCCTTCTTCTGTAACTGGTGGTTTAACCTGGGAAGTGGCTGCCTCCAGGATACTTGGTATAAAGTGGCTTCACTGCCTACACAACACAATGCTAAAGAATGGATTCATGGCTTGATGGTTCAAAGTACTGAAGCAATTAGTTGCCTTTTGTATCATGTTAAAGAAGACTTTGGTGTCCTTCTTCCCCCTTTTGTATTTGGGGTATAAAAGTGTATGGAAAATTAAATGTGGGCAATTTCATTATTCACTGGAACTCCCTCTCAGTACTATCCTATGTTTTCTGTTTTATTATTTTTACTCGCATCTTCATCCTCTTTATTACTTTACTTATCCACACGTCCCTACGCTGGCAAGAGGTATTTCTACCAAGGCTTGTCCCCGACATATACATCCCCATCACAGTGGGGAGCATGGCAGCAGGCAGGGAAACACTGGAGCAGCATCTGAGAGCTCACATCTTGATCCACAAACAGAAAGTAGACAGAGCTAACCTGAATTGGCCAGAGTCCTGAGACCGGATTCTCATTCTTATCATTGGTCTCTGATAAGCCATTCTCCTTTCTGTTTCGACGTGTGTACATCATGTTAGAAAAATTTAGCTCCTTCAAAGGAAATGTTTAGTATCTTCCCCCCCCCCCCAAAACAAACCATAAAACAGCAATAAAACAAGCTGTGAGTTATCTGCACATGAAGAAAATGAAAGTCTGGTCTAACTCGTCCAGAATGGTTTTCTTTCTTAGGGTTACCTGGGGACTTTTAAAGGATGCTAACAAGCTGTTTGTACAGGCCCTCTTGACTACATATGAAAAGGTCTAGGAAATGTCTGGGCATCTGGAATAATGCTAGTCTACCCACACCTGTAATCCCAGCATGTGGAAGGTAGAGACAGGAGGCTCAGAAAGAAATTCAATCACATTCTTGGTACATGATAAGTTCAAGACCAGCCTAGGCTACCTAAGACTTCATCTAAGAAACAGCAACAAAGTGGCAGTGGTTTGCACCATGTAACTCCGTGGCCCTAAATACCACCAAGTACAAGGTTTACATGGGTTAACCCAGTATCTACCAGATACAATCTGCCCCAGAAAAACCTAATCAGTGTATTCAGATGGGCAAAGAGGAGTTCACACTGTCTGCTGAGGGCCAGTGTTTGGGAATGGCTGGAGTATGTGTCCAAGAGTTCCTATAACACAATCATTTACGCAAAAGGATCTGTGTCTTGAGTGTGTGTGCACATGTATGTGTGTGCGCGCGCACGTGGGGGGGAGCACTGATGAGATGTCTGAGTCCCTTTATTCAAAAGTGCACACATGTATTTGTGCGCCAATTGTATAAAACCCAGATGCTTAATGTGTCTGAGAGTCACGAAGGTGAGAACGGTCAGGAGCCACACATCTGTGGATATGCTTTTAGGCTGTGTAAAGATAAACTACATTTTTAAGGCAATATGAAAAGACATTCCTTAGTTTAAACACTGCATGCACGCACACACACACACACACACACACACACACACACACACACACACACATGCACATAGTCTGAGCTACTAAATAGAGAGATCTGTACCCCCATGACAACCTCAGGTTCCCTGCTCTTCTCACCTTGCCTGGCTCATGTCAGACACTCCTGATTCCATTCACTTTGCTCCTGTGTCTCTCCTCTCCGCCTTTCTCATCAACCTTAGGAAACCTCTCTGGCTCAAGTCCTCTCTATGCACAAGCTCGATGCCCGAGATAGCCCTAGATCATTAGCACATGAATTCATGTGTCTGTGGATTCCAAGCAACCTGACCTCTGAAACTCCATCTGTCTTGTAAGGTCTGAACAGGGTCTGGCACCCAGAGACGTGTGAAATGACTCTGTGTGGATACCCAGGCACACACACACACACACACAAGCATGCACAGGCACAAACCTATACACACACATACATGTCCATACACACAGATACACACAAAAAATTAATTTTGACTCTTCATTATTTTTAATTATTATTCTTTGAGTACACATGTGTATAAAAGTCACCAAAAGACAACACAATGGAAAAGAAATTTTCCCACCCAATCCCTAGCTGCTTTATTCTCTCCCTTGAAGCCACTGGCCTGAGTAAACCTTTCTCCTAAGAAGCCGAGGCATCTTAAGCTTGTAATATTGAATACTGTTTAAATGTTATTTAATCTGATGTGTATGAGTGTGAGTGTGCACACCTGGGTATATGTCTGTGTACCATGTGCATGCTGAAACCCTTGGAGGTCAGAAGAGCATTGGAGCCCCTGGAACTGGAGTTACAGATGGTTGTGAGGGGCAGTGTAGAAACTGGGAACGGAATCCAGGTCCTCAGCAAGAACAGGAGGTACTCTTAACCACGGAGCCATCTCTCTACCCATCCCCCACACTTAATTTAATACTTAAAATAATATACATCCAAAATAAACTATTTGTGGCTGAGGTATTCTCAGCTTCTGACAACTGCCAAAAGGAAGTTTGCAGGGTGGCCCTTGACATGGACATGTGGAGTGTGGGGCACCTATAAGGTTTCCGGGCAGATTTGTCCAGGAGGCAGCTGGAAATAGAGACCTGAGGGCTTAGGAGGGGGTCTGGGCAGGAGGTGGAAAGCAAGGGTAATACGTTGTTGATGCCATAGCTATGGGCAGCAGCCCACGCAGCACGGATAGAGGGGGTGAGAGGCCGGCTGTACAGCGAGCCCTAGCAGATGCTAGGAGAGCTCACACCCAAGCCAGGAAGGATAAGGGGGGGAGTTTATGGTGATCAATTTCAACATCAAAGTAAGTCCTAATTCTGCACTCTGCTGTTTCCATATAGGAATGTGCCAGAAAGGCAGCCCTCAGGATGCCGGAAAGAGGGGAACAACAGTTATTAATCAAGTGAGGGACGAGAAAAGGGTTCATCAAATGCACATGCAGGGAATGTGGGAACATGGAAGAAACTGATACAACTTTGTGTCTTTTTTTTATAAAAATTTATTTATTTATTATATATACAACATTCTGCCTTGATGTATGCCCGCACGAAACAGCAGCCCTAATGACAGGGTAGCATAGGATCAGGCTGGCCTCAAATTTGCTAGGAAGCTAAGGATGACATTGAGCTTCTGACCCCTCTGCTTCAGGCCCTGAATGTCTGAATTCAGAGGCACACTACCACACCTAGTTTAAGCAGTTTTGAGGCTCAAACCTGGGGCCTCAGGAGCCTGTGCTTCCCCCCCCCCCCCCATAGCTCCTCACCAGGGTCCATTTGTAAGTGTGAATGAATCCCCTCAGGTGGCCTTTCCTCCTGGAGAAACACTGTGGAAACATCCGTCTCAGGTTGCCCTGATATGCAAATCACTCACCTGAGCTTAACCAGTGAGTGTTTAGGTGAGCCAAGTCTATTCACAAGTACCTAGAAAGAGAGGCCAGGAGCTCAATAGAGGGTGTTTAATAAAACTCCTGGGAGGAGGAGGGAGGAGGGAGGAGAAAGAGGAGAGGAGGAAGGGAAGGGAGAAAAAGGAGGAAAGAGAGGGGGATATAGTTTATATATTTTGAGTATTTGTATATTTATTTTTTACCTAGAAATTATGCTGTGTCCATTGCACAAACTGTTCAATGCAAGTTAACTATGCATTAAGCCTCATACGCATATAAAACTGTGAGATCTGCAAAGCTTGTAGGCTTGCCCTGTAGGGCTCCGATACCGGTTTCCAGACTGAAGCACAAAATACAGACAACACAAGATGCACGGCCACTGTGAAAGATCAACAACAATAAATATTAACGTTTACAAAGCGAAGTCTATGTCCCTATGAATCATAACGGTCATTCACGTGGAATTTTTTTTGGAACAATTTTTTTTGATTGGCACAAATAAAGCACTAATATTGAATAGGGTCAGTGTAATGAGACAGCAGGCAGGTGAGACAGGGAACAACAAGAGGTCGTCCCCTTCTGAAGAACACCCTGTTCATGCTGGGCTCCTGGGTCCTGGGATGTGCTATGTAGATAACTTCAGGGCCTTTAGACAAGGAAGACTTAAACCACATTCACGGAGAATACCTCCTCCGACTTGAGTTCTCTGGAACCATGCTGTGTGAAATTCTGGGAAAGATATTTCCTCATCAGCTCTGCGGGAGGGAGCACGCCTCTCTGGAAATTCACCTTCAAGAAAAGCTAAGACGTCACGCCTAGCGGGTGACTCCTCCAGGTATTTTCTGCTGAACTCCGCGAAGGGGGACGTGAGTGCCTGGCTTGTTTCACCTGCCCTGGGGAGGCGGGAACAAACACGTGTTCACCCTGTTGTTCTTCTTTTTCTGGCGTGGGGTGTATCGCGGAGCCGGAGGAAGGGAGACCCAGGACGCGACCACGTGCGTGGGAGAATTATTTATTAAGGGAAGGGTGTGCTCGACAGTGCGGGTCAAGGGAGGGAGGGACAAGAAAGAGAGGGATAGAGAGAAAGAGAGAGAGAGAGAGAGAGAGAGAGAGAGAACAAGAGAACACATGGCGGGGGATTTAAAACTTTTAAAGGGGTACAGTGTTCTTGGGAAATGTAGTTTTTGGGTCCAGAGGGGTGAAACTGCGATCTGCGCTTGCGCGCAGGGGCCTTCTGCTCACAAAGGCCTTCTGGGAGGTGTAGTCCTCATCCCATGAGAATCACATCTCCACCCTTTTTGGTTTATTAAAAATTTGGGGGGAGTCTTAGTGGGTAGGGAATGGGGGCGTAGCCCGGTCTCATAGCTGCTTCCTGCTGACTTTGTGGGCGTCGAGGGTTTTTTTTTTTTTTTGGGGGGGTGGGGTCGATGTCCTGGTGTCCTGGTCCCATTTGCTGGCGTCCTAGGATGGTTCCGGTGTGTCCTGGTAATGATGTCCTGTTTACTGACATCCTGGGATGTCCTGGTGGTCCGTGTCCCGGGGATGGCTGATTGAAACCGCATCCGTTGGTATCTTGAGGAACTGGGTTGTCGTTAGGTGCTGGAAAACAAGAATCGCATTAGGAAAGGAAAGATTAAAGGGGGGAGGGATATGAGGTGAAGGCTTAAGGATTCGAGGTAGTGGGGGGCTTTAGGGTTTTTTTTTTGAGGCCAAGAGTGATAAAAAAATTAAATGATACTTATTCCGTTTGAATACTTATTTTGTTCGTGTCCAATCCGTTCAGGTGTGTCAAGCTGGCTTCCTAGAACTTAAAGAAAATGTCTTAAAAGAGAAATAAGGTTTTTGACCATATTTATGATCTGAATCCCTTGTCTCCGTGAGCGATGATGATTCCTGTAATGACAACTAAGTAGTTATTTAGAATTTAGAGGTCATACATAGGAAAAGGAAAAGAGGGTGTGTTAGTGTAATAAAGAGTTAAGTGTAGATGGAACCGTTATTTTTCTTGTACTGAAGTTGGTGTCCTCTGGAACTTGAGAGAGCAAGGTCCTGTCTGAGTTACTGTGAATGAGGAATCTTTTTGAGTTGGAGGAGTGAATGGTTTAAGGTGTGACAGGTGAATCCAGTGAGGAAGTCCTTCGAGCTTGGCAGCTGTGGGAGTTAGAAGAATTACTCTGAGGGGACCCTGCCATTTAGGGGAAAGGGATGAGGGACGTTGACCTGGGGGAGAAAATAGTACCTGTTCTCCAATCTTAATTGGTGGTGGACATGGATTAGTACATGGTCGAGGTAATGAGTGATCAGTGAAATCCCACAGTAGCGAGCGTAAGTGGGTTAGTAATGGCGTGAGCAGGTGATCAGGTAGGGGGGAGGTTTTAGGTGGAAGGCCAGGGGTTAGAACCGGCCGTCCATACATGAGTTCAAAGGGTGAAATAAACAGCGGGCTCTTTGGTAGGGCCCTGAGTCTAAGAAGGGCCAAAGGTAAGAGCTTTACCCAGTCGAGATGCAGTTCCTGTGACAACTTAAGAAGGGTGTCCTTTAGAGAGCGATTGGCACGCTCTACCTTACCTGAAGACTGAGGATGGTACGGGATATGAAAATGCCAAGGAATGTCGAGGGCCTTAGACAGGTTTTGAGAAATCTGGGAGGTGAATTAAGGGCCGTTGTCTGATTGGAGAGAGGTTGGAATCCCAAACCGGGGGATGATCTCTCGGAGAAGAATATCAGAGACTGTCTGGGCTCTCTTGTTAGTAGTGGGGAAGGCTTTAACCCACCCGGACATTGTATCCACCAAAACCAGAAGATATTTAACTCTTTTGACTGTAGGCATATGAGTAAAGTCTAGCTGCCAGAGAGCCCCTAGCCTGATGGGTAGGAAAAGGGAAGCTACGGTATTTAGTCTTAGGATCTGACTTTTGACAGATCTGACAGGAGGCAGTCATGGCCTTTAGAAATCTTATATCCTCAGGAGTAGGTTGGAGATGAGCCTTAACAAAGTGGAGCAGGGCCTTATTATTAGGGTGAAAGAGCCTGTGTAGGTAGGACAGGATCTGCTGGGTGTCAGGTGTCTGCGGGAATGTGGGCTGTGCTGTAAGGACTCCCTGGGGAGACTGAGGTAGATCCGGGCTCTGGAGTGCTGCTGTCTTAGCTGCCCTGTCAGCCCGATTGTTTCCCTTGGAAACAGTAGAACTGTCGGACTGATGAGACCGGCAGTGAATAATTCCTATAGCTTTAGGGAGATGAGAGGCTTTTAATAAGTCCATGATATGATCAGAATTAGTTATGGATCCACCTTTTGTCGTAAGAAGCCCACGCTCCTTCCAGATAGCTGCGTGGGATAAGAGGATATGAAATGCATACTTAGAGTCTGTGTAAACATTTAAAATTTGTCCTTTCGCTAGCTGAAAGGCACGGGTGAGAGCTATTAGTTCAGCCTGCTGGTTGGTAGTATGAGCAGGGAGTGCCTTTGCCTCAATTATCTCTGTATCTGATACTATAGCATAACCCGCTTTACGAGTCCCATCACATAAAAAGGAGCTGCCATCTGTGTACCAGGTATAAGTGGCCTGGGACAGTTTGCCCTCCTGTATATGTGAGGGGTGAGGTAGTAGATCCTCTAGGATTTTAATGCAGGAGTGGGATGGGGAGTCATCAACCTTAGGTCGAGGTAGAAGGTTTGAAATATTAAGAGGTGGGCAGCATTGAAACGTGAGACTGGCATCTTCCACCAGCGCCACCTGTAGGGAAAGAACTCGAGAAGGGGGTAGGGTTTGTAAGCCTTTGTAAGTTAGGAGATTGGACAAGTTATGGTGAGAGAAGACTGTGGTATGCGCTCCAAAGGTCAGTTTTTTTGACTCACGAATCAGAAGCTCAGCAGCTGCCAGCGCACGTATGCAGGGTGCCCAGCCCCGAGTGGTGAGGTCCATCTTCTTTGACAGGTATGCTACAGGCGCAAAAGAAGGTCCCAGTTGATGTCCTAAGACCCCGAGAGCGTATCCCTCCTTCTCTGCTACATAAAGAGAAAAGGGACGAGTTAAATCCGGAAGATGAAGAGCTGGGGCTTGAATGAGAGCCCGTTGGAGCCTCTGGAAGGGCTTTATGATTGAATGGGGTAAGGGCTCACGCAGGGAGCCCAGAGCTGCTTCGTACAGGGGACGAGCTAAAAGGGAAAAGGAAGGGATCCAGGAACGCAGGAAATTGGCCACTCCCAGGAACGATAAGACCTCCACTTTGGTCAAAGGAACTGTAAGGGATTGGATTAGTTTTTTTTGTCTAGAGTAATAGCCTTTTGTGTTGGGGTTATGGTCAAACCCAAATACGTTACCTCAGTAGTGGACAGCTGGGCCTTAGAGGATGAGACTCTATAGCCCCTTTTGGATAGGAAGTTTAATAGGGCGGCAGTGTCCGTCTTGCTGATCTCCAAAGACGGGCTGCATAGGAGAATATCATCTACATATTGAATTATTTTTGATTTATGGAGAGACAGTGAAAGCAGATCAGAGGCCAAAGCCTGGCCAAAGAGGTGTGGGCTGTCCCGGAATCCCTGGGGAAGGACGGTCCAGGTGAGCTGTGTGGAGAAATTAGTGTCCGGGTCAGTCCAGGTGAAGGCAAAGATGTTTTGAGATTGAGGGCTAAGGGGAATGGAGAAAAAGGCATCCTTAAGGTCTAGAACTGAAAAGTGAGAGGTTCCTGGAGGAATATTGGATAAAAGTGTAAAGGGATTAGCAACCACTGGGTGAAGGGGAACAACAGCTGAGTTAATAAGCCGGAGATCCTGGACCAAACGATAAGTCCCGTTAGGTTTTTTAACAGCCAGTATAGGGGTGTTGAAGGGGGAGGAGGTGGTGCGGAGCAGTCTTTTCCTCAAAAGGTCAGAGATAATCGGTTTAAGTCCTCTGCTGCTCTGGGAAGAGAGAGGGTACTGAGCTTGAGTAATGTATCTGGTGGGGTCCTGTAATTGAATGACCACAGGTGAATGGTGTTTAGCAACAGCAGGATTTTGAGTGTCCCATACCAGAGGATCCACCAGGGAGGCTGGAAGAGGAAGAGAGGCATTAGTGTCAGAAGGCTGGGGAGCCAGGAGCAGCAGTAACTGTGTCGTTGGCGAGTCTGGAACAAAGCGAGTGGGGGGGGGGGCAAAAGAAATGGAGGCTCCCAGTTTAGCTAAAAGATCTCTTCCCATTAAAGGCACTGGGCAGGTTGGCATGACTAAAAACGAATGAGTGAGAAAAATACCTCTAAACACGCAATTGAGTGGCAGAGTCCGCTGGGGCAAATAGGGCTGTCCCCCTACCCCGACAATAGGGGAATTTGAAGGGCTAGAGTGCGGGAATGCGGGGAATGCCGCGATACCCTAGAAGACCGAGGAGGCGGAGTCGGGCGGATGAGGCACCTGAAGTCCCACGTGATCTTTGCCGAGACCTAGACCGGGACCGTCTGTGCAAAGGGGGAGGGAAGGGGGAGGAGCTGGTGGAGCCGGATGAGGACCTGCTGGGAGGAGAGCGGGAAGAAGAATGTTTAAATGTATGTCTGGACCTGGAGGAAGCAAGGTTAGGTGAAGATTGTTTAGCTTTGGGAGGTCGCTCCTTAGACCTAAGAGACCCTGGGGGATCTAAGTAGAGTGTCGTCCGCCTGGGCGGAACGAAGGGAGGCTGCTCTCCTGGGCCTGGAAGGCGGGGGTTCATCCGCAGGGTCCATTGCGGGAGTGGCTGGTCTTGAATTAGCAGCAGGTGGCATAGCTAGAAACGTGGGCAGACGAACAACGAGAAAGGGCAGAAGAATCTATCTTGAGAGCTAGGTAAAAGAAAGCAGAGACATATATTAGTTCTTTACATCTGCCCGTGCGATGGCAGTGATTGGCTAACTCCCGTAAAATATCAGGGTCACAGGTGCCGTTAGGCGGCCATTTGCAATTACCCTCTAAGGAATATGTGGGCCATTTTTTTGAGCATAGACGTATTAACTTTGTTTGATGAACGCTTGGCATTAGAGCGTGGGGCTTGAGTGTTTTTAAGAGCTGTCCCAGTGGGGAGGCAGGGGGGATCGGTTTAGACTGCTTGGCTCCCATAGCTAGACCGTGAACACGCCCGCAAAGAAAAACCGTAGCACTTCAAACCTGAAGGACCGTTCCTGGCAGGTGAAATGCAACGAACATTCAGGCGCGTGACCCAGCGTCCCGGTGACACGCGCGGAATGTTACGCTTGGCTGGCTGAACCCCAAGTGTACGAGGACCGTTCCTCCGACGGGAGAGGTGCAGCAAGACCAAGCCTCCGTCCTGGACGGGAGATCACACCGTAGTGATCACGTGGAGAGTCAGAAGCAGGGAAGGAAGAAAAGAAAAGAAAAGAGAGCCGGAGCCCCGGGCCCCGGGTGCGAGCGGAGTGAGAGGCTTTCTTGCCGTCTCAATCACGGTCAGAGCTGGGAACGCAAGCCGGATTGAAGGCCGGAGAAGGGGTTCAGAGAAGTCCCCCCGACCCTAGGAATAGCCCACGGGCCGCCGAGCGCTCAATGGAGACCGGTGGGTAGACCAGGGTCGTTTGACCAGCTGGAAGGGAACTAACTCACGGTTGAAGCCGGTGTTGGATGAAGAGCCGCGCACAGGCAGGTGTTGAGATGTGAAGCAGGTGGTTTAGTCCATAGGGCCTCCGGTCCTCAGGTCTCAGGTCTCCAGTTCTTCAGCCGGTCCGGCACGGTCCGGGGGAACCAGGCTGGCGCCAAGCCCGGAGCCCCAGTCCCGAAATCCGGGGGACACAGCCGTCGGGTTTCGGCACCAATGTTGTTCTTCTTTTTCTGGCGTGGGGTGTATCGCGGAGCCGGAGGAAGGGAGACCCAGGACGCGACCACGTGCGTGGGAGAATTATTTATTAAGGGAAGGGTGTGCTCGACAGTGCGGGTCAAGGGAGGGAGGGACAAGAAAGAGAGGGATAGAGAGAAAGAGAGAGAGAGAGAGAGAGAGAGAGAGAGAACAAGAGAACACATGGCGGGGGATTTAAAACTTTTAAAGGGGTACAGTGTTCTTGGGAAATGTAGTTTTTGGGTCCAGAGGGGTGAAACTGCGATCTGCGCTTGCGCGCAGGGGCCTTCTGCTCACAAAGGCCTTCTGGGAGGTGTAGTCCTCATCCCATGAGAATCACACACCCGAGATCCCACACCAATGAAAGACCAGAGGAATGACCCCGCCTAGTCCAGCTTGTGAACCCGAGTTTACTTACAGGAACATGGGTGAGGGGGGGGTGCCTGTGGGTGTGGAAGTTACCCCCAGAGAGCTGGAACACAGAGAAGCCCCCACACCAGCATGGGTAAGGGCCTGCTTCCAGCTGTGGAGTCTCTCCTTCATTTACCCTTCCTAAGAGCTGAGCAGAGCTAACAGAATTAATCACAGGTGTCAGGTGAGAACCTAATAAGAACCCCGCCCCCCACTTTTTTGTTTGTTTGTTTTTCGAGACAGGGTTTCTCTGTAGCTTTGGAGCCTGTCCTGGAACTAGCTCTTGTAGACCAGGCTGGACTCGAACTCATGGAGATCCACCTCCCTCTGCCTCCTGAGTGCTGGGATTAAAGCCGTGCTCCACCACCCAGCTTCTTTGAGGTGGAAGGCCAAAAGGCTACTCTTGTTGGGGAGGGAGGTCTCCTGCCCATAACCACAGTTACTCCACAAAGTGGAAATGGCTGTTTTGTAGACAACACGGGTCCACAATCTAGCACGTGGAAGGACCTGGGTTCCAACGCCAGCCCCACGCATTAGAAAACAAATAAGCAACCAAAGGTTCACTTCTTTTTCCAAAACAGAGACAGCAAAATTTTGTATGTAATTGCCGCACACATTTTTCCACAAAAATGGCGTTCTTCACCAAAGATGTGTCTGTCCACTGCTGCTTTCAGACCCTCAAGGAGAGACAAATCCGGTTCTATGCACACTGGTTGGTTGGAGTTCAGGAATGATTTACCAAGAGCATCACTTCTAAACCCTGGCACAGCTTAGAGCACATGCAGGCCAGTCTCTATCTGCTAGGTGCCCCCATGTAGCCTGCGGGAGCTATGCAGAAGATGAGCTACAATCTCAATCCAGCTAGGTGCTCCCATGTAGCCTGCAGGAGCTACATGGAAGATGAGCTAGGGAAAGACCCTTGTGCCCCTCCCTTTGGCTGTCAGACCATTGAAACAAGGGAGGGACCCCTTTTCTCCCTCCTCCCCAAGGAACTAGAATTGTTGTTCTTCCCAGTGTGGCAAAAAGGGATAACTCCCCTTTCTCTGCTTTAATTGCCCTGTTTAACTGGTTTCTTTAATTATTGAGAACAGGTTTTCATACAAACTTTGTTAGGGCTGCCAGGGCCCAGCTTTGACCCTAACAGCTAGGTAACATCCTGAGTCAATTTAAAACTGCTGATATAACTCACACTATCACTAGCCCACACTGAACCTCTTCTCAAGAAACGGGTAGTCAATCAGAATCTAAATACAGTTCCTTTGCGATATTAACACTCAGGACCCCTCTTGCCAATTGCCCTGGATTCTCCTTACTGGCTTTTTCTTATGGGATATAGCTGATTAGAAAGAAACATGGCCTGAAAGAGTCTATGGTGAGAGCGGTAGCTGAGGGGTCAGAATACAGTGACTGTGTCTAACAGGCTGGATTAAAAAAGAAAACTCTAAGGACAAGCGACTCTTCTAAGGTGGAGGTTTTCTGTTTATGTCATGTGCCTCTCACCTCCATTCCATCCCACGTCCTCTCTGCTGGACTCAGGCTCTGGTAACCATGATTCTATCTGCATCTCAGGGCGAACTGCTTCAGCTCCCACACTTGTAGTGTACACAAGTATTAAGATATGTGTAGTTTACACGCACTAGGATACGTGGCAGCTACTATACACTAGGGATACACGCTGAGTATCTACTTGGATTAGACGGTCTCCAAAGTGATTTTGTTCCACAGTTCAGCTGCCCTGGTTCTAAAACATGGTGCCCTGACAATGGGAGATTACCTTTCTAAGACACAAGAGAAAAAGCAAGCACACACACACACACACACACGCACATGCACACACACCACAGGCGTTTGTTGCACACGTGATACCTCCACCCTCAGCTTTAGGCTTCATCCCTTGCACTTCATGAACCCTGCTCACAGTGCTCTGAGGAGCTGTACCATGATCATGCTCTTTTTTAGGGAGTGGGGGAGGGGAGCACAGAGTTTCTCTGTGTAGGCCTAGGTGTCCTAGAACTTGCTCTGTAGACAGGACTGGCCTTGAACTCAAAGAGGTGCCTGTCTTTGCCTCCTGAGTTCTGGGACTAAAGGCACCACGCCCGCCCGTGAGCACATTCTTTATCTCCTGTTTAATGAGTTGTTTGTGTCTTTCATCCTCTGCGAGGGCACAGCCCTTTAGCGAATGTCTCATCTCGCGTGCCTTGGTCCCTGGAGCAGCACTGGTCACCTAGGGAAGTCCTCAGTGCCTACTTTTAGAAAGGAAAAACCCGTTGTCGCTTTTGACAATTTTCTTCTTATATTCGTATTCAATTTTATAACTGATCTCCCTCCCTAGGAATGATTTACTTTAATTTCTTTAGCCCGCATTGCCTAGATGTTTAGCAAGTACCTTTCTTCCAGGAAGAAAAAGTGCATTCCTTCCCTAACATCTTCCCATTATCATCCCCTCTCCAGCTCCTGGGGCTGCTATTCTCTTTCACTGCCGGGATCCAAACCCCAAGACTTCGCACACACTAAGCATGCGCCCTACCGCTGAGCCCCACCCCAGCTGCTAATACCTTTATATCGAAGTGTCTTATTTTCTTCAATTTCCAGTGTTTCTTCTGTTCCCCAGTACTGTGGTAGCTCCACCCGGACTCCCCCAGATTTTCAATAAATTGGGCCTAGAAGCACCCCATGAACACCGCGTTCTATTCCTACTTCTGTCTTCAGGGCTTGGCAGAGGAGAGCTCTATTTATAGAGTTAGCAGTCCTTCACAAGATCTACACACTTAGAGAAAACAAAAGGCAAATGCTCACACACTGGAGTCAGTAAGATAGCTAGATAGGGAAACAATTTATCGTAAGAAAACATAGCTGCCCCAATCTTCAAAACACCTTTCCATGCAGGAGTAAGGAACCAGTCTCTGGGCTGGGTGAGAAATTGCTGAGCATGTGGGGGGCAGAACTAGGAAGTGCAAAAATCAGGCCCCTTGGTTTTCTTAGGCAGCTATTAGTTGAAGCAGGTGTGGGGAGAGGGGAGGCCAAAGTCTTATCGAAGGAACTTGAACATGACGGGCAATATTTAGTTTTCTTCTGTTTTTAGTTTTTGTTTGAAACAGACTCTTAAGAGGAGGGTCCAGGCTAGTCTCAGACTCCTGAATTTCCTCTGGACTCCGCATCCCCAGTGCTGGGATTCCAGGCATGCGCAAGACCCTTGCTCTGATGTGAGTTCTGAGAGAGTTCAGAATCACGGGGTTCTTTCTGAGGGATGGACCAGCAGCAGCATCTTAACCGAGGAGACTGGTCTAAAGTTGAGTCTAAACGCAATCTAGACATAGATTTCTATTTGCGCAAGATCCAGAAGGGCCTGAGAGGCAGGTTTGGGCGACAACTGCCACAGTGAGAGCCAGACCTCAAGCTGGGAGAATGCCCTGGCTGCCAGAAGGTGACCTCCAACTTTTAGAGAGGGAGAGGGGGAGAGCGTGTGCTCACTGCAGCCTTGTCCTTGAAGGGGATTGAGCGAGCCGAGGGGAGTGGTAGACCCGGCTCGGGTTTCCAATCACAATAGAGAAAGCTAGGAGGCTGGAGGGCAGCGGGCCCCGCCTCCTCCTCCTCCTCCTCCTCCTTGCAGATCTAGGATCGGCGGTGCAGTCTGCTGACTTTGCGGTGGTTTCTCTTCCTCAGCGCGAGGCAGAGTCTCTTTTTGTCCGGTAGGTTTGACCCAAGACCCCAAAGCCCGACTCACAGAACAGCAGGGTGTGTTTTGGGGGTAGGGAGCGAAGAGGCGTAATTGTTTGGCGGAACAGGAGGAAGGAGCTACGACACATCCACCTTCTGGGGCCTTTGCCTCTGAGCATCTCAGCTCCAGCCTCTTTCTGCCTGGCGGTTTTTGGCGTCCAGCCCAGAGAGCAGAGGTGGGCAGGAGGCTGGGGCTGAACTCTGGGCATCCTGCAGGCTGGTCCCAGGCCTGTGTGCTATCGAGGGAGAGACTTGTACAAGCGTAAGTGAACCTAGTCCCACCAAGTCCTTGGTCGGCAGGTGGCGGACGCATCACTCACCCTCTGGGGTGCAGGCTGGGGGCACGAGCCTAAGTGCCAGGGAATCCGGCGTTACAAGTGGGTCCTGTGAAGGTTGGAAGGCCTTGCACCTAGTGATGGATTAAGTTCCCTGCGATTGTAGGAATGGGGATAAAGCAAAGTTCAGTCCTAAACGTCCGGCTTCATCCCCGACTCACGCTACCTCCTCCTCCCCCACCCCCCGCCCGCAGTTGAGTATCTGCGCTTGCTGTGCCTCTAGGATGCACTAAGGTTTTGTTTACTTCTTGCGTTCAGTGTGCAAGGCCTAGACTTGCCCCCGGAGACTTTATCCGAGATGTGCACTGCTGCCTCCCTTGCGACCTGCTTTGCACAGGAGAGGTGGCTTGTGGGCCGCGAAGCTAGTGAGCCCCAACCTGGGGTGGGGAAATTCGAGGAAAAACCTGGGCTTTAACAGTTAACACGGAAAGATCCCCTGCGGAGGGGACCTTAGTCCCTGAGGCTTGTTCAAGTCCGCAGGGGAGGGGATGTGGGGGACCCTGAGACTAGCATGTTTTGTTTGTTCCAGTTTATCTCTCACTACAGTCACCTCTCAGATTTGACGCCAGGCCTGCTACAACGCTTACCATTTCCTTATTTTCTACCATTGTTGGGCGCTGGGAAGAGAATGTGTACTTTTCTCTACACAGCTGAGTCTGCCTGTGCTTGCTGGATCTTCAGCAGTGTCGCTTTTGAAATTACCCAAACCAATTTAAAATGTTTTCAGGACAGCCCAGCTGGAGAAAGCTTCTGCTTTCCCATTCTGGATTCACACACACACACACACACACACACACACACACACACACACACACACACACACACACACACGACAAGCTCCCAGGAATCTCAAGATTTCAGTGAGTGACTGTGATGGAGTCTGACCTTGACCTCCCCTGATCCTCCTGCCTCCATCTCCTCTAACTGCTGGGATTCCAGGCCTTCCTAATGCTTTCTGGAACCTACCTAACAGATTTTAAGCCAACTAACAAAAATAAACTTGGTGTGGGCAGGGGTTGGGGAGGCCGTGCTTTTCTTACTGGAGAAAGACAGCCGCTCTGTTGAAGCCGCTTAAAATATAGGGTCTGTTTGAATTCGCTTTAAGTGCTTTGTCCCAGCCCTTTGGAGGCTTTTCAGTCATTGTGTCCGCCAGGAAGCTGCAAACGTGATTCTCTAAGGCAAAATATCCCCTGGAGTGGTACCGTTTGGAGAAACTGTTTAAAATAACTAACAAGCTACAGACTGCAGTAGTCGTTATTGACTCCAGCTACTTCCTTCGGGACAACTTAACAGGGTCTTCACACAGCAGCGAGCAAAGTCGGGTTTTGCCACTTAGCTCTTCAGGGGTTAAAAGTGAAAACGGCTGTGGGAAGAACAGGATGGGCTATGAATAGGGGACCAGCGCCTCAGCTGTGATAAACTAAGCTAACAGCAACAAAGTAATCAGCATAGGTTACTAAATCTGATACTTGGTTGTGAGGGAGAAACTTGTGAGGAGGGCAGAGCAGCACAGAATGTTTCATGAGATTTAAAGCACAAAACTCAGGCTTTGCCCTCCCGGAGTGAAAGTAATTATTTATAATGGGAATTATAATCATTTCTGTTGGCTTAAAAAAGCTATAAATATAAGTTAGCTGAATGACATGGTGGTATATAAATTTCTTATAGGGAGGGACAATGGAAAGAAATAGCTTATTTAAGTACAAATGTCTCTACCCTTTAGCCAGTAATGAGCGGTTATAACAAAGAAGGTCATAGGAGTGATGATAACAACTTAATTGCTTGTGTAGAGTCCTCTGCCCAGGGGAAGAACTTTTATTTTAAGCTCCTAGAGAATTTTCCTGTGTTTAAATCGTCCATTAGGTGAGATGTGATTCCCGCAAAGGCATTCTGTGTTTAGACCACCCTGAGGCTCCTTGTTGCTCGGCATGAAGCTCTGTTATTTTAGGCTGTTTCTCACTCAGATTCCACTCATGTAAAATGCATTGATCACCCTTTTCTTGTAGGCAACATGGCAACCCTTAAGGAAAAGCTCATTGCCCCAGTCGCAGAAGAGGAAGCGGCTACCCCGAACAATAAGATTACTGTTGTAGGCGTTGGACAAGTTGGAATGGCATGTGCTATCAGCATTCTGGGAAAGGTATGTTTTAAGAGCAAGAGAGGTCACACGTGCTGCAGGAATGCATGTTCTACATGTTCTAGCTGCACAGCCCACCCTCAGCAATCTGAAGTAACTTGTAGGGTCACGCTTACTTATCTTTCAGTACTTGTACAGTATCAGAGGGTACTGGTCACTGTGTGTGACCACCCAGGGATTTCTTAACACTGCTATAGTAGTGTGGTATCCCCCATCATACTCACATTTAAAATTCTCCATGTTGTCAAAATCACATCTGTTATAGCTGATTTTGCCTCCATCCAAGACAAGCATTTTATGTCCTTACCACGCTTCTTTTTCTCTGTCTCGCAAGCCTTTGACTTTTTTTTCTACTGGTCCATGTCAGTTTCGGGGCCATCCTCTTCAGTATATGCTTTTTGGGGACTTCTTTGTGATTAACCCGTTGGGGTGGGTGTCACATCAGGAGGACAGCATGGTAACTTGCCTCATTTCTATGGTGATAAACTGAGACTTGTGGTTGAATGAGTTACTGGAAAATTCAGATGTAGTGGTCTCTGCTTTCTCTTCTTAGGGGATTTTTGTAGAGTGGCTTGTTGAAAGAACGTCTTACTAGTCTCAAACCTTAAACCTGTGGCTTTATTTGGAAATGATTTCAAACTTACCAGAAAATGTATAAGAATTATCTTAATAAATCAGCATTTCCATGTATGCGTCATTCATGTTTGCCAGCCCTCTACATTTTGCTGTCTTCTCCCTCCCTCTTCTCCTCCCTCTCCCTCCTTTCTCATCTCTCTGGCCTCCTCCATTATGTGTATATGTATATGTATGTATACATATATGTATGTATGTGTGTATATATGTATGTATGTGTATACGTATTATGTGCATATGTATGAGTTTCCTAAAACATTTGAGAATATCTTGATGAGATGAAGCTTTCTAAGCCCCCCAGCACGTCTTCTAAGAACAGGACAAATTCTCACATAATCATTGCCGTCCACAGCTCTGGGCGTCAGTTTTCAGGCTGACTTTGTGTCTCCAGACTCACTCTTCCTTTCGCTGCCTAGACTCTTGGCTGTGCTTACAGACCATGTGGTTCACAGCACCGTTTCTTTCCTTGCTTCTCTGACTTTAGTGACTTGAGGCCTTGCTGGTTCTGAGAGCGTCCTTGCGTGTAGGAAGAGAGAAGCCATGCTCACACGAGCAGCACCTCCCCCGCCACAGAGTACACTGACTCTTTGTGCGGAGGCTTCCCCCTCTGACCAAGCATATTCCTTCTGTTCGTGAAGTTTAATGGGTTGTTGTTGTTTTGTTGGGGACGGAGCACAGGACTCTTCTGAATGCTAGATGAGCATTCTACAGCTCAGTTCCTGGGTGCGTTCCCAGCACTTTTTATTCTCATTGCTTTTGAGATTCTATGTGTATCCCACACTGGTTTCAAAGTCGTGATCCCTCCTGCTTCCACCTCCTGAATGTTGGGATTAGGGTTATGTGCCCCAAGACTTGACCCCAAACTTTAGGTTCTTTTTCTTATTTATTTTATGTGTATGCATGTTTTGCCAGAATGTATGTGCATTCATGCCTGAGGAGGCCAGAAGAGGGTGTTGGATCTGAAGTTACAAATGGTTGTGAGACACCATGTGAGTGCTGGGAATTCAAACTGGTTCCTCTGCAGGAGTAGCTTTTGCCATTAACCACAGAGCCGTCTCTCCAGTGTGTAAATTTTAAATTCTAAAGGATCAAATTGTGAATCTTTTAACTGAGAAGTAGTTATCAAAGAATTGATCAGTGTGCACTGTGCCCTTTTGCTTGTTTTTTCTGGCTGCTTTTAATTGACTAGATACCCATGATATGTGAGAGTCTCCTGAATTACAGGGGTTTTATTTATTTATTTATTTATTTATTGGTTTTTTTTTTTCGAGACAGGGTTTCCCTGTAGCTTCTAGAGCCTGTCCTGGAACTAGCTCTTGTAGACCAGGCTGGCCTCGAACTCAGAGATCCGCCTACCTCTGTCTCCCGAGTGCTGGGATTAAAGGCGTGCGCCACCACCGCCTGGCATTATAGGGGTTTTAAATTGTCTTAGTTGAGTGTGCCCTCTTTGTTTGATCAGAACAAAAACAGTTGAGCTTACATGTCTTTTAAAAAAAATAAGTGCATGCCAAATATACCATGTACAGTGCTATTAAAGTGCTTTATTCTAAACAATTGATAGGTTAAAAAAGCTTTTGGGGGGTAGATGCTACTGTTTTGCCACGGGGTCTCCTTCAAACCAGGCTGGCCTCAATCTCGTGACAGTTCTGCGTCAGCTCAACCTTCCCGATGCTGTAATTCTTGGCCCGTAACACCACATCCTCCTAACAGAGGACTTTTCTTTTCCTTGTTTTGAGACAAAGTAACTGAGGCAAGAGAAATAATGTCACCTGTCCACTGTCACGTGAGCTGCACACATGGCTGTCCCTTCACGTGTCTGACAAAAGACTCTAAAGTTGACCATAGAGATACCATACGCTCAGAGACAGAGCTTTCCTGCAGCGCACAGGGCCTTGGATTCGGTTCCTCAGCACCACAAAATAATGTACTTATTTAATGTGAATAACCCACCCAGTGCCACAGACAGCAGCACAGGACACTGGAGAGAACTGTAGCCCTGGTTCCTGCAGCCCACTGCGGCTGCTCAGAATATTTTAATACATATCCCTAGGCTAGGACAAGCTCAAAAATGCAAATTAGTGAATGGTACTTCCCCATCTGGTTAATTATTTAAAAAGTTATATCTTTTCCTCCCATAAAAAATCTCAAACTTGAATATAAAATTGCTGGTATCAAATACCAACCCATTGATGTCAGTCATTTATTAACTAAGAGGCAGAATTCAAAACCTACGTCCATTCTTCTTGATTAAAAAGATTTCTACATTAGCATTCTTGCCTTAATAGGTTATTTATAGGCACAGTAAATGCATGAGCTGTGGAGATGTAGGTAGAGAGATTTGAGTCATCCGCAGCATCAGTCCTTGGCCATGCATCTCTTTGTGTATCTCCGCTTGTGGAGGGTGTGCGGTACACACAGTCGGCTATATTCAGCACTTTGGTTGTTTTTTTTAGGTGCTGACTCTCCTGCTTCCTTCAGCTAAACATGCACTTCAAAGCTAATTCTCTACACCCACTGACGCAGAGGCACTGACATCCTGTGTCGTGCTTTTTGACATAACCACTGGATTGTGTTGTGCTATTACTAAAAGACGATTGGAATTGCTGGTGCTGGGTGTGGTTACAGAATATTAGGCTATTATTAAGTGAGAAGGTGCTAATTTAGAACTAGAAAATGAAAATGAGGGTGTTGTGGGCTCTTAGATGCTGCATGCAGAAGAACAGTTGTCTTTAAAAGTTTTCCAAACACATATAAGTAAGAAGTAGATAAAAGTTTGTGCCCATATTTGATACAGAGTTGTTGTCTATCCCTGTGCTTAGGGATTGGTTCCCAAGGGCTGGTTCTTTATCCTAAGACTTGCCTGCCCTTCCTGCCATGTTGGGCATTCTAGGATTCAACCACGTTCAACTCCACCGTGAACTCACCTTTGGAGATTTAAATAGATCACCCTTCCAGGAGCCCTCTGAATTATGATGACATCAAAGCACACTTCTAATGTTCTGAGTCAGTCTTTATTATCTATCTTCTGTCTTTGTCTCTCTCATAGATATGTGTGTGTGTTCATATATGTACATATTTGTTCATGTATATATATATGTTCATATATGTATATATAATGTGTAGGCAATGTGTCTTTTAATGAACCAACTTAACTTTCACAAGGAATCTTTGGTATTTCTCTTGAATCGTCATTGAAGACCAAACACCAAAGTTGAGGATTTTAGACATTGAGTGCTTAGCCATTTGTAAAAGACTTCTTTAGAATATATTGGTGCTAAACCTTCCTTGTGTAACTTAGGGTGCTATATTTATACTCAAACATTTGGTGAGCAATTCAAATGAGAATGTAGATTATTTTCCCTCACAGACCATCATGGCAGGGAAGGCATGTTTATGAATATCTCTGTAGATCAGGCTGCAAAGATAAGGTGGGAAGTAAAAGCCAGCTATAATGTGAACCCCAAGCCCATCCCCATTGACCCCCTTCTCCAGTGAAGCTTCAAGTCCTCAAGGTTCTAGTTTCCACAGACAGCACTGCTAGCTGTGAGCCATGTGTTCAGAACTCATAGCCTGTGGGAGACTTCATATTCAAACTGTGATAGGAATGAATACCTGCTATTGTGTTTCTAGTCCCTAGCTGATGAACTTGCCCTTGTGGATGTCCTGGAAGACAAGCTCAAAGGAGAGATGATGGATCTGCAGCACGGGAGCTTGTTTCTTCAGACTTCTAAAATCGTGGCGGATAAAGGTAGGTAATTTCTTTCCGTACTACAAGGGTTCTTACGGGAAAGAATTTTTATAACAGATAGATGGTGGGAATGTACTCTCCAGCATGACAAACTGATCATTTGCTTACTACCTGTGGTGCTGATGCCCAGGGTCTTGCTGGATGTGGAGCAAGTGCCCAACATCCCCTGAGTTATACTCTAGCCTAAATTTTGTTTGTTTTTTGGGTTTTATTGTTGTTTTTTGGGTTTGTTGTTGGGTTTGGTTTTGAGACAGGATTTCTTAGAACTTGTTCTGTAAACCAGGATAGCCTTGAACTCAGAGATCCACCTGCCTGTGCCTCCTGTGGGCTAGGATTGAAGATGTATGCCGCCACCACCCAGTTAAAATTATTTTTTTAACTAGGAAAAATTGCAGTTGTGGGGTGATTGTTTTAATAATTGCTAACGACAAAATGCTCATGATCTGCTTTAGTAATTTCATATACTACAAAAGTTCCATCTACCTAGAAATGGTCCCCTATTTAATTTACAATTTGTTCTTAATTCTACTTCATATATATATATATATATATATATATATATATATATATCGTATAATCATTAAAAATGAGATTCTTCTCATTTCTACTGTGGCCATATCACCAGGAGAGAATCTCAGGCTGTAATGTGTGGTGGTGTTTTCCGTCTGTATTGTCCTCAGACAAGCTAACCTTTTTGCATCAGTTTCTAGAAATTTGTTTTCTGGAGATTTTGCTTTAGATGCACATAGCATGTGAACACGTTCTGTCTTTGAGAATCCCTGTAGAATGTGGTCCTGTGCTCCACATACCAGCCGCCATCTTTGTCAGCTTTACTTTACAGACACGTGGGTTTTGTTCATTCTGCTTGCTTGAGACAGATCTCATGGAATCCAGGTTGCCTTGAACTCACTATGCACTTGAGGCGAGCCTCTCCTAGCTGCCAGGATTATAGGTGTGCAGGGCTGTGCTTGGCAGTGCAGCTTGTTTTCTGAACTAAAATTTGGATGTTTTCTTTTTTAAAAAATCATCTTTAAAATATACCTTCTATAAAACAATAAAACCCCAGAATGACTATATGTAATATCTCAGTTTTCAAGTAATCTGTGTTTCGTTTATCCCAAATTGTCCTCTAGTTCCTCAGCTCATTTTTTCTTCCCGTCTTGATAAATACAATGTTGTGGTTTCTTCTTTCCTTCTGCATCCAGGGACTGGTGGCCTGGAAGAAGCCAGCTAATGACTGTTACTTATGTAGCATTCAGAGTCCTGCGTCAGGTGGTTGGGTTTGTCATTCCACCTTCAGAACACAGTCATAAGGAGGAGATAAGACCAGTCCTTGCATCTTTTTTTATGGTTTATTTAACTTTATTTTATGTGCATTGGTGTAAAGGTGTCAGATCCCCTGCAACTGGATCTTTAGACAGTTGTGAGCTGACATGTCGGTGCTGGGAATTGAACCTGGGTCCTCTGGAAGAGCAGTCAGTGCTCTTAACCACTGAGCCATCTCTCCAGCCCCCAGTCCTTGCATCTTATGGGAAAAGACTGTTAATCTTCTGCATTAGTGATGTGAATGAGCTATTGTGTTGGAATTTTTTGATGGCGTCAACACTTCCTTAGCAGAAAAATAAAGTCTTCTCCAAAAGTTAATGCTATAGAACATAAATAATCTTCCTTAACAAATATGTTACAACCAGGTATGGTGGCACACACATATAATCCCAGCACTCAGGAGGCAGAGGGAGGCAGTTCTAGGCTAGCCTGGTCTACATAATGAGTTCCAAGCCAGACAGGGCTACATAGTGAGACTCTCTTAAAGATATACACATACATACACACACACACACACACACACACACACACACACACGTGCACTCATGCATGCCTTTGCATACACATGTATATATTTGTATAATACATAAGTGTGTAACTCATACTGGTTTTGAATTCATGGCAATCCTGGTACAACCTCCTGAGTACTGGTATTAGAAGTGTGTCCCATCCCTTGGTACATGGAATATTAGAAATCAAAATTTGATTTCCAATCAAAACTTAACACTTTTTCCTTTATAAATATCAGTAGCATTATATGGCTAAAGAGAAACTTAAAATTGAGTTTTATTTGTATTGTGTGTTACTAACAGGAATATGCAAAACCGTAATTTCATCGTGATTGTGAAAAGCCTGTCTGCTGGGCTGTGGGCTCACTGACATGTTTCAGCTTTTCATTAAAATACAATGGACTTCTTAGCCACAGACATATTTTAGGGTATCTCCCTGGTTCATTATTTGCCAGTTTTAAAGTGGGGTTGCTTCGTTGTCTCTCAGGGAAGAAAAATGCAGCTGCAGAAGCTTTTTCTCTTTCCTTTTTTGTTTGTTTGTTTTGAGATCAGGTTTCTCTGTAGCTTTGGAGCCTGTCCTGAAACTAGCTCTTGTACACCAGGCTGGCCAGGAACTCACACTACCTTCCTCTGCCTCCTGAGTGCTGGGATTAAAGCTGTGTACCACCACTGCCACCCAGCTCTGAAAACCTTTAAATAGGGGCTGGAGGAATAGCCTAGTATTTAGTTGACTACTTTGTGCTGCTCTTCCAGAGGACCTAGGTTTGGTCCACACTACTTGTGTGAGCAGCTCACAACACCTACAACTCCAGCTCCAGAGGATCTGATGCCCGCATCTACACACACACACACACACACACACACACACACACACACACACAATCTTTTTAAAACACAGTCTTTTAATACAGAAACTTTAACTCTTGTAAGTTCTGGAGGCTTATGCATAGTGAAGCTTCCAGAGCATACCATAGATGGCCTGTTTGGCCCAGGAGTTGAATTTAAGGTTCCCTCCTTTGCCATTTCTCTTCAAGATTACTCGGTGACAGCCAATTCTAAGATCGTGGTGGTGACCGCGGGAGTCCGTCAGCAGGAGGGAGAGAGCCGACTCAACCTGGTGCAGAGAAATGTCAATGTGTTCAAGTTCATTATACCTCAGATCGTCAAGTACAGCCCTGACTGCACCATCATTGTGGTGTCCAACCCAGGTACTGACACGAGGCTTTAACTGTGACAGTGGCCTGTCTGGTTCTGTTCTGTCTGCTTCGCTTTTGGGGACTTTGTTTTGGGTTCACTTACTGGCAGAGTTGGTTCACATGTCTTCTGTTACTGGTGCAGAAAGATGGTGTTTGCAAAACAGATGGCTCCATCCCAGGCCAAATGTTTAAAGACGTGAGTTTTGTATGGTGGGGTTTTGGTTTTATCTTTTTGTTTCATCCATGTGTGCTGTAGAGCTGGAAGGCATTTGTTAATGCTGTAAAGGTGGAGCTGGGCGACGACCCTGCAAAGTATATGTTACGAAAACGTAAGGACTTGGGTTTGGATCTATAGCAACCATGTAAAATGCCATGCTTGGGGACACTCAGTTTTAATTTCAGTGCTAGGGAGATGGCAACAGGAGGTTGCCTGGTACTCATTGGCCAGCCATCCTAGCCAAACTAGCCAACTCTGGATTAGTTAAGAAACCCCATCTCAAAATAAGATGGGGAGCAACTGAGGAAGACTCATAGACCTTTGGCCTTCACACTCGCACAGGTATGTGTGTGCTCTTGTGTGCATACGCCATATATAACACAACTCCAGTCCCTGACACCACCTCTGTTAGCCTAATAATAAAAATTATATGATGCCATTGTTTAGAGCCTCTGCCGGGCCATCAGAGTGGATGCACGAAGCAAAGTCCACACCACCAAGCTGCTAGTGAGCCATTCATTTGAATTGATAACTCAGCACAAGAGATAAAATAGTCACATCTCCCAAAGGGGATTGGAGAGTTAAGCCCCTTGACTTGGTAATTAAGAGCCCCCAGCTGCCTTTGCAGAGGACCCAGATTCGGTTCCCATCACCCACATGGTGGCTCACAACTCTCTGTAACTCCAGTTTTGGGGGATCTAATGTCCTTTTCTGGCCTCTGCAAGTGGCACATGGAGATATAGGTAAATAAACACACATAAAACAAAAGTAAATAAAACTTCTTAAAAACAGAGTCAGCTCTTAGAACCTGGTATCAATTACTTCTCTGTCACCATCTTGCAAAGAAAGTGATTTTGAAATGGCCAGGCTGGTTTTTGTTTGACATTTTCTTGCCTTAGCCTTTTTTTTTCCTTTCTGTTTATAAAAAGAACGTTTCCTAAGGACAATTTAAGGTTTTGTAAGTAAATTTTACTTTATCATGTGCCAGAACAAATGGCTAAAATTCCATCTCTGTTGCACACACACACCACACACACGTGCACGCGCACACGCACATATATACATGCACACACGCTTGTTTTGGGGTACACTGGGAATTGAACTGCATGGTAGGTTAGTATTCTAACAGTTGAGCTGTGCCCCAGCTCAGGTCAGGGTCACCCATCTTCGGTCTGTAGTTTATTATCCATGATATGACATGATGGTGGGCATAGACAGAATGCTGATAAAATGGTAACGATATCTCTGACCCTTCCTTGGAGGATTATAAAGAAACTTGGGGATCGCTGCAGTTCCCCTGGTACTGGGGGTTGGGACCTGTTAGGAGATCATTTCTGTATCCCCATTCTTTATGAGTCTAGACTGGGGTTTCCTGAATGGTTCAGTCTTGTAGGTAAACATGTGCACCAGGTCATTGTAGGACAGAAATGGCAGAGAGCTAGCTATATTATTCCATATCCAGGTCCTGTTTCAGTCACCACTGATTATATCACTCCCACGGTAAACCTTCCTAGTCTGAGTCTTCAGGGAACTTCTGCAGGGTGGGGACCACTTCTGCAGGGGGGATCACTTCTGATGCATTCAAGTTGGCATACAAAGGCATTATTCAGGCAGAGTGTGCTTAAAATACCTTTGCCAGGCTGCACAGAGGAGTGCACTGGGGGGAATCATCAAACTCTCTGTTGGCTTCTTTTCCAACAGTGTGCATATTTCCATTTCTTTCCAACATAGCCTTTACCTTCTATGATGCAGCAAACGTCTTACCACTGTGCCACACGGGGGTGAAGGTTACATAGCAGCTGCCCAACCATGATACAGTAATGACATGAATTTCATGATAACTTGTTAGACAATATCATACTCAAGAAAATGCATCCCGGCAGCCCTTGCTAACCTAGAAGTGACATTGTTTGTGATGACAACCTCCACAGCCACAGACTGTTAGAACTGGGGGCAATCTAAGTGTGTTTGTCAGTGCCGTGTTGCTGTTAGAGACACCATGACCAAGGCAACACTTATAACAAAATAAAGCATGCAATTGGGGCTGACTTAGAGTTTCAGAGGTTTAGTCCATTATCATAGCAGGAAGCAGGGCAGCAAGCAGGCAGACATGGTGCTGGAGCAATAGCTGAGAGTTTTACATCCTGATCCATAGGCAGAGGGAGGGAGCCTGGGATTTGCATGGGCTTTTAAAACCTCAAAGCCCACTCCCTACTGACATGCTTCCTCCAGCAAGGCCACACGTACTCCAATAAGGCCATACTTAGTCCAACAAGGCCATGCCTCCTGATTCTTCTGATCATTCCCTGGTGACCAAGCATTCAGCTACAGGAGCCAGTGGGGGACATTCTTAGTCAAGCTATCCCAGTGAGGGCTGAACCAGCCCTTTTCTTTCTTTCATGGTAAAGTTCATTGACTTGTAAAGCTCCTAGATATTCTTATGTCAAATAATACATGTGCATGGTTTTTATATATTTCATATTTACATTTCTTTACAAATACTTCATTTTTATCTGTCTGAACCTGATTCTGAAAAGTTAAGTTACAGACGTCTTTTAGGTCACATCTCACCCAAGAGAGGGGCATATGGAGAGGGAGAGGCCAGAACACCTTCTAATTGGTTCAGCACTTCCAAATACTTTCTTTTTTTCTAAAATATCTAGTGGATATTCTTACTTATGTCACCTGGAAACTAAGCGGGTTACCTAAGCACCGTGTGATCGGAAGTGGATGCAACCTGGATTCTGCTCGGTTTCGCTACCTTATGGCTGAGAAGCTTGGCATTCATCCCAGCAGTTGCCATGGGTGGATTCTGGGAGAACATGGTGACTCCAGCGGTAAGAAAAATGATTTCCTTTGTGCTTTCAGCTTATGTAGACTGTTCTTTTTTTTGATTTATTTTGAATTTTAGTTTTATATGCTTTGTTATATTTCAGAAAAAATTTAGAAGTAGTATAGTTGTATTTTTGATTCTATTCCAGTTTGCTTTTGCTGCCATCTGTCCATCCACCCACCCATCCATCCATCCACCCACCCATCCATCCATCCACCCACCCACCCATCCATCCATCCATCCATCCATCCATCCATCCATCCATCCACCCATCCACCCACCCATCCACCCATCCACCCATCCACCCACCCACCCATCCACCCATCCATCCATCCACCCACCCACCCATCCATCCACCCATCCATCCACCCATCCATCCACCCATCCATCCATCCATCCACCCACCCATCCACCCACCCATCCACCCATCCACCCACCCACCCATCCACCCACCTATCCACCCATCCACCCACCCACCCATCCATCCATCCATCCATCCATCCATCCATCCATCCACCCATCCACCCATCCATGCATGCATGCATCCATCCACCTTGCTATCTTTCTTTCTTTTCTTTTCTTCCTTTTTTTTTTTTTTTTTTTTTTTTTTTTGGTTGATTTACAGACAAGGTCTTACTGTGGAACTTTACAATGTAGCTGTCCTGGAATTTGCCATGTAGACCAGGTAGGCTTTGAACTCACAGAGATCTGCCTCTGCCTCTCTAGTGCAGGGGGTAGAGGTATGTGCCATCATGCCCAACTTCATCTACATATTTTTAAAAATATCTGTGTGTGAACATCTGCACACATGGAAATCAGAGGACAATTTTGGGAGTTGGTTTCCTCCTATCACAAAGTTACCAAGGATGAAACTCAGGCCATTAGGCTTGGCAACAAACAGCCTTACCTGCTTAGCCGGCTTGCCTGTCTCACTGTGTTTGCCGTCCCCCATTACATCACAGTCATCATGTTCTTTTCTCCATAAGTCCTTTAATTTGTGATTTCTTCTGTCCTATCTTTCCCTCCTGCTTCATGCTTTACTTTGTTCTGTGGCTTTGCTTTTGTTTTTCATGCAGTCCAGTTTCGCCCAGAATTCCCAGTAGCAGAAGATAACCCTGATCTCTGATCCTCCTGCCTCTGTCTCCAGATTGCTGGGACCAAAGCCTAGGGAGGTTTCTTTTTTCTTTTATTTTTTCCTGTACCACGGTACAGGAAGCAAAATTGGGAAATGTAACATTGAGCCCATATTTAACCCACGGGCCATTTGCAAATGTCACCCTCTGATGTCCTGTGGGCCCTCTTCCCCATCTGGATCCATCCTGACATCTTGAGTTGTATCTCATTTTGTTTCCTGAGTCTTCCTTAGTCTGGAGCAGTTCTTGATCTGTGTGTCTTCTTGATGTTGACATTATTGGAGCATGAATGTCCATCCATGTCTGTTTCTGAAGAGTTCAAGGTTATCTTTCCAGATAAATCTTGCCCAGGTTCTGGGTCCTTTGCTGTGTTTTCCGGTGGGTGTGCAGTGCTTTGTTCTATTAGTGTGTCAATTTTGACTTAGAGCAGTGTTTTTTCCTATTTCCTTATTGACCTGTACTTATACAGAATGAGAGAAAAGTCATTCTTGCTTGGGCACAGTTAGATAGATCCATGGTTGTTGGAAAGGGTCCGCTTATTTGTCCCAGCTTCCCAGAACCGAAATAATCACACAGAAGCTGTATTAATTAAATCACTGCTTGGCCCATTAGCTCTAGCTTTTTATTGGCTCTTACATCTTATTTTAACACATCTCTATTAATCTGTGCATCACCACAAGGTTGTGGCCTACCAGCAAGTTTTCAGTGCATCTGTCTCTGGTAGTTCCATGGCTTCTCTCTGACTCTGTCTCCTTTCTCCCAGCATTCAGTTTAGTTTTCTTTGCCTACCTAAGTTCTGCCCTAACAACAGGCCAAGGCAGTTCCTTTATTCACCAATGGTATTCACAGCATACAGAAGAGAATCCCACCTCACATCCTCTTTTCTGTTTAAATAAAAAGGAAGGTTTTAACTTTAGCATAGTAAAATTACATATAACAAAGCAAGTATCAAGCAATAATTACAGTTACAATATTTATATCTATTTTATCCTTTATCATAATTAAGGAAAGCTATATTATTACTATCTACTCTCTAACTCCATCAAAGACTCCAGGAGGATATAATATTACCTAAGTAAGCAGGAAGTGCATTATAAGCAACTTCCAAAACTCTAGAATTAACAGAGACATCTCGCTATCTGGAAAGTCACCCAAAGTTCTTCTGTACCATTGGGGCATCCATCTTTAGCCTACAGACCCATAGTACCCAGCAGACTTTTCCATAAAGCAGGAAATTTTAAAGATAGATCTGCCTATTTTGGCAGTTTGTCTGTCACTTTTTTCTGTGTCCTGCAGAATGTCTGGCAGACTCATGAAACAAGAACTCCAAAGGACAGTCTCACCTTTAAGCAAAGTTTAGCAGTCATTTTTCTGTGGGTCCTGAATGTCCAGTTAAGCAGTCCAGGCAAGAGCAGTTTCTTATCCAAATGGCTAACACACTCCATAAGGAGCCTCTTTGATGACCATCATTCTTTTGAAGTAGATTGGTGATGCCAAGAGTAGATGTGTCTCACTGTCATAAAAGTCCTAAGATTTTAAACATTTTAAATGTCATTTTCTGTAGTCTTTGAAAGGTTTGAAGAATGCCTATCCATCTAAAATACATCTAAAAATGCCTGTCCATCTAAAAAAAATCTAACATGACTACAAGCTTGACTATTATAGATGATTATCTATTAACCTATATTTCTTAATTGTACATTACATTTTTAAATGAACTACACAGTCACAATATCTTAATCAAGAGCAAAAATATACATATAACAAAATTGACCTTAAATTTGTATCAATAAACCAAGATCCATACCAATGCAAATCTCTAGCATATCCCCCTTTAAATGTAAACAAACCTTTATAAACAATATTTGGGAATATGGGCACAATTCTTTAAACTGCTTTCTGCTGTTTATTGGGCAAAATAATTTTTTAAGGGTTGTTTAAGGCAAACCACATTAGTCTGGAAGCAATCCACAGAGTCTCATTTTCTGTGAAAACAAAAGAAGAACCTCTTTTCCAAAGCAACATATCCTTAGAACCATATTTTGAAGTTAAGATACTTTTAAAATATATATGTTGGTTCTGCTTAGCAGCCCATATAATGAAATGTCTCTCTTAGCTCCTTCACAGTCAAAAAATTTAAAGAAAACATAATAATACACATAATCCAATTCTCTTCATATATTTAATCTTTACATGGCTTATTTTTTTACTCTGTTACCTTTTTTACAAGTTTAATAATTATTTTCTTATCTTTACTCCTTTAATCTGTTACTATCTGTACTCTTTTATATTACATTTACAGTCTCTTTACTTTTTTTCTCTCCCAAGGCTATGTACATTTTTAAAACACTGTCTCCTTTAGAGGTCTTTTCCATCTTGATTTGTCTTTATTGTATAACTGTAATTATTTTTTGACTAGAAGTGCTTCTTAAAATGTTAAGCCCTTCTTATAAACTTAAGTGGCACCATTGCTAGAGGAAATACGGCACTGCCTGCTTGCCCTGCCCAGCCCAGCATGGTGCAGCTGTTTGCTGCCTCTGAGAGCCATGCTCACAGCCCCATTTTTAGGCACACAGTGGGTCTATGTCTCCACAAAGCAAGTTGTAGCGTTCTTCTCACAGACCCCATTTAAATGCTCCTTGGCTGGATCTCCTGAAAGAGTCAGAGGTCACTCTGGCAGCAGGACCCAGAAAGCCTGCATTTCAAAGCCACAGCTACAGATGGGTCAGGAAAACCTCTCTTAAAGGAGCTGCAGCACACCACCAGCAAACAGCGAGAAGCCATGTTAAACTCTGTATTTGTTTTCTCTGCCTACTTAAGTTCTGCTCTATCAATAGGCCATGGTATTCACAGCATACAGAGGGGAATCCCACATCACATGGTTTTCCTTAAAGTCCATGAGGATGTCTAGTTAGTCTGGAACAGTAGAAACTGTGGACCAAGGGGATCTTATTTGGTCCCTAGCAGTTTAGCTGCTGTATCTACGTAATTGCACTGGACTATCCCTGAGCCCTTGTTCATACTGTGAGTCACCAGTGTTCTCCAAAAGTCCCTAAGGAGCGTGAGACTGGGGTTTCAAAGTCCAGTTCCTGTGTTTGTTTGTAGACATTCTCCCCTAAATTATGAAGACCCTAATTTACATATTAGTGTGCTTTTATAATAACTGTGTTTGGGGATAATTACCATAGATTTTTTTTTCTTAAGAAGAAAGGGGCTTTTGTTACCAAACAATCCCCAATAGAGAAGTTTATATTTCTAAAATTGAGAGTTTAGGATGGTCCCAAACTATAATCTCTTGTAATTTTTACCAACCTAGAGATTTGGAAAGAATTTTGTGTTCTCTGTAAATTATACAGTGACTGTTTTGAACCACATATGTTGAGAGTGCAAAGGTCAGTAGTAGGGACTGGAGGCATGACTCAGCAAAGAGCGCTCGCTGCTGTGGCAGAAGGCAGAGGACCAAGTTCAATTCCTAGCACCCACATTAGGTGGCTCACAACTGCCTGTCACTTCAGCCCCAGTTGCTTTGACTCTCACTTCTGGACTCCTTGGGTACCTGTACATGCTCATACATGTACATACATACACACACACATACACACACGCATACATACATACATACATACATTCATGCATGCATAAAAATTATATATGTGTGTATGTACACATGCATGTTGTATATTTTATTTAAATATATATGTATATATTTAAAAGGTCAGTTTTGTTGCTAGTTGAAGCCAAGTATTAGAACAAATACTCCCTCCAAAGGGGATAAAAACTCTATACTAGAGTCAGATGCCACTGAATAGTACCAACTGGTGTTGGGATAATTTGCATCAGAGTTGCGATCTGAGATAAGAAATTTTTGTTTTTCTCACAGTGGCTGTGTGGAGTGGGGTGAATGTGGCAGGAGTCTCCCTTCAGGAGCTGAACCCTGAAATGGGAACGGACAACGACAGTGAAAACTGGAAGGAAGTACATAAGATGGTGGTGGACAGGTGAGTAGAGGTGACCCCACTTTGGTGAGTTCGTGTCCTGTCCCAGAAGGTAAAACTCTAAGCTGTTTCCACACAGCCTGCTCAGGAAGCTCTTCACTTGATGTGTCTCTTTGAGAAGTGGGCAGGATTAATTTAGACCAGTCAGATTTGTTGTGTGTATCTAGAGACAGCTACAATAGAAAGCCAGCTATAGCAGTCAACATGAAACTGCCTAGGGAGAGGGCCTTCACTGTGTTACCTGTCAACCAATGAGGTAAACCTGGACCCTGTTAGACAAATGGCCACGTGCACACACAGCCGGGCAGATTGCTGAAAGTATTTAAGCAGCACTGGTCTTACTGCCCTTCGCCATACCCCACCCCCTTAAAAAAAGTCTCCCACATTAATTTCGTTCTCTAAAGCCATTCCTCCCAGTTAACAACTATTCTCTTTCATGATTGTTTTGCCCCAACAATGTATTACTTTGAAATGCAGCCAAAAATGCAGGCTTGGATGCTTCTGGTTCCGATACTCAAGCTGACTACTGTACTGGAAGCCATTTAACCTCCAGGGTTATCTATCACACCTCTTCTCATAGATGCATTAAGTATAGGTTAAGTCATCGATAATAACGTTCTTATAGACCCGTTAGTTGTGTATAGTGTAAGGCCCTGGAGAAATGAATTGTCAAAATGAAGCCACACATCACATACAGGGCCACGCTTTATCGCTAACAAGCGTTCAGTGTTATTGTTTGCAAAGTTCTTGCAGGAAAATTGCTACCTCAAATATGGAAGTTTTACTTAGAATGACTCTTCTTGGAGATTTTGACTGTGTAGTAAAAATAAATCTACAGGTTAAAAATTTCTTAGATTTGGCTGGGTAGTGGTGGCGCACGCCTTTAATCCCAGCACTCGGGAGGCAGAGGCAGGTGGATCTCTGTGAGTTCGAGACCAGCCTGGTCTACAAGAGCTAGTTCCAGGACAGGCTCCAAAGCCACAGAGAAACCCTGTCTCGGGAAAAAAAAAAAAAAAAAAAAAATCTTAGATTTTTCAGTGCTTTGATTTTATGAATAAAGCTACTACTCATTTGAGTGATGGCCTCTCTTGTTCACTGTTTCCTAAATTCATTAATACATTTGGAAATACATTTCTTTGTAAATCAATGATGGTAGAAAATGTATGGTTTTAGGGACTGGAGAGATAACTTATCAATCAAGAGTGTGTACTGCTCTTATAAAGGACTGGAGTTAAGTTCCCATCACCCACACTGGCGACTCATGATTGCTTATAACTCCAACTCTAGGGGCATCTGATACCTCTGGCCCCTGGATACTGGCATTTATGTGCACATGTACCCAGCTGCACATACAGACACACAGACAAACGTGGTGCACACACATAAATTTTAAAATATCTTGAAAAGAGAGTGAACATTCATAGCCATCATGACTTCATAAATATTCACTGACACCTGTGTCTCACTCTGCCACGTAGTCCTCACATTTTTACAGCTTTTATTTGTACATTAATTCACTTGATGTTCATAAAAAGCTTACAAAGCAAGTGTATGTTCTCCTTTACTAAGAGGAACTAAAGCCAGAAAAGTTTAGAAATTGGCCAAGATCACCATTAGAGACACAGCAGGTGTCAATTCAGTGTCAGGCTCAATGATCTCTCATATGGTTTCTTTTCCTAAGTGCCTATGAAGTCATCAAGCTGAAAGGATACACCAACTGGGCCATTGGGCTAAGTGTGGCTGACCTCATTGAGTCCATGTTGAAAAACCTGTCTCGGATTCACCCTGTGTCTACGATGGTGAAGGTAAGAGAAACCGCTGGGGGGGCGGGGGGGAAGTAGCAGCGTGTCTAGTCTCATGTTGTATAAAGAGATTCATCTAGAGAAAAACAAGGAAGCTTCAATCCACAGTTACTTCTGCATTTGTAGTTTATATAAACATAGTTGATCTCTTCCCAACCAAAGTCTAAGGCAAGAGCACTTCACTTTTTAGGAGCTAAAGTGTCTGATACGTTTTCTGAGAAATCTTCCTTGTATGCCATAAAAACTATTAACCATGAATCCTCTTCAGAACCTGCCTCAACTGTACTATTAAATAAGCATATACGAGGTCCATTTTAGGCTTATGTAATAAACCATAGACAGTCTTTCATGGAGCACTCAATAACATAGCAAATCTAGTTTAATTCAAAAACTATGAAACAAACATACAAAAGAGGCCAAAAGAACATGAAGCCAGAGCCTAGATGTAGCTTGGTGGAAAGAGTGCTTGTTTAGCATGCATGAGGCCTTAGGTTTGGTTTCCCAGTTCTGCTGAAATCAGGTGTGGTTGTGCAGATCTGTAATCTGAGCACTGAGGATGTAGAGACAAAAGGATCAGAAGTTCAAAGTCATCCTCAGCTACATGGCAGTTTGAGACGAACCTGTACTGCATTACTTCATTGGAATAAAACCCCCTGAACAAAAGTAAAGTTATGTTAAAACACCATATGTAGCAAGTGAGTTGATTCTACAAGTCAGTGCCAAGAATGAAAAAAAAAATATGGAAAGTAAGTGGGATCCCCAAAAGTAAGCAAGCTGGCTGGGAAGCTGAATTGACAAGCTGTCATTTCAAAGGGAAGTAAAGTGAAGAGCCATCAAGGAAGACACCTGCTGCCAACTTCTGACTTCTACATGCACACACAGAAACACGATGCACACATGCATACCCACACATACAGAAAGGTAGTTAGGAGTGCAGTGTGGCACCAGTTGTTTGGCTTAGGGTACTATGGACAGTTTACAAAGAAAGTATGGGAAAACTTGAGTAATTGTTGACTTTTGGGTGCCTAGAGAAGAATGTTTTTATTTTATCTACTTTGGTGTATGTACAAAAATGTTTGAGGTATAGTTTTAAAGATTAAGATAACTTGTTAACTATAATTAATTTATTAGTTATATAGGGAAATTGACCCCATAATAAATTTTGCTATTTAAAGAGCATTTGAGAGATAGTTAACTGCTTCTTCAGCACCTCTTGATGGTATTGTAACTCCAGTTCCAGGGGATCTGATGTTGTCTTCTGGCTTTTGTAGACACCTGTACTCATTGGCACACATAAACTCACAAACACACATACACAAAATAATTTTTTTGTTGTTGTTTTGTTTTTCAAGACAAATTTCTCTGTTCAGCCCTGGCTGTCCTGGAACTTGCTCTGCATAGTTTAGCTTCAAAGATCTGTGTACTTCTTCCTTCCAAGTGCTGGGATTAAAGGCATGTGCCACCCCAGGCACAAACAATATAAAAATGAAAAAAATGAGTTGATGGAAAGTTCATTAAGGGACATCATTGAAAGTCATTTAAAGACTCATATAGCAAAGTTTATTTATGCAGAAAATAGTATTTGACTTAAAAACTAAGTACTGACTACCTTCTTGTAGTTAGTTTTTTTGTTGTCTAAGTTTGTGTAGTCTATAAATATGAAACTGGCTTCAAAACCCAAAGATATGTGGACATATGGACCAGTTAAATGAAAAAGAGAATAAATTTGTGTTCACCAAATTTCTACAGTCATTTGTATTCAACATAACTCCTCTGGTCATTTGTTCCATGACCTCATGCCAGGTCTAAATACTTGTGTTGCTCTTACAGGGGATGTATGGCATTGAGAACGAAGTCTTCCTCAGCCTCCCATGCATCCTCAATGCCCGGGGACTGACCAGCGTTATCAACCAGAAGCTGAAGGATGATGAGGTTGCTCAGCTCAGGAAGAGTGCGGACACCCTGTGGGACATCCAGAAGGACCTAAAAGACCTGTAACTGCCGGGTTCTAGGCTGTAAAATCCAAGCCTCCAACATCACTAACCGTGAACCTTTAGTCTTCAGCCTTGTCCGTAGGTCACAGTTTGCTTCTCCCCTGACATGTGATACGAGCTCACAGATCAAAACCCAGACTTGTTTGATGCTTGCACTAGGAGCTCTTGAACAAATAAAGTTAGACATTGCGGCATGCTTCCTTGTGTCCTTTTCTCTAGGCTGTTTGAGATGGTGTCTCAGGACCTTTGTAGCTAGGGCCAGCCTTGAACTTGACCTTCTGGCTTCCGCTTCCCTGGTGAAGAGATACAAGATACAAGCTCACTTTGTATGCTTCTCCTCCATTTTTTAAATGACCCTTCCTCCACCTTCAATGTCCCTAAATTCTGCCATCTCTGTTTCTGTAACCTGCCTTAGAGTCAGCACTAGAATATTCACTCGTAGTGTGTTCCATGATTTCCATGTCTTGAGAATATGGTTACAAGTTTTGAAGAGTTTTAATTATGGCTATGTGTAGATATGTGTACATGGTGTCACAGGCACCAGATACCTTGAAGCTGGAGTCACATGTGGTTGTAAGTTAACTGATGTCAGTGCTGGGAGCCAAGCAAGGGTCCACTGAAAGGGCAGGCAGAACATGATCTTTGCCCCTGAGCCATCTCTCAAGCTGTGGCTACAATTTTGAAGGTATAACTAGAGAAGTAATGTGTATTAGTGTGTGTGTGTGTGTGTGTGTGTGTGTATGGAGGTGTGTGTGTGTGTGTGCTCGCATGCTCGCTTGTGTACCTTTCTTATAAAATCTCCCTTTTTAATTCTCTGAAAGGAAGAAACTGTTCTGTGAAATTGGGAAAGACTTATGTTGGAGTTGCTTTTGATAGTGAAGGAAAATGAATGTTTAGGTTGAGTCACCCAGTCCCAGGTGTCAGGAAGACAGCACAATAGAGAAACAAGAGAGAGACAGAGATAGAGACTGATACACATGGGTTATATAAGACTCAGTTTGGGGATGGTTAAGAGCCATTATAACAACCCTGGTGTGGTAGTTTGAATGTTTTTGCCCCCCATAAGGTCATAGGGAATGGGGTTATTAGGAGGTGTGGCCTTGTTGGAGAAGGCTGGATGACACACACCTTTAATCCAGACTTGGAGGCTGGAGCACACAGCAATCTAGGCTAGAGTGGACACCTTTAATCTGGGCCACACCTTCTGTTGGAAGTGTCACTGTAGGGGTGGGCTTTGAAGTCTTTTTCTCAATCTTCACTCATCCTGACAGTCGGCTGACTTTCTTTTGTCTACAAGATGTAGCACTCTGAGCTCCAGCACCATGTCTGCCTGCATGCTACCATGCTCTACTTCATGATCATAATGGACTGAACCTCTGAAACTAAGCAAGCCACCCTCAAATGTTTTCTTTATAAGAGTTGCCATTGTAATTATTCAGCCACAGATAAGGCTGCACTTCCGGGTTCTAAAGGCAGGCATGTGCGGACGGGCCCTCGGGCACAAAGGACCCCTGCATGACCCATGTGCACACATGCATGGTTACTTCCACGTATGACTCAGCTAAACCCTTGCACGCATGCATGAGTCGCTCATCTGCGTCATCAGTGTATAACATAGTCACGTCCACCCCCTGTGCACATGTGCTAAGCAGCTTTTAAAAGCTGGACGCGCCACCTCCCCCCACCTCTCTGCACACCGATCCCCAGGCCTGTATGCACCCCCTCTAATAAACTCTTAAGCGGGTTTGTGTTCCGTGTTCCCTTCTCACTCTCTCCAGGTAAGTTCAGTCATGGTCATGGTATCTCTTCAAAGCAATAGTAAAACCTAACTAAGACACCTGGGTTTGAGAGTCAGCTCTGTTCTGGACTGACAGTGGTCTGAGCATGTTACCTGCTGTCTAATTAAACCAAAGCCTTAATTCCTTCATTCATGTGCAGTGGTAGTAATGGTTCATTTTCAATATGAATTGAAGCTAGGCAAATGCTTACCATTGAGCTGTATCCCTAGCCAAAGATATGTAAATAAAATGAGAGAATTATATAGCAATCTTAGTACAGGTGTGGCCATAGTAGGGGCTAACACCCAAGTAGGGCTTATATTGCAGGTGTTATGCACAGATTTTGATCTCCCAAGTAATAAGGCCGTGTTTCTTTGCCTTGGCACTAGTGATGCTTGGACTGGATGGTACTCACTGTAGAAAACTGGCAGTGAAATGCTTGGCCCCAGCTCGGATGGTCACCTGACAGACCTGACAGATGTCAATGGACACCATTCCTTAGGGCACTCTAAAGATTCCTGTAGTTATCCTCAAATGTTCCTGGCGGAAGGGACAAAGTCACCCTGGTTAAAATAACTGCCCTGAAGATTTGCATCTCTGTTTTACCATGAGGAAAAATGAGAGGTGTCCAAAGATGACAGCCAGTCACTGAACAACTACGATTCAAGCCAGACCTTGGAGATCTAAACAACTGCCCTTAACCTTCGAGTGTTCTGAAGCAAACACCACTTCTTTATAACACGCTGAAGTTTTGTTTCATGTTCTAACATACCTGAGAATGTTTGTGTTATGGTAACAGAGACCAAGACAGATATTAAATTAATTTTTCAAGTCACATTTCAACCAAGACAAGTATTATTTATTTTTTCAAGTCATATTTCCAAAATATAAGTTTGCAACAAGACCATTTCTACAAGGAGAGAGGATAAGTCTCAATGCCAGTTCTTGGTCATAATTCCCAAGTGAATGCTGGATTCATAGTAAACTATTGTTTTCCAAGATTCAACTTATGGATCAGTTAAGAGTTTACATGGGATATTTGTGTCTGCTGGACCTCCTACATCCTGCCATGGAAGTCTGCAGCTAGGAAACAGAAGCTGTTTGCCAAGTTTAGGAACAATAAATAAAGCAAATAGCAGGAAACCATGACACATTAAAAGAACTAAGCAGCAAGTGTTCAAGTATTGTCTTGAGTAAGAGTTACATGCCAGAAGAGGTAGTCCATGACTCAGGGAAACAAAATGTGTAAATGTGCATTATATTTATATGTTCCCATTTAAAAAAAAAACATTGTCTGTGGGTATGTGCACATTCATGACGGTTAGGAAAAGGTGTGAAACCCTCTGGAGGTTCAGTCAAAGGTGGCTGTGGATGCTGGGTCCTCTGCAAAAGCAGAAAGTTGTAGTGTGGAGCTGCGGGCAGGCCTGCTTTTCATCCTGCCCAGCTCCCGGCCACCGGCTAGCTTTACCCGAAATAATTACACGGAAACTGTATTCTTTTAAACACTGCCTGGCCCTTAGTTTCAGCCTCTTACTCACATCTTGACTAACCCATATCTAATAATCTTTGTAACACCACGAGTGGTGTCTTACCGGGGAAGATTCTAGCATACGTCCATCTTGGGCTGGAGCTTCATTGCATCTCTCTCTCTTAGGAGAGGTATGGCAGTCTGCCTCAGAGAGGAGAGGCTGGGCAATTTTCTGAGCCATCTACCTCACTTCCTCACTTCCTTTTTCCTGTTCTGTCTACTCCGCCCACCTAAATGTTGGCCAATCAAATGGGCCAGGCAGTTTCTTTATTAGCCAATGGGAATCCTCCATCAGAAAGTACTCTCCTGTACATCTCAGCCCTACTTCATATTTAATATAGAAAGGGGACACTAGTCCTGATATTAAAGATTCATAGCTCTCCAAATATATATAATCATGGTGTCATATTTTTTCCATTTTAATTTTTCTTAGTCTTAGTTGATGTAGGAAATTAAATCGAGGACCTTGCTCATGCTAAGTACGTATCCTGTCCCTGAGACACAGTTCTAAGCCCGTAATCAGACTCTTTAAAACGTAACAAGTGCTATAGACTAAGTAACATTTGGAAGTGGCCTCAGTTGTAAACCTGGATGCCTTTGTTGTGGTGGTAAGAATAGCACAGGGATGAAGTCCAAAGTGTTCTGCCAGTCTTGGAAAACAATCTGTGAAATGATAGGGAACAATTCATAACCATTTGGGAATGTGGGAGCAGTATGAATAACCTGAAAGCACGGCTGGGGAAAAGTGTAACATTCATGCTTATCTCACCCAACACAGAGGGCAAATATCTATACATGGAGGCTTTAATATACCTGGGAAGACTGGAGAGATAGTCCAGAGGTTAGGAACATCAGCTCTCTTCTAGAGGACCTGGGTTCAATTCCCAGCACCCGCATGGCAGCTCACAACTGTCTGTGACTCCATTTCCAGAGGCTCCTGGCCTCCTCAAACACCAGGCACTTACATGGTATACAGACATATATAGAAACAAAGCACCCACATACATAAAATAGTATTTATTTTTAATTAGGAAATAAATCTGGAAAATCCTTTTACTGCCTTGAAGTTTGGAAAAACTTCTCCAAGGTTCAAAGTCCGGCTTTTCACAAGAGAACCAGGTTTCTTCCCAGAGAAACAATTCCCTAGAAACAGCAGCTGACACAAGGAGACACAAGGCAAAGACCCAGCTACACAGCGTGTAAGAATTAAGATTTAATTTTGAGAACAAATTAGGGAAAAGATTCTAGGTGCTGTGCCTCTAAATAAAGATAGTTCTTTTGTTTCCCTGGCTGCTCAGACCTGAATAATCATACAGAAACTATATTAATTACAACCCTATTTGGCCATGGCTTATGCATATTTTCTAGCTAGTTCTTACAGTTTAACCCATTTCTATTATTTTACACTAGGCTCTTGGTTTGTTTCATCTTGCTTCTTGGGCAGCTACATGGCATCTGCCTCCTTTGGCAGCTACTTGGTGTCACCTTGACTCTGCCTGCTCTCCATCGCTATATCTCTGTTCAGATTTCCTGCCTGGCTTTACTCTGCTAAGCCAATGGCTGAAACAGCTGTATTCATCAACCAAAAAAAAGCAACACATATACAGAAGGACAGCCCATATCATGTGCTAGGTAGATTATTTCTAAAAATTACTATTCAAATTGATATTAAATATGTAAAAAACTATCCATAAGAAAAAAGATATTGGTAGACTGTTTTCACTCACAGAATAGAAGAAAATAGTCTAAAATATTAATTTATTTTTTAAACCTTTACATTTATCTATTTAGTGTGTGTGTGTGTGTGTGTGTGTGTGTGTATGCCACAGTCCATGTGTATGGAGGTCAGTGAACAACTTGCAGGAATTGCTTGTCTGTCATGTGTGTCCTGGGGACTGAACTTGGTTCACGAGGCTTAGCCACAAGCGCCTTTACCTGCTGAGCTATCTCACAGGCCCTTGGTTTTTTTTTTTTTTTTTTTTTTTTTGAACTCCATAATGATGTGTGAACCATCATTTTCTTTTTCTATCCCTTAACTCATCTGTGCTGATAGCAAAGTAAGACTTTACAGTGTCAAAACCAATATCTCTTATTAGTTGACAGAGAAGGAACAAATACTTTCATCCCCAGGAGACTGGAGTAATTTATTTTGAAACTGAGAAATCTCAGGACTGTCAGAGAAGAGCAGACATATAAGCAGCACATTATTTCAAGATGAGTCTCAATTTGAATAAAAACAACTTTTCAGGAAATATAGAAAGCCTGAAGGGTTTGAAGGGTTAAATAACAGGGAATTTTCATCCAAAATGGGGTGCGGGGTGGCAGGAGGATCAGAAAAAAAGCTACAGTGCACGCCCCAGGTTCTCGTTGATTTTGTCTGTAAAATATTTAGTGACCTGTATTTCAAAACACTGATGGTTGTCAGGATTGCCCCCTGGCCTTGAGGAGGGTGAAGGCTGCTTGGAACATGAGCCTCCCACCTCATCCCTGCAGCTGTTGCTTTCAATTCCCCTGGTGAAATGAATTATTCTTTCTAATCGGCTGAATATTTATAAGAACGATGTGTGGGGTATTTTTAACAGTGCTTAAAAATAGCTTCTAGCTCCTAGCTCTGCCAACAGGCATCATGAGCTGCTCCCTTAACGTTTAAAAGTGTATTAAAACTATTTTTATTTATTATCATTTCTGTCTTTAGTATTAATATATAGCCAGGGTAATGAAGAAGAATGTTTCACGGTGCTTATCATGAACAGGCTCAATGGTGTGTTAACAAAAATGGTCTTAATATTAAAAGTCAGTGAGGTGGTACTTGCAGGGAGGGGGTTGGCAAGGGTTGGAGGCAGATGAGATTGGGTGGGGCTATGATCAAAATGCAAAATCTATATGTATAAAGTTGTCATAGAATAAATTTATTTTTTAAAAGCCCATGATAATTCTACAAGTCAAGGTAATAGTCATATAGATGATGACAAAGCATAGTTTGTCCATGTTAACTTTTAAACAGTTTTCTGTTTATTCTATGTATATAAGTGTTTTCACCTGCATGTATGTCTATGCAATACATGTGTGCCTGGTGTCCACTTGGGCCAGAAGAGGGTGTCAGATCCCCTTGAACTGGAGTTAAAGATGGCTGTGACCACCAATTGGATGCTAGAAATCGAGCTTGGGCCTCAGGAAGTGTTCCTAACCATCGAGCCACCTCTCCAGTCCCCTTCCTTTTTAATACTGTGTAAGTTCAACAATGTATTTATAAATCATTATAAATGGCATGACTCATTTCAAACACTTCCTTTAACTTCCTTGATTGTAATAAATAGTAAAGTCATTTATATGTTAATAATACAACTTTATTTGGGCAGCCAAACTCATTTAAAGGAAAGAACAGGTTCTACTGATGAATTGATTTTAGACTTATGAACACTGAGAACAGGATAAAATGTTTCCTTCTTTCCTCTTTCATACAGACAAATAAGGAGCATGAAGCAGGGGCTGGAGAGGTGCTCAGTGGTTGAGAGCATTTGCCGCTCCTGCAGAGGACCTGGGTTTGATTGACAGCATCAGACTGGAAGCTCTATATCTGCAGCTCTAGGGGATCTGATGCTCTCTTCTGACTTCCATGGATACCAGGCATGCACTTGGTACACATACACGCAGGCAGGCCAAACAGTAGTACACATGAAATAAATAAGCTTACCAAAAAAGAAAGAAAGAAAAAAGAAAAATCATGAAGCAAATTCTGATGGTGAATTGTACTATAACATGTTGACAGACGTTTCTGTCCCATCCAGTCCTACAGCTGTTCAGTCCCAAAGAAACACACTGTTCAGGCTGTTATCTCAGGCTTACTACTAACTACCTCTTACAACTTAAATTAACTCATAATTATTGTCTATGTTTAGTCACATGGCTTGGTACCTTTTCTCAGTAAAGCATTCTTATCTTGCTTCCTTTATGTCTGGCTGGTGACTGCATCTCTGCCTTTCTTCTTCCCAGAATTCTCCTAGTCTGGTCACCCCACCTATACTTCCTTCCTGACTACTGGCCAACCAGTGTACCAATATGAGTGACAAATCTTTAAAGTGTATAAGTGTGTTATTCCACAGCACAAATACTCCTATGCTTCACTGCCCTCAGAAGTACCTGTTACTCTGTAAAGTTTCATTGAACAATTGGTTCTTTGAGTTGCATATGTCAAAACAGACCTTGCTCGTATATAAATTAATACTGCTCATAGCCTTATGCAATACAGCTTGGGACACAAGGACTTTGAATCATTGTTAAGGTGAAAATTGTTATTTCAAAATCTAAACAAAAGTTAGAGTATTATCTAAAACCATGCAAAGACCAATAGCAGCAAACATCCCCAGACTCCATTGAGCATTTTGCTTCACACTGTGTGTTAAGGGGTGGATGGTGGGTACAACGATGAAAACAACACACTCTTGTCTTCACTAGGTCTGGCACTGAGGCTAGCACCAAATATTACTTTGGGATATGTATAACAAAAGCAATTTTAGATTTTCATAATCTGCAGGGGTTGCTGACAGATTGAGAATTTGAATGTTATGACTTTCAGGCTCACTGTGTTTATATAAAAAATGTACTCCTGGTAAACTCTCAGAGAATGGTATTTACACATTTCATCATTAAAACATAAGTATTGGGGGGCTGGAGACATAATGTCTCAGTGGTTAAGAGCACTTGTTGCTTTTGCAGAGGACCCTGGCTCAATTTCCAGCACCACATGGCAGCTCACCACTGTCTTTGATTCCAGTTTCAGAGGATCTGGTGCTATCCTCTGACTTTTCCTCGGCATTGGAGAACAGAAATACCTGCAGACAAAGCACTCATATACTGAAAATGCTAATAAATGTAAAACTGACACATAAATGTTGGGAAGATGATGTGAGTGAGGTAGATGCCATGCTTGTGTATAAGATTCACAGAAAATAAACTATTGAATAAAATTAAATTATCTTCACCTACAGTAAAGCTTAAGCATCAAATAAAAATGCAAATATTATCTTCCACTATTCATGATATGGGAAGCAACTGTTCTGGCTTGATTATAGATAGACACACTTGACTCAAAAAAGAAACACTTGGGTCCAAAAGTTACGGGCTTCCTCAGAAGGAGGCTCTTGATTCTGCCTAGAAAAAGGTTATCATTCTTCTTCCAAGCTGATTTTGTGTTTCTGCATTTTCCTTTCCCCTGCTCTCCTTCTTTCAATGTTTTTCAAATCTTCTGTTTTCCCTGTAAGTAATTGTGACCATTGATATTTTCCTCACATGACCAGAAGGTGCCCAATCTTGTTTGTAGTATTTCTATGTGAAGGACTTAATAGGCACCAAAGCATGAGTCAGGTGAAAGGTAGAAGGTACAGAGAAACCCAGTGGGTAAAAATCACTAGTGAGATAATTAGAGAGTGAAGTAATTACAAACGCCAATCATTGTAAAACACAGCAAGATAATTATAAACAGTAATCATTATGAGAGACAAGATTTGGAGGAGAATGTTCAAATTGCCAAATAAGAGAGTTTAAGAAGTGAAATGCTCTTTTTTGGGAGATCTCCTCTGAGATTACACTGGGACTAAATCATCTGAGGCAAAATGCACCTTAGCGGTCAAGTGGGTGAGAAGTTCTGTGGAAACCATTGCCAGGGTCAAGTAACACAATAATGATGAGACTTAGACTAGGGCGGTGCCTCCAGAAAAATGCAGAAGCAGGCAGTTCTGGAGAATCCTACAAGACTAAATCAACAGAACTCTAAGCGACACAAGCATTTGGTGTGGGAAGCCCTTCTATCTATGTGTTACTTTTATTGGTTAATAAAGAAGCTGCTTTCAGTCAATGGCTTACCAGAGTAGCACCATACTGAAAGAAATATAGACAGAGAGTAGTCAGAGAGAAGCTATGTAGCCACCAGAGACAGACACACTGGAACCTTGCCAGTAAGCCACAGTGATGTTGCTATCCACAGATTAATAGAAATGGGTTAATTTAAGATGTAAGAGTTAGCCAATAAGAAGCTAGAGCTAATAGGCCAAGCAATGATTTAATTAATACAGTTTCTGTGTGGTTATTTTGGGTCTGGGAAGCTGTGAGCGAATGAGCAGCCACTGCCAATAGATGGGGTGCCAGCGTGGGGCAAGAATTTCCACATAAAGTCTAAGAAAGCTTTTTTCTTTAAAAAAAAAAAAAGGCTTCTGGACCCACAAAATGGGTGCCAAACTCAGTCTCTTGGTAACAGCATTTTTTCAGACAGGCTCTGTTTGCAAAGGAGGTGCAGTAAAAACTGCATGACTTCTTTAAAAAACAGTGGCTTCCTGATTCACCATCACAAATGGCTCTAGCTCTTTTGAGAGGTCTGGCTACAGAACATTTAAATGAGGTTTTTGAGCAGAGTGCTACAACTTGCTTAATGGCAACATAGACCTGTTATGTGCCTGGAAATGAGGCTGTGAGTATGACTCCCAGAGCTGGCACTAAATATAGCTCCGCCATGTTGGACTGAGTGGAGCCAAAAGGTAAAGCAAACTTAGTCCAAGCTGCTCTGCTTAGTATTTTAAGAAGTGGAACTGGTCAGAAAAGGATTACAGACACATAAATAAAAGAAAAGAAAAGAAAACAGATTCAGATAAAAAAAAATCTCAAAATGGTCAAAATGGGTCACAGTGTTAGATAAATGTATGTAGGCTTGGGAAAGAGAAGAAAAAGAGTATAGACAGTTATAAATGGAAATAATAGTTTAAAAAAATAAAACAAAGTCTTTAAAAGAGACAGAGTACAGACAGTCATAGATTAATGGAATAAAGAAAAATAAACCACATAAAGATGGAATATACACAAAGACTATGGATTGTGTATATCATTGTGTTTTCTTTGGCTTTTTTGACTGTGAATGAACTAAGTACATAGAGACATTCCATTGTACAGGCTGCTAAGCTAAACCAACATATATATTTTAAAGGTATCTTAATTTTAAAATATGGAACTAAGGATATGTTGCTTTGAAAAAAAGGTTCTCCTTTTGTTTACACAGAGAATAAGAACATGTGGATTTCATCCAGGCTAACATGGTTTGATGAACCAAGACCAAACACCCCCAAAAATTACTTTACCCAACAAAATGCAGGAAGCAGTTTGGAGAGAATTATGTCCAAATTCCCTAGATGATTGTTTATACATGTTTGTTTACATTTAAAGGGGGATATAATATAGAGATCAATACTTTTCATTGGTATGGATCTTGGTTTATTGATACAAATTTAAGGTCAATTTTGTTATATGTATATATCTGCTCTTGATTAAGGTATTGTGTTTGTACAGTTCATTTAAAAATGTAATGTATAATTAAGAAATGCAGGTTAATAGATACTCATCTATAATAGTCAAGTTTATAGACATGTTAGTTAGGTTTTCTAGATGTACAGAGATATATTTCAGGTAGTTATTCTTCAAACCTTTCAGAGACATTTATAATATGGCATTTAAAATGTTTTAGGAACTTAGATTTTTTTTATGACAGAGAGTCACATCTGCTCCTGGTAGCTCCAATTACTTCAAGAAGAAGATGAGTATTGAAGAGGCTCTTTATGTAGTTGGTTAGCCATTTGGGCAAGAAACTGCTATTTCCCGGACTGTTTGATGGTATGCTGTATAAACTGGACATGCAGGACCCACAGAGAAATGACTGCTGTAGTTGCCTAAAGAAGGTAAAATAGTCCTTCAGGATTGTTGCTTTATGAAAGAGTCTGCCAGACATTCTGCAGGACACAAAAGAAAGTGACTTACAAACTGCCAGATTAAATGTCTTTGAAATTTCCTGTTTCATGGAAAGGTCTTCTGGACACTATGGGCCTGTAGGCTTAAGGTGGATGCTCCAATAATACAGAAGAACTTTGGGTGATTGTCCAGGCAGCAAGATGTCTCTGTCAATTCTAGAGTTTTGGAAGTTGTCTACAATGCACTTTCTGTTTACTCAGGTAATATTATATCCTTCTGGAGTCTTTGATGGAGTTGAAGAATAAATAGTTATAATTATAGTTTTCCTTAGTTATTATACCTGTTTTATTATATATAACTTTACTATGTTAAAGTTAAAACCTTCCTTTTTATTTAAACAAAAAAGGGTAAATGGTGTGGGAAGTCCTTCTGTCTATATGTTGCTTTTATTGGTTAGTAAAAAGGGAAGATGCTTTCAACTAGTTTCTTAACAGAGTAATGTCAGGCTAAAAGAAATAAATAGGATGAGTAGGCAGGGTCAAAAAGAAGCCAGGTAGCTACCTCCAGAGACAGGCATGCCAGAACCTTGCTGGTAAGCCACAGTCATGCCACAGTAACAGATTAACAGAAATGGGTTAACTCTGTTAATCCACACTAAAACTCTGAACCTTTGAAATCTTAGTTTAACAAGAGTATAGAGAGGGAAAAAAATCTGACACATTTTCCATTACCTTAAATCACATTCTTATACCTCACATTTACATACCTCAAAACACTTTTTTAGACCCTCAGAAATTAAACTTAAAACCTTTTTCTTTCCATCTAACCATTTACCAGAGACAGGAGTAGTTATTACCAAGAACAGTCATTGCAAAGTAAGTTCTTTTAAATAAAGGAACATCCTTTATTTATCCTTTAATATGAAGCCTGTTAGCAAAGCAAATCTGTTTGCCTTTCTCAGCAGAAGACCTTAAAGCTCTAGAAAAAGCAAGGCCTGATTTTTGTATACGAAATGAACCAAAAAGGTGGCTGATGCCTTGGGGGAAGGACCTAGTCATCTGCTGCTGTTATTAAACTGACAAAGCTAGAGTTAGCCTAGCCATCAATGCCACCAGAGATTTGAGACGGGTAAATTATAGCAGGACACATAGTCTAAATGGCCTATCTGTAAGCATAGACTGCGCTTTCATTTCCTGGCCACTCAGACATTAATTATACCACTGTTTGGCCAACAGCTCAGGTGTATTCCTGGTTACATCTTAAATTAGTCCATTTTTATTATTGTATATTTTACCATGAGGTTTGTGATTCGTTACCTCAAATCTTGTTTCTTGGGCGGCTACATGGTGTCTGCCTGGCTCTGCCTTCTTTCTCTCTACATTCAGTTCAGGTTTTTTGCCTAGTTCTATTTTCTGCCCTGCCATAGGACAAAGCAAGTTCTTTATTAACCAATGGTAATAAGACATCACCGATGTATTAATTAAATGATAGAGACTTACCCCCTGCCTAGATGGTTACCTGTTGGAAGGCAATTTCACTGGTTCTTACCTGTCAGACATTTTCCTATCTGACCAGCTGCCCGATTATCCAGTTTACACTTCCAGTCAGGACCAGCCTACACCTTCTCACTAACCTCACTTCTTCCAGGCTGACATACATCCCCCCTCCCCTTCTTTGGTGTAAGGGAAAGACAGCCTCCTGCATAGATGTCCTCCTGCCAGGGTTTAGCACTGTTGTTAGGATTTTTCCACAGGTCTATCTATACGAGGAGGAAAAACCAACACTGCCGGTACAAACCAAAGGCGAGAAAGAACTCCTTCCCTTATGGTAGAAACAGGAGTTGCCCTCTCCCTGGATCATCCAGACACATCATCTGCCTGGAGACTTGAGAGACAGACTCAATCAGGCCATGACGTCTACAGCTGAAAGCCTCAAGTCACCCCACAGGCAGATGAACGCTCTTGCTGGGGTCATGTTCCAAAACAGAAGATTGCTAGACCTAGTAACTGTTGGACACAGGGAGCTTGTTTTGTTTGGGGGAAGAATGTCGTTTTATGTAAATAAATCAAATATTATTAAAACTAATGTCAACACCCCCCCCCCAAAAAAAAACTACTCAAAGACCAGGCCTTGAAAATCCATCCTGTAGAGCAAATTAGCTGGTTCTATAACCCCTTGCTTTCTTGGGTCCTACCCTTTATCGATTCTCTGATTATGCTATGCTTCATTTTGGTTCTTACCCCCTTGCTTTACTCAGTTCCTAACTGAGTAAAGCAAATCACCACCATTGCCAAAATTACCAACAACCAGGTCAAGGTTCACTACCAGGCCCTGGACCCTTCTGCCAAAGGTTCCTTAGGGCTAACAATGACATCTCTTCATTACAAAATGAAACAGGAAGGGATGCTGGAAGGCATTGTGGGCTGGTTGCAGTTTCGGTATCTCATGGCCTGGCAGCTTTTCTCAAAAGCTGGGCAACACGGAAACTCCCTCCCTCGCTTCCAGCAAAACTTTCTACCTTTAGCTGCCCTTGTCTGGAGAATGTCCCTGGGCCTGGAGGACTGAACTTATCTGAAAGCTGTCTCTAAACCAGACGCCTGACTTATCTTTAGCACAGATTCCTGCTAGAAGGTTTGTGCTAGGAGCTCTGATATCAAGCCAGCTGCCACATATGAAACCTCGTGATGGGCGTATGCATTTAGTGCAAACTAGGGTTTGTCCCTAGTCTCCCCTATCCTGTATATTTCTTATACTCTGGAATAAAGCTGAGCGGATTCACCGAATTCTGTCTCCCAGAGAGCTGTCTCCAGCACACCCACAGCTATCCTGAACTCTGGTCTCTGCTTCTGCTCCCTCCACCATTGTGGATCAATGCGGCCAAAGATCTAGGGAGAAGCAGAACCACAGCTGCTCTCGGTTCCTGTGGTTTGACGGTTTTATTGGGACAGTAACATCAGACGTCATACAGGATAGCATCTAATCTTCAGCTTCCACATCGAGCAGCATTGACCTTTGTCAGACCTAGGTCTGAGAGACTTCTTTCTGTAGAGGAGGAACTTGAGGGATTGACCTTATTTTAACCAGGAAGAATAGAATTGTCAACCCAACAACTTGGGCAGAGTCCTGGTGGCTGGCAAGGCATGGGGAAGTTTTTCCCAGTGGTTAGTGTTACCACAATCCAGGTGGAGTAGTCAGTGACCCATGGTTTTCTTTGGAGACCTTATTGTATCAGTAGGGGCTGGCATTTTTCTCTATTACTGGAAGCTTCTTCATTAAAAAACTTTAAATGCCATATTCAGCAGATCTCCAAAGAGTTTGAACACCATGATTTGTTAAGTATCTCTGATTTTAAATAAACTTTACTTCTGTCTAGTCACTTGCTCTAGGCTTAACCTTGAAAACATATACAGGAGGATAAATAAAGCTTATTCTTGTAATTAATTATATTAGAATTTAGCATGGCTACAAGTATAGTTCTGAATACATTAAAGAATTTAATTATTATAAAGCGACTATTAACTTGCATGTATGAATCATCTTTAAAGATTTTTAACAAGTTAGTAGATTTCAAAAGGTTATGACTTTACAGTTTTAGTCCTGTTAAGTTTATGCCTTAAAAAATTACCATTTTTTTTAACCAAACCTCTTTTAGTATAAAAATAAAACTTTAAATCATAAATATAGCCCATTGGGGATTAGCTTTTATAATTTTTTTCAAAAAAAATGCTGCAAGATCCCCGGCAGCAGTAGGCAGCAGAAATGTGGTAGTGGGCCATGTCGCAGCAGACAGAGGGCCCTGGCAACAGCCAATCCCAGGCAAACACTGCTGTCGGTCCCCGAGCAGTGGCTGGTCCTAGGCAGGGAGACACATGGTGGGCAGGCAGGAGACAGAGACATGAATAGACACGACATGCAGAGTGAGGTTGAATATTTATTCAGGGGGTTATGGAGGGGGAAGGGTGAATGGGGGGAGAGAGAAAGAGGAGAAAGAGACAGAGAAGGGAGAGCAGAAAAGTGGGGAGAGAGGCAGAAGCGAAGCTGCCTCTCCGAGAGGAAGATGGAAAAGAGAGCTAGCTCAGGCCCGAAGCTGAAGATCAGCCTGCCTCAGGGGATGGGGGAGGAAGTGGGCGTGGCTTGTCTCTTAAAGGGACCAGGGACCAAAACCATAACACTAGCAACTTTATTTTCCTGGTCCTTACATACTGCACTATTACAGAATATCAGTTTCTTCTATGAATCAATTTATCAAAATAGCTAAGGCTTACCAAGGTTGGCAAAACCAAGGAGGTTTAGGCACACATTCTTAAATCATCTCTGTTAGCCTGTCTAGACCTCATGCTTACTCTCTGTCAAAGAGCTAAGGTCATTGTCTTGCTGCTTCTTAAGATAGGAATGTCCCAGCTTCTGGTGTTTAGTGCTCATATCTGTGGCCCTAATTCTTTAGTCTTTTATTTATTTTTTTGAAGATTACATATTAATAAAGGCATCATAATATAAAAACATTTTATAAACTTCAAAAGTCTCATAGTATTATGGGTTTTTTATGGTTTTTTGTTTTTTTTGAGACAGGGTTTCTCTGTGTAGCTTTGGTGCCTGTCCTGGAACTTGCTCTGGTAAATCAGAATGGCCTCGAACTCACAAAGATCCATCTGCCTCTGCCTCCCGAGTGCTGAGATTAAAGGCATATACCACCATTGCCGGACGTAAAAATATATTAACTTTTTAAAATTTTTTAAAGCTTAAAGTCTCTCAGTGGTGGGTTTCTGCAATATCAAAATTAAAGTATTCTTCTTAAAGATCCCTTTTTTCTTTAAGAAGAAAGATACTGGAACAACCATAACAAGGTAAAACCAAACTCCAACAGTGCAAACAACTCAATGCTCAGTAGCTGGAATTTATTCATAAACCTTTGGGTTTCCCCAAGAGACTAAGTCACCTCTCTGGCCCTCCCTCAGCAACACAGACAACCTGTCTTATAGGCCCTCGCTGGCTCCATTTCATTGTTTTTGTTGTTTCTGGTGATCATCACATGGCACAAGCATTTCCAAACTACCAGGGTTCCTCTCGTTGGCTCTCTATAGGAATTCCAGCCCTGCTACACAGTGCCAAGTCTCAACTGTTCTCCACAACCCCTTCATGGCTGTGAAGCCAATACAACCTGGGTGATTCTTACATTAAACAGTTCGGGGACATTCTTGTATATAAATGCATGGAGCTGTAGCTTTAATACCTTATTAAACACACATTGTTTTTAAGTCCTGTTTTCCATAAATCTTACTTTTGTGACTTTGTGTTCAGATCAGGAATTATCAAACAAAAATCCATCCTAATTCAAAATAACTTGGAGACCCGTTGTTGCCTCCTTGCTTGTTTTGTATCAGGTGGTCACCTTTAATCAAGAGGGTAGTAATGTCATAAGGAACCAACTCATCCTCTCTAATCCCAGTAAAGATGGCTGCCAGACACATGGCTGCCTCTATCAGGATGGGGGACAGAACCTAAGATGGCAGCAAGTCACATGGTTCCTTTAAGATTATCTGTGTATAGATTTTTAACCACCAACCTCCTATGTTATGAATTTTAAATTAATGTTATTGTTATAGATTTTACATATTTTTAACCATACCAAATAAACATATACAAATATTGACGTATAAAAAGTTTCCATAATAGTTTTAGAAATCTTGAGATGAGCATTGCATCTTAGCAAAAGTTTTAGTCAGTTAAATGAAACCAATAGCCTTGGCTGTTTTGCTTTGTCCTCTTTTCCCTTTTCACAGGGCAAAGTAGGTCGTCTAACACAGTGTAGAAGAAACTTGCATAAGTATGTTTGAGTCTAGAGGAGAAGGGAGATTCATAGCCCAAGTGTAGAGCTACCTTTTCAATAAAGTAGAACAGCCCAAAGCAACCTTAATGTTATTCACACCCCAAAGGTATTTGAATCCCTGCTAAACAGAATCCAGTGACAAGATTCAGAGGTAAATTCTGAGTCCTAGCCATCCAAACATCCACAGCAAGTGGCGACAGCCGTGGTGGTTGGCGGCTGGAAGTAGCGAAGATAAACAAAACAAAACCAATGAACGCAGAACGCAGAATGTTCAGTCACTCAAAGCTCAGAAGCAAAACATGTCGTGGCCAACAATTGTCATTCGTTATCCGTAGGATTTGAAACTGACCCATATCTGTCTTAGTTCCCATGTTAGCAAGAAAACTTACAGACACTCCAGAAAACACTGACCTATCCATACATACAAAACAGGCAGACAAAACTTTCCGAACAACCAGAACCGTGCGGATGAGCAATGGTCCTGCCCTTGACAGGAGAGTATTCGGGTCCTGTAAAACCCACCCATACCCCAGATTGGGATCCCTCAGAACAGAACCAGACTATAGCTTACCAGGAGAGGACTCTCTAGATGCTTGCTGCTTTTCTCAGCACAGCAGTTCACTTCCTTATCTACGAGAACTGAAAGTGTACCTCAGAGCCTTGGAACATCTCCTGAGGGCGAAATTCATTGCCAGAATTCGGGTGATGTGGGAGAGTCGCTCCTCACTACATTCAGGAGTGAAGGTCTGGCTTTAGAATTTGGGTGGATGCTCTGATCTTACTGGGGCCTCCACAAATGTTAATTTCACTCGAGGAAAATAACACCCCTACCACAGTTTCTGAGCCAAATTTGAAGCAAGCTTTACTGGCCAGGACAATGGACACTGGCCAGGTCCATACCCAGGATTTCCAGAAAATACCTGTGAATTTTGTTAATCAGGTGTATATAAAGGCAAAACCAACAAGACTAAGTACTTCCCACCTTTGTACAAACAGGGCAAGAATACATCCTGATGTACTTCCTACCTATGTAACCCCCACCTACATGTGACCAAGCACATCCAGTACAGTTGGGGCAACCAACCTTGTCTATAGAAGCGAAAACACATGGCTTGTATTCTTACACAAATAACCCCCAGGATTCCAGGAAGCCATCTGTCCTCAGGTAAGTGGGACTTACAGATTGGAGGCATTTTAGTTTTAAAGATCTGTTAAGCATAGTAATTAAAACTTAAGACATAAATTCAGACTTCACAATACCTTGCCCTGGTTCCTTCCTATATACCCCATTCTGTGTTCCTGACCTCACTGTGAACCAAGGAGCAGGACCGTGCCTTCCTGTCATGATGTACTGTCCCCTGTGGGACCACAGGTTAAAATCAACCCCTCCTCCCTCAACTTGTTTCTATCACATGTTTGGTTACAGAAGTAACTAATCCAAGGCCATTCATTTACTTCATCAGCATCAGCTTTACATGCTATCCTAGAAACCCCACAAGAACATGGCTTCTGATCACAGAGCCTGACATTGCATTCTTAATTTTGTCATCACAACCCCAGCAGACGTGTTGTAAAGGACGCATATTGAACAGATGACAACATGGAAATGAAATATATAACTATGTCACATTGGAAAATCGAAATCTTAACATCCAAATATTAAATATCTCACCTTCATTTCAGTTTTGAAAACATGAAGATGATGTTACCTCAGGAGAGACAACATTTTACATTAGAATTTGCCACTGAAATGTAGGCTTTATAACCTCTGACTGGATGCATCCTGACCTGCCCTTCTCAATGTTACCTTTTCTATAAAGCAAATTCTCTTCCAATGTCATACTGTTAATGACTTGGATAAAGCCCACACTCTCAGTTTTTCTATGGTCCATTTGTTCTTTGCTTCCTCTCATTTGTCTTCCCTTGACTTTCATTATTACTTGAGTTCCAGGCATGCTGGTTTTCCCTTTGTTACCACTTCTGTCAGCTCTTCATGTGTTTACCATATTCTTGTTCTGACATTACTTCCTGGCTTCCACAGGTCCCCCCTTCTATCTGGTGATACTGCTTAGCATTTTATAATCTTTTTCAGAAACATGGTGTTCTGCTACAAAATGACTTACCTATACTTCACAAGATTAAAGTCCCTATGTTCACATGAAAGCAGAGACTACTGTTCAATGAAAATATCCTGGGCCTCTGGCATGGTGGCAGAGGCAAGAGGATCCCTGAGTTTAAGGCCAGAGAGACTTTGTCTAAGAAAAAAAAACATAAAATATCCTGGACTACTAGACTAGTGCACATGCTAGATGGTTTATAAACATGTCCAGAATCAGCCAGGAATAGTGGTGCATGTCTTTAATTCCAGCACTTTGTATACAGAGACATGTGGATCTCTGCATTCAGTGCCAGCCTACTCTACAAAGCCAGGGCTACACAGAGAAACCCTGTATTGAAAAACAAACAAACAAACAAAAACAAACAAAACAAACAAACAAAAATGTCCAGAATCACCCTGAACATACAGGTGAGTTTTTCAAGCCTCAGGCATCCTAAAGATTCCAACATGTCCCAGCCAATGGTGTTTTCCTAAGTGTATCTGGTGACCCCTGCTGGCCTAGTTAACACAGGAATTAAAATGAATCTTCATTACGTCCAATTTATTCTCATGTTTCTTTGCACCAAGTGGCACAGCTGTGAAACTGGGTCTCATCATCCTTCTAATGTTCTTCCTCCTCTGCCCCTGTTGGAGCAGTTCCTCTCCTTCAACTTCCTGCTCAACACTTTGTATTTCTCAAATAAACAAGAGGTTTGTGAAGGAGAGGACTTTGCTTGATGAAAGTCTCTCTCTCTCTCTCTCTCTCTCTCTCTCTCTCTCTCTCTCTCTCTCTCTCTCTCTCTCTTTCTCTCTCTCTCTCTCTCTCCCTCTCTCCCTCCCTTCCCCTCCCTCCCTCCCTCCCTCCCTACCTCCCTCCCTCCCCCTCCCTCTCTCACTCTCTCTCTCTCTTTCTCTCTCTCTCTTTTCTTCTTGCCCAGATTTCTGGCATTCTGTGGATGGATGAGACTTCATGTTCATGACACGGATGGGTGAGACTATAATTGGCAATGACACATCATATAGTTTCATGGATTTCATGTCTCTTGACTTAAATAACAATTTCAAAATGGTATTCACCATTACAAAAGCAAAGGTTTGGCAAAAAAAAAAAAAACACCCTCTCCTCCACATTGAGAATAACAGTAGCCCACACGTGCCTCGGAGGCACCGTTAGGAGAAGTCACTGAACGTGCCAGAACTTGTCATGAGAAAATAAAGGGAAACAGGAATTTTAAAACAAAATCAAAATAGGGCTGGAGATATGGCTCAGCAGTTAAGAGTGCTGACTGCTCCTCTTGTTCCTAGTAACCACACTGGGAGGCTCATCAAGATCTGTCACTCCAGTTCTACAGGATCTGAAGCCCTCTTCTGGACTGTGTGGGCACTCTTATACACATGCATACACACATCCATCCACAAATAAGAACAAACAAATCTGTTAAAAGTTCAAAATAACAAGAGTGGACATGTATGAAACAGCCATGAGGTGCTATCATTGCACTTTGGAAAACTATTTTATTTACTTTGTGATAGTGTATATACATGCACAATTTGGTGAGGATGAAGTCATGTATATGAGACATTACCACTACCACTTAGAGACAATCACTGTCAAATTTTAGCACAGAGCCACCTAGCCTGTTGATTGGGCTTCCCTTCTTACATGCATATGCATGTTTACAGACTTGATTCAGCCTTATGGTTCACTCTAATTTATACCCTACTGATTATTTATATGATGTGCCTTCAAAATTATGTTCATCTAAGGTCATCACCTCAAGTGTTTTATGTGATTAAATATCCATAGCATGATATTAAAAATAACTTTAAAAAAGAAAGCTTCCTCTCACTCCATCACCCTCCAGTGGGGACCACTGCCCTTAGGGGGAGGCTTGACTAGATCATTAAAGACACCCTGTAGCCAGGATGGAAGATTAGTTAAGACCCTTCTCCAACTATTCTCTAACTTCTCCTGTGACTTTACTCCTATGTTAAACACTTTGACATATATGGAATTGTTCTGCGCCAAGTGGATAGAAACTAAATTTAGTAAGCATCAGCATGCATTTGTATAACTTGAGAAGTGGCTTTTTGGACTTGTCTCCACCAGAGACTGATTCATAGCTTAGTGGTTGCTGAGATCACAGCAAACATAAGCTCTGACTCCTCCCTGGCACCCCTTTCTCATTACTTGTCAACGTGACCTTCTGTTCAGTTTTACTGGAATTTGTATTTGCAGAACCCTCAGCAGTTAACCTTGTGTGTCAACACACACAAGCCATTTCTTCAAAGACACAGACATGTTGAGCATGTGGCACATATGCTATTGTAGTACTTGATTTTCTTTAAAAATATTTTTTGTGTGTATTTATGTATAACAGAAAGTAGAAATGCATGTCACAGTATACATGTGGAGGTCAGAGGACAGCTTTGTGCATGCGGCTCTCTCCTCCCACCTTTTCAGAAAGTCTGTGGATCAAACTCAAGTGCCCAGGCTTGCTGCAGGATCCTTTACCCACTGCACCATCTCACCAGCCCTTTACTTGATTTGTAAAGTTATCCATATAAGCTTTACTGTTGGACTTCAAACAAATAAGCAATAAACTATGCAATTACAAGTATAATAATAGGTAAGGATAAGAATTTTTTAAATGTCAGTGAGTCCTGGAAAACATATTTTGTAGACAGCTTTCCAGACCCAAAATAATCACACAGAAACTATATTAATTAAAACACTGTTTAGCTAATAGCTTAGACATATTTCTAGGTGACTCTTACATCTTAAATTAACCCATTTCTATTCATCTAAGACTCACCATGGGGTTATGACCTACTAGTAAGGTTCTGGCTGGCAGCTGGTGTCTTTCTCCTTCAGCAACTACATAGTATCTCCTTGACTCTGTCTGTTCTCTTTCTAGATCCCTTCCAGCCTGACTATATTCTGTCTTGCCATATGCCAAAGCAACTTTATTCATTAACCAATGAAAGCAACACATACACAGAAGAATATTCCGCATCATCTCCCCTTTTCTATCTAATTAAAAAGGAAGGTTTTTAACTTTAACATAATAAAATTACATACACAAAACAGTTATCAAGCAAGAATATAGTTACAATATTTAATACATTTATATTTGGTAAATTAAGGAAAATACTCTATCATTTATCCTGTCTTTGTGAGTCTAAAGTTTTACATCTAATTTATCTTTTATCATAACTAAGGAAAACTATAGCTATCTGTCTTCAATTCTTCAAAGATCCCAGAAGGCTATAATACTACCTAAGTAAACAGGAAGCACATAGTAAGCAACTTCCAAACCTCTAGAATTGACAGAGAAATCTCGACAGTCATCCAAAGTTCCTCTGTAATGTTGCAGTCACCTATTTTCAGCCTACAGACCCATAACATCCAGCAGACTTCTCCATGAAGTAGAAAATTTCAAGGACAGTTCCACCTATATTGGCAGTTTGTCAGTCACTTTCTTCTGTGTTCTGCAGAATGTCTGGCAGACTCTTTCATGAAGCAAGAGCCCTGAAGGACCATTTCACCTTCTTTGGACAATTTCAGCAATCATTTTTCTGCAGGTCCTGCATGTCCAGTTTATACAGCATACCATCAAGCAGTCTGGGCAATAGCAGTTTCTTGCCCGAATGGCTAGCCTTGTCACATTGAAGGCAAATTCCATAACGAGTTTCTTTAATGCCCATAAACCTCTCTGAAGGAATTAGTGCTGCCAGGAGCAGATGTGTCTCATTGTCATGGAAACTCTTAAGTTCTTAAAACATTTTAAATGCTATATTCTGCAGGTCTTTGAAAGGGTTGAAGAATATCTATCCATCTGAAATATATCTCTGTACATCTAGAAAACCTAACTAAGATGACTACAAGCTTGACTATTATAGATGATTATCTATTAACTTGTATTTTTAATTATACATTACTTTTTAAATGAGTGGCACAAACACAATACCTTAATCAAGAGCAGAAATATACATATAACAAAATTGACCTAAACTTGTATCAAAAACAAAGATCCATACCAATTCAAAGTATTAATTTCTATAGCATATCCCCCTTTAAATGTAAATAAACATTTATGAACAATATTTGGGAATTTGGACATAGTTCTCTCCAAATTGCTTCCCACTCTTTGTTGGGTAAAGTATTTGGGGGGGGGGGGGTTCATGGAAACCTTCAGGGGTTTTGTTCCATCAAACCACATTAGTCTGGAAGGAATCCACAGGTTCTAACCCTCTGTGGAAACAAAAGCAGAACCTCTTTTCCAAAGCAATATATCGTTAGACCCAAATTTTGAAGAAGTCAAGATACCTTTAAAGTATATGTGCTGGTTTAGCTTAGCAGCCTGTACAATGAAATGTCTCTCTATACTTAGCTCATTCACAGTCAAAATATCCAAAGGAAATGCAATAATATACATAACCCAGACTTTTTGTGTATAGTTCATCTTTAAGTGGTTTATTTTTCTTTACTCCTTTGATCTATGAATGTCTGTATGCTGTCTTTTTAAAGATTTACTTTAAAAAAAAACATTTACTTTTTTATAACTATTTCTTCTCTCTCCCAAGCCTACATACATTTATCCAACACCATGGCACATTTAGTGCTCTTTTTCATCTGAATCTGTCTTTATTGCATATCTGTAATTATTTTCTGTCCAGGAGCACTATTTTTTTAATGCCAAGTGGGCATGGCTATGGCCAACTCCATGGCCCTGCCTGTTTGGTCTGTCCAACATGGAGAAGGTATGTTCACTGCATACTCACCACCCCAGCTCCTGGGATGCTGCAGGTCTATGTCACCATTAACAATTTGTAACATGCTGTTCACAGGCCCCATTTAATTGCAGGACTTCCTGAAAGAGCCAGAGTTTGTTCTGCCAGCATGAACCAGGAAGCTGGATTTTAAAGAAGCCATGTGATTTTTTACCTCTAACACTGAATCAGGAAGACTTCTCATAAAGGATCCGTGCCTCTGCTGGCCACCAGCAAACAGAGAATGTCTGAAAAAAATGCAGCTACCAAGAAACTGCACTTGGCTCCCACTTTTGTGAGTCTAGAAGCCCTCTTTTTTTTCTTAAGCTTTTTTAGATTTTATGTGGAACCTTGCCCCAGGCAGCTGGTACCATTTTGTAGACAGAGATTACTTGTTCATTCCTGGCTGCCCAGACCCAAAATAATCACACAGAAACTATATTAACTAAAACACTGTTTGGCCAATAGCTTAGGCATATTTCTAGTTAACTCTTACATCTTAAACTAACCCATTTCTATTAATGGGTGACTCACCATGAGGTTGTGGCCTACTGGTAAGTTTCTGGCATTCCGATGTCTTTCTCCTTTGGCAGCTACATAGCGTCTCCTTGACTCCACCTACTCTCTTTCTATATCCCTTCCAGCCTGGCTATATTCTCTCCTGACATAGGCCACAGTAACTTTATTCATTAACCAATAAAAGCACATATACAGAAGGACATCCCATATCACACATATATACATCTATAGATGTAATTATGCTTCACAATGTAATATGTCTTTACCCACCTTGAGTCATCAAAACAGGCTTAAGTAAATCAAACCAACTCAAAACGATGTTGCTGAAAACATAAAAATAGTTTCTATACTGTATTAAAAATTAAGTAGTTTTGTGAGAATTTCAAAAATTCTATTTTTAAATTTTTCTATTACATTTTTTGAGGGTAGTGTGTGCATTTGTGCATGTGCATGCATGTGTGTATGTGTGCATGTGTGTGTATGTGTTTATGTGTGTTCATGCGTGTATTGTGTGCAAGTGTGTTTGTATGTGCATGTGTGTATGTGTGTTCATGTATACATGTGTGTATTTATATGCATGTGCAACAATACAAATATGAAGGTCAGATGATGACTTGCAGGAGTTGGCTACCTATTTCTACCATGTGGGTCCAATGATCAAATTTAGGCCATCAGACTTGACAGCAAGCTCTTTTATCTGCTGAGTGGTCTTACTGGCCTGACAATTCATAAAATTCAAACAAAAAGAGTATTTGGGGAAGTTATAAATAGAAAATCTTCATAAAGAAGAAGAAAAGCATAGTAATATAGACATGCTGACAGTAAATTTAAAAAAAAAAAAACCCTGTAAAGTACATGGCTTAAAATTGAGCATACTTGTGAGTGTCTGTGGATGTGGGTGGTGGGGGTGTCCGAATATGTATTTGTATGCATGAATAAGCACACTGTCCCACACATGGTTGCACACTGACAAACACAGGGAGAAGCAATATATGTATGGCATTTACTGGTGATGCAATCCTGGTGAAAGTTCAGAGCCTAACTTCTTTTGCAACTTTCTCATATTTGAATACTTTCCTGTCCACCAAATTATCAAATACTATCAGTCCCACAATACCTGACATTTAAAATCTACAAATGTAACTAAAATTTATTTCTGTTCTGCCGCTAAGATGGGGACTGACAATCATCAAACAGCCCAAATTGCACTCCTCTGTGTTATGCACAAAAGCACGGTGGTTTATGCTTTTGTATAAGGAAAAACTACAGTAATTAAGGCGTTTCAATAGTCGGGCTCTCAGCACAATGCAATTTGTCTATAGAGAGTGACATAAGGAGGAGTACAACTCGGGGAGCCGGAGGGGAGACCGCAGCAAGGTGCCCGCTGCCCCACAGTCTGCAGATGCTGTGTCTGCAGATGATGAAATACTGTATCTAGGGAGCACTTATTCCAGTAGGAGTTAGGTCTAAAGGACAGGGGCTAAAGGGCTGGACTCTTGTCACTCAGTCTGTCCTCTGGCTGCCTGCCCCGCTGTGAACAAGCAGGTTTCACTTGCGATTTTTTGGGGGGGAGGAGGGGAGGTGTCTGTGTGGATTTTAACTGTGGGTATTGCCTTCTCCAGACGTGCCCCGAAAAGCAGCAGCACAGGAGCTGGGCAAGCTTCATCCGGCTGCGAGTTCATGTGACCTCACCTTGCCAGTTTGGCCTGCAGAGCAGAACCCAAGGCTGTCACCTCTTAGCCTGTGCTCCGTGCTCAACTCCTGCGACTTCAGTTAGCTGAAACAGGTTCCCCAAGGCACCAGAGGCCGGGAGAAGAATGCTCAGAGGCCGGTCCTTATCTGTGACTTCCCTGAGTGGGCTCCCTGTGTGGGAAGCCGAAAGACTCCCCGTCGAAGACTTACTGCTCTTTGAAGTCTCTTGGGAGGTGACCAACAAAGGTTTGTAATGCCCCTAACACTGGCCTGTGCTGGGTGTGGAGGAACACAGATTAGGAGACACGGGTGACCCTAGTGACAATGAAATGCCAGAGAGTGGGGCAGAGTTGGATCTGAAGACGCCTGCAGAGCTCCTAACTTTTTCTCAACAGGTAATGAAAACATAAACCTACTCACGAGGTGAAGGAGGAGAGAACTGGACAGGGTGGTGGTGGCTAAATATACACGTTTATGCTAACATTTTAAATTAATGTCATGACAAAATAGGAATTTAAAAGTTATTTTTTGTTTGTTTGAGCATTTTCCTCTGGCATAAGAAGCAAATTAGGCAATTCTTTTATTAGATGAAAAGCTGTATGTGGTCAGGACCAATACATAGCTTAGCTCTTTATACTATTAGTGCTTCTATAAAAAATTCAATAAATGGGCCGGGCGGTGGTGGCGCATGCCTTTAATCCCAGCACTCGGGAGGCAGAGGTAGGTGGATCTCTGTGAGTTTGAGGCCAGCCTGGTCTACAAGAGCTAGTCCCAGGACAGGCTCCAAAGCTACAGAGAAACCCTGTCTCAAAAAAACAACAACAACAAAAAAAATTCAATAAATGTTCTAAAAATTCAGGATAAGATTGTATTAGGTTTTAATTTAAATTGTGTTCAATTAAGAAGGATAAAATTAACCTTTCTCCAACTCTATGCATATATAGACAATACCAAATAGGGAAAAAAATAAAATTGGTTAAAAAAAAAAAAGCAAAGCAAAATGCTTTTAAAATGGAGTAAATCAACCTAAATGATTTTTCTAATACAGATAGTTATAAAACTATGTGGAAACCAGTTCCTGTAGATTGAGGTCGTCTAGTTTAAGGGTGTTGAGACAGGGGGTCACTGTTTATTCATGGGTGACCTGGAACTCACAGAATTTCAAGTGCTGGGACTAAAGGTGTGTGCCGTCACACCTGGCACGGAACTCTTGATTAACAGGCTGAATTCTCCAAGATCATACAAAACCAGGCAGAGAGACGGATGGGTGAACGGCAACAACAGGCCTTTGAAATTTGAAGATGGGACCCGAGAATGGGGATTCTATTTCTTCCTTGGACCTTTTGAGAGTCAGCGTAGTGTCAGAGGTAGAATTATATTTGCCGAGGCAGGTGAGATAATTCACTCAGTAAAATGCTAATCTTGCAAGCATAACGACCTGAGTTTCACCCTCAGAACTCATCTGAAAAAGCTGGGTCTGGTGGCACATGCCTGATGTCCCAGGGCTGGGGAAGTGGGGATGGGTGGACCCCAGAGGCTTACTGGCCAGTCAGCCTAGCAGAACTGCTAAACTCCAGGCAGCTGAGAGACCCTGTTTCAAAAAGCAAAGCCTCGAGAAAGAGGCCTCTGTTGACCTCTGGCCTCCCTGTGTGTGTGCTTACGCCCTCACACGAGCACCCATGGGAACATGGGCACACAAGTGCACCACGTGCACCCCCCCCACACACGCGCTCGCACACACACACACACACACATAGCTGTATTTGAACTCTGTCCTGGTTTCCACCTCATGCTGATTGTCCAAAGTTCTCTAGTATGTATTTAGAAAATACATAAAAAGAAGGGTTAACAGTAGGCTCTTCTGTTTAGAAGCGCCCAGATGACGCTTGGAGAACAGCTCTTCTTCCTCTGTATTAGCAAGGAGGAGCAGAGAGGATCCCACCTTAGCACGGAGAAGGTGAATGTCACATGCACAGCTCTTTCAAATGCCCCTTTCCGGTCACCAATTCTTTCTCTCCAGGGCTCCTGGGAACCGGGCCACTTCTACTACACATGAATCCAGGTGTCCCATGAAAGAAAGGTTTTTCTCTGTAGAGTAGGCAGGAATTCAGTGAGAGAGCTTTTGGAAGGGGAAGATGGGGAGAATTAGTGCTGGGAATCAGTCCTGAAGAGCTGCGCACAGGCCCTTGACACCAGCCGGGTTCTTCTCTCCGTTGAACAAACATGAATGGGGCCTTAGTGATCATTCATGAAAGTTGCAGTTCCGTGGGTCCTATGTGACATTTGTGTAGATCTCTGTCTCTAGGGAGGTTCCTGGCATATAGGACATGTTTAACTGACTTTTTTTTATTTTTTAAACATTTTATTTATTTTTGTTTCTATGTACTGTATGAATGCTTTGCCTGCATGTGCAGAAAGGGCCAGAAGAGGGCGTCTGTCCTCTTGGAACTGCAGTGTGAGCAGCCATTTGAAAGCTGCAATTGTACCCAGGTAGAGCAGCGAATGCTCTTAGCGGCTGAGCCATCTCTCAGCCCCTATTAGTTGGCTTTAGATTGCCATCAACTCATGCTGACATCTTCAACATATATTTAATATTTTCAATCTAATTTTTAAAGTTCTATCTAGATAGATAGTAATTCCAGCCCTCCCTGACAACTCATTGCTACTGTAGCTCCTTTGAAAAACCTAGCTTGAGGCTGTAGTCCTGTGCAGTTTGTGGTTATGATGTGAGGCGTCTTTGAGATCATGACCCCCCCCCCCCCACACACACACACTTCATAGCTGAAAGGACACATGGGGACACCCAGTGACTTCACAAATGGCAGAGGTTGGAAAGATCACCTTTGCCTCTTCCAAATCCATATAACAATTAATTATTAAAATATCCACTGTCATGAAAATATTTCATAGATGAAAAAGCTTTGACTTACTGTCAAATATTAGAGATTTTTGAGGCTTTGGGGTTAAAAAAACCTTACGATATCTAAATATCAGTACTTCATGAATAAAATGAATACAGCATACTCTGGCTGTCCTACAGCGATCTGTGGAGGATGAGAGATGTATTCATAGCCAAGAAAACAAGAATTTTATAAAGTGTTTCCTTTTTATTAAATTTATATGTATGGGGGCTGGAAAGATGGCTCAAAGGTTAAGAGCACTGGCTGCTCTTCTGGAGGTCCTGAGTTCAATTCCCAGCAACCTCATGGTGGCTCACAACCATCTGTACTGAGATCTGGCACCATCCTCTGGCGTGCGGGCATACATCGAGGCAGAATGTTGTATACATAATAAATAAATAAAGCAAAAAAATTATATGTATGAGTGTTTGCCTGCATGTAGGTTACCATGTGCACAAAGTGTCCATGAAGGCCAGAAGAGGGCGTCTGACCCCCTGTAAATGGAGTTATGGATGGTTATGGGTGCTGGGAAATGAAATCAAATCCTCTGCAAGAGCAACAAGTGGTCTTATCCCCTGAGCCATCTCTCCAGTTCACAAAAGACATCTGAAGGGGGGGAAATAATTCTTCAGTGCCAGCATTTTCCAGTGAATGACATGAATGTGGGAAATACAGAAGGAGAAGGAATCACAGTTATTATATATTATGCTTAGGCCCTGAAACAACCATTCCTACTTGTCCACACTAGCCTCAAATTGTTGTTTTTGCATATTCTTACAACTACCCAGCTATTTAATGAAAAGCATCAAGTGTCTACTAGTTGTCAATCACTGGGAGAATAGACTGTCTTGAACAATGCAGAATTTCTTCAGTCCTCTGACATGCACAGGTTCTGTGGGAAGATGGTCATGACTTCATTTCCTAACCCACTGTGATGGGTGTGAGGGCAGAAGAACAAGGTTGTGGACTTGTACTGTGTGCTGGTGGTTAGAGTCAAATTCCCAGCCTACTCTAGAGTTAAGGGAAAGTTATCTACTGGAGAGACGTCTGTGCTGAGACCGATGGACTGAATCATTTTGGGCAAAGATGGTGAAGCAGGCAATAATTCAGTGTTGTGTGTGAGAACTATACTCCCCAAGACTCACTGTGTGTAAACCAATATACACAGTATGTTCTGTTTACAGACCTGAGAGAGAAAATAGGAGTCTGTGGAGAGATGAGAGGCTAGTCAGGGTTAGATTGTGAAATTCCCAATAAATTATTACCTTAAGATAAACATAAGATCCACAGATGACGGAAAACGTGTAATGTTTTGTTATCCTGAGTCTGGTCTGTTTTACGCATGATAATCTCCAGTTGTACCAAATCTCCTGCATTGTTTTGTCCTTCACTTCTGATGTACATTTTTCATCAATTAAATTTGTTCTTTAACAATTCTGTTCACATATTTTCTTTTTACTCTTGCTCTCACCCTCTTTTCTCTCTCTCCCACCCATCATCTTCCCCCTTCCTTATAGAACATTCGTGCCTTTTTTTGTTTTCTGACCACTGATTTTAACCAAGATTGTCTGTGTTTGGAAATATCCACTGGGGACTGATGTATTAGCTTCTTGGTACACAGCTGTAAGGGTTGATTTTTGAAACAGGCTCTCACTGGCTTGATAAGGCTAGACTGTTTGGCTAGAGAGCACTAGGTGTCTGCCCATCCATCTCTCCTGTGAGGATCATAAGTCTGTGCAATACCCTGCCTATTCGCGTGGGTCTGTGCAATACCCTGCACATTCGCATGGGTTTGTGCAATACCCTGCCTATTCGTGTGGGTCTGTACAAGACCCTGCATATTCATGTGAGGGTGCAATACCCTGCACAGGACCTCATGCTTGCATGGCAAACTCTTTACTGTCTGGGTCTAATCTAAGACTTTTTCTGAGAAGAGGACCTGGTATTTTTTTTTTTATCAGATTTCCAGATGACCCAGGGATTGATGCAGAAACAACTGTTTATTAGAGAAATGTTCATTTAGGTCTGCTGCTCACCATATGGAGGTGATGAGTCACTATTGAACTGGGTTTCTTACATACTCTTGATATTAATTCTTTATGAAACTAATATTCAGCAAACTGTCTTGCGCAAGTCTCTGCTGCCTCTGTCAACTGTTTCTTTTGCTGGTTGCTGTGAGTTTTGATGGTATTAAGTGTTAAAATTTTATTTTATTGTGAATAGGAATGCTTTCTTGATTTCTTTACAGGCAAGTGACTTTTAGCCTATGGAAATGTTACTGCTTTTGCATGAGGACTTTTAATCCTATAACTCTACTGATTTGTTAGTTCTAGTAGATTTTCTAGATAGAAGATCATGTAATCTGCAAATAGCAACAATCTGACTTTCTTTTCTCCAGCTTGGAAACTGGTCATTTCTTTCTCATGTCATGCTACTCTGGCATGGGCTTCTGTCACCACACTGAAGAGAAGTGATAACTCTATGAGCACTTTCTTACACAGAGCTTACAGGGAGAACTTTCAGAGTCTCTCCACTGAATGCAGTATTACCTATGGGCACGCTTACCCTGACTTCAACACTGCAAAATGTACAAGTACTGAAATGTCACACACACTATAAAAATGTGGTTATTTAGAAAATAGGGGAAAAAAAGCCATGGCTCTTTTTTGTCTGATGGAGGCTTCCCATTGGCTAATAAAGAAACTGCCTGGCCCATTTGATTGGCCAGCCCTTAGGTGGGCGGAGTAGACAGAACAGGAAGAAGGAAGTGAGGTAGATGGCTCAGTCAGATGCTATGCCTCTCCTAAGTTAGACAGACCACCGTGCCTCTCCTGAGAGAGAAGACAGACGCAATGAAGCTCCAGCCCAAGATGGACGTAAGCTAGAAACTTCCCGGTAAGGCACCATTTCATGGTGTTACACAGATTATTAGATATGGGTTAGTCAAGATGTGAGTAAGAGGCTGAAAATAATGGGCCAGGCAGTATTTAAAAGAATACAGTTTCCATGTAATTATTTTGGGGCTTAAGCTAGCCGGCGGCTGGGAGCCGGGCAGGAATGCAGCCCACAGCTCCACACTACATTTGTCATTCCAAAAGTATCTAGAAAACATGCATATGCACACATTCACACATATACATGTACATATGCACACATGCACACACAAATACATACACTCATAGGCATAGATACATACATTTAGACACACATATGCATACACATGCACATGCATATGCATACAAATACATTCACACATGCAGACTTATATACATGCACACATGCATTCCTCTACACATACACACAAGTTTACCCAGGGACAACAAGAGGGCTCAGCAGATAAATGTGCCTGCAATCAAACTTGGGACCCACAAGGTGGAAGGAGAGGACCAACATTTGCAAGTTGTCCTCTGGTCTTCATAAATGTGCTATTACACACATGCACCTCTCATACATAAAAATAATAACGTAATTTAAAATTTTATGAAAGCTAAACCCCAACTATCTCATCGGGCTCTTGCTTTCCATGTGGGTTTTTGAGACCACAAGGAGAAAAACCTTCCATCATCACACCCTGTGAAACCTAATGCCATTTATCTTTTCACGAAACTGCTCATTTTCCCCCTGTACCTATCTCCCCTTAGGGACTTCCAAAGGCCCATCCATTTGTTGCTCCATGTCTTGTGGTATGATCCTACTTTGCTGCCTGGAGGTTGTGGAGTCAGACTGAGCTGGAATCCCAAGCCCTGTGTGATGACGGGTCCATCGCGAAGTCTCTCCAGGCTTCGCTTTACTTGTTTGTGAAATAAACACAGGATCGTCCCTGTAGTGTTCTGTGAGACCTGTGGGAAACTCCTCAAGTGACTGAGAATGGGCCCAACATTGAACTTTTCAAAACACCTTAAATCACGCCCTTTAAAAAGGTTAAATGGAATGCGACTTTAGATAGTACAGTAATAGACAGTAATTCGTCTCTTGCATCACCAACTGGAATAATATAGAACGGTTTCTCCTTTACAGTTGGGGGCATCTACACTGTGATTCAGACCAAGGCCAAAACAACAGCAGATGAATGGGGAGAAAACTACTTTCTGATAGGTCCATATTTTGAACATAATATGAAAACTCAAGTAGAGCAGTGTGAACCAACCAACGATGCTGTCAAAAGAGCCATGGATGCAATGAACAAACACGGCTGCCAGGTAAAAGATTCTGATTGTCCCTTCCCTCTATACCTCTCAATGAACTGTTACCAGCAAACAACATACACACATTCCGACAACTCACCAGAGATGACCATCAGCCTAGCTTAGGAAGAAGAGAAGATTTGCAAGAAAGACAGTGATTGTTCTTACACAGAGGGCATTTGAGGCACCTTGTGAAGGCTAAGATTCTCTAACAGGACAATGAGTGGGAGCCCCAGGAAGATTCAGAGTTGAGACAGTCTTAAGAAAGTTGTACATAAAGTGGGGCTAGGTCATAGGAGTTGATGACATTATTCAATACCAGTTTACTAAGTGCATACTTTTGGTCAAATGGCTTCTGAATTTGTTCCTTTTCTTTTGCTGTGACAGGGCTGGGAATGTAGTTCAGTGGTAGATTACTGCCTAGCATGCATGACGCCAGGGGCCCTTGTTAGAACCTCACAGCTGCAGAAAGTGAAATAATATATTTCATTGCTGAGATAAAATACCCTATCAGAAGGAAGCTAGGGTAGAAGAGTCTATTATGTCAGTTCCAGGGGACCCAACCGCCTTTCCTGGCCTTCTTAGAAGCCAGAAACACATGACACACAGACATACATTCAGGCAAAATGCCCAGACTAGTCATGCCACATGCCTGGCCTCCCAGCACTTCATGGTCTAAAGTAGAAGGATTCCAAACTGGAAGCCAGACTGGATTACATAGCAAGATACTTCTCACATATGATATTAAATGCAGTATCTATGAACTCAGTCACAAGAAGATAACAAGGGACAGAAAAGCAGAAATTATATGATCCGGACACCTGACTTTCAAATGACCTCACTTAATGAAGAGCGGAACTTGTAGATGACACAGATAAATGGGTGCTCCCTCCAACTTCAAGCTCAAGTGTCAGATGATATCACCACTCTTTTCCGTGTAGCTTGATGAGTAAGTCACACTTTTGCCATGCTGACAAGTACCTGAGAAACAATTCACAGGAGAAAAATTATAGTTTGGGTTAACAATTTTAGTCTGTGTTTAGCTAGCATCATTGCTTTGGGAGGTGTTGAGATGGAATATCATCGGGTTGGAGGTGAATATGGGTTAGAGGTTGTTCAGCTCATAGTAGACCCAAGCACCAAGCAAGGGCTAGGGATTGATAAAAAAAAAATACCCCATTCTTATAGCTATTTAGTTGGAAATTCATCCATTGAGTCAGTTAGTACCTTTGTGACCCAAAAGCTTAAAGTTTTCTAAGCTCTAAAACAAAAAACATACACAAATTTTATTATTTTTATGTAACCTTGTTTTAAAAGCCTTAGTTAGAGCAATAAGACTAGAGAAAGAAATAAAGGGTATCTAAATTAAAAAGAATAAAGCCAAATTATCACTATTTTTCAGATGGCATTGATCTTATATACAGAAAACTCTAAAGAATACAAACTTCCAGGTATTTAAAATAAGAACTTGTTATGAAATGTTATTTTAACTAGGCAGATATGCTATATTTGCAGAATATTACTTGAACTGTGTAAAGGTGTGTTACTTTTGTTTATGCTGCATTTGTTTAACAATGTAAGGATGTGTGTTTAATTAGGTAAAGATGTGTTACATCTGTTTCACCTTGCCTGCCTAAGGCACCTGAGCTAGGCAGGAGAAAGTATAGGCAAGGCTATCAGGCTAGAGGGAATAGGAGGAGAAAGCTAGGCTCAAATAGAAAAAAAAGAAGGATGAAGAATGAGAGAAGGAGGAGAGAGTACAGGACATAACCAGGGAAGAAGGCAGGCAGACATCATCCAGCCAGACATTGATAAGCCATGAAACTAAGATATAGAGAAGAAAGAAAGGTTATAAACCCCATGGAAAAGGTAGATAAAGACAAACAGGTTAAAATTTAAGTTAAACAAGCTTGTCAGAAATGCGCCTATGCTAGGCCAAGCATTCAAAACTAATGGTAAGTCTATGTGTCATGATTTGGGAGCTGCGTGGTAGCCGGAAAGATAGAGTCTGATAGATACACTTTTGTCTCTGGAGAACGATTTCACATTAACCCTTGGTCTGCCATTGTTCTGCCTCCTAGTTTCTTGGTTGTGATAAAAACACTCTGACAAGAGTGAGAGAGAACGGGCACATTCGCCCTGCAGGTGAAGAGGGATATTCTCCGTCGTGGCAGGGAAGACGCCAGGGCAGCAGGCAGGACAGCCAGGGCAGCAGGCAGGACAGCCTACAAAAATCCAAGGCTTACCTCTAGTGGGCCTCTACCTACGAAAAGCTCCACAACTTTTCCAAACAGTACAACCAGCTGGGGCCAAGTGTTCAAACAAATGAGTCAATAGAGGACATTTCCCATTCAAATCCTAACCCTCTGCAAATAATGTTTACATCTTCCAAGCCCAAGTGCACATTCTTCTCTTACGTTCTACTTAAAGAAACACTGGCTATGTTTTCTTTCCGTATCAGGTGTACTTTGGAAGATGGCTGATAGAAGGGAGTCCCTACGTGGTGCTTTTTGACATCAGCTCTTCAGCATGGAACCTGGACAGGTGGAAGGGTGACTTCTGGGAAGCATGTAGCGTTGGCATTCCTCATCATGACCGAGAAGCCAACGACATGCTTATATTTGGGTCTTTAACTGCCTGGTTCTTAAAAGAGGTACAGTTTGCCATATAATGACATAATAGAGGGCAACCTTCTGCATTGAGGATCCAGCAATGACTCAAGAATTTGGAGATAAGGCTTCTATTGATTGTCATAATGCGTTTTAAAAATGATGTCAAGGAAATATTTATCATTCTTTAACTACCAACCTTTGCAACAAAATAGTAATACTTATTAATACTTATCTCATGGAATATTTAAATGAAGTCATGCATATAAAACACCCAGCTATATTGCCTGCTCATATAGAAGTTATGCAAAATATATGCATAAAAGAGATATGTCATGAAAAATACATATAAATTTTAGGCAACAGAAAAGACTTGAAACAGTCCATTTTGTCTATGTATGAGCACAGCTGGACCTAGAGAGACTTCTTGATATTTCCTTTATTCACCAAGGCCTGAAGTGGCCTCAGCAGCTACTGAGGAGTCCTTAACAGCAAATTTTTAGTCTAGAGATGTACAGAGGAAGACCACCAGAAGCCAGTTTCGTAAATGGGGCCAGCCTCTAGTCTTTTACCTTCTCAAAGCACGGTAGCAGGATTTCCGTGCGTGCCTCTCATCACCTCCAGATGGTTACGCCTAACAAAAGTCAGATCTTAAGCAAGGAGACCCCAAATAAGGAGGGAGCTAAGGGCATAGTATTGTGATGGTGCTACCCTTAATACACCTGTCTGATGAAGTCCTATGCAGTACTCACCAAGGGCTGACTGGAGAAGGTGGATAGGCAGCTTCTTAGTAGTAGTAGAAGGGAAGACAGGTTAGTGATTTGGAAAAAGTCTGTTGTAATGACAGATATGCAGTCGCATGGTACCAGTAAGTGCTACCAACTCTTCCTCTACAGTCTTCCTGCCTGAGCCATGGCTCCAAGTTAGAGACCAGCTGCCATGTGGTATTGTGTGTAGTGTGGATGTCTTTGGTGTAGGGGTTTGTGTGCGTGTGTGCGCGCGCATGTGTGTGTGTGTGTGCGTGTGTGTGTGTGTGCGTGTGTGTGTGTGTGTGTCGTGTATGTGGTAAATATGTGTTTGGTGAGTGCGTGTATTTATGTGGGAAGGTATGTGTGTGTGTTTGGTGTGAGGTGTATTTGTGTGTTGTGTTTATTGTATGTATGTGGCATGTATGTACTTACTGTGAAGGTGTATTTCTGTGTGTTAGGTGAGTATATTTGGTGTGTGGCTGTATGTGTGTGTGTTTGTGTGTGTGGTGTGCACATGTTTGGTGTGTGGTATATTCACATGCAGGGGTTTGGGTGTGAAAGAAGCTCACATGGGTAGACTCTGTGGATTCCCTTGATTTCCTCCAAAGTATTACTACTGTTATTGAGTCAGTTACTCAATGAATATTGCTGTCTGTGTCATGTTTATCCAAGTTATTAACAGAGTACCTGATATTTATTATTTGTTAATCATATTTATATTTATTCTGTGGATACAAAAATAAACCTGATCCCTTACTAAAAGGGAGGATTAAGACATAAGATATAAAAACATGAGTCAGTGACTCCTTCCTCTTGCTCAGTCCTCATGCTTCTTTAGACCCCTTTAAGAGGGATACGGTTTGTCACCTCATGTCTGTGCCTCTGCTCAAGATCAAGCAACACCAGTCACTAAAGGCTTTTCTCCTGATGCAGGTGACAGACCACGTGGACGGCAAACATGTCATTGCCCAATTCCATGAATGGCAGGCTGGAACTGGGCTGGTCCTTTCCCGTGCCAGGAAACTTCCCATCGCCACAATATTTACAACCCATGCCACACTGCTTGGGCGGTATCTCTGTGCAGCAAATATTGACTTCTACAACCAGCTTGACAAGGTAAAGCACCCACCGGCCCCACTTGTCCCCTTTCTTTTAAGCTCGCTGAAGCCCAAAGATGAAAGATATTGATCTCTACATTTCAGCTAACAACCGCATGGCAGCAATGCCCTTTTAGCTCATCAGAATTCATGGAGCAGCCTCCCCTGGGTGACAGAGGTGGAGGAAGTTTAACTTTGTTCGGGGTGCAGTGGAATATAGAGGCTGAGAGGTCCGAGTTCTGCTCCCTCTCTGAGGACATGGATCGAGACAGGCATAACAGGAAGGTGACAGTGTACTGCCAGGCACAGATTCAAGGTCTGATGATTGACAGATAGACAACTGGGATCTTAGGCAGACCTGGAATCTGAGCCTTATCTCTTTGTCCCCTGCACGAGTTATTTATTGGCAAATGTTTTAACCAAATGCCTCAGCTTCTCTCTGAAATTCTGGAGTGCACGGTTGAGGTGATTCCAGGGCCAGAGAGCAGATGTCATGGAAAGTGGAGGTGGGCACCTCATGGCCTGTTTTACCGAGTGCCCAAGTCTGTGACCTCAGATCATTTAGTTTTTATTTTTCTTCAATTTTCAGTTGAACTGGCATGATAAAAGTGTCTTCTCAATTTTAATTCTATTTATGTGTCTGTGTGAGTGTGTGTCACAAGTGTGCAAGTGCCCTTGGAGGTCTAAAGAGGATGTCAAATCGTCTGGAGCTAGAGTTACAAGTTGTAAACTGCTCAAGTGAGGGCTGGGAATTGAACTCGGGTCCTCTGTAAGAGCAGCACATGCCTTTAGCCATTGAGCTGTCTTTACAGCATCAAAGCATTTTATATCATAAAGTCAGAAAGATTATCAAAAGCACACATTCGATGGCCATTAACTAAAACAGTGTGCGTTTAATATCTAGTTTACTTATCAAGTCAGTTTAGGGCTTAAAGGTTTGGTTTCACTATTAGGAAAATTAGGAAACTGAAAACTTGAATTTTTAAAAACTTACCCAGACTTAAAGTTCTGGGATCTTATGAATCAGAATGGGTGTCTGTGGATGCACACGCATGAATAATAATCAGTAGCCGGGGGAGTTGATGCCGCTGTCTCGAACACGTTTGGAATGCAAGGTCACGCCTTCTGAGAGCCTCTGACAGTGCAGACAGCAGTGCTAATGAGAGCTGCCCTACAAAAAGGTCAGCTCAAGCGAAGATTCAAGCTTTCAATAAGTCAACAAAGTATTTAAAAAGCCAGGAGACCAAGGAGACTGGCAAACAGTGTGTGGTAACAGTCAACTAATCAGGGCAAAACAACGCCCTGAGGTGAGCACCCTTGCAGTATGGGCCCAGAAGGTCAGGCCTGGATCTTACAATGACCCCTGGAGTCCGTGGCTGAAGAGTGCTTTGTGGTCTTAGAGATCAACAATCAAGAAAATATAATAATGTACTATGGGTGTCTTATTGGGAACAAAGACATCATAGTACGCAGATAGATTACAAGCCTTTTGATTAGTTACATTATTATGCCTTCAATGATAACTACAAATCTCAATCATGTTCAGATATATGCTATGTATTTCAACCCCTTATTCTAGTAAACAGTTCTGCCAGTCACTAGTGGATAACAAGTAGTCAAAAATTAGGTTTTGAGCAATATTTATAAGTATTTTCTTAACCGCAGGAGATTCTGAGCTCACACTAGGTTTACTTTAGGCAACATATAAACATTAAATTATTCTCCTCAACTAAGATATTTAATAGAAAAGCTACCCTAGCCAAGTTCCCTCGCCTCTGAAAGGTTCAGGTTTCCCTTCTGTAAAATGAAGATAGAACAGGTGAGTTTTCTGAGAATTAAACACGACAAACAGCAGAGCTGAATGCCATGTTGGAGACACCCGATGACGCCGTATGTATATTTATCACACATTCTTTTAAGACACTGCCAATGTCACAGGGGGTTTTGTGAGAAATGACCCCAAATAAGTGAAATGAAAGAAGTTTAAGGGTTCACTGAGGATTTGGTTTCTGGTTTTTTGTTTGTTTGTTTGTTTTTTGTTGTTGTTGTTTTGCCTGTTTTTAGCTAAAATATCTGGAATGCACCCACAAAATCTCATAAAAATATTACACTAAGATTGATATCGAGTGACAACCTCACATGTATGGAGTGAGCATATACTCTTTGAAATTAACTTGGAAGGAGTAAGTAACCGAGAAAAGAAATCTCTCATATTTTCTCTTTCAAATTAAATAGGATAATAATTATCCAAACTTTCAGTGTCAAGTTTGGTGTCAGCTTTGTTTAATTTTTTTAATTTTTAATTTTATTTTATCAGTATAGGTGTTTTGCGTACATGTATGTCCATGCACCATGTGTGTGCCAACTGCCTTCTGAGGCCAGAAGAGTGCATTAGATCCCCTGGAACTAGAGTTACAGATGGTTGTGAGCTGCCATGTGGGCACTGGGAATCAAACTTGGGTCCTCTGCAAGAGCAGCCAGTGCTCCTAACCACTGAGCCATTCTCCAGCCCCCATTTTCTCCAACCTTTTTTTTTATTATGGGCCCAACACACTTTTTCTGAAAGACTCTGCTACACTGCCTTTTTCTGGTTCGTTGTTTGCGGTAAAATATAAAATCCTTGGAGGTTAGGATTATCTGTATATTTATAAACTGTGGAATAAGAAAACATGCAACAACATGTCAAAATTTTATGGGGGATGAAATTGCAGTCTAGAAGACATGAAGCAAACAATATTTTTAAAAATACCAGTTTTATAATTTATGCACTAGCGCTTTGATGGAGTTATTATAACTTCAGTCAGCTGTGAGGAAGAACAGCTGTGGACTACGGGTTCTGTTTTGCTTGTGAAGAGGATCGCGCAAGGAATATGTGTTTGTCTTCCACAGTTCGACATAGACAAGGAGGCAGGGGAGAGGCAGATTTACCACCGCTACTGCATGGAGCGGGCCTCGGTGCACTGCGCGCATGTGTTCACCACCGTGTCAGAAATCACAGCCATCGAGGCGGAGCACATGCTGAAGCGGAAGCCAGGTAATCCAGGAGGCTGGCTTTGCCATCTCCTAACACACGCAGCACCCGTGCTTAACGGCTGTGATCTTACCTGGCACCCCCTTGCTTTCAGATACCACTGGGTGCCTAGAGGAGGCTCTTCAATAAATAAATAAATTTTGTCAAATAACCAAACCAAACAAGTGGAAAACAAGAGCCCGAGGACAGAGCAGTGGCAGTGTGGTGTGCTAGGTTGTCTTTGTTCTTTCCGAATGTTCCCTTGGATTTGGGGCTCTCTTGGACTCTGTCTTAATTAGGGTTTCAATTGCTGTGATAAACACAACGGAAAGGGACTTGTGGGGGAAAGGGTTTGTTTCAGCATACAGGTCCTGATCACAGCCTGCCATCAAGGGAAGCCAAGGCAGGAAGTGAAGCGGGAACACGGAGGAACAGAAACCGTGAGGGAACGCTGCTGGTTGACTGCTTGCTTTTCCTGGCTTGCTCAGGACTGTCTGCTCAGAGGTGGCACCGCCCACAGTGGGCTGGGCCAGGCTGGGCCTTCTCATGTCAATCACTGATCAAAAAGATGAACCGCAGGGCTGCCTCATCTCACAGAAACATTTTCTCAGTATGATCCCCTCTTCCCAGATACCCTAGTAAATTGACAAAACCCACCCAGTCAGTCTCAGTCACACACTCATGTTCTTAGAGGACTTCGGCCAACAACGTCCTCCTTTCTCTCCTGATCTGTCTGTGTTTCTCTCTGCCCACAGAGCCCATCTTTGCACTTACACAAATGCTTTGCTTTTTCCTGTTCTAAAGTGAAGTTTTTGTTTGTGGGGCTGCCCTGTTGAAGCATTGCATGCTGTCGTTTCTGGTTGCTTTTAGTTTTTCTTTTTCCCCACAGCCAAATACCATGGAAAAGTAAACCACAGTGTCCACTTCCAATTACCCACCGAGCCTCACGCGCTTGTCCTCCCACATGAACTCGAAATTGCCTTTTTTAAGAAACTACCGAGTTCGGGGTTTTTATTTATTTATTTATTTATTTATTTATTTATTTATTCATTTATTTATTTATTATTATTTATTATTTATTTTGTTTGTTTATTTGTTTATTTATTTATTTAATTAATTATTTAATTTAGTCTCCCTGATATTAAAGGTGAAAAAAAATATGCATTACCGCTCAGAAAAGAGTCCCCATTTTTTTTTATTTTGCTTTTTCAGATGTAGTAACTCCAAATGGCTTGAATGTTAAGAAGTTTTCTGCAGTGCATGAATTTCAAAATCTCCATGCCATGTACAAGGCCAGAATCCAGGATTTTGTTCGGGGTCATTTCTATGGGTATGTTTTTCTTTATTAAAAAGAAGGAAGGGGGCTGGAGAGATGGCTCAGAGGTTAAGAGCATTGACTGATCTTCCGGAGGTCCTGAGTTCAATTCCCAGCAACCCACATGGTGACTCACAACCATCTGTAATGAGATCTGGCGCCCTCTTCTGGCCTGCAGACATACATGGAGGCTGAACACTGTGTACATAATAAATAAAATAAATAAATAAATAAATAAATAAATCTCTTTAAAAATAAATAAAAATAAAAAGAAGGAAGGAAAGAAGGAAGGAAGGAAGGAAGGTAGGAAGGAAGGATGTTCTGTGGCCATGCACGCTTTTAACCTCAGCACTTGGGAGGTGGAGGCTGGTGAGTTTCTGTGAGTTCAAGGCCAGCCTGGTCTACAGAACTAGTTCCAGAACAGCCAGGGCTACACAAAGAAACCATGTCTTGAAACCACCCCACCCCAAAAAAGAAAGAAAGGATGGGGGCTGCAGAGATGGCTCGATGGTTAAGGACACAGGCTCCTCTTGCAGAGGACTAGGACTGTGTTCCAAGCTGGCTCACGACCACTTGAAACTCTAGCATGGGGAGGGGTTCTGACTCCCTTTTCTGGTCTCCAAGGACATGTACAGGCAGGCACACACACACACTCACCTTTTTCAAGGTGGTTTCAAGGCATATAGCTAACTCTTCTCTCTCTCCAGCCCCCTTAAGTTTGAAGAGACTTCCTGCCGTGGGTTTTGGGGCTGTCGTTATGTTTTATCAGAAACTGCTTTGTTTTGTTTTAGTCACTTGGATTTTGATCTGGAAAAGGCGTTATTCCTTTTCATTGCTGGGAGGTATGAGTTCTCAAACAAAGGAGCTGACATCTTCTTGGAATCCTTATCCAGGCTTAATTTCCTCCTAAGGGTAAGGAACCTCTAGGGAGTGGCACATTGACTTTCTTCTGTGGGATGTGAAGAACCTAGCTTTCAAGAGGGAATTTGATTTTGGTATTTTAAAAATGATAACCTTGGGCAGGTAAGACAGGTCAGCCAGTAAAGGTACTTGCTACCAAGTCTGATTTCTACCTCTAGAACCAACATGATGGAAAGAGGGAAAGACCCCCAGAACCCCAGAAACTGCCCTCTTAATACACACACACAAACACACAGACAAACACACAGACACACACATGGGGGGCGGGGAGACGGAGACAGAGACAGAAAGAAGGAAGAGGAGGAGGAGCAGAGGAATGTAACAAAACATTAAAAATGACGTAATTCTGGAAACCTGCTCAGTTTACATGTTGGAGTTATATGTCAGTCACATGTGTCTTTGTTCATGATCTAAAGTACCTTTTTAAATCACAGTTTTGTACTATACATGTATGTTAGAAAGCCATTTTAATAGCCCTTTTCTTAAAGGGAGTTTGTTGAAAGATACAGCAATGTCAAGCAAACTAAAAGCCACAGATCATTTATTAGAAACCAAATGTTAGCCATGCTGACACACACACATTTAATCACAGAATTCAAGAAGCAGCAGGATCACTGAGTTCAAGGACAGCCTGGTCTACAGAGTGAGTTCCAGGGCAGCTAGGGATGCATAAAGACACACTAGCTTGAAAACTTAAAAAAAAAAAAAGGAAGGAAGGAAGGAAGGAAGGAAGGAAGGAAGGAAGGAAAAATGAATGGAAAGAAGAAGAAACAAAACCAGATGTAGCCTGTGGGTGATAATACAGCGTCCTGATAGATATCGCCCTTGGCATCACACTTAGCAACCCGAATTCATACAGCTCTAGCTGTGGCTGCCCCGCTGCATGAAACAGTCAAGGGTCACAGCACTAGCCTTCCACAGAATAGGAAAGATGTTGCTAATTCAGTTTCTCCCCGCTTTTACCATCTACACCAGCTCCCCAAGTTGACAGATCTCCAACTGTTCATTTCTGAAGGGTTCCACCAACATCAAGAAGGTCCTACCCCTAATAGTATATCACCTTTGCTCAGGAAGTAGGCCTTAAAAAGAGGAATTCAGCAGAGAAACCCAGGCCAAGGAGACAGCTGTAGACTTATGGCTTTAAGTCATAGCTATTGATTAAAGTGATTGGTTTCTATTCCAAACCTATCACACTAAAGTAAAGGACAAATGACACAAGAATGTGAAAGTTCAGAGCTATCGAGACGCAGAGACATTGGGCATCCGAGAGATGGCTCTGCAGTTGAAGACACAGGCTTCTCCTTCAGAGCTGCATTCCTCCACCCACATGGCGGCTCACAATCTCCTGTAGCTCCAATTCCAGGGCATCCACTGCCCTCTTCTGACCTGCTCAGATTCTGTGCTCTTGTGCCCACACCCACACATATACACACTCAGTTTAAAACAAAGAAAGAAAGAAACAAGATACTGAGACAATCTAGATTTTCCTGAGTTCTGCATTATTGTCTCTAAGTTTTTTGGAATATAGTTCTTCTTTTCCTCTGTTAGCAAAAATATTATGCCATGTATGATGAAAGACTTCCTAAAACTGCATTATAAGTAAATGATTAGTAATAATAACACCATGTGCAAGAAAGATTAAAGTGAAAAGGGTCATTCTAGTATAATCTTTGTTCATATTTCCAGGCATATATTCATAAAGCATGTTTTGTAAGTATGCTCATAACTATATCAAACATGCATCATGTTTAAGGTCATCATTAATAAACCAATCCATACATTTATTAAATGCTCATTTTATTTGTAGACATGAGTAAATAAAACTTACTGTTATTAAATTAGAGAGAAAGGATAATTATGATACTTAAAGAAACTAAAATACACAATAAGTAGTAGCCTCTTTGATAGTACATTGGCTGCCACCTGCAGTGAGTTTCAAGTCCCCTCTCTTCTGTAGGTGTCCTGAATGAACTGTGAGGTGTCAGAGGGCAGAGGCCACGCAGCTGATGGAAAGATGTCTCAAACTCAGGACACAGTCTTATAATTTTACGCCATCAGGATATCCGTATGCTCATAGTTTTAAATGAGGTTAGGCTTTTCCTCCAAAGTGTCTTAATATGTCATTGCCTTGTGTGAGAGAGATGTTATGCCTAAGGAATGTGTGGAAGAGAACAAGAAAACATAGATCTTAGATGTTAAAATAAGTATGAGCTTTTCCCCCAATAGGCTTTGGGTGCTCAGATAAAATATTACACAATCCATGCTCCTTAGCATCAGTAGAAGAAGATGAGTCACATCTAATGTGTGTGGTGGTTACAAGGGCAGAGGTCAGTTGTGTGTTTACAGTGCCCAGCACAGCTTGCTCTATTCCTTTACGTGTTGGCCTAAAAGTCAGAATGCATCAAATGGACCATCTAGGAATGAAGCAGCAACATGCAAGAAATCCATTTGTACAACTCAGTAAATTAGATAGAGTTAGAAGAAGAATCAGAAATAAATCCTCATTAAATTATGGACCTCAACATTTAAAGAAAAAATTTTGATTTTTTTTTTCTGTCAGGTCCCATGTGTCCTTTAGCCACAGAAAAACACAATGACCTGAGCAGCAATTATTATCTATTTTACATAGCCAATGGTATGGAAATATTCGTTGCCGGCAAATCCTGCTTGGAAGTCAGTTAGAAAAGTCTTGGGAAGAAGACATCAGCTCCTGCTCTGTGGCTCAGAGCTCGGTGTTCTTCCGTGACACAGGAAAACACTGTTTTCCAGGCTTGCGGTCCCTGTGCCAGGTGCCTTTTGATCTTTGCTAGGTGACGTTACTGTGTTTTCTGACCCTCCTCAGATGCATAAGAGCAACGTCACTGTGGTGGTGTTTTTCATCATGCCTGCCAAGACAAACAATTTCAACGTAGAAACCCTGAAGGGCCAGGCGGTGCGGAAACAGCTGTGGTAATCTCGTGTTTGTCAGCCTTCTCCGGCAACCCGTGAAGGGAGTTTTGCCTAAGTCTACGACCTCAGAGCTGTGCCCTTGAACTTCGTTTCTCTTTGACGACGGTCGCTTAAATTCTGTGTGGTTCTCTCCTCTGAGCTTCTGCATTGGACCGTGCAATGCCCGTAATACGGTGGGCGGTACTAGGAAAACTTCCTAACAAACAGCCACAGAATGAGCGCGTGTCCACATATGGGTTTTAAAGATGGGTTGGATGTATACCAAAGCAAGGGGATGAGTATAGCAACTCCCTCTACGCTCAGCCCAGATCAAACAATTACCAAACACTTCACTAAAGTGCTCTCTCTGTTCACTGACCCTTCCCTCTCTCAACCATTCCCCAGTTACAGCAAGCAAAAAAGAATTCCAGCTCTCTAGGCTGTTCAAATGTTTTGTGACCTTAGTCCTGGATTTTTTTTTCTCGACCAAGCTAAATTAGACAGTTGGGAAATAATCGGAGGGGCTGCGTTAAAAAAAGAAAAATACTTGTAACTTCAAGGAATGCTAATGAGACAACAGCACCTTCACAACAGATGGGGTCTTCATTCCCTTGCTGTCGCTGTGTCAAAGCACCACAACCAAGGCAGCATATAAAGTAAAAACTTAATCCAGTGTTCACAGTTGCAGGAGGTAGGGTCCATGACCATCATGGTGTGGAGGCAGCAGGCAGGAAGGCAGCAGGCAGGCAGGCATGTGATGCTGGAGCATCAGCTGACGGCTTACATCTTGATCCTCAAGCACGAGGCAGAGGGAGCTAACTAGGAATTACACGGGCACTTTGACACCTCAGAGCAAAGCCCACCCCCAATGACATACCTCCTCTAACAAGGCCACACCTGTGAAATCTTCCCAAACAGTTCCACCAGCTAGGGACTAAGCATTCAAATATCTGAGCTGTTGGAGGCCATTCTCATTCAAACTCCCAAAAATCAAAATGAAAAGTTGTGATTGCGTGTGAATTAGAAATCTGTCTGTGTCAAACAGGGACACTGTGCATTCCTTGAAGGAAAAGTTTGGAAAGAGGCTTTACGATGGGTTATTGAGGTAAGTGCTTAGAACAACGTAGACATCAACATTTAAGTCTTCGCCATCCACACAGCCCAATTTAGTCACTTTTCACGCATTTCCTTCTATACGTAACGGAAGTTTTGCAGCCTTTGAAGATGTCATTTGAGCACTAGACCTTTACCTTTTGTTTGACAATATTAGTGAACAGCTTTCACGTAGGAGACCATGTGTGCATTTGTGCACAGGTTCTCGTTCACTGGGTACTCCTTAATACATCAGTCTGAGAATGAAGGGGATTTTACATTCAAATATATATTGACTTAATATGACAAATAAATAGTAAATATTCATATATTAAATCTGTGTTAACATCTTAGTAAATAACATTATTATGATAAATGAGCTATATATGCCTGGCAGAAAGAACTTAACTAGTGCCAACCATTTTTATTTTAAACATTGTTTTCATCACAGAGGAGAAATTCCTGACATGAATACCATCTTGGATCGAGATGACTTAACAATTATGAAAAGAGCCATTTTTTCAACTCAGGTAAGAAAAATTTAAAGGAAGCTACAATCTCTCATAATCATTAAAATAAATCTAGGCAAAATTTTCTTCATTCATATAAGGAATTTGCCAAATTAGAAAATTTCAAATCTGAGTTGGAAAACATAATTCTTTTTTCATTCCATGTATGTTTGTGGTTGTGAAGCAGGGCATGCAAGTGGAAGCAGGGGATACCGTGAAGGAGTTCGGGTCTTTCCACCACATGGCTCCCAGAGATGGAACTCAAATCATCAGACTGGAACATTTGACCACTGTGCCATTTACCCACCCAGAACAATACTCTTAAACAGTCGCTTGAATGATTTTATATGTGCTTTTCTGAATTGTTTCTAAGGGATTCTTTAAGAAATCTCGCAAAGTCTGTCTTTGAACCTATTTACAGAATTCCTTTTGAGCCAATATTCTCAGCTGAAAATTATTTCCATTATAACAACAACAAAATAACTTGTGAAAATCTCTAAAAGTGCGTAATCCCCACCATAGTAGAGAAAATGCCAATGCTTCTCTACTGATCTGAATTGCTGTTTTAAAATGCACTGTAGTATTCTAGATGTGCATGGGGGTCCTGTTAATAGTGTGGTTTGCTAGACAATTCCAGTGACTAAGTTCATCCTGGGTGCAGATTCCAAAGTACCTTAGCATTCTAGACATACCCGGAAGCATTCGTGACATCCACACCTTCTGCACAGTGGCTGCATGCGGGAACAGAAGCTTTCTGTTCTTCCCCCAAAATACACAAAGCTTAATCATCAAAACCAGCATCATCTTAGAGGGCTGAGTACCCAGAGGGAGCATGAGATGTCGGTGGCCTTTTGCAGAAATGAATCACACTTCTTAATGCTTCTCACCACTGACATTTTCTTCCCCTTGTTCCCGCAGAGACAGTCCTTGCCTCCTGTTACCACTCACAACATGATTGATGACTCCACGGATCCAATTCTCAGCACCATTAGACGGATCGGACTTTTCAACAACCGTGCAGACAGAGTCAAGGTGGAACTAATTGGTTTGTTATAAACAACTTCAGAATTGGCTGAGGCAAAGACTCAGTTGGTAAAATGCTGGCCATGCATGAACCTGAGGACACCCTCCAGCACTCTGGTACAAGATTGGCCAGGTGCAGCCGGGCGGTGGTGGCGCACGCCTTTAATCCCAGCACTCGGGAGGCAGAGGCAGGTGGATCTCTGTGAGTTCGAGGCCAGCCTGATCTACAAGAGCTAGTTCCAGGACAGGCTCTAAAAATAGCTGCAGAGAAACCCTGTCTCGAAAAACCAAAAAAAAAAAAAAAAAAAAAAAGATTGGTCAGGTGCCATACACTTGTAGACCCAGTGCTCAGGGAATCCATGGGATCTCTGGAGCTCACTAGCAAGCTAACCTGGCTTAATTGGTGAGCTCCAGGCCAAAGAGAGACCCTGCCTCAAATAGTAACATGGGACACTCCTTAAAAACAGCACAAATGTAGGGACATCAAAACACACATGCACAGACTAGAACACCTATTGCCATGCTCACATATACTAACAAAAGAATTATGTAGAATATACTTCAGAGGGAATTTATTACAAGATCTTCATTGTTTTTTGTAAGTGTTTTCTGTAAAAAACACTTAAACACTTTTTAAAAAATTGATTGATTCTGCTTCTTGCTTTACATGATTACTCTTAGATCTCCATCAGCTCTGAGCTTTGATCCTAGCATTTGTAGTAACTGAACAATGTTGAGAGTAGGCACGAGGAAATTACCTACTTTTTAGTGATCAAAACGTACTCTAAAACTTACTTCAGGAAAGGACTCTGACAAGAGTTATGTTTTTAAGTATTTTTCGTTTTCTTTTGTGGCATTTCATCTTTAAGATTACATTTATTTGTTATGTATTTTGTGTGTGTGGTGGAGGATAACATGTGGCACGGCTGTCGTGACAAGGTCAGAGGACAACGGGTAGAGTCAGTTCTCTCCTTCTGTCTTCAGTTCCTGGGGATCAAGCCCGGGTTGCCAGGCTTAGTGACACACACCTGTACCTCCATGTATGCATGTGCGCCATGCGTATGTCTGGTACCCAAGAAGGCCAGAGAAGGCATCAGATACTCTGAAGCTGGAAGGGATGGCTATGAGTCACCCTGTAGGTTCTGGGAATCTAACCCAGTTCCTCTGGTGGAACAATTAGTGCTCTTAGCCATCAACCCACCTCTCCAATCCCCCGTTGGATTTCTATGTGGGTTCTGCACACTTGTACAGCCAGCCCTTTACATATTTCCCCATCTTCTCAGCCCTGTGTATATACTTTAATAGCCTTTCACCCAAGAGCCATTCTCTGGGAGCCTCATCCAGGCACCACCTCCTTTCTGTAGCATCCTTAGTGGCACGGTCTGTTTGCTAGAACTGATGAGTCTCAATTGTCACATTGCTATCCCTCCAATGTCTTCATACTAGGTCTCACCTTTGGCTTCATTCATCCTGAGTTTGGACAAATGAACAATGATGTGTATTTATCATTACAGTTTGATATAGGAAGCTTTTCATCCTAAACACTTTTGTGCTCTGCATATGTCCTGACAATTCTGTCTTTTCCAGAATATCATACAGTGATGATATTTTACATAGAAGTAGGTATTTATGATTTGACTTTTTTGTTCCTGAACACCGGCACTCCACTGCACACAGGCGTTTATGTACATGTATTTTTCTCTGAGGCAAACATGACTTTTGAGCAGAGGCATGAATAGCATCTTTGCAGGACACTCCAGGTGTTGTGTGGACTAGAGAGCCTTGGAGAATAAAAGCAAGTTATGGTAGGTGGCAAGAGCCTCTAGGTGAGAGGGGATGGCGTGATGCAACCTGGGCAGGACTGTTCCAGCCCCTTCCCTCCCCTGAGGTCTGTCTCCCTCAGCTGACTCATGTGTAGGTCACAGGTGACCCATCCCCTCTTCCCTGCTCAAGTTGGGAACAAACTCACAAATCAGACAGGGATCAGCAGTTGGGGAACAGGGATGGAGAAGGCTCAAGGGAAGAGTTTGGTGTGAAAGCAGAGAATGTGCATGCAACTCTCTACCCTGTAACCCAGAATTTGGAGATGAAGGGCAAAGTTAGTGCAGAACACAGACTTAGAGCTACGGAGTGGAAGGAGGTGGAGTGTCTAAGATCTTTACAACTTATTTCCCCTCTATCTGTGAACATCAAACACATGAATTCTCTAGGATTGAAATAAAGTATAGAGGGACTTTGTCTCTGCTTCATTTTCTTCATTAGAACTTTCTTTTGTAGGTGATTTTACACCCTGAATTCCTGTCCTCCACCAGCCCGCTACTACCCATGGATTATGAAGAGTTTGTCCGGGGTTGTCATCTTGGGGTGTTTCCATCTTACTATGAACCCTGGGGTTACACTCCAGGTATGTGACATGTATTATTACAAACGGATTCTGATTGGGTTACACATTATTCTGTATGTGTATGTATGTTAAAGTTGGCAGGAAATCTCTACTGAAGCTTTGCTTTCTCAGTTCCTATAAAAAATGATATGAGCTGGATCCATTCAAGCATCAGTTTTGTGCTTTGTAGATTCTGAGAATGGGGACAAATCTATGAGACTGTGCTTAGAATATACAAGGCCGTCCCTCCAATCTCCAGCACCACTAAATAAATAATAAATAAAAAAGCAAGCAGTTTGCCTGCATTCCAGCATAAAGGATAGGAATAACTTTCCTGTGTCTTCTTGGTAATAACAAATATCCTTCCTGATCTAGATTAATTCTACTTATTTTAAAACAAAATGCTAAAAGAAAATTATTGACCTACAACTCAAGAGACAACAGAGACCAGGTAAAGGGGCAGATTTAGATTGAATTATTAAAGAGAAGAACTTTCACAATGTCAATATATTTAATTTTTCATGTGTATAATTGTTTAAACTACATGTGTGTATATGCATGCAATGCCTTCAGGGGCCAGAAGAGGATATCAGATCCCCTGGAACTGGAGTTATAGTTGATTGTCAGCCATTATGTGGGGGGCAGTGGGAACTGAACCCAGGTCCTCTGCAAGAGCAGCATGTCTATGTTTTCATTCTAGAATTTAATTAAATACAGTATCTAGAATTCTATAAGGAGAGACTACTGTCACCCTTACGTATGAGCAGTCTAAGGGCTCTGAAGCTGTTTTATTCTGATCTATTGTTTTAATCCCATCAAATTATGAGACTATGGTATTCTATAGTATTGGAACAAGCAAATTGCAAAGGATTTGTTTTTTAATTTTTCCTTTTTTTCTTCATTAGAATTTTCTCCTTCATGCGATTTTGCACCCAGAACTTTTACCTTTCACCCATGTAATTAATCAACAGTAGAAAATTATTAAAATTTGAAGAGACAAAATATGACTACTTCTTGAAATTTGACAAAAATGCATTTAAATCATTTTTCTCCCTTGTAGTTCTAAAGCTTACTATTAGTGTCACTTCTACATTTTTAAAACAGTTTTCCTTCTAAGAAGGATATGTCCACAGAGAATATTTCAATCACATATTTAATAAAGTAATAAACAAAATGCACACTTTGCTGATGAACGGGACACATGTTATCCATTTCTCTTCCCACGATTGCTAGCATGCAGTGTGGTTTTCCTGTAGGGAAACCTACTGTGGACAGAGGGGGAAAAATAAATGCATGACTGACTGAGGGGACTGGGAAGACATGCCCATTAGTGCAGAGATTGTTATAAACCTACCCTGCCTTTCCACTGAATGGTTTTGTTGTTGTTGTTGTTGTTTGTTTGTTTGTTTGTTGTTTTTATTGTTTTTTGAGACAGGATTTCTCTGTGTAGCTCTTGCTGTACTGAAACTTGATTTGTAGACCAGACTGGCCTCGAACTTACAGAGCTCCACCTGCTGCCTTCCAAATGCTGTGATTAAAGGTATGCACCACTCACGGCCTGGCAAAACATCTTTTATTAAAGTCATTTCACTTTTATTTTAAGTGTATAAGGGTTTTACTATTTTAAGTGTATAAGTGTTTTGCCTGCATGGGTGCCTGTGCTCCACAAGCATGCAGTTCTCACAGAGGCCAGAGGGGCATTGGATCTCCTGGGACTGGGGTTACAGAGGGTTGTGAGACACCATGTGGGTGCTGAAAATCAAACATGGGTCCTCTGCAAGAGCAGCCAATGATTTTAACTATTGAACCATCTCTTCAGGCTCCCAACACTTCATTTTATAAGACCCAAAATCGTAGAGATTTATCTAATGTTCTAAGATGAAGGACAAGGAAGAAGTTATGGGATATAAACAGGGGAAGGAAGTTGTGAGAGTTAATACAGCCAATGAGTTTTTCTGTACCTTTAAATTGACCAAAATGAGTTTGTTAAGTGTTCTTCCTATTGCTTTGATAAAATACCCTGACTGACAAATGAACAAACAAATAAAAACCCTAAAACAACAACAAAAGCAGCATATGGAAGAAAGCATATGTTTGTGGGACTTGTGGTTCCAGTGGTGTATGGTCTGTCTTGATAGACAAGATAGGACAGCAGACATGAAAAGCCTGGAAGCAGACGTAGAGGACTGTGTCTGAACTCAGGAAGAAGAGAGCTCACAGGCAGAGGGGAGAGACTATAAACCCCAAAGTCTCCTCCAGCAAGACTGCACCTCCTAAAGGTTTCATTGGTTCCCAAATGGCACCACCAGCTGTTCAAACACATGAATCTGTATGGCCATCTTGTATTCAAACAGCCAAAGAGAATAGTCACTCTCTAAATTGGTACTTGAAGAAAAAATTAGCCTTTCTGTGGTATGGATTTAACCTTCTCATAGTACATCATCTCTAGTTTGTTTTTATAACAATAACATGGTGCTGCTTGAACTATAGAAAGCATTCACTAAAGTCAACTGTACAGGTTGTTAAGTTTTTTTTGAAAACTTGAAATAAGCTAGTTATTTGGGAAGAGGGAACCTCACTTGAAAAGAACACCTCTATCAGATTGGCCTGTATTTGTTGTATAAGTAGTGGACCACATCCCACTGCCCGGCTAGCTTATACCCTCTAAATAACCACACAGAAATTGTATTATTAAATTACTGCCTGGCCATTAGCTCTAGCCTCCTATTGGCTAACTCTCACATCTTGATCCAACCCATTTCTACTAATCTGTGTTCACCATGAGGTCGTGGCTTACTGGGAAAGATTCTAACCAGCATCATTCTCAGGCAAAAGCTTCATGGCGTCTCTCGCTCTCCTTCTTCCCAGCATTCAGTTCTGTCTACTCTGCCTACCTAAGTGCTGCCCTATCAAAAGACCAAGGCAGTTTCTTTATTCAACCAATGAAAGCAATACATAGACAGAAGAACCTCCTATATGATGTATTGAGAAAATCCTTCCATCAGATTGGCCTGTATTGAGAAAAATCCCTCCATCACATTGGTCTGTATTGAGAAAATGCCTCCTTCAGATTGGCCTGTAAGCAAATCTGTGGGGCATTTTCTTGATTAATGATCTATGTGGGAGGATCCAGCACACTGTGGGTGATGTCAGTCCTTGGCAGTTGGGTCTGTGAAAGCTGAGAAAGCCATGGGGACCAAGCCAGTAAGCAGTGTGGCTCCATGGCTTCTGCTTCAGTTCCTGCCTCCAGGTGCCTCCCTGAGTTTCTGCCCTGACTTCCCTTCAGGATGGACTGTGAGACCTAAGGTGAAAAAACCCTTTTCCTTCCCAAATGTTTGCAGTCATGGTGTTTAGGACAGCAATAGTTAGCAAGCTAACACACCAGCACTGGGCTTTGAGAAGGCCTACGAAATGTTTATTTTATAAAATCATTCAAGGGACATACATTGAGCTTCTGTAGTTTCCTGGCTTTTGCTATAAAATATACTAGTGAATTACTGAATGAGAATGAAAAATAAGGGTTTTTTTAATCTCATGGCATTTTTAGACAAAACTTTGTGTTTATGTAGCTATATGAATTATTCCCAGGAGGAGTTCCAAAATTTTCAGCAGCTATTAAAGAAGTTGGCAATCCCTATCTGCTCCCCTTCTGCAACCTCCCTAAAAGTAAAAAGCACTTCTGTGTGGCAGCAGAACTGAGCCAGGAGGAAATACTCACAAACAGAGGAGACAAAGCCGTGACCTAAACTGAACCACCGCACACGTAATGACACAACTTTTGCACACATCTCCACACAAGAACCAAGGAGATTTCCACAAGCCCATAAATGTATATTGCTTGCTTAAAATGTAGATGTTGGGATAAGAAGATGGCTCAAGAGTTAAAGGACTGGGTATGTTTGCATGAGGACCAGCATTCAGAACCCCAAACCCACCAAATGCCTCATGGGAATGGCAATAAGCCTGTAATTCCACTCTCAAAGGAAATATGAAGGGGGTCCTGAAAGCAAGCTTGCAAGCTATACCAGCTATGGATTTGATTGACAGACCTTGCCTAAATGAATAAGGTGTAAGAGCAAGTGAGGAAATTTCCTTGACATCAGCCTTGGGCATCCACACATGAATGTACACACACACACACACACACACACACACACACACACACACACGGGTTCACACTCAGGCACAAATGAACAAAGAAAAACACAGCTATCTTTGAAAGAAAGATATTTTTAGAGATAGCATAGATATTTTGTGGGAAATGGGTTTTAATTCAAAGGTGAGGGAAGACTGAAAGAGACATGAATTCCCTGCACCTGTAAGTGAGTAGCTGGGTTGTGTGCAGAGGAGATTACAGTAGGGGAAAACCTGGCTGTGTCCAAGCACACACCCTCCCCCATAAAGTCACAAGCAGAGTCACAAGCTCACAATGGAACAAAAGTCAATCAGAAAATAGGCAGCTGGGCTCAGCTAGTAAAAAGCAGGAGGTCCTAGCAAGAACTCTCGGACTGGATGGTTCACTTCAAGCCCAGCTTTCCCATGTCTCCCGATTCTACAGAACGGCCAAGTGACATCAACTCCCCATGCTTTAATTTCTTCACCTGTCAGAGAGGGGTGATGTCGGCATCGCTTCATGGAATGGATGCAAAGATTACCTGTGTTACAAGTGCAGATAAAGGGTCTATACCATGCGGGGCAGGGAGTAACAATCTATCCATAGGAAACAGGGCTCTTTCTCCTCCATGTGAATGTGGGGATTGAGAGCAGGTCTGCAGCTCCTCCTTTGTCCATTCTCTTGCAGCCGAATGCACGGTGATGGGCATCCCAAGTGTGACAACAAACCTCTCCGGCTTTGGCTGTTTCATGCAAGAGCATGTGGCTGACCCTACAGCGTATGGTGAGGTTTTTTCCTTCATTGTGTCCTCAGGGTCTTCACGGGGTCTAATGCTAAAGCTGTCCTGTAATGAAATTAAAGTTTATATTTCTCATTTAAGTAAAAGTAGATTTAAGTAGGGGATCCATAGGGAAGAGTATTCTTAATGCTGAGTATTTTGCTTTCAAGAAGAATTGCAGAAGGGTGGAACTTGGGCAAACTTTGCCTTTAACTTGTTTTTTGATGGTGGTGATAGGATTTTTTTTCCCCTTAAGTCCTAGGAGCAATACCACAGTGGCTATGGTCTTGGAGTATGCATATTGGTCACTCTATAGAGATCACATTTATTCTTTTAAAGATCCATGTCACGGTAGAAAAAATATCACTTTTTAAAGTGATTTAAAAATCACTGTAGGACAATTTGCATTTTACTGTGTATCTGCTCATGTTGCATAGCAACAAGACCAGGATGGATTCTCTGCCTGTGCCTTGAGTCTGCAGGAGGCAGCTCTCCTGTGGTAGTTCTCAGTGAGGTTGTTAGTGGGAACAAGAAGTGGGGGAAGGGGAAGCTAATATAAGTTCCATCTGGTGTTTCTGGTTTGTGGCAATTCCTAAAGAATTACTAAACTAGAGGGCTAGATATAATTTTTAAGGTAAGATTTGTTTTGGTGGCAGAGGGTTGATGATGATTTTTAATAATTAGAAGATCATAGAAAATATAGAACTTTAGAAGAGGGGAAAATAAAGTGGAGGTGGTAGCTTAGGCAGGTACTGAAGATGGGCAAGTTGTGGTCTTTGGTGGAGTCTAGGCAGTAAGTTAGATGTCGTGTTTTGATCTGTGTGTGTGTTCTCCAGGTATTTACATCGTCGACAGGCGCTTCCGATCTCCAGACGATTCTTGCAATCAACTGACTCAGTTTCTCTACGGGTTTTGCAAACAGTCACGCCGTCAAAGAATCATCCAGAGGAATCGCACAGAAAGGCTCTCCGATCTTCTGGACTGGAGATACCTAGGCAGAGTAAGAAAGCTCCTCGGGAGCTAGGCAGAGCTCATTGAGATCATATTACCCAATGAAAACCTTGCCTCTAGTCCCCATCTGTAAACTAAACTCAGTACCATGAGTGCTGAAATCTCAAGGTGTGTCCCTGTTCCTTTTGACGGAATGAGAGTCCTGAAAGCTATATACCCAAGTGTTCCTGGGTTTAGATATCCATGACACCACATCTTTCAGGATGTAGCATGAACCCAGCATGCACTTAATCTGATGCCCAACGGGCATGCAGAAGTGCTTTGTGGAGTTGAGAAAACGTCAGGAGCAAGGACATTGGTTGTTGTTCACTCCACAGATGGTGCAGTCCTATCCTTCTCTGATGCAGGCTGGAGAGGACACTATCTGCGAATGCATTAAGTACAGGCAACGCCTCCACTCACTTGCTCCATAGGTGTGCAATCATCTAGGTGTCCATATGGCCTAAAACTGAGTGATTTAATACTAAACAAGGTACCTTAGCTTTCCTGTAATATGGGTTTTGCATATTATTGAATTCTCCTGGTCAAGAATTGGTACAGCTCTCTGCTGAGTATCTATGTCCAATAATGCTGGTACTCAGGATGACCTAAGTAGTTAATGCTACTCCCTCATTTGAACCAAAAGCAGGAAGGCCAGGGCCTTAGTTCTGTTCCTTATGTAGGTCTGGGCAGGATTCGTGTCCAATATGTCTAGATAAGGAGAACGAAAGCAATTTTCAGTCATGTTTACATTCAATCCGGGTCTCAGCATGGCTAACCCAGCTGATCTCTCACAATGTTTTGTGGTATTTCTGGACATGCATATTGACAGGCAATAGAACCATAGATGGTCAGTTTTTTTATTTATTCTTAATCTGGGACACACAGTTTCCCCAACTTCAAATATACAGCAATCTATCGGTCAACACAATGTCTGATGTGGTAAAGTATCACTCAAAGTACAGTTTCACATAGCAGTTGATATGGCGATAGATTTCCTAGGCTTAGGAAGATGGGGCCTTATGTCCTTACTTGGTTACTGAAATACCTCATGTGTTCAGAACATGTGAACTGGCTTTGTTTTGACAGTATTACCAGCATGCCAGACACATGACTCTGAGCAGAGCTTTTCCAGACAAATTCCATCTGGAGCCCACCTCACCTCCAGTGGTAAGTATTTAATGTAGTATTTGCTTTTTTACAAAAAAAAATGACATTTCTTATTTGGTAGTTCTAACAAGACCTTTGAATCCGTAAGTAGCTGAATAGGCCAGTAGTACACCTTTTATGGTGTGGGAACAGTGAAGAATAGAGACACACAAGCCTAGATGGCTGATTCATATCATCGGAGGCATCTCTTCATTACAACACTCTCTGCCTTGATGCTTGGGGATCGCTGCTAGGTTCTCATTTATTTTCCTGAGAGTTACTCAACAATAGAGTAGGAGGATTTAGCAGGAGGTAGATTGCTATCCAAGGAAGTGTTTAAATATAGAATGACCATTTGGCAAGAATGAAATAGAGCAAATTCAAGCTCAGAGGGGGAATTGGACCCTAAGAGTGGTTTTGTTCCATTCAGCACAGAGGAGTTTTCTTCTAACAACCAATTAGACATCTCTATCAGTGAAAGCATCATAGTTCACAGGAGCTCTCTTCTAAAGAGAGAGAGCAGGGCACACCTGAAGGCAGCATAGAGCCGGGCATTTCTCTTCAGCATGATCCATTCTTGCTGGAATCTACACCCTGATCCGAGGACTACGTCTTTTTAGCTTCGCATCCATCCAGGGACAGCCTCAGAGTGAGAAGATGAGATCTAGACGTATCCAATGTTTTGATATTGCAATACTGGGCTGTACAATCTTCACACAAGAACTGTACAATCAAGTAAACATATTTTTTTTAAACAACCACAAAGAAAACCTTACCCTTTTAGAAAAATGTTTACAGTTTTGTGTTGGGCCACTTTAATAGCCATCCCTGTTGGCCTCATGTAGCCCATGGATGGCACGTTGGACACATCTGAATCACCACTGTATATAAGATCACCTAGGGATGTGGACGTATAGTACCGGTTACTCAGGAGGCTGAGTCATGAGGGTCATTTGAATTTGTGGGTTTAAGACCAACATAAGCAACATGGAGCAAGCCTGCCTTAACAAAAACAAACAAACAAACAAACAAACAGGCTTTGTGTCCTGAAGACGTATCTTTTGAACAAATGTACACAAATGTTCACCATATGCTCAGTATCAAGAGTCATCGATCTTACCACCCCCCCCCCCCCCCAACTATCCATTCCCATCAAGAAGGCACAAATCCCTCAAATCCAGTTGCACTTTGATTAAAGGTCTTAGGCAGGGATCAGTCTTACTAAAACAACTTTAATAATGCAACAACTAGCCCGCCTAGCTCAGATTTCTGGAAAAGATGTAGAAGGAAGTATTAGCCCCTAGAGGAAGGAGGAGGATTCCCCTAAACGTCCCCTCGGCACATTCCAACCTCTGGATTTACCGTGTTCTCTCTGGAGAGCTGGGTGCCTCATTTATCTTCACTTGCTGACTCAGATCCATTCACCCATTTATATTTTTATTCAATGAATGAGTATTTAGCTCTTACTCTATCAAGAAACTAAATGCAGGTTCAGCTCTATTCAAAAATTCCTTGATACTTTCATAGATGAGTACAATGTATTTAGATCAGTCCCCACCTTCCAACTTCATGTTCTCTCCTCCTCTTCCTTCTCCTTCTGAGGCTTTGAGTCCAATTAGTGCTGCTTGTATACACGCAGGTGTAGAGCGCTAATCAGTATTTCGCATGGAGAGGGATGCGGCCCACCCCTAACTGAGGCAACTGTCAGCAGTTGATGGTCAATGGGAGAGGGAGAGTCTGTCTTCTTTAGCAGCATGGTGGGTTATTCATGCTCCATTTCCTTTTCTGATTTCAAGCAAAGTACCAGGAGATTGATAGGACTATATTGTGTAACTTAATAACAATGTACAAAATGATTGAAATGAGGTTGACCAATGGCTTTCAAGCACACACACTCCTGCGAAGCAGGGATGATGCGGTGCATTCCGAGCTATGCCTTTGGTGGCATTGTGATCCATGACGCACAGCACAGCTGGCGCTCAGCATGTGTTTGCCAAGCGAGCTTCTCAATGATTGGACACAGCTGGGCAGTGTCACTAAAGCCTCGCGGTGCCTTCCCACCAACTGAAATGATGCAATTGGTACAATCTCGGGAATCAATGAGGTCACCCAGCCACCAGGATTCTATATAATGATGTCTGTTGGTGGCTTATTTAACTGCCCATGTCCTGGAACTTTCTGAAAGCATCTGCAAGAAGACAGAGCAATGTGTATGGCCATTGAAACTAAAAGACTTCGGGGTGTCACAGACCAGCACTAAATTTTACCATGGCTTCCAGTAGGTCATTTGCTTTTTCTCTGTCTCTTTTTCTCAGAGAGGAAGCAAGAAGAATTTATGTAGATATTGTCAAAATATTAAATGATACATTGTATGATTATATACAATTATTATAGACAGTATAGCTAGTATTTGGTATATTTTAGTACTTAGTCAAAGATAACCACATGTTTAATGAGTCTATTTTAATACTGATAGTACCAGAGTCAAAGTTCCTAAGCTCCTGAAGGATCACAGTAGACTACCTAAAAACAATTCAATTAGTATCTATACTGTCTGTGTCATTGAAAATCAAGAAGTCAGGGCTGGAGAGGTGACTCAGCTGTTAAGAGTGCTTGCTGCTTTTTCAGAAGATCTGATTTCAGTTGTCAGCACTCCTTAAGGAGTAACGGCCTATTAATTTAGCACCAGGAAATCTGATGTTCGCATCTGGTATCTGTTAGCAGTGTGTGTGTGTGTGTGTGTGTGTGTGTGTGTGTGTGTGTGTGTGTGTGTGTGCAAGCGCTTGGACATGTGTTTGGATGATGTTAAACCTAAGCTAATTTGGAAAAAGATAAATCATGTGTACGGCATGTACTTGTAATCACAAACACAAACACACATGTAATTAAAAATCTTAAAAAAGGCAATTATATTTAGAAAGAGGTGTGGTGGCACACACCTTTAATCCCAGCACTCTGGAGGCAGAGGCAGGTGGATCTCTGTGAGTTTGAAGTCAGCCTCATCTACATTATGAGTTTCAGGACAGTCAGAGCTGTGTATAGAGACTACTTTAAAACCACCACCAAAAACAAAACAAAACTAACAATAAAAGAAAACCTAGAAGTCTTAAAAAAAATAAAAAGATTTTTTTATGTGCTGTGTTCTGCCTGCATGTATGCCTGTAGGCCAGAAGAGGGCACCAGATCTCATTACGGAGGGTTGTGAACACACCCAGGTGGTTGCACTCAGGACTCCTGGAAGAGCAGCCCGTGCTCTTAACTGAGCCTTCTCTCCGACGCCCCCTAGAAGTCCTTTTTAAAAAACATGTGTGTTTTATTTGTCTTTGGCAGACGGATGGGTTTAAGTATCCCAGGCCCTCCTCAGTTCCCCCTTCTCCGTCGGGATCTCAGACCTCCAGTCCTCAGGGCAGTGATGTGGAAGATGAAGATGAGGACGAAAGATACGACGAGGAAGAGGAGGCTGAGAGGGATCGGCTAAATATCAAGTCACCGTTTTCTCTGAACCACGTTCCTAAGGGGAAGAAAAAGCTTCATGGGGAGTATAAAAGCTGACCCGGAGCAAACAAAGTCAGAATGGCTCTCGGAGAGAGTGAAAATGCGCGACTCCCCTTTTCTTCTGAAAATCGCAATGGAATATGCTCTCTGGCCACGAAGAATGGAGGAGATTAAGTGAATGACAGTTTTGTAATTTGGGATGAAGCATTTTAATCTTCAAGTCTTGTTTTCCTTGTGAATTTAAAGATGAGGAAGGTTTTTGAAGTGGCAGGACTGGGGACATTTTAATGATAGTTAAATTAGTTAGAGATGGTGACTCATACCTTTAACCTTAGCACTCAGATGGCTGCGGCAGAACGATTGTCCTCATATCAAGGCCAGACTGGGTTAAAGAGTAAGACATTACACACACACACACACACACACACACACACACACACACACACACACACAGTTAACGCAAATGATCAGAAATTTTTAGCTTCTTTTTCTTGTCCAAAAATCATCATCATAATCTTTTGATTAATATTTATGGAAGCTTCTATACTCCAAGCAAACCTCTTCCAGCAAAGACTGATTCTTAACTATAACTGCATGACTCACATATTTTAAATAAAAAGACTTTGTTATTCATTTGTCATGTGCCTTAAAGTCATGAATTTCTATCTTGCTCTGCAGATGATTGTCAAAATCCATGAGAAAACAAACTACCCCAAATCCGTGTTCTATGTAGTCCAGTGGATATTTACCACATGACGTTGGAAGTCCAGAATTTGTGTCCAGATCGTTGATAATAAGATGTTACCACCAACGTGTGTCCTCTTATTGTAACAGGACTTTTGTTGTTTAAATGGAAATTTCAATCTTTTGTAGATAATTATTAATTGCCAAATCCAAATGAATAAATGTGTCACTATTTACAAATTTTATTTTCTTTGATAATATCTTGCTTAAAATGTTTCAGACAAATTAACATGTGTAAAGCACTTGTCATGAATGGTACCTAACAAATGGAAAGGAATCTTTTTTCCCCCCAGGCAGGTTTCTCTGTGTAGCCCTGGCGGTCCAGAAAAATCCCCCTGTTGACCAGGCTGGCCTTGAACTCACAGAGTTCTGCCTCCTAAGTGCTGGCATTAAATGGGTGTGCCCCCACTGCCCAGCTGAAAGGAATCTTAAAAAAGAATTACTGAAAAAAAGAGAAATCTCCTTAAATATGGGAACAATCTCTCTAACATCTGGGATTACTGAAGGGGATGGTTGAATGGTTGCACAGAGGCAGAGTTGTGTCTCGAATGTCATAAACTGAACACTAGCAGCAGAACCCAGATTTACTCCTGGTTCATTTTTCATAACTGACCAATCACTACATCCCACCCACTGCATAGTGTTCACTTTGATTGGCATATCAGTTGGCCATGCTCTGAAAATGCTCTGTACAAGAGTTGATCTTCTTAGATCTGGGTTGTTGAGAGTAGCAGTGAAAAAGGCACCATGTCACATGGTTGAAAACAAGGGGAGGCTGTCATCCAGCACCTCTTTCCCCATAGAGAAAGTAGAAGCACGGCTACAAACAGAGTCACGCCAATGTAGAAGATGGTTATAAGTTCACCTTTTATTATACGTTGGGAAGAAGGAACATGAAATTTCAGTCCTGTTAAAAAAATCCCCCACTATGATAACATTAGGAATCATGGCCTTTGTAAGATATCTAGGTCGTAAGATCTTTGAGAATGAAGTTAATGACCTTAGAAAAGGGACATCCCTACCAAGCTGGGGATGTAGCTCAGTTGCATGCGGCTCTAGGCTCAGTACCCAATACCAAAATAAGAAGAGAGAAAAGACAAAGAAGAAAGAAGAAAGGGAGGAATATAGGAAGGGAGAAAGAGAGAACAAGGAAGGAAGAAAGGAAGGAAGGAAGAAGGGAGAGAAGGAAGAAGGGAGGAAGGGAGGAAGGAAGGAAGGAAGGAAGGAAGGAAGGAAAGAAGGAAGGAAGGGAGGGAGGAAGGAAGGAGGGAGGGAGGGAGAGAAGGAAGAGAGGGCCCAGAGAGTTGCCCTGCCTTTCCATCATGTGAAAGTGTAGCTACAGTAAGGAGTCACCTATGGGGAGGCAGCCCTCACCAGATATCTATTCTGCCAACACTGTCAGGACTCTAAGAGGTAAATCTGTTTTTGTTAAACTATCATTGTGGGGTATTTTGCTTTAGTGGTCCCAGCTAACTGAAACCACCACCCTCCTTCCATGGCAAAACCAAGGTGAACCGAGCTGGTTTTACACATGCTGTTATGAATTGTAGGTCTTACAAATGCTATAATGATGTTTTTTCAAGGCACAGGGAGGACTCCTCTTGAGGAAGTCCAAAGAGACCTCATAGGAGGAGCTCAACATTCTATGAAGTAAGCATGGTGACATGGCTTTATCTCTTCTTGCAGCGTTTTTAAGAATCAAATGAATGGAGAAATGAGCTCTTCCTAAAAAAAATTAAGTCACCTAAAGATTGAACTGAATGGAATTGCATTGCCAAGGTAAAACAATGAGACTCAAGGTTGCTAATACACACCCATATGCTTTTCACCAAGTACAGAGGGAATGTGAACTGGATACTGATCCGACCAAGGTAGAGCCCCTTACAGAGTGGGTGTGAACTGGATACTGATCCAACCAAGGTAGAGCCCCTTACAGAGTGGGTGTGGACTGAATACTGATCCAACCAAGGTAGAGTCCCTTACAGAGTGGGTGTGAACTGGATAAGGATCCAAGCAAGGTAGAGTCCCTTACAGAGTGGGTGTGGACCTGATACTGATCCAAGCAAGGTAGAGTCCCTTACAGAAGTGGGTGTGAACCAGATACTGATCCAACCAAGGTAGAGTCTTTTACAGAAGTGGGTGTGAATTGGATACTGATCCAAGCAAGGTAGAGTCCCTTACAGAGTGGGTGTGGACCTGATACTGATCCAAGCAAGGTAGAGTCCCTTACAGAAGTGGGTGTGAACCAGATACTGATCCAAGCAAGGCAGAGTCTCTTACAGAAGGGGTGTGGACTGGACACTGATCCAAATAAGCAGAGTCCCTTTGCCCTCTTGAGAATTACAATGGTGTTGGGGTTTAGGAAACCATCTACCAGAAATGCAGAGAGAATAACCAAGGGTCAAGGCTGAAGATAGGAGGGATGCAATGAGAGGAAGGACATCTTGCATTGTGCAGAAAGTAGCTGGAAATCCTGCAGAGGAAATGGTCCAGTACCTGAACATGTACTGAGGTCAGCAATTTCCAATATAAAGTCTCAAAATATAAACAGTTTTTATCTGTGACCTTACTGATTTCAGTTTGTACAAAGGTAGAAATAAAGAGAATTGAGAACACATGCTCTTCTTGCTGGAAAGTAATCTTTCCATCTGTTCATGTTAGAATTTTCTTGCTATTGTGGTCATGTTGGAGGGTGGGGCTTTTTAAGATGAGATTAAAATCCTCAGGTGTGAAGCTCAGTAACATGCACAAAGCCTGTGTCAAATTCCCATTGTAAACAAAATTTTAAAAAGCAATTAGGTCATTAAAAGTGATTAATGCAGTTTTGCAGGCTCAGGAACTGGGCCATTTCACTGGAATGTGCTATTATGAAATGTGACCTCTCCTCCTGTTCTGCCTCTCCCACGTGTTCTCTTGACTCCCACTTTTCTCTGAAACAAACATTTGAGGTTGTTCTGGCTGACTGTGAGAAGACCTACTTCCTGAGCTAGATGTTAGGAACATCCTTAGAACAAAGAAAGTATTTAAATGAGCAGTCCATACAAGGTGTATCCCTTCAGTACTTAGTAAGTTGGATATGGGGCACTCTAGTAAATCCACTTTTAAGTCAAGTCATGACTAGTGACAGGTGCCTCTAAGGCCACCCAGTTTCTAGTACTTGGACATTTTTTGGCAAAAATTAATGGTACACTAACTTGAATATAGTTTTATTATTTAATTATGAACTGAGAAGCAGACAAAACATATATACATGGTTTTGATTACTTAACACAGTTGACTTAAAATTTCACATTACAGAGATATTCACATAAAAATATTCTATAGCTACAAAGTAATAGCCGTAAGCTGGGGACGGTGAGAATCAATACTTGTCACTTGGGCACTTATGGCTAATGTCTTTGAACTGATTTAGTTAAAAAAAAAATACCACTGATCATGCTGTAATTCCAAGTTAGTTATTTTGCTTGCTGTGGGGAATCTCACCCCCACACCCCTGACTCTGTGTGTGGTGTGTGTGTGTGTGTGTGTGTGTGTGTGTGGATTTGGAAACAGATAAATCAAGCAGATGTAGTACACTTGTGTCATGGGAGTACCTTAATGCAAAGTCATGATGACGTCTCCTTCAGTCACAGAAAGCGGGGTACCTCAAGCTATTTTGTACATTTGTGGAACATACGCTCTCGCAAACTCCATCACCCATCTGCTTGTGTGCCAGCAACTTTAAGGTCCAAGTTTCTAAGTAGATCCCCTTGAAACACAAAGAGGCTCCCAGCCCTGGGTATTCCCAGACCTTCCAAGGGCTTCCTCATCATGGAGGGTCCTCTGTCTCAGCAGTCATAGTTAATATGTGCTTTTATGGGAGCATCATCCCAGGCATCTTCTCTTCACCTCCCTCCTTAACTGACCTCTCCTCAATGAATTATAAAAAGCCACACAAATCCTACCATACCTTCTCTCTTACCGGGGATGAGGAAAAGGGGTTGGGAGAACTGTTGCTGAGTGACACCCAAAAAGGTGATGGGATGAGAAACAAGCTGCTAAGATCCAGCAGGGCCTGACTACAGGGGAAAGAAAGAACAAGTCTGCGTTCTCCACCCTGGCATTCTAAAGGCCATACAAAACCCAAGCCTACGTAAGTCAGGTGATGTCAACCCAAGGCAGTAGAACTTGACAGTGTTCAGAATCCCATGTGTCTTACTTCTGAAGAACTGATCCTAGAGGTGCTGGTGTCTAGGGTTACAGGTGTGGATGGAAGGGGGCATGGGCCCTAATGGTGTGGCTACGGTTTTCACCATGAATAGAACTACACTTGAGAGTGCTCTGCTGCATCTTCACCAGTTCAGCAGTCTGTCTTCCAGGAGTCTGCTTTGATCAAAATTCCCTCCTTCATCTGTAAGAAAGAAAAACAAACAAAATGAACTCTCACATTCTTGGTTTTAGAGAGAGGAACAGAAGCTCAAGAAAAAGATAGGCTCAGTGAGAGAACCATCTTAAAGACTAAGGTGAAGGGTGATTGACAAGACATCCAGGGACAACATCTAGCACCCATATATATGTACATACTTCTGTACACACGCATACACATACTACATACACACACACTCACTACACATCTCATTACAATGGGTCCCTAGAGTTGCGGGACCATCCCTATGCCAGGGTCACACAGCCAGTCAAAGTTGACAGAGCAAGCATGTACACGCAGGTCTGTGAACTTCCAAAGATCTAGCTGATCCATTATTACCAACCCAGTTCTGCCAGTACTTCTTCACCACCTGGACAGGGTGGTTGAAGATGACATCCACTCCTGGCTTAGAAGAAGCTAGACAGGGAGGTGCCGATGACACGGGCCTACAGTCAAAGCTGGCCCTGTGTGTTGGAGTGAGCCATACCTACTGTTGTATGCAAAAGCGAAAGGGATTGATTGGCGATCAGTACTTTCATTTGGTTTAATTTTACATAGTGAGCAATTGGATTTTGATTATTTCACATTTTTAGGTTTTAGTTATAAACAATAAAGCTGATTAGAGCTCTTTCAGTTTTAACTATTGGGTGGAGGCAGGAGGATAAGAGGTTCAAGGACAGCTTTTGCTACATAGGGAATCTGAGGCCAGCCTGGGGTACATAAGACACTGTATTTGAAAATAAACCAACAAATAAATGTCACTAATAACAGGTAAGGGGTTATGAAATTCATATACTACTCCCCACTCTCAAGAAGGTAGTATTTTTGTATTCTTGGGACTAATTTTACTAGGAAGCACATTGGCTTGATTGAATAAGCATTTTTGTAGGTCTAAGGAGAGGCTCGGTAGTTAGCAAAGTTTCTTAGTCCAGAACTGAAAGAGGTCACCAACATCTGTACCTTCTTGTGGTTTCTGCAAGGAAGCCAGCAACAGGGCTGCAGCCTCTGGGAGAGCCAGCAGTTGAAGATCCGGGGTTCGTCTTTCTGGAGAAAGAGAAATGTATACAGCCTTGATATTCATATAAACACACCAGCGTTTAATTTCATGCCCATTCAACGTTGTAAATAAATAGCACTCAGATATTTTGCATCAACTGAACCTTCATGTAAATGGAGCTTGCTCTGCAGTATGAGATTAGGAAGGCCTCTGTGAGGCCAACCCTTGATCTGTAAGCAGCGTACACTGCATATTGATTTTCGAAAATGAAGTAGTCATTTATACAGCATTTTATTTAGTGCTGTCCTCTGTGTGTGTGTTGTGTGCGTGCGTGCATGCATGCGTGCACATGCATGTGCCCACACTCATGTGGAAGTCAGAGGACAACTCTGGGGAGTCTCCTCTCTCCTTCCGTATATGCATCCTCTAAGGGATTGGACGTAGGTAGTAAAGCTGGTGGCACGTGACTGCTGATGATGAAGTCTCATTGGCTTCATGACAATCTTCATAAATTGAGATATCATATGTCTCTTGGAAATGACTTTCAGTTATTTTTGCTGTTTTTACATTCAGGGATGGGAGAGGAATGTACACTTTATGCTAGGGAGTGTGTCACAAAAGGAAGACAGGAGGCCGGGCCGTGGTGGTGCATGCCTTTAATCCCAGCACTTAGGAGGCAGAGGCAGGCAGATTTCTGTGAGTTTGAGTTGAGGTCAGCCTGACCTACAAGATTTAGTTCCAGGCTGGGCACCAAAGCTACAGAGAAACCCTCTCTCTAAAAGCAAAAACATAAACAAAACAATAACCAACAACAACAAAAAAGGAAGACAGGATAGAAGCAACTGCACTTCCCCTCTTCAGGGCTTAGAAGGGAGTTGCCTGGGCCAAAAGATTCAGGTATAATTCCATTGGAGCCTGAGTTTCCTACTTTACTTCTCTCAAATCAGATTTAGATAAACATCTGCCTTCTGGGCCACACATAAGGTAATTAGCTGACTAAAGATAAATTTGCTAAATATTCAGAGCTATTTAAAATTCCTCAGGTTACACGCACTATGTATGCTGTCAAACTCTATCTCAAATTTAAGTTGCCAGAAGACATACTCCCAATTCAATGCAGACATTGAGTTTAATGGAAAGTAACAGAAAGAGAAGAAGCATATTTACCCTCACAAAATAAGATTAATTACACTGCACACTTGAGGAACATGAAACAAAAACTTGTGAAGCATCTGCTAGGGTTATGTTCAGTGGTGTTGAAGAATTCTCAAAATCAGTATAGCTTTTATTCTTAGAATTTGTATACAACATTTTACTAAAATCAATTTTTCTTCTTTTTAAACTGCAATGACATTAAGTTCATCAAGAACAAAAGTCCATGACCCTATCTTTCCTTCTTTCCTTCCTTTCTTCCTTCCTTTCTTTCTTTCTTTTCTTCTTCTTTCTTCTTTCTTCTTTCTTTCCTTCTTTTCTTCTCTTTCTTCTTTATTCTTTCTTTCTTTCTTTCCTCCCATCCCTCCCTCCCCCTCCCCTCCCTCCCATCTCCTCTCCTCCCTTCCTTCTCTTCTTCTTCTCTTCTTTCTCTCTTTTTTTGAGGATTTCACATATCATGAATACCACATCATTCCCTCTCTCTGTCCCCCTACTGTGCCTATGCCTGCTCTCAAATTCATGACCTTTTCTTTAGTCATTATTGTTGCCTGCATGTGCTGCTCGCTCTCCTTCCCTCCCTCCTTCCCTCCCTTCCTCCCTCCCTCCCTCCCTCCCTCCCTCCCTCCCTCCATTCCTCCCTCCCTTC